>NC_134455.1:323986146-324611146 GCF_047948215.1 Lycorma delicatula | reverse complement strand
AAGGGATTTGTAAGTGAATTTCAAAAGACTTTTTGTTAATATAAGACTGTGGTTGAAAAGGGTTAAAACTAGCGGTTTCTTTTGTTAATGGGTCTGAATGCTAGTTTTCTGTTTATGTATCTGGAATAAATTCCAAAGGATTATTTATTTTGAACTCAGTCTTATGTGTAATCTGTATTTATTACTTACTACTGACATTACTATCACTATTTGATGTGTAATATTTTAATTGTTATCTTTGTTGATTACATTATGTATTTTTCTCTGTTTTTATGTAATACTTACTGTTTTGATTATGTTATGTTTTATGTCCTGTAAATAACGTTTACTACTATTATCCTGACTATTATTATGGTTGTAATTACTATATTAATATTTGTGTTAATTAATTGTTTTATTATTGTCACTTATTATTATCATTAATGTATTTATTACCATTGTTATTACTAGTAATTTGCCTGGCTGTAATTTGAACATTTTAAAGCAATAAACTGTATAATTATATAAACATTCTAAATTGTCAACAACCTCTCAATATCCTGATCAAGCCGCACGAAACACGCAACAATATTTTTATTTTTTTTAAATCAAATATTGATTTTACAAATTGAATCGATTACTTCATATTTTGAATATTCATAAATCACAATAAAAAATATTTTACACATACCATTAGCAATTTATAAACTCAACATAGTTTGCGTGTAGAGCTGCACGTAACTGCTAAAATCAAATAAAATCATTATAGAATAATTTGCACATTTTGAGTTTGTTGGAAGTATTTTGTTAATTTGTGTATGATCTATTTTTTACTAGTTTTGAATGAAACACAACAATAATGGTCTTTTCCAAAAATAATGGGAATTTATGTGATGTGACTGAAGTATATTAACATTGCTTTTGATTTTGTTTTGTATTTTATGTAAGAAGTCCATGTAAGTTTAAGTGTCATATGATAGACATTTTATTATACTGTGCAGCTGTCTGTTGGTAAGGATTTTGAATAATGTAAATGTAATGTAATGTGTAATGGTATACAATTAGCATGGAGTGTCGATCTATACAATAAAGATGTCAATCAGTGTCAGTTACGTACAAATGTGTCATTTTATTATACAGTCCACTTAACTGATTTATAACCAGCAACCAACGATGTTAACATTACGGCCTTGTAAACATAATTTACCTATGGAATTTTTATAAAATAAACTGATATAAACATTGTTTTCTTTTTTTTCTAGCAAAAAAAGTGCAAGAAACATTTCTACTGATAAAAATGTTTTCCTACTTATAAAGAGCTAGTCCACTTTTGATTCCAAATTCAGATTGTAATTCAGACAGATTGTAGCACTGAAGATCTAAGCATGTTCTTACACCCATATTTTTTAACTTAAAAGAGAGTGCTTTACCAACTCCTGAAACAGAAAATAGATTTCTTTATTTAATAATATAATTTGTCAAAAAACTAAACAATACCATTCAAGTAATAGAACCACCATTAATTAATAAATAGATGAAAAACCTAATAATACAGGAATGAATGATAATTCGTTTATTGATAATAGTTAATTTATATTGATAATAAGATTGGATACCATAGAAGATCCTTGATTATCTCTCACTTCCTACATTGTTTTTGTGAGTGGTATGCAAGAAAAGTTAGCTTCTTTATTATTTTTTTTTTCATCTTTAATTGTTGTTATATGAGTGCCTAATTCTAAAGGTGTTGCAGAGATTCACCATCTCAAGATGTTCAAGAACTTGCATTTTTTGTTATGTACATAAGTTTTATTTTTGTTTTCAGAAGAACAATTTTAATTGAACATACCAATGTCTAATTATCAGAAAAAATTTAAGTTTCCTGTACCAAAATTTCAGGTCAGAAAAGATAAGAATTTAATCTTACTCTTCAGAGCATGCATCTTTTCTGATCTGCAATAAAATATAATTTTTATTTTTGCACAGAAATAACATCAATACAACCTAACAGATTAGTAAATGTAAAGATCAGAGCCGAAAAACCACACAACTTAAGAGAGCTAATGAATAGCCCCATGACTAGTCACAAAATGTTGGAGCTAATGTCTATTATATTAGCTCCAACTTTAATCTTATGCGGTGAAATGAGCTGACAATTAAATACTGAAATACAGTTAATTTTAATAGGTTTAGCATGCATATTCTCTATTGTTCTCTGTCTTTAGAAAACAATAGATCAGTACATTTAGGTTCTTACATGTAAGTGTATGAATATCTGTATGTACATGTGCACATTTTTTAACATACAAAGTGGCAAAGTGAGATTATCAAGTCTATTGCTAAATCTATTATAACATCTACTACAGCTTGTCTACTGTTACACTTATGTTCTAGTTGACCTAATATAACTTTAATACTTTTTTTGTACTTTTTTGAATCATATTCCTTCGTGTAGTTCCCTTAGTCCCATTTTCATGCTAGGATTGTATGATCTAAGAGGAATGCAATCCCCCATCATGGCTTCATTTGCACTAAATGAGTACTTGTGTTTCCCATCACGGCCAATATTTTTTTAAAATGTTTTTTAGTAAAGTAACGAGAGGCAGGTGTAGCCAGTCGAATCACACAGGCAATAACAGTAGCTATGTTACACTTATTTTCTAGATTTAATCTTATTAATTTCATAAAACGCATTACTTCTAGATCATAATGTTTTCAATATTGAATTAGTGTGGTTCTACGAAAATTGGTACTCTTTTTAATCATGCTTGTTGGTACAGTTCTCTCAGTCCATTTTCATGATAGGATTATATATGATCTAACAGGAATGTTTTTTGGCCGATTTTTAGCCCAGATATACATACACTATATGTTTGAAGGTATTTGAATATCACTTGATTATAGCAAATAACTGTCTGAAATCATGATTGCTAGCAGTAGTTTAGTAAATAGGAGTAGATTATGGATAAAAAAGGTTCTTTTTGTTTTCATTATGTCATCTGATTTTTTATTTTTCTCTCCTGATGTTTTCCCCAAATGCCTCTAAACTTTAATCTACAATAGCGTGCAAATTAAACTGAACACAGGGATTTTTTAAAATTTATTAGTTTGTTCTGGCTACATGCTTGACCATATGCATCCTTTAAATTGTTTGTATAATGTGAAGTTATTGTTCTTTGGTTATTTAGCAATTTTCATGTTATAAAAATTGTTTTGTAAAAGTTTATTTCATTTTTGTATTTTCTGAATATAATAATAATGGACATAACTCCAAGAAAGCGTTCGAAAAAGTTGTTTCTCTTTCTGAGCATACAAGTATGACACAATGACAAATAACTTCTGAGAGTGGTGTTGGGTTAGTGACAGTGAATGCTATTTTAAAACAATTTAAAGAAACTGATCCCTTTTCACTTCAAAGTACAGGCCAATGTGGCTGTAAAAGAAAACTACCCACCACAGAATAAGTTATTAGAGGAAAAAAGTAAACAATAAAAATTATCTGCTGTGGACTTAAATTGAGAATTAGAAGCCAGTGGAACATATTTACATGTGACAATTGTTAGATACAGACTTCTTGGAGCTGGACAAAAAAAGCTTGTCAACTAAAAAGCAGCGTTTAACACCAGCAATGTGCAAAAAAAGGCTCTTGTGGGCCAAAGCACATGCTACTTGGACAAAAGACTGAAAAAATGTTGTTTTCTGACGAGTCACATTTTCACGTTCAGAGGTTTCATATGTTAGAAAAGCATAAGATAAAATACATCACCGGCTCATATTCGCCAATCAGTTAAACAATTCGAGAAAAAAATTTTGAGGTTGTTTCACATTTGAAGATCCTTGTTCACTAGTTTTGAGAGATGGTATGTTGGAAATTGATGGATATATCAAGATTCAGAAGGAAAGAGCTGTGAGACAACTTCAAAACAAATTCTCACATGGCAATGGAATGTTCAAACAAGATTTGCTGCTGTCATACTGTCGAAAAAGTAGAAAATTTTTAACAAAACATTAATAAGTGCTCCTGCCAGGGAACTCCCCAGACTTAAATCATTAAAATCTTTGAGCAGTAGTCAAAAACACAACTTTCAAAAATGAATTTTACCACAAAAATTGTCCTCATTAAAACAATATCATATGGTTTCATGATGAAGAAATCGAGAAAAATGCCTACTACATTTGTTGAATCTATACCAAATCGTGTACATGAAGTGATTAAGAATAAAGGAGGGCATATTAATTACTAGATATTCACAGACTGTACAAGTATGATTTTTTTCTAGATAGTTGTTATTTTTTATTAAATACATCTGTGTTCAGATTAATTTACACATTGCTGTATATATATATATATATATATTTACACATTGCTGTATATATATATATGGTCTCGCAAAGACCTTTATAAAAATATAATACACGACCATATGTCCCATTTCAAAATTTTGAATCGCCCTGCCCCCATCCACCCTGAAACCAGGACTCTAAATTACGGCTTACTGACTTAGTCTCTCTTATCAGAAAAAATTTCCAAAGAGAGAATTTGGATACCTCAAATAACAAAAAAATTAAAGGGGAGCATACAACCATAGTTATCTGAAACTAAGACACCGTAGTTATCTGGCTATCTGAAACAAACACATTGGTCACCTTTTTGGATTGGGCAATAAGAATTTAGTTTTTATTGTGTCATTTTTCTTGTCTCATCAAGCTCTTTAAAATGATGTATCAACTGTCCATTGATCCCATTTAAAATTTTTGAGTTGCCCCTTACCCCCTTCGGTCCAAAAATTAAAACGAGTGAAATATAACTTCACTCCTTTAAATTGAGAATAATTTTTCATGTAAAAAATTCAATACAACTAATAGCTCATGAGAAATGGCAATGTAAAATAACACTGCATTTTTCACGAGGCAATACAGAGTTGTTAACTAAATCAATCTTAGTAAGAAAGCTTACAAAAGGCTGCATGGTTCTTGTGATAAAATTAATAAAACAGACTAAATTTTATTTTGTTCTGCTATTTACAAAAATCAGAATGGATCAGACAGTCTTCATCATGGAACTCAAAATTTTGAAACTATAAAATTGTGATAAAGCCTGATGCACTATGCGGCAGAAACCCTAATATTGTGCAACAAACATCTACTAGAAAATCTAGAAAAAAAGAAAGAAAAATAAGAAAAATTTTAGGTCCTAAATTTCAAAATAATCAGGTAAAATTAATTCCAAATAATAAACTTTATACTAAAATTGAAAAACTGTCAGACACGATAAGGAAAAATGAATTGCACTTTACTCCCATTTATTTAAAATGAACAATAGATTGACTAAAAATTTTTTATTTCTTCTCAAGTAAAAAAAAACTAAAGGTAAATGGCTCACACAAGTCCAAGAGGACCTAAAATAACTGAACAAATTATAAGAGAAAGAGAAATATTAAAGAGAATTAAAAGATGAAATAAAATTTCCAAGAAACGCCAAAACACAAGAACAGAACTGAACTTTCTGTGGAACAAAGGAAAGAGATATGAGAAAGAATGAAGAGGTACTGGGCAGATAGAAAAACAGAAAAAAGAAACTTCTGCAAATAAATAAAGGATCTAACGTGTTCCAAGGTGAAGTATTCAGGGGGGGGGGAAATTAAAATCAGATGTATGATATTTTGGTAATTTATAGAAAAATTTATTGCACTACCTATATTCATAGACAGAGGCATAATTTTTCATACAAAGAATTATCTATGCTGAGTACATGTAAGTAGTGCTATGTCTGTAAATTGCTAAGCTATGTTTCATTTTCATACAAACATTGCATTTTATACAAATGGCTTAATTTATTTCAATTTGTACTCATTACCTTGATCTGTGTAATTTTTTTTGATTATATGGCATTAGTACAAAACAGATTATAAGTGGCAGTACTGGTTTTCACAAAATTCTTGGAATGAATTTACCTTATCCAGGCTAATAACATGACTAAATCTTATCAATGTCTGCAATTTCTTCAATAGAAATACTTTACAGTGGGGCTGTCTTCTTTTGACAAAATTAGATTTCTGCTCAAGATATATTACAAAAAAAAGGAAAAGGAAAAAATTAAACTTGCAAACCTATTAGTAAGAGTTTTTAATTTAAACAGTCAGGATGCAATTTAAGCAACAATTTTAATGGATGGAAATAAAGTTTTTCATTTTGAATGAGTACAGGGAGTACAGCCAGTCGTGTCGTACACACAGTAACAATGACTGTGTTTGTTAAGGCACCACACAATACACAGTTGCATCCCTTAAAATAAAAAAATTCAAAAAACCTCAAAATGGTTTTAGATATTACCTGAAGAGCATTTGGAAGTCCCAATATAGTGAATATCTCATAAGTATAGTTGGAAATGGGAAAAATATGCAATCATTGTTCAAATCTTTTTACCTTTATCGACACTTTTCATGTTCAAATTTTAAAAAATCTAGAAATTGATTTTTAGATATTTATTTGAAAATTACACACACCAAAAATCAAGTTGATATCTTCAGTTGTTACCTAAAAAAATAAGGAAAAAATAGCCAGGTTTAAAAAAAAATTAAAATCCATTTTTACCCTTTATACTTGGAATTTCAAAAAAATCTAGAATTTCAAAAAATTTCAAAAACTCACATGAACATTACACACACCAAAATTAAGCTGATATCTTCATTTGTTACGGAGAGATTATAAAAATAGTAAATTTCATTGCTACATTTTAAACCTTTAAACTTGGGATTTCAAAAAATCTTTCTTAGTCTGCACCTACACTAACAAGAATATGTATACAAATTTTCATCAGTTTATCTTCAGTAGTTTTTACTGGGCATTGATGAATCAATCAGTCAGGATAAGTTGCTTTATAGGAGCAGATATGTTTTTTTTATATTTTTTTTATTATTACTTGGTAAGGATCCATTTAGCAAAAATTAAAATAAAATGAATAGTAAAAAAAACTTACAGAAATTTAAAAAAAAAAATTCACACAGGATCCCTTCCCACTCTTCTGGGAACAAAAAGTTTGCTACAATTTTTTGTAAGGAACAGTATTTTGACTCTGGGCAATAAGTAAAACATAATAGAAGAAACATTGCATAGTTCAGCTTATAAATAGATTAAACATTATATTATTATTCAGCTGAATTATCTATTAAAAGAAATGAAACTATTTTTGAATTTAATCACTTTTGTTTCTAATTACAGATTGAATGTACTGAAATTTTACATTCATATTTAATCTTACATTTGAGAATGTGAAATAAGCATAAACAATATAAATTTGAAATTTCTCTCAACATGTACAATTTGAATAAACTATCCTGTTCATATTATTTAACTATTTGTAATTTTTGTTATTTCTCTTATAATTTTTATTATTATTGTTAACTTCTCAAATATTTTAATGTTATCTTCTATATTTGTTAATTTGTTGTTAAAGTTTTCTGCTGGAATAGATAATTTTAAATTCTCACCTCTAAAGTGGAGTTCTTAAAGTGTTAAGTGGTAATATTAATAGTGTTAATCAATAAAATAGTGCGGGTATAATGGTTGAAAAATTTTAACTACTTCAGTCATTTGTCAAGTCTAGTCATAAATTTTACAAATCATTTTCAACAAGTAATTAAAAATTATACATTACCTGGTAAATCTGCAACATTAACATCTTTCATAAAATTCATCAAATTTTGCGGCATTAGAAAATATTGACCATCAGGTTTCGCTTTCTTTGTAGCAAGACGAGCCTGCAATCTGTTACCACCAAAACCAGCAGAACAAGGACAACCCGTTTTATCCTAAAGATTGTTAAATATAAGTCCAATTGTATTATACAATACCCACTTATAATGCAAACAATAATAGGGATCAAACTTAAAAATAATATCAATTAAAAAAAAACTCTTCAAGCTGAACTCTTTATATTCTGTAAATTAGTCATTAATCATTCTATTAGTTATTATTCATAGTTACTACTGTTAGTCATTTAGAAATAACCTGCAGTCCATTCAAAAAAGAGAAGGAAATTATTTAAATTTTTTTCTAGATAATAATAATAATAATTATAAAACAAAATATTTTGAAAAACTGTATAGATTAAAGACTTCAGCTTTTATAAAAGAAATATTTTAGATAGGACCAGTTCTTTCATAAAATTATAGAAAAATAACTGCAGTTAAGAAAATAATTTCAGATCTCTGTATCAATCAATTGTTGACACTGATATGAGTATTCTACTAACATTACAGAATTATAAATCTCTGATATTAAAGAAATACAGCAAAATTACAAAATTAACTTTCATTTAAGCATTGTGTATAAACATTTTCAGTGTTCATATTTCAATTTGAGCAGTTTGTGCGATTCATTTTGTTAATAGTTCAAAAAATTACTCGCTTTTGATTGCAAACTAACTTAAATATGGATAAAATCATTGCAATGTGCTTTTCATATATATGTGGTGCTGCTATTTTTTCTCTGGAAATAGCTTTAAAAATATTTCTATGTAATTCTTTTTTTTTTTTTTTTATAAAAAATTGTATTTATAAAATTTATTTATTCTGTTGTTTCAAAAGTAGTTTTAAATAAGTACGATTGCTCTATTTATGTGGATATTGTTTGAATTAATGATAATAGCAGCATTTCTATTGCCCACAATGAAAATAATTGGGCATCTTGTTAGATAATAAATTTTTACGAAATGACAAAATTTATATTGTTTGCAACAAGATTAAATGTTTAATAAATTCATAAGATGTTTTGAAAAAAAAACACACTTATCAAATTAGTCAGCACAACTATTTCATGTTCCTAAGAAAATATTTTGACTTATGGAAGGACCTTACTTAGGTTATTACGTAATTTTTAATAAATTACCTAAGAATGTAAACAATCTTCCAAACAATTTATTTAAAGTAAAATATTTTCTTTAACAGAAACAATATTACTCTGCTTTGTATATACTAGAGAGTTTTTAGCAACCAGTGCCTTTAAAATTAATTTACTATTCATATATTTTATTTATTTATTATTTCTGAATAATTGTATCACTTATTTAATAAAATATTTATTTACAGTATTAATATGGACTGTAAAGTTTTTTGTATTAATAGTTTTGTACTTTGTAATGCTGCTCAGATCAAAGTTTTGCTTTGGCTTTTCTTGTTCCGTCCAGGCAAATGCTGGAACCATGAAACCATGGAAAAGAGTATACCCACTATTCCTGACATGATCAATGTAATGCATGATTATGTTATCATCTTAATAAAGTATTTTTTATTTATTTATTTTAAGTGACTAAAAAAAAGTACGAAGATGTTTTTAGGAGAAATCACAAAATTGTTGAATTTAAACCTTTCTATAACTAAAGAAATATAATTAGGGAAAAACAGTTTCAAACAGAAGGGTTACTAGAACATATTTGTTATATTTGATGATTTTTGTAGATAATAGTGTAATTATTAGTGATAATTTTTTTCTTTTTTTCATACGAATAGAATTAGTATTGCTTTTTTGAAAACTCTATGTCAGAAACTTTTTGATCAGATGGATATATTGGATACTGTGATATGTATCAGCTGACAAAAATGTCACTTTCAAGTGGAGAAATCTGCTGGATGTGAAGTATACGCTCATTCACATATAAGCATTTGAATATAACAAGTACAGAATCTTGCAGCTAAAAAATTATAATTAATATATGACAAAGTTCTTTTTCCCTGAAAGATATATCTCAAATATATGTTAAAATGAAAAATTATTATTATCATGGATTTAAGAAATAAGATAAATAAAATACTGAAATTAATTCAATTAAAAAAATAAAACTAATTTATACTTTCTGCTTTTTAAGTTAATATGATTAAACTCGTTTAAAATACGATGATTAATAAGCTTTATATACATTTTTTTGATTATACTGATATAATAATATTCTTCTTATATTCTTATTCCAAAATAGTTTTATTATGTGTAGAAATTGGGCAGGGGCATCTCTGTTTCTTGCTGTTTAACAATTTTTAAGTCTTAAATTAAATGTGCCTTACAGCTTTTATGTACCTTATAGCTTGGCTTCATATTCTAAATAATTTTTTTTTGTATGCATTATAAGTATATTAAAAAGAATTGTTGGTAAAAGAAAAAAACTGTACAGCATCTACAATTTTTATTTTACTTACAAAATAACATTTTCTCAGTAAATATTTTTATAAATTTCTTGTATTAAAGGACTTTTAGGGCATAATTTTATCTAGTTACAAAAGAATTTTCCCTGAAATAAAAGCAGTAAAAAAAAAAAAAAATAGAACATTAACAAAATTATTTACTTTTTAAATTATACAACATCCAAGATGTATGTACACATTTATGTTTGATTACTGTATCATTTGCATCTAACAGGATATATTATTCATATCTCTATTTTTAGTACGTGTTCATAAAACTGGATTAGTAACAGATATCCTAATTTACATATGTTTCTTCCTTGAGTTATACAATAAGCAAAACAATAGAAAAAAAATATTGAGTAGGTTATTAGAAAATTAATGTAATTTAGAACTGTACACTCCTGAATTTTACTGTTTTATTTGTTCAGTTCTTTCTTCTTTTGTGTAGACATTCATCTGCTTATTGCTTCCTATTCTGATACTTTAGTTTTTCTAACATTCATTTTCATATCATATTCTATTACAGTGTCTTTAAATTTTGAAACCATGTGTTAAGATCTTGTAACATATTATTTCAAAGTATTCCTCTCTAAATCAACACCATATATTCTGCAAACCTTATACAATTTACTCTCCTTCCTCTTACATTCATATCTTCCTCTTCTAGGGGATTTTCTATCACATCTTAAACTATGTAATAAAAACAAGGTTGGTGATAAGACAGCATTCTTGCCTTATTTCTCTCTCTTGGTCAAACCATTTAGTTTGAGCATCCTTTACTTTCATAACCATTAACTGATACATATACAATTCTTTAATTTGTCTCCTATTTTTCCAATTTACTTTTTAATATCTGTACTAGTTTATTTTCACTAAATACAGCTGAATGTTCTTTTCAAATCTATAATATATGTACTTATGCTTTTATCTATTTCCATGTATTCCTTGACAATAGTACTTATTAGCCCAGTTGCATTCCTTGATGCTTCTAACCTTCTGAATTCATATTATACTTCTTTAACCACTTCCTCAATTTTTTTGCTGTTTTCTGTTCAGGATTCATGAAGAATCTTTGCTGAATGAGAAATTAAACAGTAATATTGGAACTTTACTACAACATTCTTTTCAGGGATTGTTCTAAGGAAATCTTCTGAATAAATCCTGCTACTGTAGACTGTATTATTCAGATTCACTATCTTTTGTAATCTTTCCTTATTAAGATATCTAATAACTTCTTTAGCAGATCATCTATTCCTGCAGCTTTTCCATTCTTCATAAGTTCTGCAAATTGAATAAGTTCCAATTTTGAGAAGAATGCTGCCCCTACTTCATCCTCTTCCATTTCAATCTCATTTTCTAAGAGAAAATAATATAGTTTACTGTTAGAATGGTATAGTTACTAAACATATTTCTAACTTCTTTTCTACTACCTCCTTTCCAATTTCCACTTCTCCTGATTCAATTTAGTTACTTTATTTGTTTTCTAAGTCTCTTTAGTTTTACTTTTATTTCTTCTATCTGTTATGAACATTTTATATTTTTTGCAAAACTCAATAAGCGTCCCTTTTCATTCAGTGTGCCCAGTCAATGCTTTCCCATTACTAACTCATTCATCCTCTTTTTCCTTTATCAGATTATTTTTATTTTCCATTATTATTTTACAATAATCTTCATCTTCTCTGTTTTCTCATTTTCTCTGTTCATACATTATTTCAACTGCATCATCTTCCTAATGACTAGTTGGCATGTACACTTGTGTTAAAATAAATCCGTTGAGTACAATCTTATTCTAACAGTAATTATTTTATCTTCAGTAAAAATTGTCCTTGTACATGTATTTCTACTTCTATGTTTAGAACAATTCTTGTAACATTTTTTCCATTTTTTTATTTTGTGAATATATTGTAGCACCTCACAGTATATTGTTAACCTCACAGTTTCCTTATCATCTCATTTAACTTATTCCAGTTACATCTATCCCGTTTATTCTCATCCCACTTTCAATTTTCTAATTTGCCTGCTTGCAGAAGTGTTCTCAAACTCCTATTTGCCTATTTCCATTTCTTGCTCCTTTCTAGCAGCTAATTGCTACTACTTCTCATCACATGTTGTTCTACTAGAGATCTCAATGGGTGCAATATGAACTCTGGAACATTTAACACACGAAAACTGTTCCATGATGCTAGTACTTGAAGAATCATTGACCATTGTTGTTTTGTTGCCTATAGATTAATTGTTTGTTTTGCTCCCTAATATATTGCCTATATATTAACTGTTTCCTAATATATTGTCTATAGACTAAACTGTCCCCTAATATGGGGAACAGACACTGACTACAGCTGCTCTTAAAATAGAGAACAACGCTGCTCTGAAGCCATCTCTAACATGGAGAACAGACTTTCTGTAAAGTACTTCTTAATTTGGCTCTAAAACGAGGCTCTACCAATAGCTAAGCTACTAACAGCATAACTCTAAGGATCAATGGAGCATGCAAGTCCCACCACTAATATCAAGGTTCTGTAATCCCTAGGTGAGATTGGTTTCACCTTGACTTCAGTTTCTAGACTTCTTTACATAACTACTCAAAAATTATAGCTGGATTCATATTTGCAGGGTTACCATTCCAAGAGAATTTTTAAATTGTTTTCATATAAAAAAGAAACAATTTTTAAAGATTATGAATGTAAACAGTTTTTAATTTAAAAATAATTTACAATAAACATTTGTAATATTTTAAGATGCAATTTAGTTACCTTCAACTGTTTTCTTAGAAATGATCCAAATTCCATGGGTGTACAGGAAACTTCTTCAAGAAGTTTAGTACAGTCAACAAACATTTCATCACAGCTCACCGCTTCTATATCTAAAGTATACCTGTAAAAATTAAAAATTATTACTATCAGTTCATATGTCACTGCATACAAATTTTGACATAAGAATTAATACAATCTATGTCTAAAATTTACATTTCAGACCTCAAGTGATTGTTGAAATGATTTTTTTAAATAGAAATTACTGTTAAAGCTAAAGATGAAACCAAATTCAAATAACTAATATTCAAGCACATTAATTTACTCAGCAAACAAGAGAAACATAGGATGAAGCTTAAGAACTGCTATCAAAGTTGTGATAGCACTCCTATCACTATAACTATGAAATAATAGTTATATTGAAATGAACATTGTCTAGGATAGAAAGTAAATTAGACACCTTTTGTTGATTTTAGATCACGTTAATAATATGAGAAATATAAAATACTGTACAGGTAGAGAATCTTCCAGGAAGAAGAAAATAAACAAACAATAATCTAGAAGGAACAACAAAGGAATTCTTCCTGGAAAAGAGCTTATACAAAAGCATAGAGGGCATGGACAATGAAAATTATTATACTTGAACAATCAAAAGGATACGTTGCGTACGGGTACTGCAGGTCAGGCCATATAAATACTGTTGGGGACCAGTGCAGTAACAGTTTTTTCAAGTTCAAGTTCAGTGTTGTGTGCAATAGAAGTAATTTTTTTTTATAATTGTTATTAAATTTATTTTGTTTTTAATTTGAATTTATAATGTACTTTGTGTTACAAATTATTTAAGAGTAATAAATTGTACTTATAATACTTTTTGCTTTTTATGCTTTTGATCAGCTGTATGAGTAAAATTGTTCATAACCTTAAAATCTTATTTTATGATGGTAAGTCCTCTTAAGTCTGCAATTAGGTGAACATTGTCTAGGGATGTTTTTTTTTTCTTTAACCATTTACTCTCATGACCAAAACGTTCATAGTTGTATGAGCTGTAGAAAATTTTACAAATGGGTAGTAAAATGTAAATTCAGAGACTGATGAGCAGCATTCAGGATGTCCAGTTGAAGTTTCAACTCCAATGCTTGAAACTAACACAGACTTTCTCATCTAAGAAGACCAATGGACTACAGTTGAGAATATAGCTGCTGAAAAATTACAAGTATTCGTTCAGTTCATAACATTATCACCAATAAGCTCAAGTAATGTCAAACAAGTGCAAGATGGGTACCAAGAGAGTTGAAAGATCACCATAAGGAGACAAGACTTCCAATGTACACAGAACTGAAACAACAGTATCAGCTAGAAGATGATGCTTCTTTGCATAGTATTCTAACCTATCAGACATGGATTCATCATTATGAACCAGAATCAAGAAGATTGACCATGGAGTGGAAGCATACAAGTTCACCTGTCAAGATAAAATTCCAAACCAACTATGAGCAGAAAAAATTATGATGACATCTTTTGGGATGAAAAAGCCCAGATTTTTGTTGAATTTCTAGATTAACAAACAACAAATAGTACATACTACTGTGACACGCTTATCAACTAAATAACGCCAGCTGTGTTGAAAAAACTCCCTGGATCTCATGGAAAGACTATTCTGCTTCACAATAATGCTGGCCTCACACAGCTTGGGTAACTCAAAAAACTATTGACAAATTGCATTGGGAACCTCAACTCCCTCCCACCATCCTGAAATCCTGAAATGACAACATCAAGAAAATGTACTAAATGGGGTCCGGCCTAAAGACAAAAATTTCTTTGCAGCAGGCAAAAATAAGCTGATTCAGAAATGAGGTAAGTATTTAATGTTCCTGGAGATTATTTTTAAAAAAGTGAAAAACATGTCACATTGATTATATAAACCATTTTCACTCTAAAAAAATTGATGTCTTTAATTAGTGAATGACACTTGAACTCAGTAAGAAAATTAGTCCTTGACAAAAATTGATACCCAAAAATAAATAAAAAAATGTTCAGCAAGTGAGTTGAATAACAATCTGAAAACTCCAGGATAATGTACTTTCCATGGTGATCAGAAAATTGAGGTACAAAATTACAGTACAGTACAGGTATCAATCACTTCAATGTTATTGGCACACCAACATTTCAAGTGAAAATTATCTGTGACAAAATTTGCTTTAAATACTTTTAATAAAATAATGCATAACAATGCAATTAAATTTAACCAGAAGATGAATATTTTTAATCCACTTACTAAATTAGTAATGACATATGGGGCTCAAGTATGGGGACATACATGTACAATGATGTAAAACTTTTGCGTTTGTTTATAAAAAAAAAGAAACGTATTCAATTTAATCTACCCCACAGTGCAGCAATTTATTCTTTGTATCTTGAAACAGGATGTACTAAATTTATTTATTTACAATTAAGCTTCGCTTGAAATTAATGCAGTGTTGTTTAAATTGTTAGCTTCCAGATATTGAAATATTTAGATATATTATATAAAAAAAATTATATATAAATAAAAAAATATAAATATAAATTATAAAAATAAATATAATTATAAATATAAATTATAAAATAAATATAAAAAAGTGGAATGATCCTTGTACTTCGTACAATAAACCAAATAATTACGAATAGGTGAATTTTAAATAGAAGAGGTTTTACAGTTAATTAAGAATACATTAAAATCTGACTACAAAGTAATGTTAGGTAATAGCTGCAGTCAACTAGATTTAAATGTGGAATATGTATACAGTGAGGAAAATTATAATTTAATAAACTGGTGTTTATTAAATTATACTTTATTTAAATAAATACCCATGGACAAGAACTTCTAAGTTTTCTTTGTTCTTTGTGTAATACTGAAGAAGTGGGCGTAAAATATTTCATAGAAATCTGTCTAGTTGTGAAAGTTCAGGATTCAATATTTTAATACAGAGATTCTAGAGATAGACAAATTGAAATACTTAAATGGCAACAATTGAGTGCAGTTGTAGAGTAGAAGCATTAGATTCATAACATGACTATGGGGGAAAAAGTTTCCTGTTGATCAGACCTTGTGGAAAATGTCCCTAAGCATGCCTCAATTACATACTAAAAATCGAGAGCCTTACTGCTATTACGACATTTGTTTATAAACAAGAATAAAATTTAAAAACCATTTTTTTTTCACTATTTTGGCTGTAATGTAAAACCACCAGTAGTTGACAGTGCAGTAGTAGTTGACACTCATAAAGAAAAAATAAATTAACAAGAGAAACAAAGGCGCCAAAGGTCTGTCTGTCTGATTTGTCTGTCTGATGTAGTACAGCTCTCTAGTGACGGCAATGCTAACTATCGTACTGCTATGTATAGCACTAGTCTCGCTGCAATCATCTGATGACAACAGTGCATGTTTTTCAATTGTTTATTGTAATTTTCTTGTGGAGTTTGCTATGAACAAGCTAAATGGTAAGAATTGCAAATTTAAACATTATTTTCTAATTTTAATTAAAAAGTTATTTAGTTCTCTGTCTTGGACTCTATATACTTTTTTTTTTTTTTTGTCTTCAGTCATTTGACTGGTTTGATGCAGCTCTCCAAGATTCCCTATCTAGTGCTAGTCGTTTCATTTCAGTATACCCTCTACATCCTACATCCCCAACAATTTGTTTTACATACTCCAAACGTGGCCTGCCTACACAATTTTTCCCTTCTACCTGTCCTTCCAATATTAAAGCGACTATTCCAGGATGCCTTAGTATGTGGCACTCTATATACAGTTATTTAAAATAACAAAAAATAAAATAATGGCCTGTTGGGCATCGTGTCAACTATTGAAACTTTACGTGACATAATATTTAGTAGTTGACATGGGGTGTCAACTTGTGGATAAAAATATAATTTGATAATATTGCTTTTTTTGGGTGTTATTTAGCTGCTTACAGAGCGAAACCTTCTATTATAATCTCTGAAATATTTTTGAACCATCGTGTCCGATAGTTGACAGGGGGTGTCACCTTTGGAGTTACAATGTGTCAACTACTGAATTATTTCCTTTTTCATTTTTTAGATGCCTCCAACACAGGGTAATTTTAGAAAGTATACAAAAGAGGCTATGGAAGCAGTACAGTTGCATAAAACGCCATATAAAACTGCAGCCAAAAAATTTAATTTTTTTTTAGGGGTGAAAAATGCCTGCGCGTTATCATTGCTTGGATTTTTTTTTTAATAAAAAAATAAAATAAAATAAAGCTAATAAAACTTACAACTAATATCACAGGTAAAATCTAACATAAAACCAAAAGTGAATAGAATTTAACAAAGTCCGAGATGGGTGTAAAGGGCCCATTCTTGGATTATAAAAAGACTAAAAAGAAAACTAAAAACCATAAAAGATATAACATAAAACTTAAAACTAGGTTAAAAACTAAAATAACAAAATTAAATAAAACTTAAAACTAATATAAATTATATAATTAAAATTTAATGTTCCAAAGGTTACTTTGAAGTACAAGGTTGAACAACTGATAGGTAAGACAGCTTTACATTTTTACGTCTTCAACTTAGGAGTCTACATCCTAAACATAGCGTCAATAAGACAGCAGCGCCACATTTTGATCACTACACCTAGTTATTTGTATTAAATCAACTTTGCATTAGCTAATTTAGGATGTTTAAGACTTCTGAACCTAGTATTTAACTAGCCACATTACATATTATGTGGCTACCTGCTTAAGTTAATCTGGTTATGCCTTTTTCAGCAAATGAGTCCAATGGCTGTATTGAGTGCAGGAGAAGAAAGCACTATCAAGAATTGGATTTTTAGAATGGCCCATGCAGGATTTCCTGTTACAATGCGGGAGTTGTCTTCAGTGTGCAGTACCTTTTAAAAGAGTTAAACCCGTTCAAAGACAGTTGCCCAGGAAAATCATGGATGAAAGGATTCATGAGAAGAAATCCTGGAATGGCTGATTGGACAACTGAAAACCTTACCAGATCAAGGGCTACAGTGTCCAAGGAAAGCCTTTTGAATTAGTTTAAAGAGGTAGAGACATTCTTAGTTGAGAGTGAACAAAAAGACATTTTATTAGATCCAACAAGGATCTTTAATACAGATGAAACAGCCTTTTTCTTAAATCCAAAGGGTGATAAGGTTTTAGCGAATAAAGGGGGCAAGACAATATATCAGCAAGTCAATCCAGATGAAAAGGATTGTCTCACCATCCTTGTCACAGCTAGTGCAGGTGGTGCTGTACCTTCCCCAACAGTTTTGTATAAATATAAAAGGATCCTGCAGGAAATTGTGGAGAATTTCCATCCAGGGAAGAACAGAATCTGGTTGGATGACTTACGAGGCTTTTTTGAGTTCGTTGCTGACATTTTCTACCCATGACTGAAGAAAGAAAATATTCCTTTGCCAGTTGTTCTTTTTGTGGATGGGCACTCATCTCATCTGAGTTTGCAAGTGAGCCAGTTTTGTGAAAAAAATGGCATCATTCTCAATGCACTGTACCCAAATGCGACGCATCTCTTGCAACCGATGGATGTTTTGGTTTTCAGGACTCTTTTTAAAGAGCACTGGAAGAAGAAAGTTCATGAATGGAGGTTGTTCAAATTGGAGGCTCCAGTCTTAAAGAAAAAAGATTTTCCTAAACTTCTGAAAAAAGTTATAGACAATGTATTACAAGTGACTATCCTGGAAAATGGTTTTAGGAAATGTGGATTGTTTCCATGGAACCCAGAAGCTCTCCCATTAAAATATTGTAGGCGATAATCAAGTCACAAAAGCCGAAGAACGCTGACGATTTTTAAAAGAAGGGCTTCGGTTTCTCAATCGGAGTATTCCAGAAAGCAAGCTCAAAATATTTTGTAACAGTAATACAAATAAACAGTTGGAGGAAAAAGATTTTTCACTCTTTGAACTGTGGCAGAACACAAAACTAGAACTAGAAAATAGTTTGTTAAATGCATCTGGTCCTACTAATGAGCCTGACAATCAAAGCATTGAGGATGGGGACCTGTCATCTGCAACACTCACTCCTGGTGTTATTGACAAGTCTGCTAATCATACCACTGATGATTACAATCTGCCATCTGGAACGAACAATCCTACTTGAATCGATAAGCCTGCTAAAGATAGTATTAATCATACTGATATTTGTCAAGCTGGAACTTCTTCAGTATCCACATAAATCCTCAGCCCCTTCAAAAGACACTTTTTTTCCAGAAAGACAAGAACGAACCGAAACAAAAACTATCTATGAAAGAAAAAATGTCTGTTATTGTCTCAGGACAGCAGTGTCAAGAATATTTTAGAAAGAAGTTGGCAAAAAAGAAAGAATTAGAAAACAGAAAACTGGAATGTGATGCCGAGAGACAAAGGAAAAAAGATGTAAAAGAAATAGCAAAACAAGATAAAGTTCAGCAGCATAAGAAAAGGACCGCAAAGCGGGTTCTTCATTACGAAGACAGCTCTGACTCTGACATGGATAAGATGCCATCCGACAGTGACAGTGATTTTAAAGAAGAGAGCGATGAGGAAAACATACACGAGAACAACCTTAGGAAACCAGTAGAGAGAAAAGTAGGGGAGTACGTAGTCGTTTCCTATGAAGAAGAGTTATTTCCGGGGGGTTATAACTGATGTTTCTGAAACAGCTGCTACTATTTCAGCAATGCAAAAATCTGGGAGACTCTGGAAATGGCCAGAAAAAGTGGATAAATTGGACTATGAATGGGAAGCTGTATCGTGCCACATTGATGGGCCTTTAAAAATGAGTACAACGAGAAATGTTTACTCAGTCCCGGAACTCGAATTTATATGGAATTAACTTCTTGCATTCCGATAACTTAGCACAACCTATCTTAATTTTGCTTAACTTAATTAACTAGAGAATCCGCATAAGTTACCTAATATGTGAACATTTAATTTTTGTATTTTTCTACAACTTTCATTCATTTCATTCCTGTATTCATACAAAGTAGGCATAAATTCACTTATTAAACCTTTTCTCATTTCAGAACATATGTAAACTACTAAAGAGTGTATCATAATAGTGTATAATAATTTTATATGTAAAATAAATAAAGTGTGTAAAAAAATAAAGAGTTTTGTATAGAGTGCCAACTACTGAAAATAAAAAGTGTCAACTACTAAATATTCTTGTTTTTGCTTAGTGTCAACTACTGAACCTGTCCCCTTTTTTTTTTAAAATAAATACATTTTTCACATTCATTTTATTAATTTTATATTTGTGACAATATGATAGAAGAATAGTTTGTGCAGCTATGAGTAATTTTAAGTTTCCCCTACAGTGAATTCAGTCGAAGCAATGTTAACTTTTTTTGTGTCTTCAGTCATTTGACTGGTTTGATGCAGCTCTCCAAGATTCCCTATCTAGTGCTAGTCGTTTCATTTCAGTATACCCTCTACATCCTACATCCCTAACAATTTGTTTTACATATTACAAACGTGGCCTGCCTACACAATTTTTTCCTTCTACCTGTCCTTCCAATATTAAAGCGACTATTCCAGGATGCCTTAGTATGTGGCCTATAAATCTGTCTCTTCTTTTAACTATATTTTTCCAAATGCTTCTTTTTTCATCTATTTGTCGCAATACCTCTTCATTTGTCATTTTATCCACCCATCTGATTTTTAACATTCTCCTATAGCACCACATTTCAAAAGCTTCTAATCTTTTCTTCTCAGATACTCCGATCGTCCAAGTTTCACTTCCATATAAAGCGACACTCCAAACATATACTTTCAAAAATCTTTTCCTGACATTTAAATTAATTTTTGATGTAAACAAATTATATTTCTTACTGAAGGCTCGTTTCGCTTGTGCTATTCGGCATTTTATATCGCTCCTGCTTCGTCCATCTTTAGTAATTCTACTACCCAAATAACAAAATTCTTCTACCTCCATAATCTTTTCTACTCCTATTTTCACATTCAGTGGTCCATCTTTGTTATTTCTACTACATTTCATTACTTTTGTTTTCTTCTTGTTTATTTTCATACGATAGTTCTTGCGTAGGACTTCATCTATGCCGTTCATTATTTTCATACGATAGTTCTTGCGTAGGACTTCATCTATGCTGTTCATTGTTTCTTCTAAATCCTTTTTATTCTCAGCTAGAATTACTATATCATCAGAAAATCGTAGCATCTTTATCTTTTCACCTTGTACTGTTACTCTGAATCTAAATTGTTCTTTAACATCATTAACTGCTAGATCCATGTAAAGATTAAAAAGTAACGGAGGTAGGGAACATCCTTGTCGGACTCCCTTTCTTATTACGGCTTCTTTCTTATGTTCTTCAATTATTATTGTTGCTGTTTGGTTCCTGTACATGTTAGCAATTGTTCTTCTATCTCTGTATTTGAACCATAACTTTTTTAAAATGCTGAACATTTTATTCCAGTTTACGTTATCAAATGCCTCTTCTAGGTCTATAAACGCCAAGTATGTTGGTTTGTTTTTCTTTAATCTTCCTTCTACTATTAATCTGAGGCCTAAAATTGCTTCCATTGTCCCTATACTTTTCCTGAAACCAAATTGGTCTTCTCCTAACACTTCTTCCACTCTCCTCTCAATTCTTCTGTATAGAATTCTAGTTAAGATTTTTGATGCATGACTAGTTAAGCTAATTGTTCTGTATTCTTCAATTTATCTACCCCTGCTTTCTTTGGTATCATGACTATAACACTTTTTTTGAAGTCTGACGGAAATTCCCCTTTTTCATAAATATTACACACCAGTTTGTATAATCTATCAATCGCTTCCTCACCTGCACTGCGCAGTAATTCTACAGGTATTCAGTCTATTCCAGGAGCCTTTCTGCCATTTAAATCTTTTAATGCTCTCTTAAATTCAGATCTCAGTATTGTTTCTCCCATTTCATCCTCCTCAACTTCTTCTATAACACCATTTTCTAATTCATTTCCTCCGTATAACTCTTCAATATATTCCACCCATCTATTGACTTTACCTTTCGTATTATATATTGGTGTACCATCTTTGTTTAACGCATTATTAGATTTTAGTCTATGTACCCCAAAATTTTCCTTAACTTTCCTGTATGCTCCGTCTATTTTACCAATGTTCATTTCTCTTTCCACTTCTGAACACTTTTCTTTAATCCACTCTTCTTTCACCAGTAAGGTATTAATCCTTAATACCTTTAATCAATGTATTAATCCTTAATACCTTCTATCTTTAATCCTTAAGGTATCAACTACTGATGGTTTTACCTTATGCGAATATTATTTACCTTAAGGTGATTATTTATGAATGTAATAAGTTTCTTGGCAAAATATATTGTTGTTTTTTAATATTAGTAATTTTAAAATCATTAAATTTCAAAAAATGTATTTTGGGACTTTCACAAAGTATAAAAAACCCAATCAAAACTTAATAAAATTTTATGAAATTAAATATTAAGGTGGTAATATCAGTCTTATGTAAATTTTAATTTTTGACCGAGTTTCGTGAGCATAATGTTTGTGAAGGTGCCAAACAGTGAAAATAACAATATAAATAATGTTTGTAAAAAGTTAATAAAAATAGATTTTATTGTTAAATTTGGAAAGTTATCCAGAAAATATACTTTACTGAATGTTAACCTTTAATTTCAATATTTTCAAAAACTTAATTGTTTAAGATAAAAAAATGATTTTTTTGTTTTTGAAAGTAACACATCATTCTCATGTTTATTAAGGATATTATGCAAATGTTCCTGGAAGTTTTTTGTGTAAAATTTTCTGTTTTATAACTTTTGTTTGTTTACATTTTTTGATAAATTCAATATTTAACTAGTTACAACTGAAATACAGGACTACAACACATTTACATTGATATGGCTCATTTTATTAGATCCATCAGATATTTCAAAATTGTTAGTGATGCTCTTGACTTTTAGAATGTTAATTAGGCATGCTTAGGGACCTTTTCCATGTCTGATTGACAGGGAATTTTTGCCCCCATAGTCATATTTTGAATCTAATGCTCCTACTCTGTTGTGTAAATACTGTAAGAAAGCATGGAATTAGGGTTTAGTTTGATACAAGAGTATAATTTTATTAGAAGAGACCTTTTTCAATTTATTAATAATTACACTGGGGAACAAAAAAAAATTTTCTTTGTCTCAGGAAGAAAAATATGTGAATCTGATAGTATTTTTTCTCCTGAATACAAGTATGATATAGATTTTTCTCCATGATGCAAGGTTTCCGAGAAACAGGCATTTGTAATTTCAAACATTTTAATATTTTCTGCATTCTTAACTACACAATATTCAAACTTTTGACTCACCTAGAAAGTAAGAAATGGTAATTTTCTCTCTTATTGTTGAAGCATCCCTCTTGATGGTCCAACAATAATCGGCCAACATATTAGGATTCCATTTGCCTTGATATCTCTTTTCATAGCTGAAATCTCCTAATAAAAGTGTTCCTCGTGTTCATTGCTCACTGTGCCAAGATTTTCCAGTAAGAAATCTAGGTGTGAGTGCAGGAAGTGTACTTACTTTTAAGGACATATTACAACCCAAATTTTTATAAGATCGTTGACAATATCACTGTAATTTCCATCTTTTGATTTCCCAAAAAACTCTGAGTTTCATTTTTGAATGCTTGCCAAGATGCTTTTTCCTGTGGATTCAATAGTTCCTCAAACTTTTCATCATGCATTAGTGATTGTATTTGTGAATCCACAAATATTCCTTCTTTAATTTTTGCATCACTAATTTTAGGAACTTTCTGTTTTAAGTACATGGAACCAGAATTATTGTCCATGGCCTTGATGAAATTCTTCATTAATCCTAGTTTGATATGCAACAGAGGTAGTTACACATTTTTAGAATTACACAATGGGTCATGTTTCATATTTTTCTGTTCAGGAATGAGTGATTTCTAAACACATTGGGCCATTCTTTTCTAATGAAATGTTTTTTTCTGTCCTTACTATCCCATTCATACAAAAAACAGTACTTTGTGTAACCAAGCTGCAGTCCAAAAATAAGTGCAATTACCTTCAAATCATCACAAATATCCATTCATGTACTGCATATTGAAGCTTTCCAATGCAAATTTAAAGTTTTCATATGTTTATTTCATATTAGCAGAGTGAGCCACAGGTACAGATGGGAATTTATTGCCATTAACCAGAAGCACCGCTTCTAAAGTAACTTTAGAGGAATCATGAACAAGCGCCATTCTGTTGGGTTATGTTCATTACAAAGTGTCCCCATAAGAGAAGAAATGTCATTAAAAAATAGTACACCATTTTCTTCAGAAAAATAGTCTTTAAATTCAGAATGACAATTATGATAAGTACATATCTTTGTATTCTTTTGAAGAAGATTCCATACTTTTAGCTGGGAAGCAAGCATTTCAGACTGTTTTTTGGATAACTTTAAATCTTGTATGAGATCATTAAGATTTTCTTCAGTCAGTAAATGAGGCTCAGATGAACTGCTTTGTTCAAGAGTTGTATCACCAGAATTTGTTTCATTTTCTTCTTTACTTTCATCAGACTGAGCTCTCTTCATCTAATGTTATATGTTCTGGAGACTTTGGTATGGGCAATTCTTCGCAGTGTGGAACTGGTTTCATTGCAGATTGCAAGTTAGGGTATGCCACTGTATGTTTTGATTTTGACGTAATCCCTTTAATGTTTGTAAGCAGAAATAACAGTCAGAAGAGTGATCTTTGGGTTCCCTCCAAATCACAGGGACGGCAAATGGCATTTGGCATGTGCCATTTTTCCATGCAGTGAGAAGCTTTTAACCCGATAAACAACAGATATGTGGGACCCAGGCCCTTGTTTGGTCTCCAACTTTACACCCAAAATAAAGTTCATAACACTTTTTTACTAATGGAGTAAAAAGGTTTTACCTTTGGGACTTGAGCATCACTTCACCACATATATAAAAAAAATTGTTAGGATGATTTAAACAAACTCTAGGCATTTTGTAACTAACAACTAATTAAAAGGAATAAAGCTGTAAATATGTAATACACAATAATTCAGAAACATAAAGCACTCAGAATGACATGTTTACTGGCTCATTACTATCTTACAACTGGCATTGTTCTGATGAATGTTGCTACACTAATTATGTTTGTATATATCTGTACTCGTCTGAACCTGCACAACATTAGCAATGCTACCCTTTGAGTTAGCTAATTTAGTTCCATCATATTTATAATGCTCTAGGAGCTTTTACTTCAATGGACAAAATGACGTTTTAAGATATTTAAAAAAAATAAAAAAAACAAAAAAATTATGGGTGATGGAGAAATTCCAAATACATATTTGAAAACAGGATAAAAAACTACATTAAGTACACCTACTGGTACTCATGAGACAAAAATCATATTAACCAGTGTTATTTATTAATTTATTGTTAATTTAGTCTTTCCTTATAATAATTATCTCTATTTTTTTAATTATGAACTAATTATTATTTTCAATATTTCATTTTAATTTTTGATAATTATAAACTTATGTTTTTGTATTTATTAATTAAAAACTTATTGTTGCTTTTGTATTTGTTATTTTTACTAGCTGTTTATGAACTAACTTCCTATTACTTATAATTATTATTTTTTACTTATGATATTATTTATATCTCATTTTTTGTTAATTTAAAAAATGGTGCAGTTGTACAACTCCTCTGATGGTCGTGAGATCAAGAATAGGTCTTTATATTTTATATTTTGTTGAGTTATCCTGTGAATACGTTAATAAAAACATTATTATTATTATCCATTATTATTTTACAGTAGCTCTACTTTGTTGGACTTTTAGAAAGCTCATTTTCCTTGCTCATGAAATAATAAAGTACATGTTATTGTTATATTAAGATTTACAGGCTAGCATGTGTTGTTAGTGTTGTAAATTAGAATCCAACAAAAAGTGACAATTAGGACACAAAATTAATGAACTAGAAACAATAAAATATACCTAATATGACTGGACTGTGATCTGCTAATGTTCCACAAGGAAATGCAAGTGCTTAACCAATTAATACATTATTCAAAATAATATTAAAATATATTAATAGATGCGAAAGTATAAATTTATGACTTTAATAATGTTAATATAGAAAATTGAGACCTACATCAAATTAATCAGTATTTTTACAAACTGATTTGTTTAACATTAGATTAAATTTAAAACTACAAAAAAATTCCCTTTAAATGTACTCTTCACTTTCATCAAATGTAAATTTAGTTTGCCAACATAAAAAGTTTTTTCTGATAAAAAAAATTGAAGTTGTCTTATTTCTTGTCTAAATTAACTAAACGACTGTTAGGATCAAATGGGTCAAAAACCTTTTAATTAAAAAGTGAAGTAAAAAATATTTTAATTGGCTGTTACAATGAAGAGCCATAATGGAAGACTCATGTTTCTACACACGCACAGTTGCAGTATAATATTAACTACTACAGAAGTATTTATTCTGTAACAGGTTCAGAACCGTTTTTTCCAAATTGCTCACAAGTAAATGAACTCAGAAAGCACTGATAATATTATGTGAATCACTCTGTAAAACATAAACATATATATATATATGTATATATATAAATTAATGGGATATCGTGTGCAGGATGAGTTTACTGTGTCTTTGAACCCATACAATCACCTTTAGCTCATTTTAAAGCCTCTTTGTAGCCAACACACAAACCACTATAATAATTTTTGGCTCTTCTTTCATAGTAAAGAATGATTGCTACAAATTAAGTACAGCAATTATAATTCCTTTAATATAAGTTTCAAGATTTTAGTTTTCAAGAATTAAAAGAGAAAACAAAATATTCGCATACACAAAAAAAATCCTTTCAAAAATAATCATCTGTTAATATTATTTTAGAGGTGATTTCAATCTCACTCCCAGAATGAACCTAAATCAAAGACCTTATGATGCCAGATCACCTACTACGGTTATTGGAGTAGAAAACAAACAGGGAAAAATTCAAGTCAGACCAAAACACTTTGTTTTTGTGTTTTAAGAATTGTAATAATAATGCTATACTGTTAAAAATATATATATCTCAATTTGAGTTTCATAAGAGATACAGGTACAAGAAATAATTATTTTAATCATAATTTATTACAATTTTTTAAATATAGTTCATTTAAATATGCAGCTCGTTTCAGTGTGGAAATTTGTAAATATTAATTCTGATGTGTATAGTTCTTTCTTGTGTTCACTTAAAAAGTCACTGTAGCTTAATTTGCATATTCCTGGGTGCTATCTGGGCTCTATTATTATGTCATATAAACTTGTGAATATTATTTATGGTGTTAAAAACATACATTAATAATATTGACCAACATATTTAAAAATTAATAAAGTTAATTCAACATGCATTTTATACTATTTCAATATTTTGTTTTACTTACTCTGCAACAGTGTTATAAAGAGTATATGATACGTCTTTGTAAGAATCAAAATCGTAATGAATTGTTTTTAAATCTGGACACAATTTCAATGCTTGTCCCAGAAACATGCCATTCCTAACTCCGGCTTTTCGAGCTTCATAGCTGCAAGATGCTATTTCAGACATCGAGTCAGTTTCATTGATCATACTGACCCAATTGAAATTAGATACAGAAGGATCATTAATATAACTTCCAGGATCAGATTCATCTGTTTCACTTGTTGAAGTTTTCAGTTTTAATTTAGATCTAATGCGATCTTTATATAGAGACATTTCTGCTTTAAAATCGGCCTCCTTCCGAAGATGAATGTCAGAATGTCCTTTTGCTTTTGCATGTGTCACTGCAACTGGCTGTCCTTTTAAATCTGGTCTATTTCTAAGACCAACAGAAACAAAAAAGCAGTCCATGTCAATATGCATAATAACCTTAGTCTTGAGGCCTACAGTTTCCATATTATCACACAAAATTTCTTCATCACCACTGTCACCATTTTCACTTGGTAGGTATGTATCTTTCTTAGCATTTAACCAGTTTTTTATTGCCCTTCTTCCAGGGAATTCTCTATTACTTTTACTGCGAAGTTGGGTTATGTACTGTTTAAATGTTGCTCCCATAGTGGAAATATGATGTAGTCGTGAATTATTGTAAAATTCTGATAAAAAGTTTTCATCACTTGCAGTCATTCTTGATTTACTTCCTTGTATAACAGAATAATTTTTATTATATCCATTTGATTTTGGATTGTTTAATTTATTATTAATTAAGTGCCTGGAAAAATTTTCAGAATTATTCGGAAAATTTTCTACCAAGTTTTCAGGAACAAACTTTTTCTCTTCATATCCTATTACTTCCTCTTTTGAGTTTTCATTAACTGAAGAATATTTAATACATGAATCTTCAGTGGTGTTAAAATTTACATTTTTTTCAACATTCAAGTCTACCTTCAAAAAATTCTTTTCCTCAAATAACTTGACATTCAAGTTCACATCTTCATTTCCACATGGTTTGAATAAATTAGGATTATTATCAACACTTCCACAATCCTCATAACTAATTTTGTTTCTGAACAATAATCTTGGCTGAGTATTAGACAGATCAGTAAATAGTAGATAATTTTTATAATCTAATAATTTTTTTGCAGAAATGCTATCAACAATCCACTCTGGCTTAACAACTTTTATAGTTTTCAATTGTTTAAATTTACAGTTAGGAAGATTACTCGCTATCACATGTGTAGTCTTTTTTGAATCATAATAATGATGGTAAATTCCACCATATTTAATCATTAAAAGTTTCAATTCATCAGCAGAGGGAACTGAAATTAAAAAAAACAAAAAAACAATTATTATAAACCTCATCATTACAGGTACAATAAATACCCAGTGATTTTATTACTGCAAAAAATAGATGAAAATCAGAAATTAATCAACTGCCCTGAAGATGGACCAACCAGAATAAAATTATTGATTTAATAAATCAGTTGGAGTAGAATAAAAAAAAACATAATGGGATCATTTCAGTAGACTGTGTAAAGTAAAAATGCATTGGTTTGAAAACTGATGCAGTGCTTTAACTGCTTCACAGAGAAAACCAGTTCATATACTCTTGATTTCAGATGTTTAAATTACATTTAGTGCTATGATAATTTTTCAAAAAAATCTAACCTAGTTCTTTTAAAGTTCTAAAGTTTCTAGGAAAGTGGTAAATTCATTTTACATAAAGATACAGTAAAAGTTGAATTCTGAGATACCAATTTTATATGAAAGAGGCTTCATGGCAAAGAGAACAAATTATGTTTTAAAATAAACTATTCCATTGTAAGTAGTCTAATGTTAAGTTACATGTTAACCATACAAAAGTACACAATGTGAGCTATTTATGGAACAATGTTGAGGTGAAGCATAATTTAAAGAACTGCACTTATGAGGAATTTCATAAATATCTTTGGTAATATACATGAAGAAAACAAAATAAAATGAAATTGAGAATTATCACTTTTTAAATGTATGATGTGATGCTTCCAGAAATTAAAAAAAAAAAAATATTCAGTTCCTTCTAAAGAGGTGGGTCTTTTATTTAAGTGGTTTGTAAACCCACTTTGTATGTACTGAAATAGTATATTTGATATACATTTTATTTTTTCATTTAATGCATTTTTTTTGTAAAATTTACTGCATTTGTAAATTGGAAACTGCTTGAGCTGAATTAGATTTATGTGATCCGTCTAGGTTCAGATTTTGTGATATCTTTGTATACGTGCCCGCTCCATTTTTATGACATGATTTGAAAACACAGTTTTTTATGCATGAAATGGTGTTGTGTTTCAGTATGAGTGGGTGAATTTGCAACCATTTTGCTCATTATAGTATTAGAATAATCAAGCAGTGTAATTTATATACACCTGTGTAACAATATATATTGCTAAATGCACATTTTGATTATGTTGTGTACTTGTGTAATTTATTTATAGTTTTGAAAACAGTACAGTTAACTTCTTTTCAAAAATGCTGTTAACTTTTATGAATGTTAATTTACTGAAGTATGTTAGCATAACTTTTTTGTCATCAGGTGAATTTTAGATTTGTTTATGTGTTTTAAATAAACTTAAAACTGAAGGTCGTGGAATTGAAAGCAAAACTACATTAACAGATTATTAATCTAAAAAAGTAATCTAATAAAACCACTTAATAACAGAAAACAATGTGGAATATTATTAAGCGGCAAAATATTTTTTTTTTGTAATAATACTTATTCTGTTGCAAAGGATTGTTTACAAATTAAATCTTTAGGTAAAGATTTAATTTAACAACCAAATAGGGTTTTTCTATGTGAACCAGGTTATACTTATGGAGGAAATTAAAAAAAATCTGTAATTGTGACAAACATTTACATGCATTTATATAATTTTCTTGATACAATAATTTTAAATTTCATTTATTTTTTTCTGTAATTATCATTCTACCGATTGAAACAGGCAAGCTGAGAATTAAAATAAATTTATTTATTTATACATTTTTTAAAACAAAATTTGTTTGTTGTCTATTTGTTAATCCCACATATTTTTTTTTTTTAACTTAATAATAATTATGTTTAAATAAAATAGAAATCAGCAAAGATGAAATTCACAGTTTTTTCAAGATACTTGTAAATATTATTATAAATACTATATTATAAAAAAATCATCTGTGATAATATATATATTAGAAAAATCAAAAGTTAAGAAGAAATCGACATAGACACCTCTTGATTATAAGACTGGACCACTCACCACTACTTTGAATGAAGATATGCAAGTAAGCTACTTGCATATATTTAAATAAAAAATAAAAATATTTTCTGGAGGAGACTCCAGAATATGCAGCAATTACAGAGGTATACAACTACTGTCGCACACTATGAAGCTTTGGGAAAGAGTCATTAACAACCGCCTGATGAAAATTGTACTGTCAAAAATTCACGTTAATCAATGTGGTTTCATGCCTGGCAGATCAACAGTGGATGCAATTCAAGCTATGCGTATACTGGTGGAAAAGTTTAGACACTGCTAGGAATTTGCATATGATATTCATAGACCTTGAGAAAGCTTTCGATCGAGTGCCGCGAGATTTGATATGGACGGCATTGATAAGTCACAGTGTTCCAGAATGATATGTTGAAATCATTGTGGACATGTATCTCGATGCGACCACAAGGGTGAGATGCATGGCAGGAACATCAATGGCTTTTCATGTGAACATGGAGGTACACCAAGGCAGTGTGCTCAGCCCACTGCTCTTTAACATTGTTATTAATTATTTGACAACGCACATCATGGATGAATTGCTGCTGAGCGTACTTTTTGCTGACGATGTGGGTCTCGTGAGTGAAAGTGTTGCGGTGCTGCAGGATGTTTTCAATCGCTGGAAATGTGCACTTGAAAGTCACGGTCTGAAGATCAGTGAATCCAAAACGGAATATATGTTCTTGCCATTCAGCGATGCACAAGATCCATCGCCTGACATTATGATCAATGGTCGAGTTATGCCGAAGTGTACAAGTTTTAAGTATCTTGGATCTATATTGAATCAAAGAGGCAGCTGTGAGCAAGATGTGAATCATCGAATCACCGTGGCATGGTTGAAGTGGTAGCAGATTTCAGCTGTTCTTTGTGACAAGCGTATGCCTCCAAAACTTTAGGGCCGAATGTATACTACAGTGGTTAGACCCGCACTTACATATGGAGCAAAGTGTTGGACACGATACGAGCAGTTTGACCGAGATCTCACGACAGCAGAGATGAAAATGTGTCGAATGTCTCTTGGTGTGACTAAGCTGGACCACATCAGAAGTGAACAAATACGAGGCTCCCTTCAAATAAAAGAGTCAGTGGCGGAGAAAATCTCTCGAGAGGTTCAAAAAGGTTGATTCTCAGCACCCTTCGTTACAAAAAAGATAATGGCTCTTGATATCCCGCCAGTCAAGAAACGAGGAACAGTTGGTGTAGGAAGTTGGAAGATCGACGATTGAAACATGGCTTGACCCAGCAAGAGAAGGACGATAGAAGGAACTCCAGAATGACATTCCATTCAATGAGACCAAATTGAATTGAAATTTTACTGTTTTACTGCTTACCCTGGAGACTTTTGTCTCACAACACGAATTATATATGTAATATTAGTCATTATGTATATTAATAAAGCAAGGAAGAGAGAAATAAAAAATAAAAATAAAAATCTTTAAATAAAATATACTCAGAAATTGAGCCATTTATGATTTAATGAGGGATACCCAGTCTACCATTCTGCAAAAGGGTATCTATCAATCAACTCCATTGTAAGTTGACCGCTGCCCTTGTAAGAAGGCTAAAATCATTTTGCTCTCAGGAAATTATCATTTTACAGCTAATCCTTGAGGTGAACAGAGTGGTGACTAATGTAGGATTAAATATCAGTTATACTTTGGTGAGCTTTTCATGCTGATGTAGAACAACATATTCAGGTCTTGAAGCAGCTAACAAAAAAACACAAAATGTTTACTTTTTTCATTAATTTTAATGCTTAACTCATATCCAGGAGTTACATTGTCTCTTTTCAGGTTGGCTAAAACTAACTGTTTTGGTTATGATACTGCACAGACAACCTAGCTGTTTTCATTTAGCTGGTTTTTACCTGGTTTAAACATACATTTTACGAAGCATAAATTAATTTAAATAATTATAAGTTTATGAAATTGCTAAATTTAATTATTTATTGGTAATGTTTACACATATAATTCAAATTAAATCTTAATTTCATGTACATTATCTTCTGCAAAATGATAAAAACACAGCAAAGTATTGTGGCAGAAGCAATAACTCTTCTTCACTGAAAAATGCATAGCAACATTCAACATATTTTTTATTTAACTAATTGACTGTATTAACATCATATACATATTTTCAATATCTATATTAATTTTATAGCTAAAAACATGGAAAGTAAAGAAAAAAATACATCACAAAACACACATAACATTTTTATAATAAACCTAGTTACCTATTTCAATATCTTCAAACAAATATTTAAAAAAAATACTTTCTTATGGTGTAGAATTGCTTAGTAGTACCTCATTTTGGTATAAGAAATAAAATATTTTTAACATATTGATATTTTGTATAACATGCTACAACACATACAGAAGCTTTTAATGGAAAGTGTGAATAAACATAAACACTGGAAGGAATTTATAAAATTATGTAGAAAGTTCAGACAATAGATGTTTTGAAACAATTATGATTGAAAGAATAATGGGGATGGAATAGCTGCTGATATACAGGCAAGCCCAGAAATACAAATACTAGCAAGAGCCAGTGAATACAATTGGTTTTGAAGTCAAGTGTGTGAGTGAAGAGTGTCTCACAGTCTTTTTTGTGACAGTGTCCCATTCTGCGGCCAAATACATAAGCTGTTCAGTATGATCACAGTCAGCAAGAGACAAGGTGTCTCTTTATTCATTGATAAAGATGTATGCTAATTTCCTTTTTAAATAGTAGAAGTAAATGATCTTGTATAAAATTTATCATCAATTTTGTAACTGTAATATTACTGCAATGCTCATTTCATAATTTTGTGTTCATTTTTATTAGCTGTTGAAAATCTCATAGTAGAATCAGAATTATAGTTTGTGACATATAATTCACTTATCTGGAAATAAAGAGATACTTAAGACTGTCTAAATTGAATTTCTGATGTATGAAATCTTTAAAATACCATTTGTTGAAGCAACAATATGAAAAATTACATATTAACATATTTAAACAATTTGATAGATTTCTATATTTTATTTGAATATAGATAACCTTTTAAACAAAATGGTGACTTTCTACCAAAAACTTTACAACTCCCTATTTCTGTGTATGTCATAAATCATGTTAATTTGAAATCAAGACTGCCAGCTTCATTTCAGGATTAACTGAATTTAATATAGGTTTTACTGTAATCATAAGTCATTAACTTCATTTTAATTAATGATTTTAAGTCAATGTAAATATAATGCAAAAAAAAAAATTAATTAGAAGAGTTTTTAGTTTAACCACTTACCTGTGTACCCATTAACAAATATTGCTACCTCATTAAAGATTCTATTTTCACCATCAGCATAATTCACTGCACTAATAGCATCTTTCGCAAACTGAGCGGTTAACTTGGCCTTCTTTGCATCCATGTACCCTCCCTAAAAGAGACAAAAAGAACTGCACACATACATATTTCTTACTGAATAACCTAACAGTAAAATGTATCAAAAAGGTAGTAACAATTCCCCAATATGTATAAAGTATCTTTTAGATAAAAATAAATAATTAAATCCAAGGGACAGCATAATTGAATAACTATCATTAAAGTAAAAAAAACTGCTTCTAATCTACACATTAATTGGAATCTTTTATAACTACAACATTAGAAATATGCTAATATTACAGTAAAAAGGAAAAACAGAAAATGTTTAAATATGAAAATGTATAACTGTGTTCTATTTTTTATAACCTTTTTTCCTGTCAATCTTAAGAACAGGTTAACAGGTGTAACCAATAAACATGACAACAACCTGGCCAATAAACATACTACAACAAAATTCATAACTTTTTTATGCACTTATATACTGCTGTAATTATGGCATAAAAATGCTGTTATTTTAAAGAAAAAACACATTATCTAATCATTAAGTGACACAAAGTGTAGAAGCATAAATCTGTGACAGTATAGCAGAAAAGTACAGTTTTAGGTAGATGATAATCTGAATTATTTTTCATACATATTTGTGGTATTGTTTTACATACAGAGCCATCACTTTACTTCTTGTAGGCAACCTTTGTATCTGGTTAAAGTAAAGCTTCTCGATAATTATGCATATCTCAACTGTTTCAAGATGCAAGTATTTTGGGGTGGAGCATTAACTTGATGATTTTAATGGAAATATCTGAGTCTCGTGGTACTTAAAAATATTTCTACAACTATCCCTTATTCTTTAAGAGCATGTTCCAGCAGTTTTAAAACATGCATTTTTTGGGAGGGAAGAAATCAAGCAATTTCCAAAAAAACAAAAGTAATTGCTCATGTCAGTCAAACAATAATGCAATTTAAAAAATTAGTTGAATTGTACATCAACTTACAGAAGCACACATACATATATTTTAAAAACAGAATGGTGCTTCTCAACGGGCTATTACTCCCATTTTTAACCCATAACTCTCTCTTTTCTGAAAGCAGACTAATAATTGGTAGTAATGGTGTAACAATTAGCAGAAACCAACAATAATGGTTAAAAACATAAAAGGTTAGTAGTTCTAAGTAAAATAAACTAACCCATTCCGAAAAACCATTATCACTGCGGTCGGAATTCCTTTGTCGCTTACTCATCCTAAAAAAATAATATACAAACAATTGTGGTTATGTCAAACATAACCTATATAGGAAAGGTACAGATCTCTAAACAATCATGGCAACCATTCACTTAAAATATTCAACTAATCTTTTTTTTAATGAACAAGCCGAAGAAAATACAGCGCATCAACATTAATTTTATAGAAATAAAGGTTTTTCTTCAAAACAGGAACTTCATCAAAAATTACCAATAGATTGCCGCTAACGACGACATCCATTGCCATTGTCTAAACATAGAACTCAATTAAGATTTCAATTCATTAATTACCAAAGAAAAGTTTCTATATACTATCTCAATTTCTACCTAAAAAAAAAAATTCTATCTGAAAGAGATAAAACTGTTAATTATGTAATCAATTTGCAAGAAAATAAAAATTTGTATAAATCGCCGGTGTTTTTGGTATAAACAACCGTAGGTAAAAAATAAAAAAAATAAATGTCCGTACTTCTATACTATTTACTTTGTATTATCTTTATTTTTATCGTTGTTTATTTGTAAATTTAATTTATTGTACATGATACAAATTTTGGTTGGGAAACTTCTTTAGTTGTTGAGGAACAGAAATCGTACTGCAGAGACGGAGCTTACTTTGCCATGAGGACTTGACTAATGAAGGCTGTGAGTGTATTAGGGTCCGGTGTATTGAGATACTTTGAAAAAATTGTTACATTAATTTATTTTGTTGTTATGTAAATCGGTAAGTACAGATGATTTATTCGTTTATATCACATTTTCATATAGAATTATACTTTATTTTCTGATACTACCTCATAGCCAATTCTTTGAAATAAACTGTTTATGTAGATGCCCATTATGTACGTACAGTCCATGTGTGTTTACTGATCAGTGCGTAGTTGCTGCAGCCAAGAGCAGAAGGCAGCAGTATTAGAATTAAAAAGACCGTTATTTGTTGGCGAAATAATTGATTATAAAATAACCATACATAGCATCAGTTGTGGTCTACCGAATATGCTAACTTAAATTTAGACTGATGAACGGCAGTGAAAATATTGATAAATGTTGGGCGCTTCGCGGCGTTTGTGAATTTTGTGATTAGGTCCGTGCGGTTTTAATGTTGATGTATTATATTGATGATTGCAGTATTAGTTGAAGAAAATTAAATTGAAATCTAAATCGTAAAACATGTTGTAAAGTGTTAGATATTTTTGGTTACTGTTCATGTAAAAAACTTTAGCAATTTCTTATAGTCGATTACTGTTGTGCCTTTTTGTATATAAGTTTTGTAGCGATTTTAGCAATGGTTTACTTGGTGAAATTTTTGGCGGCATAATTTGAAGTAGTTTGATTTGGGTGGAATGAAGTTTTAAGATAAAATTATCATGTAACTTACAGCCAGTTTGTTTAAAGTAACATTTCGTTTGTTATTAATTTATGGATCGTGTACCACAATTTACTGTTTTTTTATGTTAATAAATATTTATTTTTGGATATTAGGAGTGCTTTCTCATTTGCCCTAATAATTTATATTAGAGAAACAATTTTTTTTGAGATTAATTTTGCATTAATAGTTGCTTATGGGAAAAACCTTTGATTGACAATTCTGGTGTTAAAGTGTGATGTTGATTTTATTCCTGGCATTATCTTAAATATTTTATTTTAATCATCCCCAAAAAAGAGATTCTGTATTTAGCATATGCTTGTTGTAGCAATGAAATTGATATGTAAGGCTATTAAAGTTATATTATAATTTTTATCACATTTTGTGTAGTTTGTGTTCATTAATGAAACTAGTTAGTAATTGCAAGATATACAAGTGGGTATTATGTAGATATTATTATATAATTATTTTTTATTTTTGTCATATTTTTTAAACTATTTTGTTTTTATTATAACATTAAATCTTGTTAATTAAATACACTACAATTTTTTTCTTGATGACAGAGGATGCATTTTGTGTACCTCATGTGCATGTTTCCACACAAAAAAATGAAATAAGTACATAGTATTCTAAAAGTTAAAATCTATTATAATATTTTATGGTAATTATCTCATACATGTGTTTTTACAGAAAATAGTTAATGTAGGGTAAAATATATGAAAAAGCTATTTGTGTAAATGTAACATTAACAAAGTTGATGAAAGATCCATAACATTTAAGGATGTTCAGTAACCATGATCAAATAGTTTATGGAAGACATGATTATCGTTTATTGCCATCTCCCCTGTAAAATATTCATGTTCTTTTTTTTAAGGAAATAATGTAGTAGACTGTTAAAAACTTTCCTTCTTATTTGAAAATGTGTTAAATTTTTTAATATTCAAGAATATTATTAAGAAATTGTTTACAATTAGGTACTTGCCTCCAATCTTGAAATTTGGAATATACCTTATTTAGGACCTAAGTTATTCATTACCTGAGTTTCGTCCCTTGAAGTTACACTATTCTTTCACCAAAAATTTCACAATTCAACATTTACAAGTATAAAATACACTATTTATAGAATAAATAATCTGGCTTAAATGAAATTCAGTTGAGTTTAGGTCAAGGTTAAGGTTAGGAATCTAATGATTCCATGTACTGAAGTTACCTCTGGGACCACCATTAGGGATTGCTTCAGATAATGAGATGAATGATTTGTAGTGTGTCTGTGTGTGTGTGTGTGTGTGTGTAAAGCCATGCCTGATTGGGATTTGAACCTAGGATCTCTGGATGAAAGGCCAAGACGCTACCATTCGCACTATGGAGGCCGGCATGTACTAAATTTTGTACAATATCAACATAACTTTACCAAATAACCTAATTCTCACTTACCTCATTTGATTAATCTTAAGTATTAAATTGATTGATTGTTAAGTTGAGAACATAATTATATACCACAACCAATTAATTAGTTAGAAAACAATGTATTTTACCCTAACCTTAACCTTGATCTAAACTTAACTAAACTCAACTGAATTTCACTTAAACCAAATTATTTACAACGTAAATAATGTATATTGCACCTTAAGCTTTACCTAAGTAAATTTAGTCTTAAGTGAATCTAAACTTATTCTTAACTTAACAAATGTAACCAAATTATTTAGTCTGAAAAAAATGTATTTTACACCTGTGCAGTGTTGAATTTATGAAATTTTTGGTGAAGGTCCTGTGGAACTTATGAGAGAAATAACTCTGCTAAAAGGCATTTCTATAAAAAAAATTTAATTGTAATGATAGTTTAGGCCCTAAGTAAGTTATATTCCAATTTACATCAAAATTGGAGGTGAGTCCCTAATTATAAATAATTATAAACTTATTTATTCATGTTACAAATTTATTGTTTTTTTTTTGTCTTCAGTCATTTGACTGGTTTGATGCAGCTCTCCAAGATTCCCTATCTAGTGCTAGTCATTTCATTTCAGTATACCCTCTACATCCTACATCCCTAACAATTTGTTTTACATATTCCAAACGTGGCCTGCCTCTAACATTCCACGCTCCGACTCGTAGAATGTTATTTTTTAGTTTTCTGGTGACCCCTTCCTTAGTAGTCCCCACCCGGAGATCCGAACGGGGGATTATTTTACCTCCGGAATATTTTACCAAGGAAGGCGCCTCCATTATTTCTATGTGAAAATGCAGAGCCACATTTTCTTGGAAAAAAAAAATAGCTGTAGTTTTCCATTGCTTTCAGCTGCGCAGTACTCAGAGGACTGATTGATGTTGAAATGGCCGTTTAAGACATTGTGACTCACGCCCCTAACAACTACTGAAAGAGCTGCTGCCCTCTTTCAGGAATCATTCCTTAGTCTGGCTCTCAACAGATACCTCTCCGATATGGTTGCACCTTCGGTCCAGCTACTCTGTATCCTTGAGCACTCGAGCCCCCTCACCAACAGCAAGGTCTCATGATTCATAGAGGAGGAAATTTATTGTAATTTAAATAAATCAGATCTGTATTAAACAATAGTAATTTTTCCAAAGCTGCTGTGCAATACATATTTTCATGTATGTCAGTAGTACTTTAAAAAAATAATTAACTGCATTTTGCCTAACCAATTGATGAATTTTATGACTGTTAAAGGAACATTTTCAGTTTTTTTTATCATAGCCATTAATTTCAGAGTTCATTTTCATTGGTTTTTGTCACTGCTCAGATTATAAAACTGGATTAGGTTCCAAATCTTAAAAAAAATTAAAAAGAGCATAACAGTTATTTTCTCCTTAATGTTTCAAAAGTTTTTGCAAACTTGAAGAAATGGGTGGTGTATTATGAAGTATCTTTTTTTTAACCTCCAGGTCCACTGTTAGATATTGCGTAAGAGGATGAGATGAATGATTTGTAGCATGTGTGAAAATGCCATGCCTGACCTGGATAAAGTATCTGGTCATGAGTATCTAAGCAAAGCTTATAACCAGTTGGATACTTAAAACAACTTTATTTTTATTAGTGTGTGTTTTTCCTTTTAGATTATTTACATGCTAATTTTATCTATGAAAATATTTGCACCAATCACATAGTTTTTATAGCTTGATGACCTCAGTTAATTTTTAGTTATATTTTTAAATAGATTTGCAAATTATGCAAGTAATATTTCATTGAAAAATCTCTTTTAAAGCTATATTGTTTGAATATACAAATGTAACTTAAATCTCTTTATGTTTCAGATAATGTAGATATTAAATCAACAGCATCTGGTGTATTATTTCTCTGGTATAATGGCAACACCATATGTTGTACAGACACCTCCGCTTGGTAGGGCCTGTACAAGTACTCAAGAGTATAATAATCTTGATGGCTATGGTAAGACTTTAAGGCAGTATTGTAGAGAACATAGTGAACATCTCATTGATGACAATCATGTGAATTGTACATTAGAAAATGGACAGTGCAGACTTTCTTATAGGACTTGGTGTTCTATATGTGAAAATCGTGTTCAGGATAAACCGCTGTGTTTAGGAAGAAGGCGATGTAGGAGTGAGAGTACTGAAAGGGAGAGAACTCATAATATTTACCAAAAAGTGATGCAAGAAGACTGTGATAGATCATTTAGAACGGTCAGAGAATATAATTTACGTTCGGGAAGTAATTACCATGAACGTTTTCGTAATAAAATAAGTAGAAAGGACAACTCATATGAATATTTTGATTCTCCATCTGTTTCAAATAAGCAAATATATGGAGGTTATTCATATTTTGATGAACTGAAGCATACTTCCCCTCAAAATTCTTCTCTAAGAAATGGTAGTTGTAGACAGTTGCTAGGATCATGTGAGAATCATGTAGAACTTGATAGAAATTTGTATTTTTCAAAGAAGTGTATTAGTGAAAGTAAGTGTTGCAAAGTGTGGTCAAAAGCCAGCTCATCTGACATTATGCAAGAACAAGATGATAGGTATATGAGAGAAATGGAAATGCTAAGGAGCAAATTGCGGGAGTTGAAGGAAGGAGCACAAGATGGGAAGAGGCTTCGTCAGTTCAGTGAATCAGAATGTTTTCCATGTGGACAAGATGTTTGTACAAAAAGAGCTAGAGATAATTCTCCACACATTAAACCAGTAAGTTTTCTTTTATTAAATGTATAAGGTTAAGTATACTTTGCATGAATATTTCTTTTCAACTTTCTCCTCCACTTTATTAAATTGTATTTAATTTGAATGAAAATAATCATTTAAAAAACTGAAGTGTTTGTAATGATAAATAACTATAATATATAAAAATATTTATTAATGATTACTATAGAATGTTACGTGGCTTGATATTTTTAAAGTAGTTTCTTGGGTGAAAGCTAGTTATGGGTGCATTTGTTGTAAATTAATGGCTTCTTTGAATCCTCAGGAAGCCATTTCTTATTATTAACTACACAATATTTGTATTTTTCTGATGGGCTTCTTGTTAGTTACTTGAATTTGAACTAATTATTGGGCTCTTTGGTTGGTGTGTTGTAAGATTTTCTTTGATAGTCTCCACACAACTTCCCAGTTTATGTATCAAGCTTTCTTGGTTGTATGAGTAGAACATAACTCACTCCTCTGTTTTCTGATTCAATTTTTCATTTCGAATCTGTCTAATATTTGGAGAATGTTATTTGTGAACAGCCCTGTTTTTTTTTTAAAGGCTTTCGTCTAGTGCATCTCAAATAGAAATGTATGTAGTTAAAGCTTTGTAGCATGATATTGTAGTCTTGGTAACGAACAGTTTCACAAATCTTAAATAGTTATTTGGCACTGCCATCATTCACCAGATATCTTCCTCTTGTTTAAAAAGTATGTCTACTTGGCTTTGTTAAATTGCATATTTGATGTGGAAAATTCATAACTGTAGTTAAAGTTAGGAATTTATGTATGACCAAAATTCTTTCAGTAATGTTAACCATTGTAAGATCATTAAACATCCATTTTATGTAAATTTTGTTTAATGTAGGTATATATTTTTGGCAGTTATAGGCCATGCTACTTCTATTATTCTTGAGATAAACCTCTTTCTTTTTTACTATTATAAATGGCTGATGATGTGGTGGCCAATCAAACGTTGGAAGTTAGATGTTTAAACACTAATCAAACTAATCAGAGTTAAGTGTTTAAAAATAAACTTTGTGCTTTTAAATCTTTTCTTTATATTTGTTATTATGTGTTATTAGTGTTTGTTTCATTTGTGCAGGTATAAGTACTCTGCAGTTTATTTATTTATAATATTTTTCTTGTCAGTGGTTAATTTAAGGATCTCTTTTCAGTTCATTTTTAATTTTTTTTTTTTCAAAAATAAGGAAACAAATAAAACTTCCATTTTTATTTCCATTTAAAATTAACTTAAAAAAAAAACAAAACATAATAATAAAATTATGTTTTTTTTTTAAGTTAATTTTCCTGTATCTTCTGATGATTATGTTACAGTTTGAAATACTATCTTTTTTTTTGTAAACTACTTAGAAATTTTCTGTTTATAATTTCAATTTAGTAACCATGAATTAATATGTACTTATGAATGCAATGAAAAAACAGTAGTTATGAATGAATTGAATGAATAATTTTATCATTTTTATTATATATATATATATATATATATATATATATATTTTTTTTTTAGATTGAATAATATATTCATTTATTCTGTATAAGTTTTATAGAAAGTTAAGTCATTTTTATGTAAACATGAAAGGCTGAAATATTTCTATTTGTATCAGTACTTTATTAGACATATTGCACTGATTGGTATCTTAGAAATTCCACCCAGTACTACCCATATTGAGATGAATGTGACCTTGAGCATGAAGGTGAATGTGAAATATGGTACAAAGCTTGCACCATACTTTTACAATTTTTATGTAATAATTGATGAATGCTATTTAAGGTCTTTGCAAAGTCCATAAAGAGATGAGATTTGTTTGTGGTTTATGTTTATCTGAATTCTTGTACAGTTGTAAAATTGCCAAAGCATTTCCACTGTCAAATTTCTTTCTTTCATAGATTTAGTAGATTAGAAATTAAAGACATGAATTTATTTATTAGATAATAAAATGTATTGGTTTCTGCCTTTTTATGTGGAAATTGTTCAGTTTTTCTTAGATTAAATATTTACTGTAATATTTTTTTGATGTATTTTACTATTACATTTGAAGTTATCCCTCCTATTAAATCAATTATTTTTTTAACTTTCCATCATTTGTAATTTTATTTTATCAGTTTTCAAAGTCATTGGGGTGTGTGTGTGTATACACATAAAACTCCAGTTGTAGGGGAGGTCCCACCTACCTAGACTACAGAGTCGATTACATTATGAAAAGCCTAACTAAGGTCTTTTTAGGTGGTAACAGTTTTTAAATATATTGTATTGTATGTAATCTGTGAGTGTATTGGTTATATTAATTAACACTAAGTGTTGAAAAATGTAAAAAGATAATTCATCTTTTTGAATGCCAAGCAAGTAGTTTGACATATTGTTAATTTCTTATTATAGAAATGTTAAGAATAGTTAATAATGGACTAGACCTATACAATGTACAGTGATACCAATCCCAGTTATGGGGACAGGTCATTGTCATTAAACTTATCAGTTATTAATTTTGTACAGTAACATCTCTAGATCATGCATCTATAATTTATGTTATTACCTTTGTTGAAGATAATTTTTGAGATGTTGGGACATGAAAAATTATTGAGTGATGATTTATGAAGTTTTCTTCACTGTATTTTGGTGGCCAAGTCTGTTTAACATGGTTTCTGTATGTTGTATCCAGCACCCTAACAAGGACCTTGAGCTTGTGCGTGCTCTACAATATAAATGGATTTGATTTTTCAATTTTTTATTTTTGAGTTAGATTTAGTTTCATTAATATTTAAGTTGGATTTAGTTTCATTAATATTTAAGTTGATTCAGTTGGAATTCCTTAGTACTCCATACTGATCTCTCACTTTGTATTTGTAAATGTTACATAAAAAGTTTCAGTTATCTCTTATGCAATTTTTCTTACTCTTTTATGAGTTATTCTACTGTTTCTGTTTTCTTGTTGGTGCAACAAAAATGCATTTGGGATAATGATCAGCATATTTGGTCTTGGGTTCAATTCCTGGCAAGAGTTGGTCATTTTTTCCACATTTCATCCACCTCACAATAATCACAATAATCATCCTTATCATTAACATTTCATCCACCTCATAATCATCCTCCTTTTCATCAGTCATATAAAAAAAAGGATTTTGATACATATTTGAAAACATCTATGTTTTGCAAAATATTGTCAGTCAGCCACTCCTGTTTAAACCAGTTTGTTTCCTTTATCTAAATGTATTCAATGTTTTGCTGAAAGTAATTTTAAAAACATTTAACAGGCTGATGCAATATATCAGCATGCAGTTCATTTTATCACATGTACTACATCTTATTTTCTGAATACTATTTATATGTGACTTTTAAAAAACTACTTCATTTATTTACATTATCTTATTGTTGAACCACATTTTTAGCAATTTTGTGAAAGTATGTTTTTTAATGGATATGTTAGTAAAGTTATTATTAGTCAACTTAACTGTTAGTTTGGAAAAAAGTTTTGTAGTTACTTATGATTGATTATTTTTTAAAATACAGTTAAACTTGTTTCAGTCATTTTATTTCAGGACAAACACTTAGTACCTGTTAATATTTTAATGTGACATTTAAATAAATTAAACTGTTTTGTATAATGTTACTTAAGTATAAGATAATATTTAGTATAAGATATACTTCAATTTCTGGAAGAAAAAAAAACAATTTTCTTGTTTGGTTATTAACAGTACATTAGTAGACCTGCTTCCCTGTTTATGCTGATGTTGTTAAATAAAATATTGGACTTAATAATAGTATTGCATATTTAAAAGATTTTAATAGTTTTATTTGAAACACCATAATTTTTTTTAGATTTTGGCTACTATAGATTTGCCAGTTAACCCTACAATGCTGGTTCCAAGAATTCCACGCCCTAACATTCCGAGCAGTGAAGAAGCAACATCTGTTTCTTCTGATTCAGAATTTGCCGACAGGTATTGTTTTCATTTATGTTTTACTGTTTTTAAGTTGTTCTTTTGAAAATTTTGTATTAATAATATTTTTTTTTAAAAGAATGTGTATATTTCATTTGTATTTAAAATATTTTAATTTTTCATTTTGAGTGTGATCTTATTAAAAAAACTGGAGCCCACAGCTGATGTAGCTCTTTTACTTTAGAATCTTACGCAAGTTTGGTAATAATTGGAATGACATCTAGTAAATTATTTTTCTTCTATCTAATGGTACTAGTTGTTGAACAAATCTTATCTTCCTGTCTAACTTGGGCATAACATAAAATTTATATATATATATAAAACAATTATAAAATTTATAAAGAGTAAGAAATAAGTGAAACATTTTTATTTTTACAAATAAAAAAAGAGAAAATGAAACCTGAGTCTTAACATAAATTGATTTTATGAAGAAAAGCAATCACATAAGTAAAAAAATATATTAATATATATTTTGCATATATACGTTATATCAATTATAAAGTTAATAATATAAATATTGGTGGAGTATACACCTGACCACCACAAGACATGTACTGATGAATCGGAATTTTCCGCTAATAATCGGTACATTCCAGTGCTAAGCTAAGGGACACACACACACAGACATACATACATATAAATGCCGTTTAGTAGGCTAGGATATATATACACAAACATTGCATGAGGTTTTTTTTTTTTAAATGTAGCTAAGCTGTCTTACATGCACAGATAATTATTTGAAATAATTTTGCCTTTTTTAACCTTGGTATATCACTCATTTTTTTTTTTTAATAATAAACACTCAGAAAACATTTCTACTGAAATGCATGTATATAATGGTAGGAAAGCAACTGAAAACAGTAAGGTTATAGCACTTTTTAAATTTTTCACTAACTACCAGAACTAAAATATTTAAATCCTACAAAAAGAAATATAACATAGTTTTAGTCATGTTGTTATCTGAATAGATTATTTCAGAATTATAAATTTAAGATTTTCTGTAAGAGCTGGAATACTAATAAGAAGTGCTCTAATACATTAAAAACTTAAGAAAATGTGAGAATGAACCTGGGATTAGATGGATTACAGTAGGAGTCATTAGTTTCTATTGGTATATAGAGGTAGATTTAGTTTCTTTACTGGCAATATAAATATTGTTCAATGTTTTACATTTACTTAGGGTAATTATCCCAAGTACCAATGTTAGTGTTTATCTATATTTGACTTATCTGTTCAATTTTATTGACAAGGTGTGATTTTCACTCTGAAATTCTAGTTCTAATTATGTTCTACTTTGTGGCTTTGATCATTTTCAAATCAATGGATGAAGCCATTATTTGATGAAAATCCATTGTAACAAAAGAAAACAAAAGTGTTATTAGATTTTTCACAATATTTATTTAAAAAATCACAACAGTTGTTTCAGTACACAGTACTTCTCAGGTATTACAAACACAATACTAAAACTAAAAGTTATAATTATTTTTTTTGGAAAAAAGAATTATACACTTTCAGATAATTATTCAGACAAAAAGTACACATTTTAGACCAACCTGTAAGTTGAACATTTTTTGGTATAATTTACTTGAGGTGTAGATTTTATTTGATTGTATTATCATTTTTTTTAGCATTAATAATCATGATCATCCATTATTGTTATTCTTTTGTTTTTATAATTTTAATTCAAGTGAAAAACTTGCAGCAAGTATATAATACAGCCAGTTGAGATAACAATAACTGAGACATTGTAAATCACAGAAACATATTTAGTAATAAGTTTACTGTTTCTGTGATTATTCTTTAATAACAGAAAACATGTTTAACTAATAAATTCGAACATCACTAACACTCTTTGGTTTCATTTCCCCAAAGTTTGTCTTATCTTCCTGTGTGATACAAGCTTTCTAGTAATCATTTACTTCTTACTTTCAACTAGTATATCTTTGTTATGTATGTAACTCTTGCTTACTTTTAAGTTTTTGTTTCAATGTAACTTTCTGCCTTCATCTTTGGCAATTTTGTACTTCTGTGTTCATCTTTTGCCATTTTGTACTTCTATGTCCATCTATCAGATTTAGTTTATTTCATATTATATAAACTTTTCTGCCTGTGTTACCTTTCTACTTAGTGTTTACTTTTCTGCCTTAATTGTTTCTTTTTTTAACATTCATATAACAATAAATTAAAATTTGCTGTGAAAATCAGTAATGCATGAGTATAATTTTTGCTTGTAAAGATGAGTATTAATGAAAACAATAAAATTGTTACTGGAGTTTTTAGAAAACCAACACATAATACCAACAACATCCAGAAAAAGTAAAAAATAATTGATTACAAAATAAATACATATTACTAGCATCCCCATCACAGCTTCACTTGCGCTATGTGGTTACTTGCGTATTTCCTGTAGCGGTTAAGGGATGTTTAGCTGGTCAGAGCTCTGCCTCGAGACCCCTTGTTGTTCGTCAATTTTCTTAGGAGAATAATAATGATAGATAAAAATTAAAGCTTGTTCAATTTATAAAAACTGTCAGTGTATTGAAATTTCTTCAGAACAACAGTGTGGTCTGCACAGGACTCACTACTGTGGGTCGTGTACTGGCGTTAAGCTGTTAATAGTAGGAAACTGATTTGTTAAGTTGCATCGATTTCCTGATGTGGCTTTGCTCACAAAATATATAATCAGAATTACAAACATAAATTACCATCACAATGTTACCAAATCTCATAAAGATTGATTCATTCAATAGCAGTAGCAAAAATGTAAAAAAAAAAAAAAATTATCTTTTAAAATAATAAAATTTAAAGAAAAATTGTTTCTACATATTTGTCGGAAGAACATTTGCAAGATTCAGTGAATATCTTGTTTATTAGTTAGAAATTGGGAAAATTTACAATCAGTGTTTGAAAATTTTACCTTTCTTCACCACTTTCAATGTTGAATTTCAAAAAAATCAAGAAATTATTGTTTAGATATTCACATAAAGGTTATACATACAAAAAATCAGGTTGATAACCTTATTTGCCACTGGGAAATTAAAAAAAAAATAGCAGGTTTAAAAAAAAAATTCTAAAATTTATTTTAGTCCTTTAAACTGAATTTGAAAAAATCCATTGTTATTGTGAACTTGGTCCATAAGAAAAACATGTATACAAATTTTCATCAATTTATTTTCTGTAGTTTTAGCTGGGTGTTAGATGTGAATCACTCACAACATGTTATTTTATATATATAAATATAATACACAAAGCACACAAATATAAATGCAATAATAAAATAAAATTAAGCAAAGAAATAAACATTGTAAATGAAACTGAATGTAATGATTTTTTTTTATAAAAAAATATTAATAAAAAAAACTTAATTCTGTTTGGAAAAAACTGCAAACATGAACTTCATCAACTTTAAGACTTATATTACATTAACAAAAAATAGTAAATGTCTACAGTAGTGACAATTATAATATATAATTTTGTAGTAAAATTCTGTTCTTGACCATGGTTTGAACAGAGGACGCGTTCCATTTTTATTCCCTTTGGGCAAATTTAATTTATGACAAATGTAAAAAAGCTTTTTTTTAACTACAGTTTTTTTCTCAGAAGCTACCAGATGTACAATTCTGGAGCTTGTCTGATTCAAATTTTCAGGACAAAAACTTCTACACCACAAAATTTGCTCCTTAATTTAGTTCATAAGAATTTCAATATAGTTTTGTTTTACCTTATGAGTGGAAATCAGGGTAAAATATTTCGCTAACCATAATTCAAATTAAAACATTTGTAGACATGAGTTTATAGGATCTTTTAATGTTCTAAAACAGATATTCCATCATATTGTCACACAATTACTGAACTTAATTTTATTAATATTCATATTTCCTTTTTATTTTAAATTCTATGATATAAACCATCTAGTACAAAATATTGAGCAAGATGTATCTTACCTTAATTTTATCATGAAAGTACTTTTGTGGGATCCCACACCTTCAGTCATAATTGAATTATATTTAATTAAATAAGACGGTTTTATGAAAAGATAGTAGCACTCGTGTAATAAATTAATATGCAATTTTAATTTTACTATAATGTAACAAACATTATGCCTTGTACATAGTTTATTTCATTATTTTTAATATTTAATATGCAAATTTAATTTAAATAATTCAATCATGATTGAGGATGCGGGATTCCATGAAAGTACCTTAGTGATAAAATTAATGTAAGATACATCTTATCTCAATATTATTCTGTATTAGATGATTTATATTGTAGAATTTAACATGCGCACATGCACACTCATACATACACATACACACACACACACAATGTTTCTAAAGTGTTAGGCTGGCTGTATTTTTTCAGATTCCACGTGTAAAACTAAACAAAAAATATCCTTAGGAAAAATGGCAGTCTCCTTCGTTCTCCACCTGTCTGCCATTTTGTTAATTTTATATAAAAATTTATATTTCAAGTTCGGATAGACAAATCAGATTATTATTTGGTAAAAGTCTTGGTAATAAAGTTTTAAAATTAGCAAAAAATCAGGACTTAAATACCTTCGCAAATTACAAAATGGTTGCCATGTTTATTTTTTAATCCATTTTATCTATAAATATTAGTTTTATCAAAATTTATTTATTTGCTAAAATATTAAGCCTTTTATTTTGAACAAAATGACTTTTCTTTTTTAATCTGTTAATAAATAGCCGAGTTAAGGAAGAAAATTGATGTTTAATTTTGTGTCTGTTTTCATGTCCTCCACATTACGTTCAGTTCGATTAAATATTAATTGTTTTTATTTATTGTTAATTCTAGTATTGTAAATTAGTATAAAATTAAATAATAATTTTCTCACAATAATAGACCTAATAATTATGACATCTATTTTTTTCGTATAACTTGGGTATTTGTTAACCGATTTAAAAAAATAAAATGTCATTTTGTTCAAAATAAAAGACTTAATATTTTAGCAAATAATATAAATTTTGATAAAACTAATATTTATGGAGATATAACAGCTTGATAAATAAACATGGCCGCCATTTTGTAATTTACAAAGGTATTTAAGTCCTGATTTTTTGCTATTTTTAAAACATTATTATCATAATTCTTACCTAATATTAATGTGATTTATCTATCTGAACTTGAGATATAAATTTTTATATAAAAACAACAAGTTGGTGGACAAGGGGAGAACAAAGGAGAAATTGCCATTTCTCCGAATGATATTTTTTGTTTCATTTTACGAGTAGAATCTGAAAAAGTAGAGCCAGCCCTCCATTTTAGAAACACTCTATATGTTAAGAAAGATGTTTATAAATGATTTTTGCCTTGTTGCTAGAAATATGAATTTTGTTATAGTGATTTCTTTGATTAAATTACTATTATGTAGTTTTGCCAGAGATTAACATAATCTTGATTGTTTTCAGCCCCTTTTGTGTTGTGATGTTTAAATTAGTAATGTTAAATTAAATAAATATTTCTAATAAATACTGAAAAATAGCTATTTTTTGAGGGATTTCTTTATTATGAATGTGTTGATTTTATATTTTTATAGTGCCTGTGATGATGATGAAGAAGAAGTAAAAGAGGAACCAGAGGTTTATAATGAAGGTATTGATTGATTTTTTTTTTAATGTATTTGTAAGCTTTGTTTACTGAGCAGTATTTTATGTAATTGTGTCAAAGCAGAGTTAATTTTGCTATCTCTAATTGGCCAATAATGAATCTCATTTATTAATAAGTTTTTTTTTGTTCATAATTTGAAAACTACTGGTAGTTCTTTACAGTTTAGTCAGGTCTTTCCTGTGCTTATTGTCAAAACCTAATCTATTGCTCAGTGTAACTGGTGCAATTTCATTTCATCAGATGATAATAATTTGTCCACAAATACATTCAAAATACAAATGTGTTGTTCATATTTTACTTGTCTCTGTTAATAATTTATTTACCTAGAACTGCACAAATTTAATGAAAGTAGCACCTTCACATTAGGTGCCTTTGAAGGAAAAAAATGCTGACTATTATAATAATCAAGTACTATTATAATAACCTTAAAAGCAATAATAAAATAAAGAAAAAATACAATAATAAATTGTATTTTAATACAATAAATTATGTCAGTTTGAAAAATAAAATTTAAAATAAAATATTATTTAGATGAATAATTTTTTTATGTCAGTAGACATGAAAGTTAATATGAGAAATGCTGTAATTTAAAATAAATTTGTATTTAAAGACCAAAGAAATTATATATGTTAACAAAATAGCAAGGTTTTGTTAATGTACTCATTGAACATTACTGTTTAATGAGCCCGCAGAAAAAAAGAAAATGTGTTAACAAAGTACTTTACATATTAATTCAGAAGAGTGAGAGAGAGAAATTACCAAATTTCAATCTAATCTGATAAATTATAAAAAAAATTTGTAATGTTTGAATCTGTTTAATCCACATCTCAAGAGAAAGGATAATTTTATATGTTTTTGATTTTTATGGGTAGTTTTATTGATTTTTATTATTAATTGACTAGTGCTTAAAAAAAATTTTTAGAATAAAATAATACTTACAAAAACCTATTGTAAAAGAAGACATTGAATATAGAAAAGTGATTTTTTTACAGACTTTACAAAGAAAGATACAGTATTACTTTTGGTTTCATGTTGTGAGTGGGGATGAAAATGAATTTTCTTTACATTTTGAGGTATGAGGAGTACGAAATTTCCACTTGCTTAAATTTTGTAGTTTCCTTATTTATTTATTTAGAGGCCTAAAAATAAAATTTTGTAACTTGAAAATACCGAATCTACTAGATCAATTTCATTGAAATTTAGGTGTGCTGTATTAGTTTATCTGAAGTTGTGCAAGTGAAAATTTGATGAAGATCGGTTGAGCAATTCTTGAATTACACTGAAAGGTGGGAAAAAGTTGAGCTAGGCAAGTTAGAAGCGTGGCTTGTTATGATGCTGCAAATTGGAATGTTGACATCTCTTTATCTTCGGTGTCTTCTGTTAACATTATTGTCCGGCATATTCAGGTAGCATTATCTACTTTGTGAGTCATGATGAATGTGTATGTGTTTTTTTATCTAAGGATTATATTGACTATTGTGAATTTTCATACACGCTTATCCACTGAGTCAAGTGATGATTGAGTTGAATGTTGATGCTTTGTGTGTAGGGTCTACTGGTTAGCCAATCATATGTAGTGCATTGTAATCTGAAAATCAATGCATTTCTGATTGCGAAATAATAGTGAGGGCATTGGAAGAATTATTAATTTATTACTGATTTTTTTGTTAAGGGTACATTAAAATTATTCTTTTGCTATTATTTATTTTGTGTATAATTTAATTTTATTTTAATTTCCTTCTTGATTGTTTAACTACTTCTTTTTCTTATTTATTTCTTAATTTGTTTTGTTTGTAAAATTTTATATTAGAATGAATTGATAATTTTTTTATATGTGAATGTACGTATTCAATTTGCAAAGAATTAATATTTTATTTTTAAGAATTACAGTATTCTGAAAACTATCGATTTAATTTATTGGATTAACTGTTGCCAAAAAAAAAAATTATGTTGAAATAAAATTAAATGAGCTTTAGTTTAATAAGCAATTGTACTATATTAAAAAAAGCTTTTGTAATTAATACATTCTTATTATTTTAATTTTCAGAGACTACTAAGCATCTTTTACCAATGTGCATTAGTTCATCAAGTGTGAGCTGTTCAAATTCTCCATCACATATTGTTGGAGATACTCTTGGTTTAATATCATTATCTGATTCTTCTTTGGCCCCAGGTATTAATTTTAAGTTTACTACGCATTTTGTAAATATATGAGTTAAATTTTAATTTTTCGTGTATCAGTTTGCAAAATGAGAAATTTTTAAATATGTGTATGATGTCTATTGGAAATCAAGATAATTCCTTAGGGAATTTTTACATGATTTTTTTCTACATAAATTTAGAGAAAGACATTTGCTAGCATTTGTAGTAAAATCCATTTATGACAGTGTATTATTGGATTCGATCCTGTAAAAAAGGAAAAAAAAATAGCCACAAAAACTCAAGGAGAAAAAATGATAAACAGCCTGGATATATAGGAAGAGCAACAACATTTGTTAAATAAACGAATATATATATGTCCAATCATTTACTATTTGATATCACTTATTAACTTATGAATATATATTTTCAATCGTTTTACTGTGCACATCATGAGGAACTATAATGTTTGATTTGATTCTTGGAATATAATTTTGCACAACTGGTAATGTCTTACAGCAAGTTTTGTAAATGGTCCACCATTTTCCTGGAGACAGGTCTGAACTCGAACTCTTCGCACCATATTGTAGGACATCAGGGCTGATGGAATTTATCTCTGCAGTATTGGCTTGCCCTAGGTCTTGTAGAGCACCGAGTTGTTCTATATAAATATCTTTTCAAAAAATTCCAGACAAAGAAATTTGGTGACTATAAGTCTGGGGAATGAGGAGGCCACAGATCTTTTAAGATCATACGATTACCAAACATTTCTTCAAAAAATTCTGTTGTTTTTGGATAGTTGCCCCATGTTGATGTAGGAAACAGTAGCATTCATTAGGCTGGAGAAGAGATAGTAATTGCTAATCGTGTCCAGGTATGCTGGACTGTCAAGGGTTTTGTCAAAAAAAAATCATCTCCATTATTTGTTATCAAGAAATTGTACACCAAACCTCTACCTTCTCTGAGTGCAACGGCAATTCATGTAAGATGTGTCAATTTTGTGTTGACCAGTATCTGTTGTTCTGACAATTGTGTAACTGCTAAGGTGAAAAAGCACGCCTCATTACTAAAAAAACTCATCCAATATGCCCATCCCATTACTTTCCATCTGGTTGATAAACCACTGGCAGTACCTTATTCTTTTAAATGTCTGATTCAGTCATTCTGCAATTAAAAGGACAGAGATAGACAAACACCATTTTTGTCAATATCTCAGGAGTGCGCATAGTGTATGCGTGTGTGTGTGTGTGCATGCGCACACGTGAGATTAATATGCAAAAGAAGATGTAAAAAAATTTCAAAAACTTAAAGAAATTAATGCATAAATAAATAACAATGAATATGATGAATTAGCACAATATTTTATTAAAAGTTTGGATATCTACAAGCTGAATTGTATTTTTAAAATACAATCTGTGATTACTTTAAAATAAGTATAATGATTTAAAAATTGGTTGTTGCATTATTTAAATATTGTTTTAGTTTATTATCTATTAATATAGTATCTGGATTACATAGAGAATTCAAGTTCCAAATTATTCTGAAGCTATAAAATGTTGCAGAAATGATGATAGTTTACTTAAAACCATCATCAGTTGTAGAGCAACTGATTTTACCTCAGGTGAGCATTCCATTGAAGTAAAGTTATGAGTAATGTAACATGTACTCATAATTTTATTTATTTGATACAAGTAACATGTTTCTCATAAAAAGACACAAAATGTAGTGGTCACATTCATTCTATTAAAGTGACATACCTAGTTCCATGGTACTGTAAGCTTTTGTTACTCAGTTCAAAATAAAACCTGCAGTATTGTAATCAGTTTAGTTTTATTTTGTAAGTGACTTCATTTAATTATACTTGAACATCAGTATTTAACTGTTGATATTTTTCTACATTTCTTAATAATATTTAAGGAAATATGAAGGATGATAAATTACTTTTTGTATAAAGCTTGTGAATTTCTTTGAAAAGAATAAATTTTATATCTGTATAGCTGATATTCAAAAGGAATAAAGTGGAAGGAACATAGTAAATCATTGTGAGTAAACGACACCTGTTATGTTAATCAGGATAGTTGGCATTAACTGTATATAGCAATACAGAATAAATGATTTCAGTCAATACTGTCATTAATATTCAATCCAGAAATATTTTGGCAGGGTAGAAGGTGTTTTAAAAATAATTGCACAATTTACTTTGACAATCAAATAACTGTTTGATGATCACAAGATTGCAAATAAATAGTACAGGATTTTTTTTCCAGTATTGCAGTTGCTTAATGTAAGTAGTGATGGAAGAATATTTGGGCTTGTTTTACCTGTCTTTAAAAATTGAATCAACATTTTGATTCCTCTGCAAAGAACCAAGAAAACTATTACTTTGCTGAGCAATTGCAATTTTCTTATTGCGTTTTATTAAATCACAAAATTTTACTTGAAATTTAGATGCTGAGGATATATCAGATACTGGAGAATCTCTCCAAAGTAGCTGGAAGTATGCACAACGTATTCATCCAAAAAAAAAAAAGAGGTGGACATAGCGAAGACTTATGTTTTGAAAATATCCGATTCTAGGTGATAGAGAATATGTACAGGTTTTGAGAAAAGAGCAATTGTCAAATGTCAAAAGGTCTGAAAAAGATGTTCTAGTCCAAGGTCTATAGAGGCATTTCTAAAATATTGTCACATGTTCTCTGTACGACAAGGTTATTGAGAGAAAGCTTTTATAAAAACTCTTAATTTATTTACTCTTAAATAACTTACAATGTACAAAATAAATCAATTATAAATAACAAAATACAATTTCAATTTTAATATAAACTGTACTACATAGTAATATATAATACAAATTTAACTAAAGATTTCAACAAACAATCACAAAATCAGCAATTCACTTTTTCCAGGAATTATTTACTTTAAATATTTACAAAAGGATACTGGCTTACATGAATAGTGTTACTTTGTCCCCTGTTCATAACAAACTGAACAGCTTCTTGTATTTAAACACTGTCCAAAAATGGAATAATTGTGACTTACTTTAAATTTGTTTGTTATTGCACACCACTTTGAGTGCTCCTGCACACTGAACAGAAACTGTAACTCGCTGGTCCTTGGCAGTATTCATATCTCTGGGCTTAGGGGTTGACCTGTAGAAACAGTAGCTAACCCACCTTTTTGTTTGTTCAAGCGTAATGATTTCTGTTGTTTGCACCTCTATGCTTTTCTATAAATTCTTTGTTGTTAGTTGTAGGTTTTTGTTCATTTTCATTTGCTTTCATCTGAACAGCTTCCCTATCCATTACAATATGAATCAAAATGCACCAGCATATTCAAGATGGCTCTAATTTAAATTTCCTTGAAATTGTGCTTACAGATGTCAAAACATGGACTTAGATAAAAAAATATGTCTTAACATTGGTGTATTATGGCTTTTAGAAGACCGACAGAAAACCCACCATCATCCATTACATCTCCTTGTTCCGCTTATACAACAAACATTCTTTCTCCTACACATCCGTTTATTCTTATCCACCAAGAACTTATTTTCACTTTTCTCAAATCATAACCAAAAATTCTAGACTACCCACCCGTTAAAAAACTTAATTCTGTGGAAGGAATTCCTCCTGTCTCACAATATTAAAACTGGCCAATATTCAATCCCAAGATTTTTATAATTGCCGTACAATTTTGTGCTTACTGTAACTACTAATAATCTTTGTCAGTGATTCTAAAGAATAAATTAACAAAAGTATTTATGAATTAATTATTTATCTACCATCCTCAAAGTAATCAAGAAAACTTTCCTCAGAGCAGACAGTTTCTCTGAAGTTTGTGTCATTTTTCTGGTTCTATGATTGTCAGTAGTTTATATAGAACATTCTTTTGGACATAGATAAAATTCCTGAAACTTCAACAATGCAAGAAAGTTCTTTAAAAACATTGTAAGTGCCATGTTCACATTTGCTCTTCAAACTTGATGCACTCACAGTATGGAACCAATTTTTTTGGAGTGAAAAATGAACTCAAAGAATTGCAACAACTCATCAAATACTCACTTACATCAATTGAATTCGTTTTGTGCATCAAATGGCATCAACTGGCATTTCATTCCATCCCGTGCACCCCATTTTGGAGGGTTGTGGGAGGCAGGAGTAAAATCACTCAAGGGACATCTTAAACGAGTGCTGGGAAACTTCCTGATGTGTCTTGAAGCCTGCGCCTTCAACGGGGGCGGCATGTTAATGGAAGTAATGTCATGTGATTAACGTTATTAAATGTCATATGATTAATATGGCATTTAATTAATTCTAATTTAATAAAATGTAAATAAGAACTAAATACATTGATTAGGTAGTAATTCTTATTGTTGTGTCAGTAACGAACGATAGCTCTATGTAAACGTAGTGATATACTTTTATGTACAACTTATGCTAAAACAAATGTATTTTAAACGTAATATAAACTGAATGTAATTAAACTTAATATACATATTTTAAACTGTAATTAAACGTTTTATATTATCTCAAACTTAAATAAACTAATAAGAAACTTAAACTGTGGATCTTATTCCACATTGCCTATTTTACTAACATTTTTTTTTCTTTTTTGAAACTAGAGTTCATTCAAGATCTCTGTGTTGATGGGAAATAATGATCTTATCAGGATGCTTGGTTTACTTTAAAAAGATTGAAAGTCAAAAATTAACTACTATAAATTAAAAATAAATCAAATAGTTATTTAAGTCAAAAACTCGCAAAATACCTAAGCACATTGCAAAAATTTAATTTCTCAATGTTGCTGAAATCTGGAGAAATACCCGCTGAGGTAAACTCTCCTGTGGAATTTTGTTTAATAATGTTTATAACTGATAGGGGATAAAATCAACTGCTGTTACTACTCGTGGAACTTTGTAATGCTTATTAATTTTTTGTTTACTTGTGATGGATTGCTTGCCTTAAGGATATTACTTAGCTAGTAGGAAATTCTAGAACCACTAGCCTTTTAACTAGTTATGAGTTAGTTATGTATTGAGCCTTTAACAGGCTCAACCTAACATAACTAGTTTGTGTATATAACTAGTTCTTTATTCATATGTGTTCTGTATTACATGTTGCATGTGGATAATTACTTTAACACTGGGATACTGCAAAAACAATAATTGCCAACTTGAATCTACATATTTTTTTGTTTTGTTTTGTAAAAACAGTAGAAGGAAGTAGTTTGTACTGTTTTATTTCTTTATTAGATTAGGATGGTTTAGTTCAATTTTTTTGATTTTATCTTGTATTTTTTTTTGTTTTTTTTTTTCAGTATCTTCAGCTTCAGTAAGTAAACCTTTTACTACAGGTGCAAGGAGTCATGTTTGTGGGGATAATATTCATCCAGGTTTACGTCCTAGCCTCTTTTCATTTGTGCCTCCCTATATTAATTTCTCAAATCATGAAGAAAAAGGTTTGAATTTTTTATTTATATTTTCTGCAATCCTTGTGCAATGCTATGATAAAAACATTTTATAAATCTGTATCTTAAAAGAAATTGTTTTTAAATTTTTTAGTTTTTACACAATAACTAGTTTTTTTTTAATAGTTTTTAATTTTCAATTAATTAGTTTTTTGGTACTTTTGATTTAGTGATTAAAATAAATTATTGTTCTATAAAAGTGTTTGCAATTCAGGACATTTGTTATATTAATGTAGTTAGGACTTAAAAATTTTCAGCGTTATTTTTGATTTTTATAATTTATGTTATTTATCTCATTTTCTTAGTTAATGCTGTTTTTTAAGTATTGAAATTTTGTATTTATATACTTCATAACAGAATGCTCTTTATTTATATGTACTTTATTTAGCAATTTAAAATCTGGTTAAATGGAAGAAACGGCAATCTAGGTTCTAACATTGCTAGTGTTAAGATTAAATAAAATTTATACCCTCTGAAGATATCTTGATAGTTTAGCTGGAGCCATTTAACTGGAATATAGGATTTTAAGACTTTAATTAAATTACACAAAATATGTCCAACGCTTTATAATTTATTTTATATGAGTAAAAAGGAAGTTAGTTTTGCAATGAATGTGGGTGAAAGGAATAACAAAAGATTTTATATAAAAGGTTAAAGAAGTTTGGTACCAAAGAGATGGGAAGGAATTTAAGCCTACTAATTGTTAAAGCAGCTATGAAGCTAAACATGTCTGTATTTCATATATTTTCTTATTGGACAGTTGAAATACATTGATGTGAAATGTGAAACCATGGATGAATGTAAATTTTTGGCGTTTACTTATTTAAAAGATCCTTAGGTTGTGGTATTAAAAACATATGTATTAAATTGGAAAACAGGATTATGCTCCAAAGTCATTTACAAACAATTTTACTCAAAATCTAAACCTTGATTGTCATTTTTATTGTTAAACAAACATCAGTAGCTATGAAAAAAGAATGTAAAAAAAGTAAATGAAATTAAAAATATACAAAATATAAAGACAAATATAAGAAATAGTACAAGTATAATTGACAGTTCTTACAAAAAGACTAGAAAAAATATTTTTAGTTGAGATTATATAAAATGAAAAAATACAAATAAGTAACTTGTCATCTAGGGAATCCTAGTAGAAAGCATAATTTTAGTTTAGTAATACCTAAATCTTTAAAGTTCCAGAACATTTTAAAAATAAATTTAAAGTTTGTGTTGGAATCCTCTAAAACAATATTTTTATTTTTCTAAAATCCTGGCTAAATTTTTTATTATTTGGAATTTTATAGCGTTCTTCAAGTAATGTTTATTTGTTAATTAGTATCTTTTATTACTTATTTATTATATGAACCTTTTCTTTAGTGTCTACTGATGCTGATTGTTCATGAACGAAAATGGTCATCTAGATCTAGATTTTAAGTAAGATTTTTTTTTTAGATTTTATTTATGGAATTATTATTTTTTTTTCAATTTATTTAAACAACCATTTATCATGGCTCTATTTGTATTTATTATTAAGAATTCTTAAATTATTGATTTTGAGAGAATATAGACCTTATCCAATGATTATTACATTTTAAAGAAGAAAGGTAATTTTTTTTCTAAAATTATACATAATCTGTTTCAGGTGTTCCATTTCCTCAACAGATTCAAACTCTTTTAAAGTGGAAGATGAGTAGAATTACCCCAGTCATTGTACGCCGCATAATACTTAATTCTGGTTTCAAATTAGTCAGAAGTATGTACTGTCTAGTGTAATTTTCTTAATATCTTTGGTATTCTGTTTTAGACTGATTCTGTAAACCAGCTTCTGTTTTTATCTAATAAATGGTTATTACTTGAGGAGTTATTTTAAAATAAATTATCAGGTTTTTCTAATTATTTAAAAAAGAGAACTCAATACTCTTTATTAACTTATTTGGTGGAACAAATAAGAATTAAAATTTATCACAATTCATTACTATTTTCATTGAAATTCTTACCTTGGAATTATTATTTCAACTTACAGTTGTAACCATTAACAGAACTTTGTTGTTTTAATAATGTAGATCAAAGGGAGCAGAACCCTTGCAGAATTTTTACTTGATAGATTGTGTGTTACAATCTGTATAACAAACATTAAAGCATAGTATTTTCTATGCTTGCATTAAAGCTACCATATACTATTCTGTATGACTGAATGTATTTGAGAACCATAATCGTATTTTAAATAAAAAGGTCTTTTTATGAAATGCTCTCGTGAGTAAAATATTTGATTTATAAACAGTTCCTCTATGATACTAGAATATATATTTATTTATATAAAGTATAGAATTTAGCTTATGTAAGCATTATTATTGGTATATATAACTGGAATAGTAGTAATTTAAGAAATTTTATGTTGTTCTTATGTAATTTTTCTTTAGTTTTGCACTCACTTCGTTGGAATGAGATCTGACAGTTTTACTCTCGAACTCATTCTGTTAACATGTACACAACATAGGTCGAAAATCCTGTATTTGGAATTTATATCCAATAATATAGAAAGAATATCTACATGTGTAAATTTTATAAGTATGAGGAACATACAATAATTAAAGAGACAAATTGATGTAGAAAAAAAAACAATTTATTCAATGGCAATGAAACTTGCACTACTTTTCAACATAGTCTCCAGCAACATTAAGTCACTTGTCCTACCATTCTGTGAGCTTTCTGGTTCCTCTAGCATAGAAGTTTTTACCTTGTTGTTTGAACCATTTGTGTACCACTTTTTTGATTGCTGAATTTCTTGCCCCATAAAAAGTCTTTGAGTGAGCTAAACAAATGAAAAGTGGATGGGGCGAGGTCTGGGCTCTAAGGAGGATGTGACAACATCTCCCAAACCAACTTCTTAAGCATTTCTTCCGTTCCCTTAGAAATGTGGGGCCATGTGTTGTCATGCAAGAGAATTAGACCTCTTGAGAGAGCACCCTGTCATTTTTGCCTTAAAAGCGGGTCTCACTTTCTGTTGGAGCATGTTAGAATAGTACTCAATGTTCATGGTTTGTTGTTCTCAATATACCATGTGAGTCCCAGCAGACCGTTAACATCACTTTACTGGCTGATGCGTGAGTTTTGAATTTATTTGGTGGGTGAATCCGGATGTTTCCACTCAAGACTTTGATGTTTGGATTTGGGCTCAAAAAATATGTATCCCTGTATTTTTACATAAAAAGTTTTGAATTTATACCTTCCACTTTAAACTTTTCTTTGAGCTCAGAACAAATGTGAATCTGGGTATCTTTATGGACTTGGACTTGAGTCGGTTGTCTTAGAACCGATGTCGAACACATTTTGTGATAATTCAGCACATGTGTAAAAAAAAGAAAATTATAAACCTTTAATAGAAAGTAATGGAAACAGTTTTTGAACTTATCCTGGTATTTGTAATTTGTTTCTGTGCGTAATTTATTGAGTTTGAACTGTCACATCAGTTGTGTATGAATAGAGGCATATAATTTGCATTAATGGTGTACAGGTATTGTTTGGAGGAACAATTTATGGCCTGAAGAATGAAGTTTCTTCACAACAAAAAGTAACTTGCTGACTCTTAAAAATGATACTGAATTTAATAAAAGTAGTATTGAACCTTTAAGTAGTATCTATTTAAAATTCATTGATTTTGAAGCTTATTACTAAACAAAATTCATTATTTTGCTTATTATATTAGTGCATCACCAACAGATGAAAGATTTTTTAGATGTTGGGTATAATATAAAACATTATGTATGCAGAAGTTTAAAGACAAGAGCTGGAATTTGACTGTAACTATGGTACAACTGTATGTTTTATTAACTTAAAGAAGAAGATAATTAAGAATGTTGGATGTAAGTGATATATGATGACTTCGTTCTGTTGTATAAAATCTCAATCTTGGAATGAGTTTGAAATTGATACTACTCTAATTTTAATTTCATTTTACGTATTTTCAGTCAGTGAAATTGATTTCTTTTTATAATTGTTCTAATTGCTGTTTATGCACAAGTCCTTATGTGTTTTAATTTTATTTCAGAATCTAATGAATGGTGTGGCACTTGGGGAAAACACATGAAGTCATTGTGTTTTAAAACACTCCGAGATTTTCAGAAAATGAACCACTTTCCTGGCTCATTTCAAATTGGCAGAAAAGATAATCTTTGGAAAAATTTGTGTCGTCTTATGACAAAATTTGGCAAAAAAGAGTGAGTTAAAATTTAATTAATATGTTCAAGTAATTCTTGGTTTAGGAAGTACAGTAAGTAATAGAATTATTTTTAAAATAATTTTTTCCTACTATTGTAAATAATTTTTTTTCCCGATGGCTAAGATATCAAATCAATACCTGAGATAACAGACTGGTGTTCTATTGTTAATTTTATGATTTTACGTCTTTCATACCTGATCTTTCCCTTGTTGATCTACTCTACTGTGGATTACTTTAATATAATCATATTGTTTTGCAGTATAAAGTTCTAGGCCTAATATGGAATGCCACATCTCATTTAAGTGAGATATCACATCTCATTTTTTCACTTACAATTTCATCCATCTTATCTTATCTTCACTGATAAAATAAGTTAAACATATTTCAGAAGCTATATTTGAGTCAGTTACATGTGTTAGGTGTGAATACCATTGTGTGTACAATGAAGTCCTTCTCTACGTGAATGTAACACACATTGATAGACCAAACAACTCAAAGAAACAGGCAGCCTACTGAAGCAAACACATCCAGGATGGCCATCAGTGTCTGATGAAACTATTGAAGCATTGTGAACAAGTTTCTTGTGTAGCCTGAACAAATCCGTGCGGAAGTGTTCTAGACAGTTGGCTAAAACAACTGTTCACAATAGGTTAAAAAGATGGCTACGTTTCACTATGTACAAGATTCAGGTATTAACTACAACTTTATTCACAGGACAAAGTGAAATGGTTTGATTTTGATGTAGATATTCTGGATAGGTTAGAGCAGGATGGTATGATTTATTAAACAAGTTCATTTTCACTGATGAAGCAGTTTTTCATATTTGTTGACAAGTACAGCAACATATGTTCGCATATGGGGTATTGAACCTCCACATGCTGATCTTGACATCAGCATGACAGTGAAAAAGTGAATGTGTGGTGCACTATTGTACGAGACAGAGCTATTGGCTTTTTTTTTTTTTGCTAAAAAAAAATAATGAACATTTTCCTGGATATGTTAGAAGGATATACAGCGCCCCAGATACCAGAGAATTCCACTTATTTACAAAAAATAAGTGCCACTTATTTCCAGTTAAACAGTGCTCCTCCACATTTTACAATCATCAAATCTTGCAAGATTTTCTTAATGAAATATTTCATCAGCAATGGGTTGGACAAGAAGAGTAGATTGCCTGATCCCCATGATTTCTCCAGACCTTACCCACTTGGATTTCTACTTTTGGAGTTATGTGAAAACACAATTGTATTCTGTTCAAGTTCAAAATCTGAACCATTTAAAAGAAGGGATCACAGAAGCTGTTCTTCTATCATGTTGGATGTTCTCTTCCATGTATGGAAAGAGACTGAATATCATCTTGATGTCTACGGGGCAGCTAAGGGAGCACACTTTGAAATTTATTGAACAAGTAAGAAACTTTGAGTGTTTCTCTTTCATTTAACATATAGTTCATATCTCTACAATGCTTTCTTCCAAAGCTATAACCTTTTGAATCTTCATTATTACTTTATTGGCACACTTACAAGGACTGCTTGGTAATATTTGTTTTGTTTTTGTCTTATGATAATATCTTAAGATAGGAAAAAAATACTTTTCATTTACCGTTAGGTTGTTTTAATTAATATCAACAGTTGTGTTTAACCTCATATGACACCAAAAACTTTTGAAAATTCAAATTGTTTTTACCATTTTATATGCTTTGTTACAGTGTGTCTTTTTTATCTGTATTTCAAAAGATGTATTTATTGCAGTGAACAATGGTAAAAAAACTGTTTGCTTCCAAGTTGAAATCTATGTAATCCTCTAAAATTACCCTATTCAATAAAATTTAGTTTTCTTAAAAAGTACAATTTGTTAAATAATTTTTTTTAGGTTTGGATTTATGCCACGAACATATGTGTTACCTCAGGATAATAAATCACTTCGCACTGCATGGGAGAAACATTGTGGTAAAGAAAGATGGATCGTAAAACCAGTAAGTAAAAATGATTTCATTGTTTTTCTCAATTTTATTCTCTACTTATTAAGGAAAAGCGTTTACTTATTGTATTTTATGATGATATAAAAATAAACTTGTGTCTGTAATTAATATCACCATATCACAGCATCAAAATCAATTGAACATTTAAGAAACTTGGAATGTTTCTCTTTCACGCAATGCATAGTTCATCCCTACACTGCTCTGATCTGAAGCTATAACATTTTAAAAATCCCACTGCTATTTACAGACGCTATCTTAGGACTGTTTGTGAACAAACAATGTGTGATATCATATCACAATAGTATTATCATTAGTATCATAATATTTGCAGTATGGAAACATTTATATAATCTCTAAATTCAGTCTGTTGTGTGCTGACTTATAAAATATTTACTTATTTAGCCTAATTATGGATCTCTGTTTTAGTTGTTTATAAAAATTATTTGGTTTGGAGTAGCTGATTTTTGAGATTGAAAAGGAGGTTGGAGAAAAAAATGGGAATATATCAAAGCATAACTAGTTTAATGATAAGGGTAAGATTGGGTTAAAAGCAAGAAAGGCAGCAATAGCACAGGGTCAATCCATTTGAAGTGACCCAAGGGTGGTTGCCTGACCAATTCAAAAAAAATTGAAACTTTCCCAGTTGTTTCCTACATGTTTCAGGACCTTAAAATTATTTTTTTTTTAATTTTTTATGTAAGCAGTTTACCTGTGGCAGCCATTTTTGTTACGGTGTGCACACCAATTTTTGTGATTGTAAGGGTTTACAGAAAAAATCATAACTAAAAAACTATTGGTCCTGCAAGGATGAAACAAAACCAATTTAATCATATTTTCTTGAGGTAAATGATTGGTCTAGCAGTTTATTTATATATTTCTCTTCTTTCTGTGAAAGAAAATTACCAATAAAGTTGAACATGAAAAATGTGAAAATTTCACTTTTGGTAAATTTTTTCAAGAGGTAGGGGGGATGGCCTACACAATTTGAATTATTTTTTATATGTAGGTATGTGTTAGTAGTTACTTACCCCTAAACTTTTATGAATTTTTGAAAACTAATTTTTTTTTAATAATTCAAATTTTGACTTCAAATAACTGATGGGACTGGTGATAATTAAAATTTTGTTATAATTATTTTTTCTTATCTAGTGTTTACAAAAATAAACCAATATAAAAATAAAAATTAATTCTTGAAAAAAGATGTAGGCTACTCATTGAAATCTTAGTTTGGGTAAGATTTACAAACAGTTTTGAATCAAAATTGTATTAGGTTACTGGTATTGGTTATCATTAAAGTACGACCTATTATTAACAATTTAAATAAAAACTATTTTATAAATATTGAAAACGTCAACCTCAACAACATAGGGGCTAAATATAAAAAATGTAAAGTGCAAAGAATACAAGAAACCCCTTGTAGCACTTATTTACTGAGTAAAAATAGTATTGCTTGTAGCAGGTTTTTCATTATTTTTGAGAGGTTATAAATTTTTTATTAGTAAAATACACAAGAAATTTTTTTATTTGCCATTTACATGTACAAAAACACTGTTGTGCAAATTTCAGATTTTTATCACCATTCCCATCAGAGTTATTTCAAGCCAAAATTTGAATTATTTAAAAAAAATTAGTTTTCAAAAATTCATAAAAGTTTAGGGGTAAGTATATCACCATTAATATTATTTATGGTAAAACTACTAACATATACCTACATATAAAAAATAATTCAAACTGTGTATGCCATCAGTACCTCTTGAAAAAATTTACCAAAAGTGAAATTTCATAGTTTTTCATGTTCAACTTTAATGGTAATTTTCTCATAGAAAAAAGAGATATGTAAATGAACCACTGGACCAATCATTTATCTTGAGAAAGTAATGATTAAATTGATTTATGTTTCATCCTTCCAGGAGCAATAGTTTTCTATAAATCCTTACAATCACAAAAATAGGTGTGTGCACCATAACAAAAATGGCCGCCACCGGTAAACTGCTTCAATAAAAAATTAAAAAGAAAAATAGTTTTAAGGTCCGGAAACATGTGGGTAAGTTAAAATGTTTTTTTAATTGGTCTAGTAACCAGCTTATGTTTTTTTGGGACAGTTCAAATGGATTGGCCTCACAATGTTTTTTTTTAACACAAGATAATGTTTTGAAAAAAATATAAGGAGTAAAAGAGGAACTTAAGTGATTAGAAAGCAGATGAGGGAAATGATTAGAAAAGAAATTAAAAAAAATGAAAATGAGGGATGAGATTAAAATGAGAAGATTCTAAAACTTTTTGAAGAAAAAAAGGTGGTTATCAGGCTAAGGTCGAGTAAGTGAGAGATAAAGAGGGTAACCAGTTAACAGATAAAGACAGAATTAAAACTAAGTTGAAAGAAGACTTTAACAAGTGACTTTATGTGGAGCATGTTGACGAGGGTGAGGATGTGAAATTGTTTGTGGAGAATGTGCATCAAGTACTTAAAAATTCATCAGGTTTTGATCTAATACTGGGGAAACATTTGAAGATATGTGGTTAAAAACTAGAAAGGGAAATCCATGGTATAATTGATGAGATGTGGGAGAAAGAAGAGTAACCAGATGACTGTAAGAAAGCGTGGAATGTTGTACCTATTAAGAAGAAAGGAGATAAAACCCCATGCAACAACTGTCGGGATACAGCTCTATTAAGTGCTGCAAATAAGTTGTTTTCTACAGTATTGCTTAATCGAATGAAACCTTTGTATCGGAGATTGTGAAGGAATACCAGGTGGGATTTAAAAAATCAGCTTAATGACCAATCAGATTTTTGCATTACCACAGATATTGGAGAAAATAGTAGAATATGGAAAGAAGACTCATCTCTTCATTGATTATAAGAAGGCATACGACAACTTGAAGAAAAGGAAAGTACAAAACGCATTATTAGTAGCTCTTAGTACTGGGAAAGTTGGTGAGCATATATGTTGTGCTCTCATGAAAGAGAGACTAGAGACACAGTAAAAGTGCTTAGAAATTTAACTGATACTTTTGAGGTGAAGAATTTGTTGTTTCTGAATCAAGTTTAGGTTATATTTCTGCTCTAGAGTCATATTTTGGAAAACATACAACTGACAGACTGACATGGCAAGATTTAGGTATCAAACATTCTGTTTAGGTGTTCCTTTCATCGATTGTGGTAATGTGCCACTATTTCATTTAAGTTATAAATATCCAATTGGGTTCCTATTTCTTCATTCCATACCCGATCTAACTAACAGTGTCCTGCCCTTCAGCCTCCTTAGAAATCTCCTCATCTTCGTTGCTTGTATTTTACTTTATCTTGTTTGGAAACAAGACTCACTTCCATAAAGAAGAACTGAGGTGGACATAATTTTATAGAATTTTAATTATGTGTCTCTCTTAGCTCTGTTATTCTATGACTTGCTTATGGTACCACACGTAACTTAAAATTTGTTTACTTTCTTTCTGTACTTCAAAGTTTATATCACATCCCAAATAATTGCAACATGACACTTGTTCAAGTACTACATTGTCCAGTACTACCTTTGAACGAACCAGTTGCTTACCCCTGAATGCCATAATTTTTGTTTTGTTAACAGAAATTTTAAGATTATAAGTTTTGAATAATTCATTCTCTGTGTAAACTGATCTCTGGGGGGCATCTTTGATTCTTGTATTATCCATATATCATGTGCAAACAGTAACCATTGGAACTTTTCTTTAGTAACAGTTACTGGCTTAATTGGCCTTTGGTTGGATAATACTTTTTAAAAGAAAATGGTTTGAAATCTCTATTTTGATTACATTGTTAAAACAGGGGATTCCAGTGGGATTAAACTAATTAAGCAGTCTAAACCATTGAGCAGTTGTTTGATCCTCCTTCCCTGGATCAGAATTAAAAAAAAAAAATTTTTATGTGTTAAAATTTTTAACTTATTTCAAGTTAAAAATCATTGGGGTTTTTAAAATTATTTTACTATTTTAAGGGAAAAAATAATATTGTATTTAAATAAAAAATCATAAATATGTAATAATGTTTTTTGGCTAGCCAGACAGGCCAATCTGATAATGAATCCAATCTCTTACTTTCTGTATCTGCTGGGCTTGGAATATTCTTGAGCATTGCTTCATTATTTAGGATTTATATTTTTTTTTATGTGAAATTGTCTACAATCAGTGGAATTGTGTCAATTAACTGAAAAGACTTATGTCGATAACAAATATAATGTGATGTAGTAACAATATTGTATAGAAGATTATTAAAAAATTTGATGATATAGATAGAGAGAGAATCCAAACTTTGGAGGTTAGTATAATTATAGATTGGTAATTATAATTATTCTGTTTATCTCAGAATTCTGTTTATCTCAGTAATTTCTAAATCAACCTGCATTGTGTATAACAAAGATTATTAACTGGTTCTTAATATTTGAAACATGAAATCATTTGATTGTCAGAAGGAGAGTCAATTGATCCATTATAAGAAAAAACCAAACATGATGGATCTAGGTGGTTTTGTAGTCTGGATATCTGGATATGAACAATACATTGTACTTATATTAGTGATATTAGTGATGTCTGATGTTCCTACTCTGCTATAATCAAATCATATATTCAATTTTCTAATTATGTATGCTCCTGCTTGTGGATCTGTGAAATTGTTTGCATGGTTGATATTTAGGTGTTTCTGTTCAAATTACCACAGTTAAACTTTGATCTTTATTTTAGCTGAGGTCAACAGTAACAAATACTATGTTCCTATATCAGAGTTTACTTTTTTAAAGATTAACCGGTTTTTCTTTAACATAAGTTAATGTGGAAAATATTTAGGTTCTGGCATTAGTACTGTACTATTACCTAGAATGTTAACAGTGGAGAACTAGATACAAAAATTTATTGAATATGGTAAAAATAATTTCATACGGGGATTTTGAATTTTGTAAGTAACAATTTTTTCTCACTTCCTTAAATAATTACAAAAAGAGAATATTTTTTGTTAACTAATTTTTTTTATATGACTGCTAAATGATTCTTAAAAATGAATTTTGCACTACTATTGTTAGTTTTATTTTCTGTATTGTTTTATTTCAGCCAGCATCTGCTAGAGGAACAGGTATTAAAGTTATTCATAAATGGGCTCAGATCCCAAAAAAGTGCCCTCTTATTGTCCAGAAGTATATATCTGATCCTTATTTGATTAATGGTAGTAAATTTGATCTTCGTTTATATGCACTTGTTACAAGTATTAATCCACTTCGTGTTTATTTGTACGATAATGGTCTTGTACGTTTTGCTTCAGGTAAGATTTTTTAATTTTCTAGTTAGAAGTAAAATTATCAGCTTTTAATTTTTTTAATATTATTTGAAAGATCATATTTTCTTGGATTTGTTACACTACGGATTGTTAAAAGAAAACTTAATGATGAAAGAAAACTTCTAATAAAAAGAATTATGTTTATTTTGTAAAATGTGAGTCATTTGCATTATTTCTGTTGACTGTTTCTATAAAGACCGATTTATAAGAACTACTGTAAATAAATTTTAATAAAAGAAAACATGCACCATTGCAAAAATTATTATTTTTTTTTTAAAGAAGTACTGTGCAATTTTGTTTTATTAAACTTTAAATTGATTATGGAAGATATAGTGGTATGGTATGACAGATGTATTTAGCTAGTTATAAAAACAAAAATTAATGTACCTTCAGTAATTAAAATATTGCACATTTTGAGTAATAATTATTGTAAAATGTTAATTCCTTTACAATTTTGTGAGTGCAGTCACTATTAAGAAATAATGGCAATAGTTTCTAGAAGTTACTGCCTGACAACCCTTATGTTTTTACTTGAAACATATATTATAAACCAGTGCTTATAACATTATGTTAACACTTTTCTTCATTTGCTCAGTTCGATTGAATCAAACGTTGGTCAAAGTGTTTAATGTGGGTAATTATTATAATGACAAGCATAAAGCCTGCTAACCTAGAAGAAATAAAAGTAGATATGTAAAATTTCTAAAGAAACGTTAATCAATATTAGGTATTAAATCTTCCAATCTAGTTTATAAAAAGGAAAATATGTTTTATGTTGACATCAGTAGATATGAATTGTTCTTAGCAAGATACACATAATTTTTTCTAAACAAGTTTTAAAAGAGTTAACCGAAAGAGCGCTGACAAGATCTTGATGTTGTTTACACAAGTTTGCAATAGGTACACTGAAAAGATTATGTTTCATTCACTCGTAAATGATATATTATAAGTTTTCTCAGAATGACCTCAAGTTCTGGAAATTGCTGGCCTCCGTGGTGCGAGTGGTAGCGTCTCAGTCTTTCATCCGGAGGTCCCAGTTTGAATCAGTCAGGCATGGCATTTTCACACATGCTACAAATCATTCATCTCATCTTCTTGAGGCAATACCTAACAGTAGTCCCAGAGGTTTAAATAAAAAAGAAAGGACAAAAAAAAGGTTTTGGAGGTTGTAAACTATATTTTATTGAATACTAAAGTCAAATTATGTTTTTAATTATTTTTCCAGTGAAATATTCAAGTGAGTTGTCTACATTAGTTGATAGATATATGCACTTGACAAATTATAGTATTAACAAATTGAGCAGTCAGTACACACACAATGAGGATGCTGGGGCTTGCCAGGGGCATAAATGGTTTGTATAGAAAATTTATTTTTGACATTTTGCTTTTTATTTTTTGAGATTATACTACCTTGTGACAGGCTGTAGCCCACTTCAAGTCTGAAGGCAGTTTTGTCAGTTAAACTAAATAATTGTACTACACATTAATTACATAATAAAAATTTATGTTTAGTACATTACAGTGGACAGGTGAGCATGATGCTTATTGTCTGTTAACCGTGATTTAAACACATCTACATCTGGTGTGATTGATTAACTGTAAATTTGAAATATTTCAACATTGTAAAAATGAGAAAGAAATATAAATTTCAGATCACTGAGTTATTTGCTGTTTTAAAATTATTACTTTCATTAATAATAATAATACTAAATCAAATAATTCAAGTTTTGTAATAAAAGTAATCACGATCAAAAAACTGGAACTATACTTTTTATAAAATATTGATACTGTTTTTAGTAGAACCTAGTTATTTGTATAAAATGAAAACTTTTTACCCATGATCAGGGTGAGGGAGCAAAAGTTATATTTTCAAAATTTGTTTCATAATCTTTTTAAATTAAAATGTTTAATAAATATCAGGTGACCGATAACCATTATTTTATTTATTTGCTTTGTTATTTGAATAAGTCATACTTTGCAGTTTATCACTGCTTGATTTTGTTGAGAAGTTTTAGGATCGCAGGATGAAATTATTTTATCATCTGTTTTTCCAACTATAAAAATGTTTCACAATTTTTGCTTTCAGCATTCACCATTAAACATGTTTTATTAACCAATAGCTGATATATATATTTTTTTAGATGTGCAAATCTCTGAACTATACTACAAAAAGATTTTGAATGCTGATAATATTCCTTGCATGAAGTAAAGGAAGTATTGTGATTACGAAAAATTTCAGATTTCAACAGAAATATCAATTTCGACTAGTTTCGATGTGATGTATGTACGTTTCTCTCATAACTCATAAATGATTAGCCGTAGGTTGTTGAAATTTTGGATTTAGGACTGTTGTAACATCTAGTTGTGCACTTCCCCCTTTGATTGCAATTGACTGAACCAGAAGTGTCCAAAAAAAATTTAATTTTGGACTTTTTCTTAACTGCAATAATAAAACCTCATTGAGAACTTTTCAACGATGTATCATTAGTGGTACTTACTTTCATTGGTTCTAGAGTTATAGCCAAATGAAATATTTGGGTCTTAGAAGGGGAAGACACATTGGTTCGAATCAGACTTCATCCCCCCTTTTTTTTTTAATTTAAATGTATTTATTTATTAATAATTATTAATCCCTGATTGTAAAAAAAATTACAATAAATAATAATTCAGTTATAACTATAAAAAAAAATATCAGAAGCTATTAATGAAATAAAATTTTATATGCTTTTCATTTTAAAAAAAAAATCCGTGTATGTAATTTAAAAAGCATACAAGGAAGTTATGTGGTATCCACATCAGAATATTTTTTTAATAATAATGTGATAAACATTTTAAAAATACTTTTAAGGAAATTATGTTTTTTCCATTTCTTTATTTTTAGTAATTTGAATAAATTGAAGCAATTGCTCTTTTAAATATTACATGCCATGAGCCAGAGTCAAAATTTTGATATAGCTTTAACTGAAATTGAAGGGTAAAGAAACCCTAGCATGTTTTTAAATTAAGTTATGATTTATTTATTCCTATTTTTAATAAAATTCAGGAGCAAAATAATAAAAATTAATTTACTGGTAAATAAAAGAAGTTATATATTTAGTAAGAATTATATGACACTAAAACAGTGTGTGCTGTTTATTATACTATACTTCATTTTAATATGTTATGGCTGAATTTTTTTTTCAATTTTGTAAGTGTTTAAAACTTTATTGTGTTGAATTTAAAGGACTCTGAAGGCATTGTGGGCATACCTTGAAAAAGAGAAGGGTGTTGATGTTAACAGACTGTGGGCTCATATGGTAGATTTAGTTATTAAAACTATGATTAGTGGTGAATCTTCAATTACTCAGCTTTCACGAGCTCATCTCACATCCCGCTATTGTTCATATGAATTGTTTGGAGTTGATATTTTACTCGATCAAGATCTGAAACCTTGGTTGCTCGAGGTAAGTCTTTTCCATTAGTCTACAGTATGTTGTCCATGGTGTTTTTGTTTTTAACTAAAAATGATAAGTCCTAAAAATTACCAAAAATTATATTTACAAAAAAAGTAAAATAAATTTAGTTACTTTATATATAAAAAAAATTGTGCTCAGTTTAGAAACTGAGAAAAAAAAGAATATTTTTGTGTTCACTTAGTACTTCCTGGGTTGAAGCTCCAGTACAGTTAGCTGGAAACTTTCTTTATGTTATTTGAAAAGTTATTTAAAAAATCAGCCGTGTTATTGATTTTTAAACTCCATTTGTTAATATGTTTAATTCAACTAATTAGTTTGTCTATAAATTAGAGTGATTTTCATGAATTTTTAACATCAAAACAAGTATTAAAATGAAAACTTAGTAGATATTTCATGTGGTTAGGCAGAAGGATGTTTAAACAAATTTATAAACCTTGTTTATATTAAATTAATCATTTGCAACTGATATTTAGTATTGTGCATACATGTTCCCTGCATTGTGATTTAGAAAGTTTACATGGTGAGCTTGATGAGAATCAAGAATACTTCAACGTACAATTAAAAGAATTTTTGATTGTGTTTTTCAACTGTTATTCATATGAAAGGGATTGCTACACAAATTATCTGAATATATATATAAACAATTTTTTATTAGGTTTAGGTTAGGTTTATGTCAAAGTCAGGGACATTTAGATTGATTATGAATGTGTAATTTCCCTAAGGAAATAATTTGTTGTAAGGAAAGCTATTTACAACTTGTGATTTAGTTGAGTATTTTATCTGATTTGGATGTTATTTTCTGCTTTTCCTAGCATTATCATTTCAGCATCTGTAGTGTATGTGTTTTAGAGTACCTCCATTCTTAAAACTACTTTTAACTTGGGAGTGTTAATCATAAGAACACTCAAGAGTGTAAAAGGTAGTTGTGAGAATGGAGGTACTCTGAAACATATCAACTACAGTTGTTGGAATGACAGTGCTAGGTAGGGCAGAAAATAACACTCAAATCAATTACGATAATCCTAGTGGAAATATTAAATTTTGAAAAAATTGAAAGTTTTTGGATATTTTGTATTTTATTTTAGAATACTAGATTTTGTAAATCTAGAATTCTAAATTGATTTCAGTGTATAATAAAGTTATAATAGACAATCAAAATATGTCCATTGTTTGTTTGCTATTCTTTATTTTATTCTTTTTGTGACTATTTGGCTGTTATTATATGATGTTATAAAATTGGGTTCTTATAGGTTATCTGCCCACCACGTACTTATAGGTTAGGTTAGGCTAAGCACTAGAGGGATGAAGGTTATGGCATTGCTGGATCTGGAGTCTCCTCACTGAGGGTGAGGCAGGCATGAAGTAAAAGATCCAACCGGCAAGTCGACCTGCGTTGCCGTTTGTTCAGCATGGCAGGACAGATGGGAAGGTTCGTTAAGAGTTAAAGGACACTCCCCTGGGCTGTGTTATACTTAACTGTGGGTCTGGCTCAACAAAGGGGGTATAGTAATGAGAAAAAAAGGTTAAGCGCTAGAGCGAGATATTGCAACTGTTATGAATGTCGTATATCAGTGTCTTTGCATGCTGGAAACTGGTTCCAAAATTCCAGATTACCTTTCTTATTTCTTAAGTGTGGTACATTTTATTTATTTGTGGGCATGAGAAACATTGTCAGTTACATGGTGTAAAAGAGAACTGGATATGTTGGATGGAAATGACCATTGATTGGAATAACTATTTATGTGAAATATGAACAAATGTTCTACCATAAAAGGATGATCGAAAGGTTGGCGGTGTTGGGAAAATCGTTGAATTGGACAAAAGTTTGTTTACAAGGCACAAAAACAATGCTGGGCAAATTTTTCCTAAACAGTGGAATTTTGGTGGTACATGTGGAGAAACCGAGAAATGCTTTCTCATTTGCATTCCCGATTGTTCATTTTCAATGTTGATGAAAGAAATTAAAAAAAAAAACATGTGATGGAAGGATCAATGTTGTAGATGAATCCATGGAGGTCGTATATAACGAACAAAATTTAAGAAGCAGGATTCAAGTGCTTAAGTAAACCATTGTTTTAACTTCATCGATCCAACTACACGCGCCCACACATAAACCATTGAAAGATTGTGGGCTCTGTAAAATGGCGAAACAAGAAGCACAGAGGCATGGTCTGCCATTATCTGGAGTCACATTTAGCGGAGTTCATTTAGTGGCAAGAATTTTGCAAAACAGACACATTTGATGTTATAATTGAGGCGATTAAGGAAACTGGCCACCTTCAAAAAACATGTGAGATAAGTTACAATGGATTACAGTTTAGCTGGCGATTTGATTAAAACATAAACAACGATTGTAGATGGTGGACAAATGATTGATAAGTACCCAAAATAGTACATTATATATAATGTCTATAACAGTGTTAAAAGAGTTGTTTAACAAACATTTTATATATGTGTGTGTGTGTGTGTGTGTGTGTGTGTGTGTGTGTGTGTGTGTGTGTGTGTGTGTGTAATTTTTTAATCAGTTTTATTGTTAAATTGCTGAATTTTATACATTAACAATTTTTTTCTAACCAGGTAAATATATCACCATCATTGCATTCATCAACACCACTTGATATGGCTGTGAAAGGTCCCATGGTCCAGGATCTAATGAATATTGCTGGTTACCAAATTCCAAATAAATTATCTGCTGCCCAACAGGTAAATTTTCAGACATTTAACACTTTTTCTTGTGCTTCTTTTTGGCATCCGTCATTTGGTTGGAATGCTGTTTTCATTCTCTGTTCTATGCTAATCTTTTAACCTCAATTATGTTGTTGCATCCTATATCCTTGGTTACGTCTTTTATTTGTCTCAATCTTTGCCTTCAACAGATTTTAGATTCTATGAATACATTTTAGTTTTAGATTCACGTTTACATTTTTAGGTTTTAGATTCAGTTGCTTTATTACACCTGAATGTCTTTATATGTGGTCTGCCGATCTAGTTAGTCTCTTTACCAGAATCTGCTGCAGACTTCTCACTTATCCTATTCATCATAAGATATCTTGTTTCAAATTCAACTCGCCCATATAATTTTCAATATTTTCTCTATAGTATTGTATTTCAAAGTCCTCTATTTTTTCCCTTATGCTTTCTTCCCTATACTTCATGTTTTACAAACATAAAGTCCTATATTCCACACAAATATATCCTAGAACTTTTTCTGAACTTAAATTAATGTTTGATACCAGCAGACTTTCTTACTTGAAAGTTTTCCTTCCTCATACAACTGTGCTTCCAATATCTGCGTTATTTCAACCATCCTTTGTGATTTTACTACTTAAATAATAAAATTCTTCAATCTCTGGTATATTGTGTGCCCTTTCTGTCACATCTTACTACCTTTGTTTTGGTCTTATTTATTTTCAAACTAAATTTCTCTTATTAATATATTGCATTCAGAATTTCATTTTTGGTTCTGCTGTAACAGCATCAGTGAATCTGAATATTTTTAATTTTTTCCCTTGATTAGGACTGCAGTTGCAATTATGACCTTCAAGTCCTACATTCTTGAATCTTGTTCAGATTGTATTTATGTATTCATTCTGTATATATCAGCCCAATTATTTTTAAGATGTTAAACATTTTATTCAGTTCTGTATTATCAAATGCCCTTTTTCGGAATGTACCTACAAATCCCATGTAGTGCATTAATCTTTCTAAGCTTGCCCTGTAAGATTAGTACAAGAATCAGAATGGCCTCTCTTGGCCTTCATCCTTCCAACTCTTATTTCATTTAGTCTTTCATTATACTTTCTATTTGCATGAAAACTATTTTGGTGAATACTTTTTATAAAGGTGAGGTTAGTCTGATAGTACAATACATGCAAAAGGTTTTATATCTATCTGATTTCTTTAGCTTGGTAAGAATTAGACTTTTTTCTAAGATCTTTAGAGTTTAGAAAAAAATCCTTGTGCTCTCCAATTTCATAAATTCTAGAGATTAACAAATTATTGCATACTCTATTCTTTACTGTTCTCCTATACCAGATAATATTTCTGATTGTATATCTTTTATCTATTCAGGTGGTTTTTTCTGTTTAGTCTTAAGTTCTCTGTCAAATTTTAATTTTAACATAGAATCTCCTGTGTTGTCATCAATTTCATTTTCTTTCTCCAAAACTTTAATTGATAATCTGTCTCCTCTATATTGTTCTAAGCTAAAATAAAGAAAGAAAATGCACATCTAAAAAAGTAATTAATTTAAAACTAAGCTTTAATTTTTTAAATCCTTCAAATAGTTAATCTTGAAAGATTAGCGTAACAATACTTTTTCAACACATGTCATAAAAGTGCAAAAACTAGTAAGATTTATGTAGTATTTTAGATTTTTCCAAAATAACCCAAACATTCCCTTTTCCCCCTCCAACAATGCTACAGACCAGCCTATTTCCTTGATCTCTTAAGAATTATAAAAGTGAGTAAAATTAAGTATGTTAAAAAAAAGTTGATGGTTCCTTAATTATTTAATTATTCCACCATTTTTGTTTGTCTAGTTTTATTTTACTACTTCCAAAATGCTTGGTAGTAATAGCCTTGGTAATTGTAGTATCTCTAGGTAAGATGTTGATTTCATTCCAACCTGATGAATGCCTTGTCTCATTTTTCCCTGCTTGTATTTTCTTCATTGCTATATTCTTTATTCTGTCTGCATCCTTTCTTGATTCAGCTTGTTTTTTTCTCCTGTTACTTTTGGGTAGAGTTGCTCCTCAAAATATTACTTCCATTTATTATTCCTTCCATTTTCTTTTACTTCTCCTTCCCATACTTTATATCTAATCTCTTATTCCTATTCTTTTCCAGTCTCTGTAGCATCTATAAGTATAAAGTACACTCTACAAATCTTTGTAAATTCTTTCCAGTATTTTCTGTACTACTCACAGATCACTCATATTTTTTCTTCTAATTCCTCTTTGTCTTCTTCCTTACAACTCTTTACAATTTACTCATGGCATCTGTTTCCTTTAAATTGCCTCATTTACCATTCTCTTTTTTTATATTCATTGCTTCCTCAGTTTCTCATCACAAAGAACCCCATTTTGCCTCAAGTAGTTGATCATGTCTCCTTTTAAATATGACTTAACTGACACTTTATTTACTTGCTTTATGTGGTATGGCATGTTGTCCATAATAACACTTCCTTGTTCTAAATTTGGAATTACTTTTTCTTTTATCCACACCTTGAAATTTGCAGCATTCATTTGTACATGGTAGTCACCAGATGCTCAACCTGCTTAAGTATTAATTGTGCACCTTTAACAAACCCCTCAGAAGAACCAATGTGAATGATAAGTTTGTTGGATGCACTGTTAATTTTAAGTGATCCCAAGACATCTTTACTTTGCCAAGAGTTTTGAAAATTTAATTTGTTATCAGCCCAAGTTTCGTCTAAAAATATATCTTTCTTTGCTTTGTTTAACTTCCCTAATTTCTGTAAATATGTATGTCTTAAATTAATTTTCTTGTCTTTCCAATGACACATTACATTTTGAAGAACAGGTATTCCATTTAAAGCCCTTTTACATTAAAATTTTCCAGAGAGTGGTTCTTTTCCACTTAAATCTGATTTGCTCTTTTAAGACTAAGAAGTTTTGAAATTGTTGGGACAACTTTTGTTCCAACAATTGAAGACAGACCAACAAAGACATAGAAATCTTTGATTATATATCTAATGAAGTCCCAATTAAAACGATTGATGTTTGCATTACAGTAATGAGCACACTTTCTTTTTTTCTTAGGGTTATTAGCGATTCACCTTGACTAGCATGAAATTCCTTTTTTTACAGCAGTAACAGTTTTTTTTTACACTACAGTATTTTGCTGCTTGTTCGGTTGCTTTAGTTAGTAAAATCATCAGTCTATTTAATTTTTTCTCTTTCTTGTAACAACAAGAAAGAAAAGTCAGCAATTAATTTCCTTTCAGAGCTGAAAATTATTCTACCTCATTTTCAAACATTTGAATTTTTTTCATCATGATTATTTTAAAATTTGCATATTACATAACAAAAATTAAAAAAAAATACTACTGTCACATATTTCTAAAATTAACCATTAATACAAAGCGTGTCAGTCAAAACACAACACTAGTAATGGAACATAATAACTACACTTCACCCAAATTTGATTTTATAATACTGACAGTGGTAAGCAGTTACCATTACATTTACTTGAATAATACTTTTAGAATGAGGTAGTAGCTTCTCATGCACATGCTCACGCATACCTTTCCTCCCTACCCCATCTACAGTAATCCATGATACTTCTTTTTTACAGCATTTTAGTACCAATTGTATTAATTCTATTAAACAAACTTCAAGGAAGGTGGCAAGGTGACTTGACTACTACAGCAGATAATAACTCTGAAACAACAAGGATACTGTGCTGCCATGGAGCTCTTCATTGCTGAATAATCGTCAAGAGGAGGTTATTATTTGTCATTTACGAAGAAGGCATACTAATCTTACACATGGACACCTAATGAATCAGATCAATGCACCTGTTTGTATTCACTGCAACTGCCAACTAACAACATACCATCTTTGTGGACTGTCTGTATTGTGACATTGTGTTGTAAATTTAAATTAGGAGCTAACATCCAAGATATTCTAGAAAACAATATGATGACACTATTGAATATCTTGTTATTAATTAAGGTAGTGCATCCGCATTTGACTATTTAATAATTATTGAAATATGTTTTTTTTTTTGTAATATTATATTGTTTGTTCTGGGTATATTACACAAAAGTGCTTTTTCACCCTCCTAAAATAAAAAGAAAAAAAATCTTTTGCATACAGCAATATTTTCTAGGCTATTACTTAATTCAGTTGCTGCAGTTCCTTCACCAATTATTTTAACTTAAAATACTTATACTAGTGCTAGGTTGCCCTACAAAAATCTAGGAATGATACTTTGAATTTGTTAATTGTATAGACCTTGTATCACAAGAAATTTATGCAGCAAATCAAGTATTATGCTGTAAAAATAAGTTATTGTAATATTAAAACTTTTGCTATGAATGTTGTTCATTCACTTGTAATACATTACTTCCATTCTACCTTTAGCTTCATTATTGATTTCAAACTAATATACAACAGTGTAGTTTAATACATATTTATTAAAAGAAAAACATTGACAGAAAAAGATTTTTTTATGATGTTTGTATCATCTGTAAAACAGTAAAACTTCATATAAATGTAATTGTTCAATTTCTTTTGGTTTTTTTTTAGTTCATGAATAATGTAAGATCTACCTACCCCTTTCTGATGACCTTGAATACATGGATTAACAACCGTAATTTAGGTCAATTATATTTAGACCTATTATCATAACAGGTGTAGAACAGAGATAATATATGATAAGCAGTAGTTTTATTTACCATGTAAGGGGGATGACTAATTAGTGAATTTGTAATTCTTCTTGAAATATTTACTTAACTACATCATTGCTATAAAATCTTGAGAAACTGTATGTGTTATTTATAGGAGATGTTATTTTCAAGTCTGGGTGTGCAGGATACATTTTGTTATGATAAAAGACTATATACAATTCTTCTTTCTCCGGCAGAACGATCAAAACACTCAGAATATCAACAAATGGAAACTAGAGATAAAGTAAGTTAACATCTATAGTTTTATGATTTTGCTTCTTTTTCAGTATATTTATAAAACCGACATTAAATCTCTTACAGTGTTTTCTGTAGAAAAATGTTATTTTGTCACATATATTTAATTGAAATGATTCTTGTAACATCTCCAATTTTAAATTTTAAATAATTTTTGATTCTATTCAATCAAATGAACTTTTTATATCTGTACAACATCTTAGGTAACTAATGGCCCTGAGTGCTTACTATCTACCGATGTGATGATATAACAGTAGTGGTTATATTCACTCGACAATCAAATGCTGATAGAAGTGTTGTTAGTTTTTGTGTTCATTATTATATGTGTGGCTATGATTCTTTTGTGTTTTGATATCCTCAAAATAATATTTTTCATTACATTTAAAAATATCTTAGTTTCATATTTTCTGTTGTAATTATCTAGTTTGACCTGATTAGCTACTGTAGTACAACCCAACTGTTGTAACACATTTGAGAAGTTAAAAGTTATAATAATTGAATACCATTTGTGCGACTACTTATTGGTAAAAATTACTATCCAGAATTAAGATGATTTTTAATTTTATGTATTTCATGAGCTGCAGCAGTATGAGAAGAATCAATTTGTGTAATTCTCAGGGAAAACCTTATACAAAGGAAAGCATCATTAATTCATGAAGCATATCTTATGGCAGAAAATATGATTAAAAACATACACACTTTTGTCTCAAAGAATTATGCTTATAGCTGGATATCATATTTATCTCAAGTCTGCAGGAGACAAAGAATTTATATGATGATTAAGATTAAAAAAATTTAAAACTGATAACTTGTCTTGAAATTATGAATCAGAACTTAAAATATTCTTTTATATGTGAATATAACATAACTATTTGAATCAACATACACTTACGTCAAAGTGAAACTTTCATATCATTGTTCATTTGTATCGGTTATAATTATTAGACAGTAAGATATATTTTAAGAATGTCAAATTGATTAAGGTGTCTGGAACCTTGGAACAATTTTCTGGAAACTGACAATTTGTACACTGTAAATCAAAGTTAAAAATTACTGCTATTTTTAAATATGTTGATTGTAATTTACTAGCTATAAAAAAAGAGAAGTTATGGTATGAGTAGCATGGAACCCAGAAATTTACACAAATACGTACAGTCATGTCATGCCAAAATCCTTGTAATCTCAGATTTCAATGATTTTTGTTTATAAATTGTATTTATTGTTATTTTTAAATTCAAAATTTTAAGTGTTTATCAATTACAAAAATGTATGTATTCTGCATAAAGATGCATTGGTACTACACAGTTCTCCTGTTACTAATTTTGAAAGCTGTTTAAAAGGGCTAATGTGAAACTCAATTCAGTAACAAAAAAATAAGTTTTTGATCCTCTTTCAAAATGTTCATTTTGAAAATTTCATAAGCCTGTTGAGTTTTTATTGGAAAATAATAAGATAGTTATATAAAAAGTGCATGTTTAATTTAAATAACAAACATGATGTCATTGGATGAGCCTCAAAATATATTAAAATGTATATCATTGTATTTCAGTTGGAAAGAACATTACAGCACGGATTTTATTATGCAAGTAATATATAGCTGTCTAATTATGATTTTAGTTAAGTACTTCAGTTTTCTTTCAGTTAGTGGATTACAAAGATGTATCTAATAACTCTTCTTTTTTTAATTTTTATGCTACATTTAAATAATGATTGTGTTAATTAGTGGTGGCTGTTTTGATTGTTTCTGCCAAATGAAAATGAACTGTTCATTAAAAAAAAACAACTGTTAGTATTAACTATTGGGAAAAACAGGCTGAATTATTAATTTGTTAATGTTCAATACTTATTTTTCCATTGTATTGCTATAACTACTTGTTTTTTGCATTTAAAAACAACGGTTTCATTTTAATATTTTTCTCAATGCACTGACTGCAGGATGGTTTGGTTGACACCAGTGAATACCATAAATCATTGTGAAATGAGTTGACAGTAAGTTTTGTGACCCTTTTATTACGCACATTATTATTACAAATTACTTACCACTCAAAATTTGTTTCAATTTCCCAAACAAATGGTAATCAGAAGGAGCTAAGTCCGGACTATATTGTGGGTGATCGTAAATTTCCCATTCAAGTGTCGGACCCACAACATGACATGCATGCATTATTATGCAGCAGGACAATGCTGTCTGTCAGCCACCCACATCGTAGATTTTGAATGGCATGTCATACATAACATACCCAGTTTCACAGTAGGTTTCATTTATAGTTGTTCCACGTGCCATGAAATCAATCAGCAGTATGCCAAACTGATCCCAAAAGACTGTGGCCATCAGTAGGTGACCAAATGTCTGTGGCTTGACCTTTGTTGGTCTGGTTGGTGATTGAGGATGACGCCATTCACTTGACTGCCGTTTTCTCTCTGGCGTGTAATACGAAATCCATGTTTCATCACAGGTAACAATTGAATTAAGGAACTCATCACCATTTTCTGTGTAGTGCATCAAAAATTCCAAAGCAGATCCCATTCGGATTTTTTTGTGACGTTCTGTTAAGACGTGTGGCACGCAACATGCACAAACCTTTCCGAAGCCTAAATGATCATGAACAATGCAACCAATAACAGCTCTTGAAACATCAGGAAAAATAAGGGCCAAGTTGGAAATCATTGAGTAATGATCTTTTCTGATTTCATCATTGACACATTTCAATAAATCCTCTGAGATTATTGAGGCCCTCCCTGAACATTGCTCATCATGCTCATTAATTCTGTTATTTCTAAACCTTTCACACCATTTTCAAAAATTTCTTTCATTCATTACATTATCACCATACATAGCAACCAACTGACTGAATTTTAACCAGCTTAACGTTTTGATAGTTTAAAAAACATATGACTCCATTTATTTCGTAATTGGCAATAACACCGATTTTCCTGTAGATTTTATAATGTAATAACTCACTTGCAATATAAGATACTACAACGCGACAACTTTCAGGCAACAAAGCAATGTGTACATTATTAGCATAGCCATGAATGACACAGGTTCGCCAATCTTATGGAGAGAAATTTTCCAGCGGTCTTTACTTTAGAGATGTTGCTCATATTAATAAAACAACAGTTTTAAAAAAGCAAATTTTCTGTTCTCAGCAAACGGCAAACAATTTATTCACTTAATTTTTCATTAACTTAATATTCATTAGAGTGAACTAATAACCTTGGTGATTCAATGAGTTTGGTGTGCTGTATTACTGTTTGGGAAGAAAACATTTCGTTCCAAAGTGAAAAATAACAGTTTGTTTTTTCTGACAAACAACAGTTTAGTCAAACTCTTGGTATTTCCGACACATTACTAGTGTTCATTAGTGGGTGTGTAACTTCATTAGTGTGACAACTTAGATGAAAAAAAATAAGTGTGATTTTTAACTAAACTAAACTGTAACAAAATATTAATTAATTTGTTTTCTTTAAAAAATTTTTAATCTCTTTTTTTGTAAATAAGCTATTTTAAATAATACCCTAAAGATTATTGTTTTATTTAAAATTTAAAGCTGATTCTATTTTAACTCTGGACTAAACAAATTCCGAGTTACCAATTGCTTTACTTTGGAACTTCTTTTTTGTAAGTTAAGAATACAAAATCTGTTTTATTCAATTAGGAAGCAGTTCAAGAAAAAAATACTTATTGGGCAGTATTTTTGTTAAATAAATTAATAAATTAAGCCTTTTGTAGAAGCAGGATATTTGTATTGTGCTGAACTGAGTAATTTAAGGGAATGGCTATCTTTTTTGAAAAATACGAGAAGAATTAAAAATGTGTGAAAATTATAAAATATGAGTAAACTTAAAGAAAAAAAATTTATCAGAACCCTGAATCTAATTTATGTTTGAGTTTTTGTCAAATGTAATTGACAAAAAAAAGGATTATCAGTAATCCAGAGTAAAGGCATCAACTATAAAGCTGCATTTTCAGTGCACTAATGTGCCACAGTATATTTGACTCTGTGAAGAAAAGAACAGGAAACCTCTTCATTCTTTATGTTTTCTTACTAAACTTGGGACTTGCTTATTATTGACAAAAACTGTCAAACGTAAGCCAGATTAATGATTTCATGTGATACACTTAAGCATTTCCAGGCATAGCAGGTTGAATTTTTATACAGCTATGGATTATTTAAATATAAATCATTAAAGCTTGCAGAAGAATAATTGAACAAGGAAAATATATTTATTGTAGCCTGTAAAACAAAAAGTAAAAAATCGGTTAAAATTAAAAATAAAGAAATTTTAAAAATTTTCTGTGAAAAAATTTAAGTAAAAACTTCACTTGATAAAACAGGTTAACCAAAATATTGGAATGAATTTTTTTATCATATTTAATCTACTTGCATAAAACAGCTTAATAAAATTTGTGTGTTTTTGTTTCTAATAAATTTATATACACAAGTAAAAGAGAAAATTGCTGGAATTAATTTTGTATGATGTAAATATAATTTTAATGAATATTAGCCAGGGTTTAAGAAATTACAAGGTACGCATAAAAGTATGGTTAATTTTTTTATTTACACAATGTAACACTTAGTATTATAATATGTTATTTTTAGAAGGTAAAAGAAATATTAGTTATATTTTATAGATTACAAAATTATTTTCTGTGAAATTTATGTAAAAAAGCAATTAATTAATTTTTTATTTGGATTTATTAAGTTGGAAATATATTTGTTACAAAAGCTATGGTTTTCTAATTGTCAAAATATAACTTTTTAAACTTAATAATAAAAATATATTTTTACTTTGTTTAAATTTACAGTATAAAACAGCTGAAGTGTAAGTGGCCCTAATTAGAGGTTTATCAGTAAGAATAACAGTGGTCATTTTCCTTCTCGTAATCAGAGTAAATGTATCAAGTGTAAGGTTGCACTTCACCTGCATTTTCAGTATACTAATATGCAACAGGATATTTGATTCTGTGAAGAAAGCATCAGAAAACCTCTTCATTCTTTATGTTTTTTTTTTACTAAACTTGGGCAGAATACTTATTATTCTTAAGGATAATTTTACTTGCGTCAGGTTGACTACAATCATTAATAATTACGGTTATGGTACTTGACATACATACAAGAAAATATTTTTACTCCTGTCAACTAGCATTATTAGAAAAAAAACTGTTTATTAAACATAGTTTTGTAAATTTTTTGTTTTTAACTGATTCTATAGATAAGCTGTCATAAAATTTAAATTTCTTTTCAGTATGTAAGTAACATTCTTGAAGATTTAACACCGGATGATGTTCGCCATTTAATTCAGTATGAGGATGAGGTCACTCAGTTAGGCAAGTAAGTGGTTTATTGTTAAAGAACCTTTATGTTAGTTTACATTAATCTTGTTTGTGTAGAAAGGTGGTGAGGATTCTAATTAGTAAGAGAGTAAGTTGTGTGTATACATGATAATTTAAATTTTGGAATATAGAAAATGTATATGCTGGTACTTAACAAATTACATTAGAAATTTGCTTTAACAAGAGTTGACAATGTCTTACAATATTATTAAGCCTGTAATTACCAATCAATAGCATGCTGTCATTAATGAAAAATGTATATTTAGTTTCTCACATCATTCTAAAATTCTTGCATACTTTTCAAACCTTTTAATGTTAATTTCTTTTTTGATATATAAATGTTAGGTCTATATACATAGGTTTGTGTAGCACTGGAGAATGTACTGCATATCTTTATGTCCCAATCAAAGAATTAAAAAAATGTAAAAGTAATTCATCTAATCTTACTGTTAAAATCTATATTACAAATGTAATGTTGTGTACAATAGCAGGAGAGTGGGATTATATGTTTTACATTACAAGTTGTTTTATACAAATTCAGAATTTCACAGATATAATTTTTTAATTTATTTTTTTTCTTCATATATAATACTTTTTTTTTAATCAAGGCTTTTATGTATGTAATCTTCATGATCACAGTGTTAATTTTTGTTTCGTTGAAAGTTCACAAAAATTCTAAATAAGCAGTATTTTATAGTATCATGAACATGTTAAAGAAGTGGGTTTTTTATTTCATTTTTTGTGGTGACCTCGAGATATTCTTACTTTATCTTCTAACAGAGTTAGAAGTAACAGAGTTCAGGCAGTTTGTAGAATTATTATGAAAAGATTCTCTTCATTGGAATTTTTTTTTTTATTTTAGTGATTTTTAAACACTTGCCAGGCAGTCTAAACCTGTAGTTCTAGCAGTTGGTCCTAAATTTCTTATTATAATGGAAAATAATGGCATTAAAATTGGTAGCTAGGAAAAGTATTAATAATTTGTATGTCAGAATAGACAGTTTTGCTGTTCTGAATTTATCAGTAGAAAACAGATTTTGATGAGGGAAGTTTTGAATGCAGTCATTAAGAATATGAGGGCGAGTCAAAAATTACCTATACTTCTTTTTACAATTTATTTACACAAAGGTAGGGATTCAACATGTACATAATTTTTCTACATAGTCACCTCCTTTGTCAATGCACTTGGTCCAATGGGCCGTAAGCTTGTGTATTCCTTTGAAGAAGGTTTTTAGTTGGTTTCAAAGCCACGTATGTACTGTGTCCTGCATGTCTAAATCATGAAAAATTGATGACAACAGACCTCATGTCTGTTGTGAATTGCTGGCTTCAGCTTGTTTTCCAACATTTCACTGTAACTCTTGCTGTTGATCATAGTCCCCTTTTCCACAAAGTCTTCCAGTATAGATCCTCTTGCATCCCAAAAAAAAGGTTAGCATAACCTTTCCCACCAATGACTCTGTCTTGATTTTTTCTTCATCAGATCTCAGATGTTTACACTACATACTCTATTGATATAGGCTCATAGTTATGAACCCATGTTTCATCATCAATGACTATTATTCTCAAACATGTGTTGCCTTCCTTATTGAAGTGATGGAATAAGCATTGGCAGATGTCAACACATTTGAGCTTATGTCTGCTGTAAGCTGTCTACCCATTGTGCACAGACTATGGAAACTGAGCTCGTCGTGGATGATTTGATTGGCAGAACCATGACTGATGTTCAAAGAAGAAAGATGCTTCCTCATCTATGGTAATTTACCTATTCGCCAGAACCATCTCCAGAGCTTGCAGATTCTTGTCATCCATGGTAGAGATTGATGGGAGCATCCTGCTCCTTTTTCATGCCTCATATTCATCCAACCACTTTTAAACTTATCAATCCAATCCAAGAAAAAACACATGTGATAAAGCACTGTCCTCATATTATGATAAAAGTCTATGATGAATTTCAGCCCTTTTCATATACTTTCCAACTAGAGAAATTATATCGCTGCTCGTTGCTCCTCCTTGGAGCAAACTCCTAACAGAGTGGACATGTTTATTCTGTAATTTCCAGAATGCAATTGACACGATTAGGATAAAATTTCACACACGTGACCACAGTTATACCAACTCTAAGCAACATGGCCAGAAGGCCATATGACAACCTTGAAGGTGTGTTATGATGAAAACATAGATAATGTTTGTCTCACCCTTGTAAGTAATTTGTGTATGAGAACTCATTTCTAGAGATGGGTTTATTAGTTGACATATCTCTTGACAAGTAATTTCCAAGTTTTATTTCATGTAGAATTGATAAGGACCAAAAAGCCACCAATAAACAGAACATTTTCATTAGTTGTAAAACAGGTACTAATGAACTTGGGTTCTAATGACTTTAAGCTTATGGGTTCCTTAAAAGAACTCACATAATGAGAATTTCACGTAACCTAATCAGCCTTTATTAAAAATTGTACCTACTGTAGATTTATGTATTTTACGTTTGACTTATTTAATGTCAACCAATTTCAAGAAATTCTTTTATATTACTATTTATGTTAAAAAAGACCTTTATAAGGTGAGAAAATTTGTTTTTGTTTTTTTTAATGTATAATTTTTATTTGTATATCATACATTTTGTTCATTTAATCATGTCACATGAAATTAATGGTATTTATAATTATTTACAATGTTACTAGTTTATTATTTTTATTAATCCCAACTAGTTTTCATCTCAGTGCATATTTAAAAAGTATGTTATAGTAAAGTAGATAGTAGATGTACCATAGCAATTTACTTAGTTGAAGAAGTAATCAACTCTGTTTTTTTTTTTTTTTTTTTTTTTTTTTTTTTTTTTTTTTTTTTTGCTGTGTGATACTGGTTATAAAATGAGCGAAAAAAAAGGAATGTAGATGGGTGGAAAATGTAGAATGGAGATCTTACCCAAAAAACATATTCCAATCTAAAATTATTGTAATTTATATTGTAATAAATTAAATTCTATTCAAAATTTTACTAAAATGTGGTAAATGATTATCACTGCTATAATATTACAAAATCTGGTACCTAAGTTTTTTGTTTTTGTTGTATTTTTTTATATCACTATTAGTTCCATTTGAAATAATTGATTCTGTTATATTAATTTTACTTTTAAGTTATTCAGTTTTCTTGTTTTTTTCTTAGCTTTCAGAAGATTTTTCCAACGGCTAATACTTATCATTACATGCAGTTTTTTGAAGCACCTCGTTATTATAACATGTTGTTTGATGCTTGGGAAACACAGTTCCATAATGATAGAAGTAAAGGTAAGTGTCCTGTTGTAATAAAACAATTTTATATGTACACATAAATTGGTCATCATTAAATTGAATTTTGAATCATCTAAAAGATTGTTTTAGCTTGTTTTTATAAAAATATCCGTGCTAGTAATTAAAAAAATTATTTATTTTCTATGGAAAACTTAACTTTCAGTACCAGCTTTTTGTATCCTTTATGAGAGAAAATGTTAATTTAAGACATGATAAACAATAATGAACTTTAACCTTTTCAGATCATGTAGCCATTAAACTGGCTGTGTGCGGCATCAGTTTTAAAACGCTGTTACAAAATCATTTTATATGAGATCTAAGTTGGGTATTTTTTTTTATATTCACAAAGGAATCAGTTTTATTATACAATTTGAATGATGTTTATACGATGTAAAATGTTTTATTTAGACTAGAAAGAATATGACCATTTTTTTCTCAGAAATGTGCTTGTATGTGTGTGTGTGTGTGAGTGACTTGTGTATTATAATTGCTATGAGGGTTACGAATGTATTTATTATTGACAAAAATAGCTTATCTTACTAGCAACATATCGATGTAATGAAAGACATAATAAATTATGATATACGGCATACAAAAAAAGAAGGTATTTGTGGACATAAATACATCATTTTTACTTGAGGTCTATAAATATCTTTTCTGACAAATGGTATCGGTAAACATATAACACAACTATTCGTAATGAATAACACTATACAGTAAAAATTGTGTTTTGTCAATCTCAATAGCCTTTTAAGTGGTGGGAATTTTTAGAAAACGTAGATTTCTGAATCTCTTTCACTTATACTAACATATGTTACTAATCTGTGATTTATGACAAGGGTTTTTCATCATATTTTGCCCAATTTTCAACTGATTTGCTTGAACGTATTATTTTTCAAATTGGCAAACTGTTTCATAAACACAAAGCAAAAAAAAAATTTTGCTAATAAAAGACGCGGTAGAAATGCGCAAAAAAATTCTGCAATTAAATTATCGTAATTTTTGTACTGTTTCAATTTTTTGTTGTTACAGGCATAAAAAATATCCAATCGTAACGGGTTTTTTTTTGTCAAAATCTGTTAAATCTCTTGAATATACTGTAATTTTTTGAAATTTTTTTCACAAGTGGGTAGCATAAGACTATGAAGGGAGGCAATCAGATAACAACATATTTTCGCGGAGCGCTAATCAACCGCGGATCATTGTGATGGGAAAAGGTTAATAATGCGAATATAGTACAATGATAACATCTCAATAACATTGTTATGTTTGTTTTTTAATACTTATGGTGATAAGATGTTTGACATATATCATTCTTCAGGCAGAGAAGTTCTTTTTTTAGACAATTAAATGATCCTTTGTCTGTGTTTAATCATACCAGGTAATCATAGTTTTATAATTTTCTTTTTCATTGACCAACATAGTTGAAATAGAAAGCATCAGGTTCTGCATTCACAAAGTAAAATTTTTGGTGACTGGAATAATGTAAAGAGGATGCATTCCAGATTTAAGAAAATTATGGATATGAGATGTTTTTATTTTAACACATTCTTATTAAGTAGTAATTTAAATTACCATTTTATATACCAGAACGTTAAAATTTTATCCACTTCTAAATTCTAGTCTTCACAAAAAAAAGAAACATTCTGTTATGAAACTTTAATTTTAAAAATAGATAAGTATTTATAATGTTTTTTTTGGAAATTAGGCAAAATAATGTTGTTAGTGGGAAAATGTAAGTTAGAAAAGAAAAATCATAGTTTCTAGGTTTCGTAAAGGCAAAATAATGTTAGTGGGAAAATGTAAGTTAAAAAAGTAAAATCATAAGTTTCTAGGTTTCGTAAAACCACCACTAGTTTTGTGCATTTCTTTCTTCACCTTGCCAAGATGATAATGATTGAATATGAATTTGAAATTATTTGAACCGATTCACAATTTAAATATTCACAAGTTATTTAATTTGTTTAAATTATTTTAATCATGCAATACTTGAAAATTTATTTTTATAACTCTTTACTTATCAGAAAGTACATTTTCTTTTATACCAGAAAGTAAATTTTTTCAGCAGACAACAAATAATTCATTAAGTGCTGAATTATTTTCACCAAGAATATGGCTAGATTATTTGCTGTTACGTAAAACTCTCTCCTTAACTTGAAAGCTACGTGTTACTGATTAGACTAAAGTAGTCCGTTTAACATTTCCCAAATTACTCTCTTTAAATTCCTCAAAATATACAATTAAAGATCAATTAATTAATTTTGAAAGTCAGAATAATCAATTTCTCTTAATGGAAAAAAGGATTATATAGTTCTTAGATCACCTGAAAATAATTAATCTCCATTCAGCAGCTACATAACTAAGCTGGTTCTTTTGAATTTATCATTTATTAAAACAGTTTATGTAAGAAAAAATAGCTAATAAATAGTCTTTGAAATTTTCTAATATCAAACACTTTTTTCCTAGGAATTCCTATGCCTATAAAAATCAGTAAAGAAAAAGTACTTAGTCATTGAAATGACTCATTTAAGATTGTTTTTCATTTAATAAAAAATTAGCTGGCACATTATTGCGTGACTTTCTTGGCTATGCTGGTCAAGTTATAAAATACCTTGCAATCTCCAGAACAGAGTTGTTTTCCCCAAGGACAATCTTCCAGCGACCAGCTGTTTGTCACTGGAAACAGCTATTCAAAACACTTTTCTTCTCCGCCAGCACCTTGTCGCTAGCTTCTTTGACATCGGCAAGACATATGACATGGCCTGGCTACTGGTATTCTAAACACCTTCACAGAATGGAGAGTCATGGGCAATATGCTTGCCTTTATTAGGGGTTTCGTAAAATGACTGAATTTTCTGTGTTAGTGTTAGAGATTCTTTTATCGAGTAACATCACCTTGGAGAATGGACTGCCTCAGAGAAGTGTATTAAGTACTTCCTTGTTTACTATAGCCATCAACAGTATTGGGTCGTTCCTTATCAAGTGGACTAGGGGGTCCCCAGTCAACCATCTCCAAACTTCATAAAATTTTGAGTGGACATTCACTTTGGTCTTAAATGCAATTTTACGTAATTGTAGCTGTATCTGCTATTGCTGATTTTTTGTGATCTCTTGAAAAACGGGTACTTACTGGTAGTTAGCGCAGATGTGCAAAAGTTCTGTCGTTGACTTGAAGGCAATAATAAAGCCATAGGTTTGAGTTTTAATACTTTCAGTTAACATTGTATGCTGAATTCAAATATGTTACTTACAAGTTTCTTTTAGCACCTGGTTTTGAGATATAGCAGCTGAAATTCAGCTAAAATATTGTTGCGACATTCTGTAAGTTAAAGTTTGAGCTTATATAATTCCTTATGTAGTACTTTAATTGGAATAAGACTTTGTAACCTGAAAAAGGCATAATTTTGTGTAACATACTAAGTTTCAAAGCAACTGGAGGCTTATGTCAGGAGTTATTCATTATCAAATTTGGTCAAAAGTTTTTTAGCTCAATTTTTTTATCTACCTTTGAAAGCTAATATCTCAGGATACCTACTTAGACTTTGCTAGTTTTATAATAGTTAGAAAGAGCAACTTTTAAACTACAAAATCCATGCAGTTTGTTTTTTGATCTGTAGTTTATAAGTGGCAGAAAAAACAATTGAAAGATAATGCTTCTTTCACACAAGGAGCAAGTTTTCCATAATGTTTGTGGATTAAATGAGTACTTTAATAGAAAGTAATTTTTTATTAAGTAATATCTTCCATTTTACTACCTGTTATTACAAAGTTGATATCTATTAGCTGTACCTTGCCTCCTATTGAATGCAGAAGAGACAGTTAGTTTCAACTAATTATATCTGTTATGACAACCACAATTTTTAAAAATATGTATTACATGCACAAAAATACTAAAATCATAAACAAAATGAAATATAGTCATAATATCAATAACAAAGTCTGCAATAAAGTATTACAATATTACAGAATACAGTAACTTCAAATGAAAATAAAAATATCTACAGTCAGAAACCTTTTAGCACAATACTGTTAATTCCATTTCAGCTTAAATTGTTTCTCAGTCATAGACTGGATGTATTCTGGATACATATATTGTTGTCCTGATGACGTCATTGCTGGTGCTTCAAGAGTAGAAAAAATGTGCTGTTCTGGAATCCAGCAACTGTCCTTTCTAGGGGGTCAATGATAAGAACAGGAACTACACCATGAGAGTGCATAAAATTAAAGAGGGCATCATGTTCTTCAAAAGATATGTATTTATATATATTTACAATCCACCAAATATTTTCATACATGCAAGCTGCATATTGGCCTGGTTGCAAACTGGTAAGTGATATGGTTTGAGTAGGTTTATCGGTTTCATAAAAATTAGCCTCTGAACTGATGAAGTTTCATTTGAGACTCGGTCGACTTGGATTTTAGCTTTGCTAACTGGCTTAAAGTGATCGCTCTTTCGTGTTCCAGCAATTGTGTGACCATTACTAAACCAGCTTTTCTATTCAGGTCGGATTCTCTTAACTTCTCTTGGAATAAAAAAGAACCTGATTCTTGGTATATTTTCTTTACAAAATTCAAATAACTTTTTGGTGTCAATATCTGTTTTCTATAGGTCGCTGAAGACTGGTATGTGCAGCTAATCGTTTTGTGGTACCTCTAATTCCATCGCAAGGTGGTGTTCTGTGGCTAGTACCAAAAAAGTTCCATTAAGGTGTTATCCCAAAGTCTTCTTCATAGTGGCACAAATTGATCAAATTCTTGTATTGAGCAACTGAACCATCACTGAGTAGTGTATTTCTTTATTTCAGTTATTACCTTCAAGTATATGATCAGTTCAGTCAAAAATATATGAACAGCAGTGATATTATGGCACAGACAATCACTAACCATGCAAATGCTAAGATTCTGAAGCTCGTTTTTATTGTAATAAACCATGAATGGATGCAGTGTAGCTTGGCTGTTTTCCCAATGGAATCCCTGTTCAGAATCTAGCACAAGTTAGCAGTTCTCAGCAAAATCCATCAGGATAATTGTATGATTATATTTTTAATTTTCCTTCAGTTTTTTTAAATATGAACTTAGATGTTTTGAAACAAAATGGTGGCTAGTCAGGCAAAAAACCTTTAAGGAAAGCTTCAATAAAATTTCCCATAGCTGCTTGTTGCTTCTCCATTGTGCTTCTGTCTGTGCGAATCCACTCCTTTCATTCTGTTAGCTCCTCCAAGTCATAATGTTTAAGCTCATCCAATCCAGTTTTTCCAGGACACTGTTCCGCTCGTGGCTCGAGTATAGGCACTGTGGAACTGCACCACCGCTATTTCCACTTTATATTATCGATAACATTTAATGTAATGAATCCTTTTTTCTTTAATTCTTTCTTTGTACTTGTACGATATATAACCTTTTAGCTTAATGTCAGTAGCCATCCCCCCAGTTTATGAAAAAGATATAAAGTTGTTTGTATGGAACTGTGCGCTTCATAGTTCCAGCAGCGTGGTGTTTGGCTGTTGTGCATATGTGTACATAAGAAGCTGCATGTGAGGGAGAGAGTACTGTCACTCCTGCAGTGCCGACCCTGGCGTACTGGTAAAGGTACTTTTTTTTTTTTTTACTCTGCGTGTGTTGTGCTTAAAAACTGTATACATCTTCTTGAATGTGATAGAATTAGAAGTGCAGAATTAGATTCTATTTCATTTTTTTTTTTCTAATTTACAGAAAACTTTAACCATGGCCTTGAAAAGGCTCAGAAAAAAATTTTCTGGAACAGTACCCCCACTAATTTTAGTTAGTAGCTGCCAATGCGCTGTTCACAATGTTGTAGCATGCAATCCTTAGATTTCAAGCTGTAGACAGTTTTCTCAATCAATATCTTCATCCTTGATGGATATTCTAGCTATCATGAGCTTAACATTTTGATGAATGGTACAAATACAAACTGAATATGTGCTGGCAGCACCAACTTTTAATGCAACACTTTTTCTGTAGTTCACAAAATTTTGAGAAGTCAATTTCACGGCCATAATGTGTGTAAGCTAGGAACTTCTCTTCTAAATTGGACAGAAGTAGTCATTTCTGCATGTGGTTTTTTCACCATTGATCCTAATTCAAACAAAATCTTTCTTTCCTGGACAGATTCGGGAAAATTCACCATCCTCAAAAAATTTGAGGACTCGTCCAATATCATCCTTAAATTTTTTCCTCCTTTTTTTTTCTGATGCAAAATACAAATTTCAGATTTGAGGTTCACCATTCAGCCTGCTTCACCATTTGCATTGAAACCTGGAATTTATTGACTGTTTTCTCAATACTCCAGCTGCTAGTTGCTAATGTCAAAATCGGAAATTGTGGCGAGCTGAGATCAAAAGTTTGGCTTTGAGCTCTTTAATCAGGCTATCCAGATCTTTATATCCTTGACACTGCTTACTCTTTAACGTTTGCATTACATCAGTAACACTCAAACCAGCAGCAGCTGCTCTTGTAGTAGCAATAGCATCTTATGCTCTTCTTACCTTCTTCAGGTAGTCTTTTGAATCCTATTTGCTGTCATATTTAAGCTTCAAAGGAGAGATTCCAAGTGGTGACAGTGAGGCACCCATTCTTCCAGAAGCCTCTAGCACTTCCACATCACTAGATTCTGATTCTGGTTTGTCATCCTTTGGCTGAATCTCTCTTTGAGCCAATTCTTGCCTACATCGTGGGCATAACTTCTGGCCTGGCTTAAAGTCTTAATGTGTTAAAGCTTTTAATCAGTCAGCAGAATCAATAATCAATATCAATAGGCCACAATCCTTTTCTGGCTTTGTGCGACTCTTTTCCAAGTGGATTACAGAAGTCCTTCTGTAGGAATTCAAACTTCGTCAGCAAAACAGCTTTATGATAGGAACATATGTCAACAGTCTCAGCATCTTCATTAAAGCTTATTCCAGATTGCTGCTGTAAAGGTTCTTTGTCCATTGCTGATAGTTCTTTCACAGGCAACAAAAAAGCTTTTCCATAATTAAATGTTAATACTTGTGGCATTTAGAGCCATCAGGCTTGCCAAAATGGCAGTAGCCAAGAACTTCACTCATTTTAAAACAATTCAAAACACCACTGGAGATAACAATTAATGTCAACTGATTATAAAAGTTATTCACTAATAGATATGCTAATTCACAAAAAAGTTAATGCTTATATATCCTTCCTTCAAAATAAAGAACATTCTATTATATTCTGTGGAATGGAGTTTTCCAGAACATTTTTAGAAAATGAATTTTTTCAGATCAGCCTAGAAAGTTCTATAATAGTCTAAAATTTTCTGGAACACTGCAAATATTTTTCAAGATACTGTAAATTTTAGAACATTCTTTAAAAAATCTAATAATATTCTGAAGCATTGAATGTTTTTCCACCTTAGCTGTTTTTTAACTAGAAGTATCCAAGGATTAAAGGGCACATGCAAAAGATTAATTATCTTTGAAAAGCTTTATTACCTACTATAATATACAGGTCAAAAAACAACATGCACAAATTATGTTATTTAAAAGCTGCCCTTTCCACCTATTATAAAACTAACAAAATCTAAGGAGGTATAGCTGAGATATTAGCCTTCGAAGATAGGCCAATAATCATGTTAGAAAATTTTTGACCAAAGTTGGTAATGAATTTCTTTTGACATAAGATTCCAGTTGCTTTGAAACTGCAGGATCCTACACATAATTATTCCCTTTCTCAGATAACAAAGTCTCATTCCGATTAAAAAAAATTAAATAAGGAAATGTATGAGCTCAAACTTTGACTTCCAAAAATGTTGTGACAAATCTTTGGCTGAATTTCAGCTGCTATATCTCAAAATCAGGTTCCAAAAGAAACCTGTGACTAACATATTTGGATATAGCATAAAAAGTTAACAACCAGTAACAAAATTTGAATGTATTTTTATTATTGGTCAAAATTGTTAGTCAAAGATAACAATTTTTACATGTGCCCACAAACTATAAGTAAGTACCATTTTTTTCAAGAGGCCACAATAAATCAACTGTAGCAGACAAAGAGCTGCAATTTGGTAAAATGGATTTTTAGACCATGGGGAACTTCCACCAAAAATTTGATGATATCGGGAGATGCTCAACTGGGGACAATTTTCAAAACTGGACCACTTGAAAATGGAATGACCCTACTACTAAATGTGTGCAGCCCCTGTTTCATGTTCTCTATTTGTTGATGATTTTGATATATATATATAAAATTTCCTGTTCAACAGCCACAGCTGAGAGACTACAACAGAATACTATATGTCGCCTTGAATGAAGCTTGTTCCAAAGTCACCACCAGCTTCACCTTTTCACCTGAGACAACAAAATGTGCAGTTTTCTCTTGCCTGCAAGACCCTTTTATTCCATAAGTCTTTTGCAATGGAGAGCCACTTGCTATCTCTCCTGATGTTTTTAGGTTTGCTTTTTGATAGCCATCTTATGTGGGTCAAACACATAAAACAAAAACAAATTGTTTCAAAATTCTAGATATGTTGCAAGTCCTTAGCAATACCAATGGGGATTCCATTGATCATGTATATTATGTTTTTATTTTTCCTTAGTCAATCCCGTTTGGATTATGGTTGTGTTGCCTACTCTTCAGTGAGTCATACTGTGCCTAAGATGCTGGATGTTGTACATCACGCTTGCTTTCATCTTGATATAGGTACCATTTAGATCAAGCCCTGTCACAGTCAACATATGCTTGTTGATTGCGGTGATTTATCACTTTGGGATAGACAAGACTGGCTGCTACCACCTTACTCTGCCTGTGTTAAAGGACAACCTTATAACCCAGTTCTTAAAGCAGTCCTCGCAAACCCTCATTTACAATGATTTGAAGACCATCCATGTTATGCACCAACCGGTATCGTACCTGGCGTTTACTGCACCTTTTAAATTTTGAAAGCTTTGATTTTTCCAACCTATGGCGGTTCATATCCTCCATTAAGATACAACTCCATAAATTTTTATTTTGACCTTACCATATACAGTAAAAAATCAACAGCTCTATTGACTTTCAGTAAATGTTTTGCCAATTTCTCTCCAAAACCCAGATGCAGTAGTATACACAGATGGGTCAAAACGGAATGATATTGTGGGATGCGCATTTGTTGTTAATGACAGAACCTATGTGGTTGGGTTTCCTAGTATTATAACTGTCTTCACTGCTGAATTGTATTCCATCAATAAGGCTTCGAATATCATTAACTCTGTCATCATATCGTTATACGTAGCGACACATGTAGTGCACTCCAAGAATTAGACAATTTGTATTCTGGACATCCTATCATCACCAAAATTTATAATGCAATCACTGAAAGTTGAACCATCACAACATACAAGTGAGTTTCTGCTGGATCCCTATCTTGTAGGAATTCCAGGTAATGAATGCATATAGTCAGCCGTCTTTGACTACTCATGTTACTACTGCCGATTTCATTAATTTAAAAAAAAAACACTGAGAAAAGTGGCAGTATGTCTGGATTACTTCAGTAGATAATAAACTCGTACACATCAAGGATATATGCTGTCATGGGACTCATCATGTAGAAAAAGTTTCCTAGAGGAAGTATTCCTCTGTCAATTGCAGTTTGGACATACTATAACTACCCACGTGTATCTGATGTCATTAGAAAATGCACCTCTATGTATACGATGTAACTGCTGCTTGATTGTGTGCCATATCCTGCTACAGAGTGGTCCACAAAATGATCCAGTGCTTGGTTTTGTTAAAAAATATTTATTTGAATCGCAATACAAAAAAGTAAAATACAACATGTTTACTATATACCTGGAGATTATGTTCTGCTTATCACATGTTCACTATCATGTGATCATGGTGACCATATGCTGACTTATTCAGCATGAATTTCTATCTTGTTAATAACTCTACAGTACATATCCTCAGTTATCTCATTACACGCCTCAATGATCAGCACTCTCAGTTCCATCACTGTAAGACGATAGTTTAGGGAAAAATTTTCCTTCAGAAATTCCCAAAGAAAATAATCACATGGATTCAAATCAGGACTGTTTAGGGACCAGATCTGTCCAGACGTAAAACAATTAGAAATTCTGTTTGAAATGACACTTTAAAAGTTTCAGCAGAAAGTGTAAACAACGTTAGCTGTATGTGGTCTGACTCCATCCTGCATGAACCACTCGCTTTCTAATTGAAACCCTCTTGCTTAGGAACAACATCATGCAGCATGTTTAAATAACGTTCATTATCCACTGTCTGTTCAAAAACAGAATGGCCCATTACCCCATTATTTGAGATAGCCCATACCCTAATTCTTGGAGTATGATGCACCTTTTCATGAAACATAAACATGTGTGGATTTTCAGAAGCCCAAAAATGCACATTTTGTGTATTAACAACCTCGTTTAGGTGAAAATGCCTCATCTGTAAACCAAACATTGTTCAACAATACGTTTTGGTTCACAGTTCGTTCAGCGATTGCCATTCTTTGATGTTTGTTGTCAACCATTAATTTAGTTATCTTGAACAGATACAAATGCAAATTGGTTTTAAAATTTGCTATACAGACTGCTTAGAAATCCCAAATTGTGCTACTGCTTTTCTTGTTGGTTTGCCCAGGCTCCTCAGTAACACTGCTCTGATAGCTTTGGCATTCCATGGAGAACGAACATTGGCAGGCCGTTCACGTTTACTCTCAAATACTGAACCATCACTATTAAATTTTTCATAAAGAGTACATATTGTTTTTAAATGAAGGCGACCACCAAGTTTGCAAATGTACACGAAACCGTCTTTGTGTAAGGCACCATATTTTTTGTAAAACAACATAGTCTTTCCGCACTGTTCAAGAGTCAGTCTTCCTTGTCAACCATCTTACAACAATACACAAACAGCACACTCGGAAAGAGAAGAAAATAATTCATGAACTGCTGGCTTTTTGCCAACATAAAACACATTAATAATTATTCACCTAAACAATTATTGCCAAAACAAATGTTGGATCATTTCATGCACCACTCTGTAGATTGCATATGTTATGCTGCCTTACATTATAAATTTAAATTGCTAAGGAACATTTACCAAATCTTGGGCAATGTTAAGGAGGTTTTAGACCGGGTGTTGTTATTTCTACATATTATCAATATGCTTCATAAAATGTAATATTGTTTTGCGATGTGAAACCAGGAATCAATTTTTGATTTAATTTAATTTTTTTATTTGTGTTTTGTATTTTATTCTAATTTATTTTTATTTATTTTATTTTAATTTAGCTATGATATAGTTGTAAGTTTTTGTTTTATTTTTATATTTTAGTTTGTAGTCTAGCTTTAATTGTTTTATTATGTTTGTTCTGGGTGATAACATAAAAGTATTTTTCGCTCTCCCAGAAAAAAAAATACAACAGTTTTTCATTGCAGGACAAACCAGTTGGAGTTTTCACAATGGAAATGGTTGCAATTCAACCATTAAAAGTCTTAAGTTTATTTTCATAATAAACATTAAATAAAACAAAAAATAATTTTCTAAATCTTAAAATTTTAGGGCCCCTGTATCAATTATTTTTTGCTGATTTCATTGATAACCAAAATAAAGATTTAAGCAGAAATTTAATCAAAATTTCAATAAAAACACTTTTCATTTTGAGCTGTCAGTTTAAAAATTTTCACATTTTGTAATCGATAATTATATATTTGCAATAAATTCTATTAGTTCACACAGGTGTTTGAAAACTAGGAAGTTCCCATTCCAGTTTATGTTTATTTTTGTTTTGCTTGAGATAAACCAGCAATTTTTGTTGAATGTAATTTTTTTTTTCAATTTAAAGAGGAAAGGGAAGCAAATTGCTCAGATTGAAATTTAAAAAAATAAATAGAAAATTAGTATGCGATATTTTGTTTCATTTAGTGAAACAAAAACAAGCTACTTTCTGATATTTTATGTTGGTGTAAAATTATTTTGTTTTTGACTGCTGCTTTTACTTACTTTCATTCCTTAGAAGATTATTTTTGTGCAATTTGTATGAAAGAAGTGTAAAATTACTAATCTGAAATTAAAATTGTAATTCCCTTTTTAAAATAGGTTTTTTAATGTTGATATTTGTTTTGTGATAATACAAAAACAGTGTGTTTATAACATATTGTTTATTTTTACAGGTGTCCAACTTTTGGAGAATCTGTGCCAAAAACAAGTCCACCTAGAGGTTAATTATGCTCAAGTAAAACGAACAAAGGTGAGTTAATTCAATTTTTTTTTTTACTTGATTGGAATTCATTTTTAAGAGTGATATTTATTATTTTCGATATTTTCAGTACTTTACAGTTATAAATAGATACATTTTGTATGGTTTTTATGCAAAAAAAAAAGTTTTTTTTTCATTTGAAGCCCTTTGTCAGCTTATCTGTACTAAGAAAGAGTGGTTGTTTTATTTGTGTATTATACACTTGATTGTATACACCTTTAGATATTGTACATTTTAAGGTATATGTTTTGGCCTACATTAATTGTCTTGTATCACAAGAGTATTGAATTTTTTGCACTATAAATGTGGTTTTTATTCATTTTAATTCAATTCTTGTATGAAAAGATGATTAGTTTATTTTACAAAGTAATAGGATGCTCCAAAAATGTAAAATTATCATTAGTAGTCTTTTTTTAATGTCTTGTGTAATTAAAAATGTTAATTACATCTTTTTTTTTAATTTAAGAATAGCTATAATTATATTGCTTTCATATCATCTTGTTTTTATCTTTGAATTCTTAATTATTTAAATTTTCCTTTTAAAACTATATTTCAGACTGTTATTGTAGTTAATTTATTTTAAGAAAGATTGTTGTAACTGTGAATAATGATTAATAACTCTGCTGTAATCAGGATAACTGACCATGTTGCTAATCGAAATTTAAGAAATTTTAAAGTTCAGCTAATTTATAATCTTTGGAAAACTGATTTGTATAGTGACCTAACAAACTGCTGGAATAAAAAATTAAATTATTAAAAAAAATTCGGATTAAGTAATATAATAACACCGCTTACAGGCTTTAACATTGTAAGTGAATTCATATGAGAACCTTTTAAAAAGATAACGTTTGCCAGTTCCCATTAGTGTAGAAGAACAGCAAACTCAACAATTGTTATTTAGAAAGACACAAGAAAGGCTTGTTTAAAGTTTTCAGTAGTAATATTTTATTTCTGTTTATTGAACCTGGTTGCTTATGAATTAGCTAACTTTTCAATAAATTAAAATTATGGTATATTTTAGTTGTAACGAAATACGTACAGCAAGATGGATTATATTAAGGTATAGCAAAATGTCTTATATATCTAATACTTCAGAATAATATTAATTTACAAGTACAACAGTTGTCAAAAAATAAAAAAATTCTTGAATGTTTTTAAATCAAAATATATAATTCATTCAACTTTACATTTCACAAGAACCTCTTCCACCTTCATTTTTCAACCCTGGTACAAATTGTAGTGTTGCCTGTTTCTATTTTATTAAATCTAAGATTATAAATCTTGCAAAATCTTTTGACTACTACCTTACATCTTAGGTATAGGTGGGGGTTTGCCATAAATTAAATAGCTGCAAAGTGGCGATTCTAATCTTAATTTTATGTTAATATTTATTAAGTTTTGAAAATCTGGAACTATCAAAATTATAACCTTTACTTCTGAATTCTTTGAAATCAGTTGATTTCTATATTAATGTTGCTACATATTAACTCCTTATACATTTTTGGAGAAGAAATACTAATATTGATTTCTGTGTTGAAAACACCATTATATCACTAAAGATGTGCTCAGAATTTCAGATTTTGGTAATTATTTTTAAACTATTATATTTTATAAATTTCACGGGTATTTAAATTTGTTGGTATTTTTTATATAGACTTAGTGATCTGCTGTAATGGCTCAGCACTGTAAATAAGGATTCAGCTTGTAAAATAAGGATAATCAATGTGTAAAAACAACTTGCAGTTGTTTTTACACATTGATTATCTATTTTTCCTCTTCATTATCATAATCAGTTGCATTATTAGAATTCAGTTAGTTTAAAGTAGTTTTCTTTTTTTTTTTTACTTCCATGTATAAAGTAAAGGAAGTATTGTGATCATGAAAAATTTCGGTTTTCAGATTTCAACAGAAATATCTATTTTGACTAGTTTCGGTGTGATGTCTGTACATGCATATGTATCTTGTATAACTCAAAAATGATTAGCTGTAGGATGTTGAAATTTTGGATTTAGGATTGTTGTAACGTCTAGTTGTGCACCTCCCCTTTTGATTGTAATCATCTTGACCAAAAATGCCCAAAAAAATTGGATTTTGGACTTTTTCTTAACTGCAGTAATAAGCTCTCATTGAAAGTTCTTCAACTATATATTATAAGTGTTTCTTCAACTATATATTATAAGTGTTATTACTTTTTTTCATTGGTTCCAGAGTTATAGCCAAATAAAATTTTAATTAATGAAATATTTGTATCTTCTAAAGTACATCGGTTCGAATTTGACTTCATTTGCTTTTTTTTTTAAATATATTGATTTATTAATAATTATTAACCTGTGATTGTAAAAAAAAACTTTTACAATAAATAATTAATTATTCAATAATAACAATAAATATATATATATCAGAAGTTATCAGTGAAATAAAATTTTATATACTTTTAAAAATGTGTATACGTAATTTTTATAGGCATACAAAGGAAGTCATGTGGTGTCCACATTAGATTTTTTTTTCTAAATGGCTTGGCTAGTATAAAAGGAAAAAAGAATCAGATAATCTGTACCTTTACAAATAATTTTATATTTAAGACATTAAACTGTTTAAATACACCATTTTTTTTAAAACTACTTAAAATTTTGAGAGAGAAATTCTGCAAATCCTAGCCACAAATCTTCCAAAATTAATCAAAAAACAATTTGTATTTTACTCATTTTCAATTCATGTTCACATATACATGGATTACCAATGAATGTTATGTCCACTTACTCCTTTGTAAAGTAATATATGTCGGTTTTAAAAATCATTAAAATGTATCTAATAGTGTAATATACTGATTTGTGTTTGTGGTTCGACAAGGATATTGACAGTTGCCATGTATAAAAATTTAAAAAATGCAATTTATTTACTTTTAAATAAATTACTACATACAAAATAAGCATGTTATAAATTGGAAAAATACACTTCTGATTTCACAATAAATTCTACAATAGCTAATACAAACTAAGACGAAATAAAAAGTGATTATATTACAATAACGAGTAAGATAACAATTACTAAATCAGTAATTATACAATTTATGTATTATTCTTTATATAAGGATTATTTGCTTCTAATATTTAAAAAAGGAAACTAGCTCACTCTTCTATTAATGAATTATATCACCTTGTCATTGTTTACAATGAACTCACTGAACAGCTTTCTATATATAATCACAGACAAGAACATAATACCCAAAAACATAAAACCCTAGTGACACACTCATCACTAGTAAGCTCAACTGTTACCGCATATTCACTTTGAATGCTCTCACACACTGTCCTTACCCTTTTCACATACTGAATCCCAATATTTGCTGGTCCTCAGCAGTATTTATATTTCTGGGCCTAGGGCTTAACCTGTAGTAACAGTAGCTGACACCCTTTTTTGTTCATTTGAGTGTAATTGTTTCTATTGCTCAAACCTACACTATTATAGAGATTCTTTCTAGAAACAATTTCTTTGTTGATGTTTCTTCTGGATTTTTTTTCAATCTGTTTGTCAATTTACATCTTTATTTTTTCTCTTTATAATTCTGGCACTTTCTATTACTAGAAGCTTCTCTATCCATTACATGTATGTAAAGAAGGTAAATAAATTTTATTTTATTGATTCATCTATAACTATTCAATGTAGTCATATAAGAAAAGGGATTATTTAATTTCTTACTTTATGAGTTATAAAGCATATTAAATGTTATTTGTAACTATAAAGCTATTAAATTATCAAAACAATTTTCTTTAAACTACTTTATGGTAAAAATCTATTTATACTTCTTTCAACAACATTGGAGAAAAATTTTAAATTAAAAAAAATATATATAATGAAACCTAAAATCGATATATATATATTTAATTTTACTTTCTTCAAAAAATATATATTATTTAAATATATAGTACTTGTAAAAAAATAAAGATAATTTCAGGATAATTGTATGGTTGAACCTAATGTATACAGGAGTTCAAGAGGCAGCTGCATTTGTGGAGGTATTGATTTGAGAATTTTTAAGTACTTAAGAACATCTTCCAGTGTTGGCTTCCATTGCTTCAGCTCTATTTATTCTTAGCTCTATTTTTGTATTAACAGAATACAAATTGATAATAATGCCTTGATTAGAAAACCATTAGTAACTTAATGTTTTAAGTAATTTTTTTTTGTGTAAATTACAATTTACATTTTGTTTTTTCTCAAATGCTTTCAGTTGTGAACAAATAATACTTAACTACTTTCAGTTGTTAATCCTAGGTGAATATTGGCTCATTTTTTCTTTTATAGATTTTATTTCTTTCTTCAATCATGATTTCTTTTAATTTTTGCTAGAAAGAATCTTCTGACATGCTGTTGTTCATAATACTGTTGTGTATTCCACTCTTAGTGAGTATTATGCTTAATGATGTTTCCAGTTCATGTTTTTTTACCTTTATTTATCTTCTGATGTACTGTTATCTTTTCTATTGAGCTGTGAGTTTTTTGCTATTCTTATTTCTATTTTATGAATTAAATTAATAGTACTATGTTTATTTTTAATCCATTCTTAATTATTGGTTAAATTATTTAAAATATATGCAGGGGACATTAATTAAGCATGAGAACTTTTAAATAACTTTTTAGTAGTTGAACATAGAAAAAATAAATTTAGCAAATGCTTCTCTTACCTCTAAACAGTCTATTTTTTGGTATGAAATCATCACAACTTCCATGAGGTTCCATTGGGGACAGTTCATTGATTTTGAAATGAAAGTGTAGATTTTGACATCATTTTAAATGGCATAGAAAAACAAAAATTTTTATATAAGACTTTAGGCTAGATAATCCTAACTAAAATGGTGACCATTTAATATTTTTCACAGTTTTCATAAAGGAGTCTACAGTACCTCTTATTCAACTGCTTTTTTAATAACTGTACAACAGTGAAGCACTAAAAAAAAAATTAGCAAATACTCCTACCTCAAAACAATTGCTTTTCAGTATGAGACCATTACTTGGGGTGTACTGTAGCCCATCCCAACAATAAAATAGGTTTTATTTATTTATTTTTTTAAATTTATTCTATCAGTGTTGAAAGGATATTTTAGTTAAGAAACATTTATGTAATTAAATTATTATGATGTCAAGTAGTAACTGGTTGAATTCAAAATAAAAAAAGTGCTGTTACGCTAACATACAGTGACAGGAAGCTTTATTTATTTATAATTGTATACAATTCCGTCTGTTATAATATTATTTGCCATTTTAGCAGTTCATGTATACTTAAATCTATCTTTATGGGTCTGGCATTATATATTATATAATAGAAATGTCATGTTCAAAGAATTGAAAGGATTAAAAGATTATTATATATTGTGGGTTGTTTGGAATCATGCCCTATTTACTTTATCTATTTATTTTTTTTTTACACCTAACAAATAAAATAATGTATGAGTTAGATATTAGTGTCTAAGGAAGTATACATTCTATTTTTCTACAATACTCTTAAATGAATCTGTATAATGGTTATAATAAAGGTAGTATGAACACAACCTATGATTATAAAATCATTGTATTATTTTTATCAAGATCATGTATCTTATATTTATAGCTATATAGTAATTGACTTACCATGGTTATTTGAACAATCAGTATATTTTTTCTGTGCGAGTTGATGCATATTTTATATTTGTAACTGTTTAAGTGGACTCACTATGGTTATTTAAAAATATATTGCAAATAGTGCACCAACAGGCTAGTGGATAACAGACAATGTATTTAACCAGTTTGATTAGGTAGATTTCTGGCTGCGTGAACTGTAGTGAATTGTGATTTAATATTATTTCAAAACTACATTATACTAAATGAGAATGTTTATTTTTGTTCCTTAAAGTAGTTAATCAAGCAGATGTAAGTGCATATTATTTGATCATTAGATTAAGTGTGTTGAGTCAATCGGAAATTTTATTCGTTTGATTATTGTTGTAAAATCTGATATTCTTAAGTTTTATTATTTTTAACAAAATTGTTTTGTAATAATGTTTTTCATATCTTAGAAAAATATTGTTTTAATATAGTATTTGTTATCACTTAATTAGCTTCTGATAAATCTACTGTGTTGTTAATGTCTGATGTGTAATTATTATCACCATAATAGATCCATTCATTTTACTATTCATCTTTTATTTTACATTGAGGACAAAGTCATTGGTGTATTGAGGAAAATATACTGCCAATATAAGAAAGCTGAGGCCTGTAAGTTGTATAATAAATAATCATATTGATGCCATAAACTGCGTAGTAGTTAGTGTAAGCATATCATTGTAGTACCGACGTACTTGGAGCTGCTAAAGAACCCCAACTAGTTAGTAATTGCTATTTTTGTTATTAACAAACCATTTATGTCTATAATTTGTTCCAGGTACTTTAGAATAGTTTATTATTAATACTATTAGTGAAATATTTAGTAAGTTTTATAGGATAGTTTAAAAGTTTTAATTTTGAAATTATAGTTTATATTTATTTATTATAAATGTAATGATGTATATTATTTTGAGGGTGTTAGTTTTTTACAGTTTCCATTTATTAGAGTGATTATTAAGTTATAAATGTAGGCAATATAATAGATATTTCATGTTTTTCTTGTTTATAAATTAATAAATTGTTATATGGTATGCGTATTCTAGCTTTCTGTAATTAAAGAAATAGATTTTATCAAAATGCTAATTATTATAAGTATAGTAATATGTTGTGTTAAATTTTTACTTTGTTACATTTTTTGTGATTTTCATTCATTTTGTGTTAAAATAAATTTTTCAAAGTCATCCAAATCAGTACTTTATTTTCTATAAAATAAATACAGCATGATTTTATCTTTAATATTACTTAAGAGTTTTGCTCAGAAATATTAGTACAACATTGCATTCATCTATATGTCTTTGAATTCACCTCCTACAAATTAAAATATTTTCAGTTCAAGATAAATGATATCATTTCTGATTGTTTTAATGTTTATGAGAATTAAAAGTTTAAAGACAATTAAAGAATTTACATTTAATTACTTGATTATTGGAGTTCTCCATACTCAGAGTTAAATAAATGAACTATTACATCAGTAATGCTGATATCGTGTTACACTTCAGTGAGCATTTATTGAAGTAGATTGAAGTAGCATTCATTGCATCAGGTGGTACATTATATATAACCCTAGTTATAGCTTATACATTATATATAGCTTTGTTTTTTCTCTTTAAACGTTTAGCTTTTACTTATACAGTTATAGCTTATACATTATATATAGCTTTGTCTTTTCTATTTATCCATTTAGCTTATATATTATATATAGCTTTGTTTTTTCTCTTTACAGATTTTGGATTAGTATGATAGGATTTGGTTTTGTAGAGATAAATGTAAAAAAGCTGCTGTTTTTCTTTTTTTTTCATATGGAGTAAATCCACCCCATCACCTCTTTTTGAACTCAAAATGTTATATGTGAATCGCCATTGAGTGTACATCATTTTAAAGGTAAAATAAAACTGCAAAAAATTAAGAAGGTTGCCATCTTTATTTTTGCACACAATTATTGCTAGTAGCCAAAGGCAGAATAGTCCACTGTTGGTTCACTTAAATTTTTAAATAGTTAAAAAGAGTAAAAAAAAAACACAAAACACATCACTATTTTTTCTTAAAGAATTTTTGTTAAGTCTTGTTTGTTTAAGTTCTAAAAATACACAGCGTATTGGAAATGTATAAAAAGTGTTATATCATTCTATTGCTTTTCACTTCTCTATCTATCCTTGTGGAAAAAAAGATGTTCAGAAATTTATGTACATTAAACCAAAATAAGGTGGTGCTTTGTAGAACTATAGTATTGTATTTTTTGATTAAGTATTTAAGTTTGATTAATAGCAGATTGAATAATAGAACTATTTCATTGGCTAGCAGAAATGATACAAATCTGCTTTTATCTTTCTTTCGAAAAAGACCTTAATAATTGTAATATCATCCTACCTGTCTTGAGTATTTATCCATATACTGAGATTGGGATTTCCTCATTAATTGAGCCGCCATAACCCATATTAATAACTGTCATTATTGTTCTATCAAGGATCTGTTATCAGAGGTGACTTTGTATCAATAAATTTATAGTTTTCTTCAATTCTCTTTTGCTCATAATATTTAACTTCTTTAAAATCATTTCTAGTCATTTTTGAACCTAGAATTTTGTTGGGATGACAGTTATGTTTTCTAAGAGATTGTGCAATGAGCTTTTATGAAAGACAGTATTTGGGCAGATTTTTTTGTTGAAATATTTAAAACTTCAGTGAAAAGTTGCAAAATCTTGTTAGCTTTGACACAAAAGTTTCATTTGTTGTTAATGGATGATCCATAACAGTACCACTTTCTTCAATTTATTTAACTGTTCTTGTACTGTTGATTTTAACATAGGGGTGCTGCTTTTAAATGCATTATTAAGCAGGGCTATTACTAGAAAATATCTGATTTTGTTAACCTTTGGTTATTAAAACTAACATAGGATCGTTTTAAAGGAAATTTGATATTTAAGGTACATAATTACTTAAAGAGATATTGATAATAGCCTTGGATTAAAGTAAAAATTTCATTTAATGTGGGAATAAATCCTAAATATTATAAATATCCAATTGAAATTGTCTTTTAACTTTTAGGTTACAGATTTTAAAAAAATAATAAATAATGAATGTAGAAGTTACTATTTGCTACTAACTTCCCTTACTTAATTTGAATACTTATTAATATTACCGCCAGTACGAGATGAAGAACATAATTAAAATATACTACCAGCATCTTTTAGTTATTAAAGGTACCAGTAGTATTAACAGTGATTTATAATGAAAGATTTATTGGTATCATCAATATGTATGATGAGTTTATAAAAAACAAGGAGAAAATGAAATGCTAAATAAAAAAATTGATTAGTCTACGGTAGACTTCAGCCATTAGATAATTTGCAATTTTATATCAGGGTGAGATAGCAACATCTAATTTTTGCAGTTTCACTTCACTAAATGAGACTTTTATTTAAAGTATATGAAGAGTTTATACCCTGTGTCAAAAGTTAATTTGTTTTATAAGAAAACATTTATAAAATATCAGTTTTCTAACCTTGTTAGTTCAAAAATGGTTTTTATCATTCCATGATTTTGAGACTCTTTGCATATTTAATATAACAGATTAGTTATCACAATATGAGTTCTAACAGATAAGTTAAAAATTCACTAAATGGTTTCTGAATAGTGATGACTTGCCATATTACAGTATAGTAAATTAGTTGATAGACCAACTCTTCAAAGCTATATATATAAAAATAATTATGATTGGCAGAACCAAAGTTTAATTTCAACTGAGAAGATTTTAATTTAATCCTGGAAATAGTTCTAAAGATCATTTTATTAGTTGGGAATACTCAATAGTTGGGAATATCATATTTGTTTATGTGGATAGTCCTGAAAACCTACTAACTGTTTGATACACCCCGGATGTCAAGTAGAAGAGATGTAGTGGATTTAAGTCATCATGTTACACCTTATGTTTGGTTTGACAATTTTTTCATAGTTAATTATTATCCTAGATGTTTCCATTTCATTCTGATGAAACATGTTTTCTCTATTGGGATACACCAATTACCAAAATATTCAGATGCTGTCACCTTCCCTGATCGATATTAAATTGAAAAGTATAGTACACTATTTCACAATAGAGGATATAATTTGTTTTTATTCAGTATCAGTTATAGTTTTTTATGGATGTGACGCATATAAAGCACTTGAGATGTAAGAGTTACTACTGGTCAGACTAACTTTCTTCAAAAGTAATGATGTTGATTGTTATAGCAAATTCCTGATGAACAGAATGAAGTCAGTTATCAGACATATAATATTTCTATTTTGATGGGATTGGCTTGCTACAGCAAGGCACTTCATTCAACGTTTTCCCTAGTAAGCCTTGCACAGTATGCATACTGTTCGTTGAATGTGGCTGTAATTTTCAGGAGTGACTTATCACTTAGTTTGGTGATAATACTGTGAGAATTTGTTGGAAACATACATGAAAGAACTTCCACCACCTCGTGCATCTGACTATTGGATTATTATTTGAGGGTTTAGTGAATGATCATTGAATAGGGACAGTCCTCACATCCTCTATGAATGTCGGATTGTGATTCACTGTCTTCAAAACATTAATCTTGGGCAACAAACAATGTGTGCTGCTACTTGTGGCAACACTAGTTATTTCCAGCTCCTATTGTACAATCGGTTTTTATCCTCATTCAACATGTTTTCTTGTAAACATGCATTGACTTTTGGCTTATCTCTAATTATATTAATGTAGAGGATAATTTGCCAGTTTTTATACTGTGTAATATTTCTTATTTTTTGTGTGGATAATTTCTGTTTTCTATGATAGTATTGCTTCTAGAACATTCAAAATAAAATCAACATCTGCCTAGAACATTCAAAATAAAATCAACACCTGTATAACTCCCTAGATAGCTCAGATTTAAAAAAAAAAATCTTTACAAAACAGGGCTTATTAAAATAATAATTCTTCTTGTAACATTAAAATCATAAATCTTCAACATTCATGTAACAAAAAGAGTCCTCTTTTGCAGAGTAACCTTGTTTTTCTTTTTTTACTACTCACGGAAACATCTGACTTGGGTGAGAGCAGTAGAAAACATATCTTAATGATTTAAAGTTTAAAATTTTTCAGAAGAGTTCTTGTAAATGAATATGTCTTTGTCACATTTGTGATTATATGGTTGTGCCGAAGGGAAGATTTAAAAACTTCCCTGACCACAGGTAATGATTTATTATATAGGCAAAACAGCTAATAGTTATATTGATCAAAGGTTTGATTTTGTTTAAGGTGTTTGTGAATAGTTTTTTAGATCAATTTATTTTTAATCACTGTATACTCATTTTATTATTTTGGTTGTAGGAGGGAAAAAACTGAAACAAAAGAGCATATCAAACAAAGCAGATAGGCGTATTTTAATTTTTGTGTTGTTAATGATTATAAAAACAAGACTTTCGTACATGCAGGTTGAAGTTTCTCCAGAATTTATCATTTTTTTAAAGGTTTCATAAATATTTTGAACAAAATTCAAAGCAGTTATTTCTATAGCTTCGTATAAAATTAGGTGTTGAAACTGGATGTGACTAAAGTATCTAACTACAAAAAAAAAGTCTAAAAATTAAATAATTATGAAAGGATTCTGTAATGAATAAAAAAAAATATATATAATACATATCAAGTACAAACTGCTGAATCTTACTGATTCTTTTTTTAGTAGTTTATTTTTTATTTACCTTAAATTTTGAAAAGCTATTTCTTTAATTATTGAATGTAATTTTTAATTGTATTTGCTTTGCATTTTATTGATAAGTTTTTTGTTAACAATATTTTAAAATGAAATATTTTTAACATTTACTTTTTTATGTAGTTAGAAGGATTGTTAGAATAAAATAAAATTATTAATATTTACTTGATTCAATTTTAAATTAATAAATTGTTGTAAGTTAGTAGGTAGACATTCTTTATTAATCAAACATAATCTTATATTTGATTAAGTTATCTAAGAAATATCTGTTATTCTTTCATCATTGATTTGCACCAGCTTTCTGTTTAGATTCATGACCTTTCATACCAAGTTCAGATTATATCTCCCCACAAAACATGTAATTGATAACATAATTATGTCTTTAATAATGGATGGGAAAAAAAGGTGCTTGGTAGTCTATCCATAGGCTAAAATATTGGGTGTTTTTGGCATAACCGTAGTTCCATGTTTCATTGCTGAACTAATATAAACCTAACCCTAACCCATTTTTCACGTGTATACTGGGCCATAATATTTGGAAAATGAAATCATTTGCATTATAAGTTTTTTTTTTATTTAGTTGAATTTTTCACTTAATTTAAAGTTTGTTGGATCATTTAATAATGTTTGAGATTTTGTTCTTGTTTGCTGCCAGTCTTTCAGAAATTGTTTTAGCTTTCAACAAGAGGCCAGATGACTAATTAGGCTGTAATCTGGTTTTGAGGCTGCTCTGAAGCAATATGATCATATTATAAAAGTCCTGAGGTGAAACAAAAGAGCATAGCCAACAAAGCACATGGACGTATTTTAATTTTTGTGTTATTAAGCATTGTTAATAATTATAAAACTCAAAAACATGGTTTTGGAAGGATTCAACAGCTTCTTGAGGTGATGAAGATCACTGTCCATGCATTTTTCGTTTGATAATCAGGAATAAAAAGAAGTCATTAAGCAATAATTCAGGTGAATACAAGCAGTGAGACATTAATTCAATGTTTTTTCTCAGTCAAATAATCAGTTGTTTGAGAGCTAGCACTGTCATGATGAAGAATGATGCAGCATTTTCGGTTGCTTTTCCTGACTTCATTAATGACGTCAGGCAAAAAAATTGTTTTATATCATTCAGCATTAGCCGTTCTTCAGTCCTTTAAAGCAATGGTTGCTACATGCAATGCTCATCCAGTATTACCAAAAAAACAATCATTTTCTTGGAAGTGCTTTGTGAATGAATCACTTTTGTTGCATTCAGTTCATCTTGGAACACCGAAACAGTTGATTGTTGCTTAGTTTCCGGCTTATACGGATATATCCAAGTTTTGTTTCCTATTACGATTTGTATGAATTTTGCTTCTCCTCGTCAAATTTTTTGAGCATTTCCTTCACCATTTGACATGACCCTATTTTTGAGCTCGGTCAAATTATGTGGATTCTATCAGGAACAGATCTTTTTCATAGCTAAATGTTCATGCAAAATCGAATGTACGTGACTATGCCTCTGTCTCATAGTAAGTCATTTTAGTGAACCTTGGGGAAATTCATCGCTGGAAGCACCACTACAACAAAATTCTGCATACCATTTGTAAATTCTGATGGCGATTCATTGCCAAAAGTTGAAAGAAGCGATTCAAGGCATTGTTGTTTTTAGGTAGGCCCTTACTAAAATTAAAAAAATCATCTAACAAAAACCTTCATATGAAAATTTACATTTTTTTCACAAAAATGTTTTTTTGTAAAGTTTTTTGCTCTCTGTAAAACTATTCGGCCAATTTGTGAGTTGCCGCTGCTGTAACAATAAATAAGGCAAATTTTTCAACGATAGTAATGTCACAGGCAAATTTTTTAATAATAGTTGTCACATCTCAGTTGCATCATCTAGTGGTCGTTTATAAAAACATAAAAAGCAACCTCCGTATTCTGAATTAATTCTCTTAGAATATTGATTAAAAATCTAAATCTGGTGCCCAGCATCTAAGTATTTACATTTGCCAAAAATGTTAATTTGTAATGTGTGTTTTGTCTTATGTTTCTTAAATAAAAATAATGTGAGTTATTAATGAGCTATATATGCGACAAAGTTCAGATATCAGGAGTCCATGGATTATTTGAATAATCATTTTATTTCAAGTGTTAAGATATTTTTGCATTGTACTCATTTATGAACACATGAGTAAACAATTGGATTTTTTATCTTTTTATTGTTGCGGACATCAGTTTAAAGCGATGTAGGACTCTCATAGTTAATACAATTACTTTTAATCTAACCTTTATTAGTTCTCAACTATTGGTAAAGAAAATTTTATACTGGCCCATATACAAATGATGGAAATGATGGATACAAATGATGGAAACAAATTATTAATTCGTTTGCGTAGGCCAGTGTTTCTCAGTCTTTCAGTATTTGCGACCCAATTTCCAATCATAATTTTCATCGTGCCCCCTCTCATACAGTAATGATGTATTTTGACACTAAACCTACACTACGACCTTAATTATGAACCTTATAAATTACCAAGAATAAGTAAATTTATTGATATTTGGCAACACTGTTCTGCTGCGTTGACAAAACCAGAATTGATGTCTCTCTCATGCTCTATGTCTTACGTCCACCATATTGAACATTCTTGCAGCTTCGCAAGAAGTTCAGATTGTCATGAACATTCTGGAGCATTTGTGTGCGCAAACATATATAAATGGTGTACCCTGTTTAATTCCAGCCAGTCTCAGTTGGGTTGATCCTTCTATTACTGTCGAATGTAGTGTGTGTGTATGTTATAATTTGCATGTTAATTGCAATTCATGGAATTAAATATTCATGGCAGTAGATTTATACAGGATCATGGATAAATTTTTAAGCGAGTACAAGCGAGCATTAGATGATAGTGTATCAAGTGCACAGATGAGCATGGCTCTGAAAATATTCTCAAAAATACTTCAAATTTTGGCCACTACTGAAGTAAATGAAGAAGAAAGGCTCCTGTGTGTCATTTGCTCAAAAGTTTTGGCAGCAGACAGCATGAAACTAATAAACTTAAATGACATTTGGAATTGCTTCATAGTGAGTACATTAATAAACCCCAAGAACTCTTCAAATGAAGATTAAAATCATATGAAAAGTAAATATCATTTCTTAAAAACCTTTATCTGTGAGTAAAAAAGCTTTACTTGCTTCTTACAAAATTCCGTATAAAATAGCCAGTTGTAAAAACCCTCACATCATTAGTGAAGAGCTTATTTTTCCAGCTGTAATTGAGGTTGTAGAAACTATGTTTAGAGATAATTTTTCCAAACAATTGCAGTCCATACCTCTATCAAATTATACTGTTGCCCGTCGAACTGGTGATATAGCTGAAGATGTAAAGGATCAGCTTTTTGGAAAGTTGCGTGACAAATTGTTTTCAATTCAGCTTGATGATTTCAACAGGCAGCAATAAAGATTCTGATTTCATTGTCTGTGTTTGATTTTGTGATGGTATGTCAGCAGTAGAAGAGCCACTTTTCTACAGACCAATGGAACCCAAAGCAACAACACTCGCATTATTTGCTATCTTAAATGATTTTATAAATGAGGCAAACATAGAATAGAAAAATTGCATCAGAATATGCACTGATGGTGCTCGTTCAATATCTGGAATATTCTAAAGTATACAAGCACTAGTAAAACAAAAATCTCCGCAGTGTGCCTGGACACATTTCATGATCCACAGAGTAGCTCTGGCTTCTAAAGAAATGAGTCCTGGTCTGCATATTGTGTTAATAACGGTTCTAATCATAGTAAATTATATAAAAATGAGAGCCCTGAAATCAAGAATCTTTTCTGCACTTTGTAAAGACATGGGTGCAGTACATTCAGCATTACTATTTTATTGCGAGGCAAGATTGTTATCATGTGGGAAATTTTTGCAACATTTTTATGAATTAAGAGATGAAATCCCAATTTTTCTAGAAGAAGAAAACCAACCGGAAGCGGAGAAGTTTCAAGATGGTTTATTTGTGATGGAATTGAACTACTTGGCCAACATATCCAAGAAATTAAATATCTTGAACCTTCAACTTCAAGGAGAAAATACACATATGTTGGATATGAGTGATAAAGTTGATGCTTTTTGTAGAAAATTGAATTTTGGAGCAGAAATTTAAAGCAAAAAACCTAGAAATGTTTGCAAATGTGGATGATTATGTTAAAACGTACAAGGTTGATGAATATCATGTGAAAGTTGTTTTTGTAACCATTGAAAATTATTTATCCATGCTGGCAAAGAATTTAAAAAAGTATTTTCTTTCTGACAACAGATTGGTCGGAAGTTAAGAGTGGGTTAGGGATCCATTTCAGAATACTCCCCAATGGCTCTCAACTGCCATAGACTTCACAGCAAGTGGCAAAATCAAAAGGCAATTTAGTAATAAATCACTGTTTGAGTTTTGGGCAGGGGGCTGATAATGAGTTTTCTGCACTGAAAACAAGAGCATTTCATATACTATTACCATTTTCAACATCTATCTTTGCAAAACAAGATTTTCTGCAGTGGCTGCTTTGAAGACAAAATATAGATCTCAGCTAAATATATAAAACGAATTCGGAGTGTCTATTTCTAATATTAAACCTTCCTTTGAAAAACTTTGCTCTGCAAGACGCCCAAGGGAGTCAATAATAATTATCAAGCTTGTTTTTAATTTAGTATTGATAAGTTAATACATTGTGCAGTACAGTTGCAATCCTATTTATAAACGTATTATATCACTGTAAATGTGTATTTTATTATGTCAATAATAAAATACACATCTTTCCTTTCAGTAAATTAATAAAATTTTGAATATTTTTTTTCGGTATGCTCGCACTTCCCTTTTATATTGTTATCACCCACCCCTAGGGGGGCGTGCCCCACAAGTTGAGAAACACTGATAACAGGCTCTTTTTACAGATTGTTTTACTTATCATTTTTAGGTATTTTTTAATTTAACATGAATATTTTAATCTTTAAAATATTAAATTGTATATATAGTGCTCACAAAATTACTTCATTAAAAGAGATATTTTTTTTTTTTTTAATGCAATTGGCAAAATTATAAGCTGATTTCATTACTATTCAAATTTCTTGAAAAGCATAACAAACCTTCAATATGGTTTTAAGGATAATTTAGCCTATTGACAGCCATTTCCCAAATTTTAAGAAACGTTTTAAATTGCACAGATTATGAAAGAATTTCCTTTTTAATTTTTGTGATTCATGTTTCACACTATTAATAGAATTTTGATATCAGATTTGGTTTAAGTCATACTTACTTACTGTAAATAGGCAATTGAAATTTTATCATTCAACAAGATCACAAATATAAAATGTAGATCCTCATTTATACACACAGAATTCCATTGTAAATAACCTCAGACTTTTCCTCTTATTAACCACAGCCTTAAAATTTTAAACCTTGGTCGTCAGCCTTAAAATCTTGATCCATTCTGTGTTCTCCTTTTTGCAGAAAACATAACTGTATCTATGCCCAAAGACAATTATTTATAAGGACTAAAGAATTGTGTATTAGCAATTCTAAAAATTATTCACATGATGGATTGTAAGCATATAACATTAAGTATGAGTAAAACCAGCAATCATTATGCTTCTTAGGTAGGTGTAATATTGCTAATCATACTGTTAGAATTACTGCTAATGTTAATGATAATATTTCTGTTGTCTAAAGTGTAAGATGTCCAGTTATTTTCTAAGATGATGAAACTGATTTTGTTGCAGTAAAAGTACTATAGCGGTTTGCTTTGAGAAGTCTTAGTGGAATTCTAAGCTTTTGACTCTTATTAAATATTTATTACGTCTATATATGTAGGTTATTTATAAATTAACTTCCGTTTGGGCATTACAAACAGATCAGTTTCCATAGCAAAATATACTATGCTAAGCTGAAATATAGCAATATAGTTATTTGCCATTTCATGCTGCACCACTCAAGTGTTAACATGGTGTTTTGGCTCCCATCATTAGTTGTGGGGTATGTAGCAGCATCATTGTTTTTTGCAAGGAGAAGGAACATATCCAGCCAAGACACACCACCAGGTGTGCGTAGTAGTTTGTGGTAATAATATAATGAATGATGGTTTTTTTTGATAGAATGTTGTAGAAAATCTGAACTAATTTGTACAATGAGGAAGGAAAAGAATGATATTCTATTATGAGTGATGAAATGAACTTCAATTGTGGTTGTTGAAAAAACTGAATATGCCATTCACGATACAACGCCTTCACAGTTACTTAACAGAGTGAAAATTTTCCTCAAATTTCAAGGTTCACTCTTGATAGGTAACAATGGAATTGTTACCTATGGAAACTACAACTTAGTACTACTTACTTAAGTAGCTACAACTTCCTTGTAGATAACTACAACTTACCTATGGAAACCCAATTAGTGGGTAACAATTCCATTGTTACCTACTGGGTACAACTGGCTACTGGGTAACAATTCCATTGTTACCTACTAATCGGGTTTCCATAAGTACTGTACATGATGGGTACTGGAACAAACCACAGATGGTCACAAAACGAAAAGAATAGGTATGGCATTGATTTCTCTTCAGCATCAGCAGAATAAAGAAAGTGAATTTCTTGACAGTATTGTTACTAGAGACAAGATAAGGATTTGGTTCAGCAATATTGAGGCAAAAGAATGGTTCAAATAGTAGATGCACGCATGCTTGTTGAATAAGCCCAAAAAATTCAAACAAAAATCATGGCTACTATGTTTTGGGACCATAATGGAATATTTTTGAAAAAATGTATAAAGGAAGCTAAGTATGACAATCATAGACATTTAGCGTGAAATGTGACAAAGCTTAGAAGAGCGATACAAATAAATGGCAGGAGATATTAATAAAGGGAATTGTTTTTTTTTGACATTGCACACCACCACAAGCTCTAAGGGTTTACTAAACAAGTTTTAAGTGGTAGATTTTTTACCATCCTTTTTATAGCCCTAATTAGCCACTGCCTGATTTTCATCTGTTTACAAAATAGAAGAATTGGCTGGCTACTCAACACTTAAAGCACTCAAAGCAGTGATAAACTCATGGATGGGTACTTTGGCATCACCATTCTTTAAAGAGGGAATAGACAAGCTGTTGTGATGATACATATCTCGGGGTGAATTTACCGATGCAGATGTCCCTCGGGGCATCTGCATCGGTAGCATCTCTGCAGGGCCTGAACTGAACGCTGTGGTGTGTGATCAGTTTGAGGGCGAGAAGATGTCCTTCATTAAAGCCACTACTGGCTAGGAACGGAGGGGGTGGTGTAGCGACCGGATACGCTATGAGGTGGGATCTTCTCCCCTCAGGGGGGAATTGAGATGTTGTGATGATACAAGTGCTTGAATTTGGATTGAGACCATATCAAGAGACGTAGTATATATTTAACTTTAGTAATAGTAAATTTTTTGCAATTTATTTTGTTTATTTTTATTACTTGACCAGAGGTTAATTTATAAGTAGCCCTCATATATTCCTGACTGAAAAATCAGAAAATTAGAATAACTTTTCAGATGTAAAAATTGGTTTTCATATGACTATTTGGAATCCATAAATATAATCATATAAAATTAATATTTAATAAATTAAAATTATAAACTTACGTATGTGGAACCTTTGCCAAAAACAATAATCGCTTGTTGTTAACAAATAACTTGGACATCTGTCATCCCAGACAACAGATCCATTTTGAGTTACTCATTGCAATATTTGGCCTGTGAGAAATTTTGGTGAATACCTAATACCTTTTGCTGTATCTAACTTGAAATTAGTGTTGGATGAATTAATAAACTTTTTCCTGTTTAAGTTTTAAAATATTTTATTAATAAAAGGCAAATATGCAATATAGTAGTTCGTATAAGTCAGAAGTTTTAGGTAGTAATTTAATTAAAATTTTTTATTAATGTCAAATTGTTGAGCTACTTACTTAGAAAAAAATATTTTGTGAATTAAATTTTTTAATTGATGATTTTTAAAAAGATTTAAATACTGCCACTTTAATTTATAGTATCCCTGATTATAGTGTTTACTCCTTGTACACTTTGATTTAAAATGTTTTTCTTAATATTAGAAGTATCGTTTACAATAAAAAGGAACCTTAAGCTTTGTTGGTTTCTTATGGGTTTTCTAATCTCTGCTAATCTAAACTGTTATGATTTGTGTAATTGATCGTGAGTGAATGTTTATTACATAAACATTTGACTGCTCATTGCACCTGACTAAATTAGGGTAGTGGTTCCATCACCATAGTTAAGTGAAATATGGTGTATTAAACCATATATCATATTGTAGGATCACTGAATTCAGTTATTTAATTTCCATTTCCAGTAAAAAAAAAATAATTATACTAATACAATCACTAAATCTTATTCAGTACCTAATAACTTTTGTACCTTCTATTGTAATATCTGTAACAGTTGTCAGTGCTGTAGTAGATGGCTCTGTTGATCAGTGTTTGATGATTCAAAAAATAATTTAAGTTTGGTTATTTAAATATTTGTATGATAATTAAGGACAATTTTTCTATTAATTCTGTCTTCTGTTAATTTAAAAAAAAAAGGTAAAATATATTATTCATATTCTGCTTAAAGTTTAAGTATTTATTTTTAGCTTTGATTATGTTTTTATTTAATTATACACTAATATTTAAACTATTTTATGATTATAAAAATCTGCTTTGGTATTGGCCTGTTCTTTTAACATAAAAGTAGTAATAATCAAGTTGTATTTTTTTTTTTAATAAGTGGTAAAATACTATGTTACAAATATTTAGTTTAATTAGGTATCTACTTACCTATATATTTTCTATTTTCACTTCATTGACAGTGTGTGTGTAATTATCATTAGTATATACCTACAATTCAGTGTAATCTGTACCATAATACTATAAAATATAATCTATTTCTTTAAGTTTACAAGGTCAACTTTCAAAAGTAAACAAGTCAGTTGTGCGTTTTGTGAGTGGTGAGGAAGAAGAGACAAACTTTCAGGTCATGTCTCATCAAAACATCCCAGTGAAAAACCCAGAACAAATGACCAAGGAAGCATTTCTGGATTTTTCAAACCATTAAATGTGACAAGTGGTATTGAACCTGAACCTGTACAACAGCTCCTGAAAGAGGAAGAAAGATGTTATCAGAGGAAGGTGTTAAATCTTGTGGATCTGATAATGATCAAAAGAAGTGAAAGTTGTTAGCTTTAACAAGTCTAAATGAGAAGTTTGATGCTGTACTTTGTAATTAAGTAGGAAAAATCCAAACCAATACTTACAATGGAAGCAACACAAGAAATATCTGAAGCGTTTGAAGCTAAATTAAAACTTATCAGGGTAAGTAAATGTCTTGATGAAATCTATCAATTAATGCCATGTTTTGGCAGAGGAGATGACAAAGTTTTATGTACGCCATGTATATCAAACTACAAACATATCCCCAAAAAGATTACAGTCCTAAAAACCAGTCAGTTTGAAATATTCTCACTGCCAAATGAATATCACATGATGCAGAGTAATCCGAGTACACATTTAGGAATTTAAAACTCATTTAATTGATTTAAATTCTGATGGTCACAAATGGTGCTTTGAATTTCCAAAGTTGTCTGAACAAACAGCGTTAGAAATAAAGAAAGATCATGAAAAAATTGGACTATGAGTCGCAAGAACAGCATATAATGCTATAAAAGAAAGCAAGGGGGATAAGTATTTTGAAAGAACGTTGAGTTTAAATGTATTAAATGAAGCAGTTGTTGAACTTAATCGTTTTAGAGAATTCAGGCAAAATATATTTTTAACTAAGAATGAAAAAATACCTGATTTTTTGAGTGCTGAAAACCCCATCACTAACCAGTTACCCTTGATATCTGTCACAGCAGACAAAAATTACTAAGCTTCACTGAACATACAAAATAACACGTCTTATTATTCTGGTCAATGGAGTGCAGACTTGCATTATTATTGATATCATCTCCCCTTGTAGCACTTCACATAAGGGACTCCCCTTACAGAAAGAATTAAATTTTCTTTAGATAAGTTTAAAATAAACATTGACAAACAACTGAAAGGCCATTTGATGGCCAGTATTTTGACCTGGGAGTCTCTAAGAAAATTTCTGAATTATGTCAAACCATTGATTTAGATTTTTTAAAGCCTATTTGGGACATAGCTCACAGATTGGAATGTAATAAATGATGTCAAGAAAGAAAAAGGATGTAATTGACTGAGCAATCGGGTACAGGTATTAAGTAACCTAAAAAAAGTTACAATTGGGAGATTGGGTTTAAAGAACTAATAAACATAGCCAAAGAATTAGGCATTGGATTCAAGAATCCAAAAGCATTTCATCAAATTATATTTGTTGAAAGCGAATTAAGAATGTATAAGACCTTTGAAAGGGATTTTGTTTTATTTTTTATGGACTGTCAAAAGAAGAAAACTGAGTGTATAAAAAATGGTAATATAACTGAAGAAAAATAATATTCAAGGATTTAATATAATTTCCAAATCTTGACTATTTATCAAGTTCTTGGAACAATTGATGTTATTGAAGAACTGACCAAGTTCAGTTGTACAGCTCAGTGTCAAGATCTGTAATTGGACTGTTTTTGATTATTATGGTTTGCTAAAAACCAGAGTTCAAAACATGAAAACTGAACTGAACAGTGGAAGGCTAACAGAGCAAAATTTTGCATTTCTATTCAAAGCATTGAACTGTTTCCAAAACAATGTGTTTAAAAACCATGTACTAATGGAAGAACGCTACGATACATTCAGTCAAACCCAAACAAAAAGAAACCAAGCGTTGCTGGATGAACAAACAAATGAAGCAAATGATTGTCAACAAACAGCGTTAACTGGAGATCAGTTCAAAAGATCAAGGAAAAATCTAGAAAACCTGTATGCACTGATTCTAGTAAATCTTGAAAATAAATTGAAGGATATGAAATTGACCAATGTTTTATCAACCTTTTAGAATGGATCAATAAAAATAGAGGATGTACCTTCAATCATGAAGTCTTATTAAAACAGCTGAGAACATTAAAAACAAAATTTTGCAATTGGATTACTTCAATTGCAAAATTGAGAGAAAAGACATTTTCTCTCAAGACTCTTCAAAAGGTCAACTTAAGAAGCCATCTCTGCTTGACCAGGACAACAGATTTACTCTGGAGGCATTTACAAACTGTTAGGTGTATGATCAAATACCTGAAATTATTTTCTTGTTAGAAAACTGTTTGAAAGTTTGTAGTGTGTGAGTCAGTTGGGAAACCACCTTCATAACAGGAATATTAAATTTGACAGCCTTTTGATTGAAGTTATTGTTTCTTGGAATGGACCTCCTGTACACAGAACCTCTAATTTACTGAAAGAAGCTTTAGTCAGACATTTCAAAGGAGGAAAATACCATTTTACCAGATATTCAGCTGCCCCTCGGCTTAAGGTTTACAAAACCTCTACGGTTGTTAACAGGCTACATCAAGATAAGGGAAGACTTCCATTTCTGAATGATAATTTTCCAAAAAAACTTGTAGACAAAGGTCTGGACAGAAGAAATGTAAGAAGAATAATAGCTAAACATATGTAAGTACCTATCAGTTCTTGATGTTTTGTTAAAATTATGAATTTTCATTGATACTATTAAGTTTTATTTTTGAGCCGAAATCAAATTTACCTAAGTATATAAACAAGGTTGTTTCCAAAATCAAATTGCCATTATTTAATAAAAATAAATAACACATTACAGTGTATAGTAATCAGTATTAACTGGTGGAAGCTGGAAGAATGTCTAACAATCAGTCACACACATTATCAACACAACATAGGTAAAGCTAACAGAATTTGCACAAATCTTTTTTTTTGTTATTTTAAATCAATATTTAATGTAGAGGCATCTTAAGTACACATTGAACAGAAAGTTACAATATTAGCTATAGAATTCGGGAATAATATCATGAAGTGCTGCTGGGAAAACTTTTTGTGAAAATAAGTGTATTCTGGGGAAATTTTGTGTGCTAAAACATTTTCTGCATCCCTGCCATCAAGTTCCACGATGTTCATGGAATGTAATACCAGCATTGATACTTGTACAGCAGTTTCTTGATTAACACACCATTTCACAAGTGCAGCAACCAACCTATCACCACACCTCACTCCCTATAACTTTTCCTTTTTTCCAGAGGTAATATGGAATTTAAAAGGAAATATATTTTAAGATGTTTAGGAGAAGATTGTGTCAAGGATTTTATATGCTTTTTCCAAAATTATTTCAAATAATATTTTGAGTTATGAACAAATATTGTATGTGATGGGTTTCAGGAGATTTTGAAGGCACAAATTTTTAAATATTGTAAGTTTTTTTTAACAAATACAATTTCCGATTGTATCTAGTATCCGTGAAACCATCATAGATGCATGTTATTTTATTTTCTATAACGTGAAAATTAAAGCTCATGCCGTTATCAGATTTTATTGTAATAATCTCTTCTGAAGCAAATGAAGTGATTAAGATTCATTAAAATTTCCAAAAATGTGATATGTCTACTTCTAATTAATCTGTTTCAAAGTTTATTTTTGTACCTCTGGGCTCTGACTTATAATACTAATGTGTAGGTACGTAGTAATTATATATATTTTTATATAATTATATATTATTTTTATATAATTATATAATTATAAATAGCACAGTGCTTAAAATTAATTTAAACAATTTTCTTGATTGTGTAGTTTTTGTTGGTTTAATAATATGTTGTTTTTATTCTTTATATGTTGTAATAAAACAGAACCAAGTATTTTACTCAGCAGTTCATTTCAAGTTTAATTGTTATCTCTTTCATTTTTTTCATAATGTTTACACTAGTTATTAATGCATTTAGATATTTCATTCTTATTGTAAAACTTGATTTTTAAATGTTATTTTTAATAATTGTTTTATTGGAATTTTCTGCATTAAAATAGGTATTTAATTACTACTGTACTCATTACTTAACTTTAGTATTGTACATTTTAGCAGTTGTAGATAGTGTTGATTATCTGCACTTTTGTTGTGTTTATTGAACTGCATGATTGGAAGATATTATTTTATTCATTATAAGTAGCTATAAAATTGTAAGTGGATTATAGTGTTGTAATAAAATAACAAATTTGTTTTCCTGTATAAAAAGGCTGTGTAAAGTAAATCAGTTAATTAATACTTTCCATAATGTAGTTTTATAAAATAGTTAAGAAAATCAAGACTGTTAGTGTAGGTACCACAATTGGAAAACTTTGTTCAGTTACTAAACTTGGAAGGCAGTCCACGCATTAATATTGATAATGATAATCATAAAATACATGTGTTATGCTTGAACTATTTTATATATGACAAGATTTTAAGGTTCAATTTAACATAATACAATTAGTGAAATAAAATGCAGTTACTCTTACTAATATTAAATTCATTCATAATTGTATTTTTAATAGTCATTTAATATCACTAGTAATAGTGCCACCTATTTTTAATGCATGTTCATTACCTGTTATGATTGTGAAATTTTAATGAATGTAAATTTACATATTTTTTTAATTTAGTTGGCGAGTGATCAGAACATTGTGATAGTGCCAAATATATCCCCAGTCTGAGAAAACTAACTTGCAAAACGTACAGCATTTTAAAAAGTCTGTTAAAACTCTGCCCTAGTCCTTTATTCCTTACATATGCATGTGGTTAGTAGTACAGAACTCGTGTATTCGGGCATCTGCACAAAGAATAAGATGAATATAAACTTGGCACATCCACAATGTTCTGGCCCTATCATACTTTTAGTTAAGACAGATTGAAAGAACAGCTTCTTTGTTTTGATGTAATTGAAGCTTTACACTTTTATTGTTTGAGTTTTCCATAAATTACAGTTAAAAAAATTCAATTTTTGAATTTCATTTTATATATATATATATACACATAGGTGTATCACAAAGTTCTGGGACTTTCATAACCAATTCTACTCATGAAAGTAATTGAAAAAAAGTTCATATAAAACATATGTTCTAAAATACTTTGTTTGCAAGTTACAGCTAATGAAAGATTTCGCTCTTATTTCAGTTACTCTGGTGATTGAGGTCATACCAACATTTTTAGAATGTTAATTAAAGGGCAGAATTAGTGATTTCTTAAGATTGTGACCTGAAAAATCAAATAAAATAGGTTCAAGAATCTTAACTGCTGTAGCTTTTGAGAAATCTGGGGGAAAACCTGTAAATTGGTAAAAACCTTGTTTTTTACCGCATCAAATATTTCACATACAATAACATTATTAAATGGGTAATAAACACATATATTTAATGTACCCTACAGAATGATTTAAACACTAACACAATATTGTCCATTATTAATCAGCTGTTGTTATTTTATTGCTACTTTGAATAATCATTTTTCAAATAATTTATTGTATTTCTGTCATTAATAAAAAAAAATTATTATCTAAGTAATTTTTATTTTACAATTGTGTAATTTCCAGGGTTTTTTGTTAAGTTTTATTCAACTTATCTTAACACCATTTTGCCTTCAGAATTAAATTCTCAACCAGTTTTGTTAAGAAGTTTTAGGTGTTTTCGTTTAACAAAGTTACATACGTCAAACAAAAAACAGGGTTTTTTACCCCAAATTATTGGTTTTCACTCCAGATTTCTCAAAAACTACGCAGATACAATTCTGGGACCTATTTTATTTGATTTTTCAGGTCAAAAAACATAAGAAATCACTAATTCTGTCCCTGGATTTCAACATAGTTTAAATCCAAACGAAATATTTCCATAACTCATAAAGTTTTTTAGGATATATGCTTATATAAACTTCTTCCAGTTTCACGAGTAGAATAGGTTATGAAGGTCCCAGGAGAACTTCATGACACACCTGTATATGTGTTATATATACTTTATGTATATGGATGTGTACTTCAGTTGTAAGTTAATGTAAAATTCATATATAGATATGTATATTTGTATTTGTGTGTGCATATAACTATTTAAAAGTAATAGAACATATTGTGGGCTGTGTGTGTGTGTAATTATTAATTATAATAATTTCTAAATTCATTGTAATTTTATTTAATATATGTATAAAAAGACTGGAATAACTAAGAAATCCAATCCATGTCCAGTATTAAGAAAAGTTCATTAAGGGAAGTTTCACTGTATGTACATTTAGAAACATTCTGAATCCAACAACTTTTCCCCTATTTCGATAACCTCCTTTAATTGAAATATTCCATCATTATATCCTTTTATTATAAAGTTTACAGTTTATATAAGCAGTGTTGAATCGGAGCATAATTTATTAAAGATAAATTTCAATTTTTTTTTATTGTTTATGCGAAAAAACAAGCCAAGTTATTTTTGTGGCAATTTATTATGAAGATTCATATTTATCTGGTGAATTCACGGTATTGAACCCACCGGGTTGGGCTATTGGTTAACGCATCTTCCCAAATCAGCTGATTTGGAAGTTGAGAGTTACAGGGTTCAAGTCCTAGTAAAGCCAGTTATTTTTACATGGATTTGAATACTAGATCGTGGATACCGGTGTTCTTTGGTGGTTGGGTTTCAATTAACCACACATCTCAGGAATGGTCGAACTGAGATTGTACAAGACTACACTTCATTTACACTCATACATATCATCCTCATTCATCCTCTGAAGAATTATCTAAACGGTAGTTATCGGAGGCTAAACAGGAAAAAAGAATTCACGGTATTGAGTATAAGTAATATTAAAATAGTTAATACTTTATCTCATGGAATTGGATCAGAAATAAAGTATCAATTACATGTTCAATAATATACTGCTGAATATCTGCTACTGTCATGATTAATTTATGTTTATCCATTGATTTCAAACATGTAATTTACATCCTTAGTCACATACAATTTTTTCTCTTGCATTCGTACATACGTACATTCATTCTCTTGTGTAAAACTTTAATAAACCAAGTTTTTAAATAACTACAATTTAAAAATAATATTTTTTTCAGTTCTTTAGATTTTCAACATATTGAAGTTAGAACCAAATTACAATTATTAACCTTAATTCAGTACCTAATTAATACAATTAAAATATAAAGAAAAATTCATATTTTTTGCTCTGTATAGCTGTTTGTTTAATAGATTGGTATTAGGTTATACTTCATTACAGTAAAAAATCTAGTCTCACCTTTTGGTGTTTTACCTGGTGGCAGATCCCTTAAGCCGCTACTGTCTCTATACATTCCTTCCTAAGCCTTCTCTTTCATCTGCTTGTTTTCAGTTTTCACCTCATCTATTACCTTCATCCTTCTTCCACACTTCCTTTCTCCTTCTACTGATCCTTCCAATGGAGTTGGCAAGGTTCCACTTCCTCTGACCAGTTCCCTTTTATTTTGTGATTTTTCTTCTGTAATCCTATTTGTTATTACTTCCTCATTGCTCACTTTATTCATCTATGTTATTTTTTTCCATCTTCTCCATATCCATATCTCAAAATCCAACACTAACCATTAATGGTGAAGGAAAAATTTAAATCACTTTCAATTGTTTACATAGAGAATTTTTTGCTTAGAAAACGTTCCATTTAAAAATGTAGAAAAACCTTATATAATGATCATTGATTGAATTTCCTTTGTAAATTTTTATCAATAACTGGAACTTTAAATTATTACTTTCAAGATTTCATATAAATGCAACACATTCAACTTTTTTTTAACTGGTTGATGAAGACGTAATATTCTGACCAAATTGAAACTTGCTTCTTGATGAAGATGTATAGGAACATATTAATAAATGCTTAGACCACTGACATCTATCTATACATTACATCCCTTTATTTTCATTGTTTATTTTATTATAACAATTTTTTAAACTAAATTTTCTTCAATATTCTTGGCCTGAAGAATATTTGCCTTATCATAAGGCAAATACTTTTATCTGATTCATTTATGTGAATTTTGTAGCAGATGTGTTGTATCTTTATTGTGGTAATTTTTAATTTAAAAACAAATAGTAGCAAAGCAATTTTACAGGATGGCAAAAGTTTTTAAAAGTAACATTAAGAAAGATTTTTCACTTTACGGTTAAGTTTGTGATTTTACTACTGTATGTCCAGAATAAGATTTATTTAGATTGGTAATGTGAAGTTTATTATTTTTGCTTGTTTTATTTATAATTACAGGAGTACTAACTTATATCCTGGGGTGGTGTTCATGTACTATCACCATTCGAAGAACCAGTTAATATCATTTAACAGAAAAATTTAATGAGACCAAATGGAAAAAAGATTTAGGCTACACTTGAAGTTTTTAGGAAAGTAGGAAATTTGAACCTCTCGGAGACCATCGCTTTAAATTGACTTATTAAAAAAAAATTTATAATATCACAGTTTTAATTGATTTATATAAAAGCTTGGTGACAAGTTATAACTTTTTTTTCTAAAGTAGACCACATTCTGTAAAAGCACTTTTAATTATCACAATTTTTGTTATTTTGGAGGACCTGGGTTTACAGAATTGTGGGAAACAAGGAAGCTTGAAACTCTTGATACTATTATGTACTTTTTCTTTTGCTAGGTTACATTTTCAAAAAAAATAAATAAATAAATAAAAATGGTTTGGTTATCATTATATTTCAAATTGGCTAATAAAGCTAGGAGATTGAACAGTTTTACAGTATAAGAAATGAGACTCTTCTCCTCTATGATCATAAATTTACTTTGTACATAATATATTTTGGTAAAGGATAGCTCAAATATTCCAACAGTTAAGACAATTTGGAAGGGTAAAGGGTAGCAGGACCTGAAATTCTTGGGCACTGTTACGTAATTCTGAATATTTTTTTCTGCATCTGATTGCATTTTGTAAAATAGAATTTTTAATGCCATGGACTTATTAATCTTTTGTGACAGTAAATTTGAAAGGAGGTTGTCCATGAAGGTTACAGAAATAAAAAATTTTTCCAAATTTATTAATCATAATTTTTATACCACTTTTTCCCTCATTAAATTAGATTTCAAAATTTGGTAGATTCTAAAATAATCTCACAATCAGATTTTATGTTTTATTTCTATATTTTTCAAGACATCTAATTAACTTAAAATAATTCAAAAGGGATGAATACACAGGACGATTACACTATAGCTTATGACTCTCCAGGAAGTAAGCTTCAAAATAGTGCAAGAAATTTTCATATTACCTAAGTAGTTCTTAAGATAACCAAAACAAACTCTGTTTCTTTATAAGCATAGATTTTTTTTTTTATTGTGAAAGAAAACAATGATTTTAAATATTCAAGTAAAAATTCATTTCACAGATACATATTTAAGCTGAGAAGATTTAAAAAACCCAGTAACACCACATTAGGTACATGTAAAAGGCAAGGGATGTTTTTATCAACATAATTGTTGATAAAAACATCTCTTTCTTGTTAAATGGTTACATTACTATAATAATTAAAGTCTGATAGTAATTTATATACTTTATAATATATATGCATCCTAGTATTATTATAAATTAACATTTGTTAATAAAATAAACATTTTTAGTAAAACTACTTCAATAGAAATCCCTTCGTAATTCTACTGTGTTAACAATATAATTAATTATTTATGATGCTTAGAATAACAAAATAACACACTAGTCAAATGAAAGATTGTTAATAATTTCTTCTGCCAGTGGCAACTTGAACTGTTCTAGGGATAATGTAATCACAAAGGTGTGTGTGGGTTTATTATTGTTTATAATATGATTCGCGAATGTTTCATTATACTTTCTTTTTTTTAATAAATTAATTACTTTTTTATTTGTTACATTCATTCATTTAGGTACAAAAAATGTTATTGAAAAGCTAATTATTACTTAACATGTAATGTGTACATGTCCACCCCTTTGAAGTTTTCACATAAATATATCTACTTCTTTGATCTATCTTAAATACCATTGAAACAAATGTGCTTCTTTTATAAACTACTTTGCTAGATTCTGATCTGCATTAACTGCTTATATAATTAATTTTTCTGTAAGTTAAGGTACATCTTTTGATAATTGAGTTAGTATGATGATTTGTATATCTTACTGATATAAATTTTGAATTTATATTATTATTAATTTATTTCTAATTTTAGAATTTTGTGTTGGTGTCTAAAAATCTGATTATTTTCAGCGAGTTTTATACATATTGTTTCCAGCATGTTTTTTTTCTTTTTAATCTATGGGAACCTAGAATAAAGATGTTACTTAAAAATACTAGGATGTAGATATTGTTGTTAATCTTATCATTTGGGCTATTGACATATTATCTTCAGTTTTCAGAAGCTTCAGTGGAATGTTCCTGATGTTACTATAATCATAATCATATGTAAATAAATATAATGTAGGTTAAATTAAATATTTTAAAGTCTAGGTATATGTATTATGCACAGATAATCTGTTCTCTACATAGAATTTTTTTTTTACTAAAGCTACTAAATAATTTTAGGTCTCAATGAACCATACATGTCCACCTCCAGTTCAGGCTCAAGAGGGTCAGGAGGAAGAGGAGGAAGGGGTGGAGGAAACCGACGAAGACGAAGGAAGAATGGCGGAGGGCATCAATACATACCAACCAAATAAACCAAGGTAAGAATTTTTTTATTTATTTATTTATTTGTCTACTTAAAACTGGTCAACAGTCCAAAAGGAACAAAGAATTAGCGTAATAATTGAATTCAAATCTTAAAATAATAAAAATGGGAGTATGATAAAAGGAGATATAAAGTAATAAAATAAATAATAAGGAAATTCTTAAATTACATTATTTGTATTTTATTTGTTATTAAAATAAAATTTCAAATTTTTAATTAGTAAATAGTTTAAAAAATAAGAAATAGCAAACAATTTTATAGTGAAATAATTTTTGTGTCTGTTAAATATTTATAAATATTAAACAACAAAGCCCATTTTTGGAAAGATACAGTATGCTCTAGATGCTGTTATTGGTAATTTCTTTCATTAAAATCCAAAATGCAGTACATTTAAAGAATGATAATCCTCCTAGAGAAAGGGATATAGATTCCCCTTTCATGTGCATCATAATCTTTTTTTTTGATATTTATTCACTTTTGGATTTCATAATTAATATTATTTAGTTAATTTCTTTATTGTTTTTAGGTTGCATCATTTATATTACATGCATTCACGTCATATACAGCATTACATGTGTCGGCTTTATTATTATAAAAATTCAATTAATTCATTTGTTTCTTTATTACATCGCATTACAGAAGATCTCTTGAAAGCTGCCATCAGGACATATGTAGAAAATGAAATTAAATCTACTGTTGCAGAAATGATTCACAAAAATGAAATGACAAAATTAAAAGTACTTCATAAAACAAAGTGTGTTAGATTTACATTGTTAACTTTTTAATATAGATATTTTTTTTTAAATGTCTAACGTAGTTAAAATTAAGAAATTGAATAATTTTGTTGATTTTTCAAAATATGCTACCGAACAAAGCGCAGGTTTAGATTTATTTTCAACAATCAATGTAATTTTGGAAGTAGGTGAACTAAAAGTCACATCCATCAACCGATATTACTATATCATTGCTGAAAAATTTAAAAAACGGCATACGTCACCAGTTCACCAGGCATAATTGAGCTGATTATCGTGGTGAAATAAAAGTCATTCTTGTTAATATAAGTGGTAAAGATTTTATGGTACAAAAAGGTATGAGAATCGCGCAAATGGTAATATCAAAATACAAATGCGTATCGTGGATTGAAAGTGAAACACTCAAAGAAACACAAAGATGAAACTGAACGTAATTCTCATGGGTTGGGTTCAACCGTGTTTAGTATAAATAATTTTTTTTTTTCAATTAAGTAATTGTATTTTTTGTTTGTTTTATGAAACATTTTGTTTTAATTCATCAGTATCCGATATATTAAAATGTTTAGATTTTCTTTTAAATTTAAGATCTTTATGAATAAAATTGAAAAAATGTTGTACTATTTGGATCTTTTATTTTTCGATAGACAGTTTCATTATTGGGATATCTTTCTTTTAATTTATTTATCATTTGTGTTAAATATTTATATTGTGTACAGATAGCATAGTATTTATATTCATCATCAGGTTCATGTTTATCTAAAGTTACAAGACAATTATCACTTTCATCAAGAGCAGAAAATGTGGACAAATATGGTGTGGCCATAGTTTTAAGTTTCTTTACTTTAATGTTTAATTGCCTGTTTTGCATTATATGATTTAAATTTTGATGTAGCACATAATTTTGTCATTTTCATCGTGTAATTTTTCAGCGATATTTTCGAGCTCTAGCAATTTCGATTGCAACTGAGCATTATCATCTTTATATCCCGTAAATTTTTGATGAAATAATCTTCTATTATATCATAACTTTTGATAACTACAAAGCGATATCAAGTAATAATTTCTTACAAACATATGTACCAGTAATAATTATAGTTAATTCATCATTATTATCACCTTTAACCTCATAAATAGCTGAGGTGCAGATTCTCCCCTCGGCTTTTTTATTATAAAATTCAATTCTTTTGATTCTTTAAAGATTGCTGTTTATGATGAAAAATCAAGTTATCTCATCGGCTGGAATTCCAGCTGATGAAAGAAGCCGCGGTCAGGATTATGGATTCAGTTAAAGAATCATTTTTCCTTTGAAAATATTGTTGATGGTAATAGTAAAAATAAACTTGTTGCATTTAATTCTGTTTGTTTACTATTTTGTAAAAAAAGATGTATTCATTTAACTTATTTTTTACATTATAGTATTTAGGTAATGTCACTTGAAATGTATAATTTTCATCAATCTGTGGACTTATGTTGCATTCCATTCTTGTTGTAGTATATGCAGTACGGGTATATGTAAAAAATATTTATCATTCATCGTTTAATATGTACTATTTTATTGTATTTCAACTGTATATAAAAATAAATTATTTACAAACTTCGTCAATAGTTTAAAAACAATTTTATAATTTATTATAACAGTAATTACATTAAAATGATCTCATGTTTACAGATTGCAGATATTTTAGAAAAATATGATGATTCTACAAACAATATATCTGAAAGTCTTACATTGTTATATTCAGAATTACACGAAACTGTAAACAGTATTGTTTATAGATTTAATAGTAAAAATAAAACTTTAAATAGAAAATATATTGAACATACGGAAAAATTGTCCAAATTAACTATATGTAATTCGCAATATAAATACGCAGGGTTAAATATATTGCTTATGAATGGGTGTATTGAAAATAAAATTTAGAAAACAAAAGAAATCCTCTTTTAAAAAGAAGTTTGTTTATGTTTAACATAAATCAAATGCAAACAATTATATTCATATCTGCATTTGTATAAAGAAATTTACAGTTCTAACCAGATAATACCTATCATTGAAGATTTATATAAAGAATGTGTAAATAACAAAACAATAAGTATATGTAAGAAGCAATTACGAATTATGACATCTTTATATTTAAACGTATATTAGGTTTAGATCTTGAAACTGTGATGTTGCATATTAAACACCAAATGGAAAACGGTACGGTGCCTGTTGTAATAAAGCATTTATTGACTGGAATTTGTAAGCAAATTTCTAAAATTGCTTTTTCCGAAATATCGACAAAATATATTTTTATTTCTAATTAATCTGATAAAGATAAAGATTACAAACCGCTACTAGACAGAATTTTACGTATGTATTGTAATATAAAACATTTACAAGCAGTTTATTTAAATGATGGTAAAAATTCCAATGATATTTCATTATTTGCAAAGACAGCAATCAATATAGATATGATTGATATTTATTCGTCAAAATATCAATTATTTTTTCATATAAAACAAAATAATGATTTTAAATTGGTCATAGATAAAAATCCAAATGATAACAGTATTATTGTTTGCAATTTATTAACATTAAATCAAATTCCTTTACATATATGTAGTATATATATCATAGATATCGTAAAAATTTATGTATTCTGTACGACAGTATTATAGTAAAGCATATATCATTTTTAGTTGTACAATTTAATCGTTTTCATTCAAATTATACCGTATCACATAGTTATATAAAAGGAAAAGGTACATTTTATATATAATAATATATATATATATATGTTATATATATAATGGTACATTTAAAAAAAAAAATTAATAAATACAGATCAATAGATACAGATAAATATAGAAATATAATCTCTAAAAATCACAGAAAAGTCAAAATAATAGACATTAAAAAACAAATTTTGTGACGACATAACATTATTAATACCAGATACTTTATTGTTTACAGATTCTAATTGATATTAATTAGACTGTACTTAACATTTTAACATTGATCCACTGTAACCAGTAATGTATTTGAATAAAAATAAAGTTTTTTTTATTTAGATTTAATGATCTTACACAATCATATTTTAATGAAATTAATCAAACTAAAGATCTTTATATTCATATATAAGGATATTGATGTTCCATATTAAATTTTACATATTTAGATAATGTATTAAATGTTGATTTATAACATTATCACATAATTGCATTATGATTGAAAAAAAAATAAGATCTAGTTGAAATAACAAAAAGTTTTATTTTTTCCACAATGACTTTTTTAAAAAGATTTTTATCGGTAGAAACAAAAATAAACACTCTTTTCTGCTTACTTGGTCCGAGTACTTAAAACAACATGAAAACACATCTAATATAATAAGGTAAAGAATTGTAATTATCATATGGTATTGCTTTACATTCACTGCCTATAAAAGATTGCATGTAACTTATGTAAAATTTTCACACCAGATATGTCTTGTAGCTGGTGTAGCCAAACAGATTAAGACAGCCGCATCCCGTAGCCAACTGGTTCGAAACCCAGCCAGTTGTTGTTTTTTTTTTTTTTCATTCTTTAATGTGGGCAAAATATAGATTGAAGCTTTATTGAATGCAATGAAAAAACCTGCAGAAACATATGGTGAGGCTCAACACCCAAAAAAAAAAATTACCAACAATAAAAATAGTTTTTGAATGTAAACATATTATACTACTGATATACCTTAAAATCTTTGATGAAATAATCTTCTATTATATCATAACATTTATCGTAAAACTCTTCTGATTACCACAAAGCGATATCAAGTAATAATTTCTTTAAATATATGTATGGGTAATAATTTTAGTTATTTCATCTTTATTGTCATCTTTAACTCTATAAAAAAACCAAGATGAGAATCTGCACCTTGGCTTTTTTATTATAAAATTCAATTAATTGTTTTGATTCTTTATTACGATTCCATTTTATAAATTGTTTCCCATAATTTTTTAGTGTTAAAAAAACCCATATTTATATTGATAATTAGCTTAAAATCAGTGAAAATACCATACTAATATTTATATTTTATTTGTTCATAACATACATCGATTAATATGCTACTGCACATGCGTAAAAAAACTGTAATTTACAGTAGAGATCAAAGATCAGAGCTATTATAATATCTATCTATCTAAACCAATATATATATATAAAACTAATTATTATTTCATTTAATGAATGATTGACAGCTGCTGCGGGGAATCCCCTGACATCGTAGACAATCTATAGTATGTTATAATAAAATACATTTAATAAATTATGATTTGTGATGTAGAAGCTGTTTGATCGATAAATTTTACTGTATTTTGCGGCTTTATATGAAATTATTAACGTGAAAAATGATGCTTGCAAAAGAGTGTGAAATAAGTGAATTTGTCTGTAAAAGACTGCATAATATGCGACTTTATTCTAGAATCACCTCTAAATCTAGTGCTGCTCTCTGATTGGCTATTATATAGTTAAAATGCTGCTTGCTGATTGTCTGCTATGCTGTGGGAAATCCCCTTGACATCATCAACAGTTTAGTAGCTGTACAAACTACAAGCTGAATAGATCATAGGTCAAATCTTATTTAATTCATATAAAAAATATATCATATAATCAACTCTTTCACTGTGTAAATTTAACTAGAAACACATGTTCATCCTGGAAACATGATCACACATTCAGTCGCCAAAAAAAGAAATAACCAACAATCAAAATGGTGGCTGAATGTAGCTTTTCCATACTACCGAAATTAATTTGGTTATCTTTTTTTAGTAATTGTCCACCATCTCCTCAAAATAGTCTCCTTAAGAAGGAATAAAATCTCTGTGAACAATGTTTGATATCAAAGAATATAACAACCATTCATTTTGTTATGCTTCTGATCTATTGCACCTTTTTTGGTTTTCGTGACTGCAGGCTCTTCCATTGTAACGACTTGTTTTGTCTCTATATCATTGTTGTAAACCCAGCTTTCTTATCTGGCTATAACCTTATTGATGAAATTAGAGTCATTGTTAGCCATGTCATGAAGTTCATATGTATGAGCATGCTGCTGCTTTTGATCAAGAGACAATAGTCGAGGGACAAACTACAGCAACAAGATGCATATTTAAATTTTCACTTTAAATTTCTTGGCTGGTCCTTATACCAATTACACACACCCCATATTGCACATATGCATTGTTAAGCAACAGTCCTCATGAATGAGTTCCTGTGGATGGTCACCCAGAAAGATCATCATTGTCATGTGACATTCTGCCAGCCTTGAAATAGGCATGCCATTCAAAACCCTGTATTCAAGTTGAATGTATATTCTTTAAACGATTAAAACACATTGGTTAATTTACCAGGTTTCACACAAGATTTTATGCCGACCTGTTCTTAAAATTGTGTGGCCATCCTGGTATTAGAAAGTGTGATGATCATCTACAGCCAAATCATAACACAAGGTTATACAATTGTCTTCATAGTTTGAACATGTGCGTACATTCAGTGCCAATTTATCACTAATTTGAGTGTTTGGGAGTAATGACCTCCAGCATCCTGACAATACCATCAAGTGTACAGTTACTACAAGTATAGTCTGGAAACAGTACACAATACCACCTCTCATTCTCCCAACTCTAAAATTTTAATATTTCACAAAATTAGTGACTATAAAATTTGTGCCCTACAGCAGAAACTTGGATTGCATTAATTGAAGTTCAGCTCTCATTTAGTTTTCAGTGTATTATCATTACTTATTGATGTTAAGCAGAAAGGTTATCTTAGAGGAGAAAATCTACAGTAGGCAACGTTCAGTTTTATAAATTACGGTTAGTAAAATATAAAGGTGAATTAAGATTATACAATGGTCATCCAGATTGGCAAGGTTTGATCTTGGCATGTGTCTCTGGTCCCACCTTCCATTATTGAATTCTCTTCATTACAAGTTCAGTGTGAGCTAAACTGCAATGCTTTACTTTTGCTTTCAAAGTGTATGATAAAATAGAAAATCCCACGAAACATGAAGTGCATAATGCGATTCGGTTTTTGAATGTTAAAAACGTTTCAGCCTATTGAAATTTACAGATTAATAAAAGACGTTTATGGTGATAATGTGATGAATGAAGCATCAATTAGGAAATGGTGCATTATGGTTAACGGACGAACAAATGTGCATGATGAACGTTTTGATTGACCATCCCTTATCACTAAAGAAAAAATTGATGAATAAGTAAAGAAGGATAGATGTTTCACATTAGATGGTTTAAACAGTTTCTTTCCTGAAATTTCAAGATCTTTACTTAATGAAATTGTAGACTATCTTGGTTATAAAAAATTGCATTCAAAGCGGTTACCTTGAGTATTGTCCGATTATTACAAAATCAAAGAATGAAAGCTCATTTTGTTGTTTCTCACTCAAGATGATGATTGACTAACATCGGGATCACATTATTATTGGTGATGATGAGTCATGGGTTTCTGACAAAGCACCTGAAATAAATTTACAACAAAAGCAAAACAAGCTCTCAGCATGCACAAGGTGATGGTGAGCCTATTTTGGTATCAAAAGGGTTAATTTCGTGCCAAGAAGACAGGCAATAAACTTAGACGGATTCTGTCAGACACTGGTGTGTCTGACCCGCCATACAGAAAAAATGGCACAATATGTTGTCCAACAGTGGTGAATTTATTCACGATAATGCTTGTCAACACTCAGCTCCAGCAACTCAAGCTTTGCTTCAGCATTTTGGCTGGAATGTTTTACAGCATCTACCACATAGCCTGACTTGGCACTTAGTGACTATCATTTATTTCCCAGATTGAAAAAAGCTTTAGGAGGCAGGCACTTTCAAGACCATGATGACTGAAAGAAGTTGTCAGTGAATAGTTTCAAAAGAACTTGGTGGCAGAGGTGTGCAATTTGAAGTGTCCAAAGAAAAACCACACTACAACAAAGTGTTTGAATGTGTGTGGTGATTATGTTGAAACATAGATAGTTTAAGGGTTCCTGTAAATATAAAATAAAAATTGTTTAATTAATTCTTATCTTCATTTTTCTATATCAAAACATTCTTTACTTCTAGATGACCCTTGTAATTTGTATTGGATTTTGTTTTTTGCACATAATCTTGTTTTATAAGTTTCTTTACTAACATTGGCATTTTTACTAATTAATTTAAAAAATGTCATAATTACTAAGATTTTAATTCCAAAAATATGTCGCTCACAATAATAAAAAGAATCGCACAACAGTTTGATAGTAATGAAAGGAAAATAATTTACATTAATGAAAGTTATTATTAATGTTAATCTCTAAGTTTAAAACCCCATATTTAAGATGATGTTTAAGAGACAATCAGAAAAATATTAAATCAGATATAAAATTTCAATTTCATTGTCAGTTGTGTTAGTCCTTTTATTAGGGAAACATAATATATTATGTTTTATATTCTAATAAAAAATATGTTATATTAATATTTAACATAATTAAATGTACTTTAATATTACCCTATTTTATATTTTTTATTTTGGATCTTTATTTCAAAAGTTATTCGCAAAAGAAAAAAATAGACACTGTTTTTACCTTCTAATTTCTCTATTCGGTGCAAACTATTTTTCTGTGCTAAGAAGAGAGAAACAGAATAAAAAAAAAAATAGCTGATTTAGGTGTACATGTGATTTATTATGCTCACCCAGGCAGAAAGAACCCTGCAGAAAACCCCAATACTTCTGGGTTTCAATTTCCAAAGATGTAAAACATCAGATTATGTCATATATGGTACTTATATTTTATCATAAGTTTTCAAATTTGCATTTAAAGGATTCATTCTCATTATTTATATCATGTATATCTTAGTTATATCTTGTACAAGTTCATGATAATCATGAATATTCTTAAATAATAATGTCCAAACATTAAAAAAAACATATTCTAAGAATTTTTCCAATACCCGGTTGGTTGTCATCACCAATAACAAAAATGTTCATTGGCTAATAGTTTTCATTTTGTCTTCATTTTCAAGAATGAATTTGATCTCACTAGGTTGATTCTTTCTGTAGATAGGAAAATTAACCAAAAGTTCTTGATTATTTATAGAATTTTTAACCAGTTTTCTGTAAGTGATTATATCATATTTACTCGTAAGAAATAAACTTTAATAAAGTGTCTGTTTTTTCATCTAACAGTTTGATTATAAATTTTATTTATTGTTATGTAAGCAAACTCATTAATTAATTGTAGATGCAAAATTTCTTTGACTATTTGAAGTCAAATTGTTTTTTATTTGTGGTAAAAATTGTAGGACATTATTACCTGTATATTTAATGATATCATCTTAGTTTGCCTGTAGTATGTTGTTAATTGAACTCATAAAAAAGGTATTTGAAAAAGATAATCTGCTTAGAAGTTTTATGATTATGAATGATTTAACTTTCTATTACTAAAGCGTTTCCTTTAATATTGAGTTTCTTACTATATCTGGTAGGTTTATTTCAGTTGATGAAAGTACAGATTTAAACTTATTGGTTAGAATTTTTTTTTGTCTTTACCCTTTAATGTAAAAACCTTTAGAAAGAATAAATTTGTACAGGACAGAAAAGTTTCACAATTGATTTTGCATCTTTATTTAAATATTATTTGCAAAATAAAAAATGAAATGTTTACCTTCTCATTTCTCTTACAATTCAGTAAAAAGTATTTTTCTTCGTGAAGAGAAAAACAAAATCAAAACAAATATCAGCTTATTAAGTTGTGCATGTGATTTATTATGCTCAGCCATGTAAAAAGAACCCTTCAGAAAATGCTAATATTGTGGATTTCACTGTAAAAGGATGTAAAACATCAGATTATGTCAGTTATGGAACTTATTGTATTATAAGTTTTCAATTTGCAGTTAAATGATTCATTTTTTTTTCTTTATATTATGTACATCTTGTTCAGTGTTTGCAATTTTGGTATTGATATTTTCCTGAAAAATTTGTATATTACATCTTTAATTTGTTCCTCAGTTCGATATTTTTTATAGTATAAATCCTTACTTAACTTTCAGTGTCAGTAACAGCAAGCAAAATTGTCCAGGGCTGTCATAAACATTTTTTTCTTGGTTTCAGGGAATGAATAAATGAGGATTGGTTCCCTAGTAAATGTAGCATTTTGATCTCAGAAACACCTCTGCTAAAGTAATTATAAGCTGTTTGCCTAGAAAACACAAAGCTAGTTCTTGTATCACCTTCCACATTTATGATAGTCTTCAAGTTTTCTGATCTGTGTAGCTGAGTGGTAATGTCTTGGACTTACTTCTAGAGAAAATAGGCTATTAATTATTACATGAAATATTAAAATGTTCAATTGTTTATGGTAATTGAAACGATTTAAAAGTTCATGAAAATGTCTATTTCAGTTATGACACTTAAACTTGGCAATTAGCAAAAATTCATCTGATCATAAAGTGATTTAGGAATAAAATTTGTTAAATGCAAACTAGATAAAACAAAGCCCATTTCTATCAGTTCCCATGTAGATCACAGTTTTCGTTTTCTTTTCATTTAACAGTTTACCATATTTATTTGCATAAGTCCTGCATCATTTTTCATGATTTCCTTTGTAAAAGTTTGGGGTGCAGGTCTTATTTAAATCCTTATAATGATTAAATTATTATTACTGCAATAATGATGTATTGTATATATTATTTTACAAGCCAGTGACTTATACGACTTGTGATTATGAAAGTAAATAAAGAGGAATTTTATTATATACCTGCCTCTGCCACTAGAGGAAGAGTACAAGGTTACATACTGTTATGTCTCTATTATTAGTTCTCTGTTCCTTAACAAAATATGTACAATGAAATGAATTTCTCGAAATATGTTACATTCCCCTTTTTTGTTTTAGTTTCAAGTAATTTTTCTTCATGTTTTTTATTTGCCTTTTAATACTCAGTTGATTTCAAACTTGTTAACATGCCACATCTTGGTCATGCTCCTCTTCTTTTTTTTTTAAATACTTTTTGATTAAAAATTATGTTTTCAAACAAAAAAAAAATTGTTAATTTACTGTTGAAGCTGAAATTATCGGTAACCGTGCAGCTGGTAAAAATATGACATCGAGAGTCATGTATTTGAAATTGGCAAAAGGAAAAAGGGAGATCTACAGAGATATGCATTATGCAGTATGCAGGTGAAACAAATAGTTTTAGCAGGTAATATGAGAATTTTACAGCTAGGCAGATACTTCTGCTAGTTACACATAAATTTTTGAAATGTAGCAGAATTCAACATAAGTTTGACTAGTGAAAGGAGTGTTGTTAGGTAAACTGGTGGTTGTGAAAAACAAAATACAACTATACAAAAGGTGTATAATTGTGCTTGCCAGTTGAACAGATGGAATAACTTCCACCTTTTGCTATTTTCAAGCAAAATATTGCCCAAAGGAGATAATTGTTCGATTTAATGAAAATGGATGAATGGACACTCACTTAATGGATGATGGTTAACATTGGTGTGGTTTCACAGACTCAAAAGCTTGTTAAAGGTAAAATCTCTTGATAACTTGATAACTTTCAGGAAAATAACTGAACATTTAAAAAATTCATTATCAAAAAGTAATTCTGAATTAATAATTAATTATTCCAGGAAAATTAACCTCTTCAACCTTTTGTTGTATGTATAATAAACCTTTTTAAGACAGACTGAAAGAACTTTATTCTTCTTGAATGGCAAACAATGATCACTCATTTACATTTGCTGGACGAATTAAAAGACCATCTCTCGCTCTCTCTCTCTCCCCCTCTCTCTTCCTCTCTCTCTCGCTCTCCTTGGTCTGCAAATGGAAATTGACTGCATGGAAAATTATATCTTCAGTGCTCAATTTCAAATAATGTGGATGAGATGGAAGATTATCCCAATATTTGGGAAAAACAGGAGGACGAAGTCTCTGATTCTGGATCTGAAAATTGATACAATGAAGAAGGTGACTAACTAGAAAGCTTAGCAGTTGTAAATAGTTATATCCATTTATAACAACATTAATAATTAATAGATTGTGAAACTGGTTTTTGTTTATTTTTTACTAATAACAAATCTTCCAGTTATTGATGTTTGAAGATGTAAATGAGTAATTATTAATGAGTTTTTCTTTCTCATTAATCTTAAAGGCAGCCTGTGGGTCTTAAGCAGTGGCACGGCTTATGTGGATAATAGGATATCTTCCCCTCTGATTATTTGTTAGAGGTAGATTAGATGTTTTTATTTTGTGAATTGTTTTCAGATAAATTTATATCTAAAGAACGAAATAATAAATATATTAAAATTTATTTAAATTATGAACAGATTTTGTAGCAGATTTTTTTTACTTTGTACAGGATATCAGTTTGTATATCTATTATTATTATTATTATTATTCTCTTGGGCAAGCCCAGTAAAAAGCATCCTGGCTGGCCCAAAGGCAAGGCGCAGGAGCTATAACCATTGTTCTGACATGCATTGTATATGGTAACATGAACTATTGAATACTATGGGTGATATATATGAATGAAAGACAAAATATCAGACATGAAAATTTATGAACTGTCAGATATTAATATGGCCATTGTCCCCCGCCTGCAGCTCCACCTGATCGTCCCCTTCAATAACAGGCGTTATCTAATCACTCGAGCTTGTGATGTACCGACGGACCAAGCAACACAGCCTTCTGCATTGGTCGGAACAGATTTGCTGGTGCTCCAACGGATCTTAATGAATCATGCAGAGAATGTGGAATCTCTCCCATCGCACCCAAAACCACCGGGACTACCATTACGCTCTCCTGGTCCCAAATCTCCCTGACTTGATCTGCAAGATCCCTATACTTCACTAGTTTTTCCATGTACTTCTTCACTAAGTTAGTGGACAATGGGATTGTGACATCAATCAGGAAAGTGATCTTTCTGCTTCTTGATCAGAACGATGTCTGGCCTATTATACTCCACTGTCCTGTCCGTCAGAACAGTACAATTGTAGTACAGTTTATACTGATCGTCCTCTAATACAGGCTGAGGAGCATACTTAAGATACGGAACTGAAACGGCAAGGAGACCTAGGTCCAAAGCGAGTCTCTGATGAAGTATCTTCATCATCTTATGTCGGACTGTATATTCCCTTGGAGCTAAAAACTGACACCCGCTAACGACATGTTCGATGGACTCGTTGGTCGATCCACAAAGACGACACAGGTCAATGGTTACAGCAGGATCCTTAACGACATGCTTTCTGTAGCTGAGTGTGCTGACGACCCTATCCTGTATAGCAAATACAAGGCCCTCCGTCTCAGCAAACAACTCCAGCCAGGCCACAGACGCATCTCGATCAACCGCTTCATCCATAAGCGCCGCATAGTACCTCCCATGCAACTCCCTCGAACGCCACCTATCCATCACGATCTCAGAGAAGGTATCCTCAAGAGGCTGGAATTTCTCATCACTGAAACGTAGTGGAGTTAAGACTACTGTCACTTTTTACTATAACCTCGTGGAGCAAGCTGTATTGGCTCTTCTCTAGGAAGTATTTCCGGAGATTCAGCAGCTGTTCTGGATGAACCTCCTGCAAATCCATAACATCTCTTCCTCTATTCCTGGACAGGTGAACCGCTCGATGGAGCTGAACGGGTGATGGAAGCGGTGTCGCGTGAACGATACACGCATCATTCTATTAAGCCCTTCAAGGTCTGTCCGTGTCCAATTTATTACGCCAAAGCTATAGGAAATCAACGGAACGGCAAATATGTTAATGACCTTTACCTTATTAGAACCACTCAACTGGGAACTCATGACGGCTGTTACTGTACTCTGAAGCCAGATGTAAGCGCCTCTTTCACTCGACTATGGCTAATTCCAATATCCTGCAGGATACCAAGGTACTTATATGTCTCACCACGCTGCATTGCATTCATGAGTGCAGGAGCATCCATCTACGGCACTTCACACGTCTCAATCTGCGGCCATTTTCCTCTCTTCATGGCATTGACCCTACACTTGTCAAGACCAAAACTCATGCATATGTCGATACTGATCCTCTCGACTAACTTGACAAGTTGCCGGACCCCTTTTTCAGTATCAGAAATAAGCTTAATATCATCCATATATATGAGGTGGCTAAAACTGTACTGCCTAAACAAATGGGTAACAGGATAAGCTCCTGCGGGCAAGGCTCCAACACCTCTAGAAATGGTCGTCCCTAACATGAGAAACAGACGCTGACCAAACGCCGCCCAATCTGGAACAGATGCGTTGGATTTAAAGTACCTGTTATGGTCCACGGGTGGGCCTTTCAAGAACACCACCTACCCTGTAATTCTACAGGGCCTTCCAAAAATGGAAAGCCTCTATCTGCCACCTTGAGGGCGCCCAGTAGGGGGACAGGATCCCCCCTGGGTTATTATTATTATTTGCTTTCTTAAATAGGTTCCTTCAAATGTTGTTTACCTGTAACATGTCTTTAGTTTTCATTATTTTGTTATGATATCTTGAAGAAATCTGATTAAGTGTAGGTAAAGTTAGATGTATAAACACTATGATATATGTATAAAAAAAAAAACTAAGGTTAAATTTCTTTATTTATTTTAATGAGCATCTATTCACACCTGTTTTACACAGTTATTGATTGTTTGGATAATTATTAACATTCGGTTTGCGAAAACAAAACTTCTGTATGTTACATTAAACCAGGAGCATTAGACATCGATTTCAGAAAAATGTGTACCACTCTGTAACTTGGCATGATGATGTAACTGATGAAAACTAATGTTTCTGACAAAAAAGTAACATGAATCAGGTTTCAGAAGTGGGATATTGAAAAACAAAAATGGCCAAGTGATGAGCAAAAAACACGTACAGCTCAGCTGGAAATCACTTTAGAAAAAATGTCAGGAAAAAGTTGTAAGATAATCGCTTAACCTATAAATTAAGACGTAGAAAACGATTCCATGATTTGGTCAAATGCAATATGCAAAAAAGTGTGAAAAAATGAATCTAATCTTTGAAACTCTTTTAGCTTTTTAATTTTTTTCTCAAAACACTTCAAGTTTTGAGAAAAAATATCTCTAATGTTGTCCAAATAGTGGCCCAAAAGTGGATGCTATAAATTAATCTGTTATTGCAAAATAACAGATTAATTTATACCCATTTTGCAGAAAAAAAATTGAAGTGTCCATAGCTTCTAAGCATACAGGGATTTCTGGGTCTACTTGGCAAGATTGAAAAAATGAGACAAAATGTGACTTCTTCTTAACAAAACCACTACTTTTCAGCTCATTTTACTATTTTTTATTGTTTAAAAAATTGTGCAGTATTCTAATATGCAGTACTTCAGTGAAAAATCCATATATTCTAATTAAACCAATTGCATTTGAAAGTACTGGGTTTTTTTTAAGCTTCAAAAGACTTTAATCAACTTAGTAGTTCCCGAGGTATTTGTATTAATAATAATAAGAAATTAACTTACAGCATCCAGCTTTTGGGTGATTTTTGGACAATATTAGAGCTATTTTTTGCCAAAACTTGAAGTATTTTGAGAAAAAATAAAAAAGCTACAGAGTTCTGAATGTTAATTCATTTTTCATATCTTTTTGCCCTATTGCATATGATCTAATCTTGGAATCATTTTCTATAACTCAATTTATAGGTTAAGCGATGGGTTACGTAATGCATTTTTCTCTGAAGTGATTTAAAGCTGTATGTGATTTTCACTAGTCATTTGGACCAATTTTTTTTTTAATTTCCCCCTTTTCGAAACCTGATTTCTGTTACTTTTTTGTTAGAAATATTAATTTTCATCAGTTACTGTACATCATTACTTCAAGTTACTGAGTGGTATAAATTTTTCCGAAAAATCACCTGTTTATGTCCAATACTCCTGGCCTATATGTGAAAAATCTGATTTTAAAAATTTAGAAACCACCCTATCCAAATGTAAATAAAGTTACATGCAGTTGATTGTGACAATGTCTTATCAATTTCTTCTAGCTTATGCAATTGGCTCTAAATCCCAACTCTGTCACCCGCATCTGATCTTTATTTCTGTTCATATCTGACAGTCTACATCCTCTTGTACCAAGCTTATAATTGTTTAAGCATGTGTTGCTCTTTTACTTTTATCATATATTTATTCCCCCTCATCATAAGTTGGTTCAAATCTTGGTTTTATTGATGTGTATTACATTTGTCTTATATCAGTTTACTCTTCCTGTCAGCTGTGTGACAACTAGTTTTCTATCACCTTTTTCATACTTGAACTGTTGGGTCACTGCAAAATTTTTAATTTGATAAAAGTAATGAAGGCATTAGTCTGTTTTAAACTTATTTAAAATAATGTATTGTGCGTAGAAAATACATAACATCAGAAGTGGAAACTAACTTGAAATTTGGGTTAATGGTAATTATCATTGATGAGGTAATTTTTGTTGCTGCAGGAACAGGTTCTACATCTAATTAAAAATTTGTACTTAGGTTGTGAAAGGTGTTACCAAAAAGTTGATGAAATCTATTTGGTAAACCACTGGTGAATCAGTAGTGTTTGCAATAACATTAATATAGCTTAGCCATGTGCATATTTTGTTACCTGAATTACAGTACAGTCTACAACTTAGAAGGGTATGCGTGTGTTTTTGACTTGTGATTTCTACATTGTTTTTTTTTTTTTTTTGGAAGTGGTTAAATTAAATAAACTTACTTGCTTTAAGCGCTTAATACTATAAATCTTTAGATACATACAGATATATAACTGATATGGATAGGTTGAGATTGCTCGTTCTTGAAAATGATCCTTTGAAGGAATTGTGATGTGCTATAAATTTTATTAAAAGTTGGTGTTAAATTTATTAAATATTATGTAAACTTACTATTAATAATGGTGCTAGATGTCTTCATTGCTGATGTAAGTAGATCATAATATTATTCTTATTTCCTTTCAATTCTCTTGGTTATTGAGAAGAGCTGGTTTAATGAATATGACTGAACCAAAAGAGCAGTTTTCTAGTGGTCTCTTTCACTACATCTAAAGAAGAGATATTGAAAATAGAGCTTACAAACAGCAGGACACATTTTTTATTATCAAAGGCATCATTCTTAAAGAATTATTTCTTGGAATAACTATTTATCCCAAGTTATTATAAACTTAATTTCAGTTATTTTGGCATATGTAGAAAGATGTGAGTTGAAATGTGGCCAAACAGATGGGTCCTATCCCAAGATTTCTGTCCTCTCTTACTTTCTGTCGCTGGAATTGGCTTTACTCAGACTTAGTGGCACCCTTTGTAGATGAAAAGAGAAGAGAATTTAGGCTGGTTTGCATGGTCTCAGAAAGGTTCAATTATTTTTGATTAGCACTGTGTATTTGAATTAGCCCTTGGTGCTCAAGACCAATTTTGAGAACTCCATTAACCTTTATACATACAGATAGAATATTTACTTGATACTTGGAGTGCTTCTAGGTAGCCCATTCTGACAAGTTTCAAACACAACCTGCAGTTTTTTCAGTATAATGGTGCTAAAGAGCAGTCATACAGCTTGTGTAGATTATTTTGTAGAATAAGTCGCAGTAAATCAAGTACAACAAAAAGGGTTGGGAACAGTTTCTGTATTTCTTACTAAAATGTTTTGTAATAAACATGAGGAAATTTTCTCAAGTGCTTCAAGCACTGCCACAAAGTGTGAGTAGAAAATTCATTAACTGGTCAAATTGGGATTTTATGTGTATAATTACCGTGTTGCTGACCCCATTAACATCCTTTTGACCTTGCTATTCACCTTTCTGACCCTTTTGGGTCTTATATGGTTGCAATTTTCCATTGATTATTTTTTCTTAGTTTCCAGTAATCGCAACCAACTCCTCATAAGTTTTAACTGCGTTCTTACAATCTTCTCCACTGTAGCATACATTGAGCAACAGCACTAATGAACCATACTTATCCCAGAAGGATTATTGAATCATTTGTCACCTTCATAGTCCATGGGCTATCCATTTGCTATTCACATTTTGCTGTGAATGGCTAAACAAGATTAAGTGGTGTTCACCCTCCAGGCATTCTAATGGTAAATCAAATGTACTATTCCTTTCCAATGTATCATCCTCCTTACAAGGAGGATGATACATCCTCCTTGTAATAAGTAGAGCTTCACTGAAAGCAGTGGATTTTTGTTAGTAGCAGATATGGTTCAGAGACAACCATCAGCTTCAGGTGTAGACAAATAGATAACCATACTTTGATGAAGTCACAATGGACCCCAGATAACTTAAGTGAACCAAACCATGTAAAGGGCCTAGCTCAGTCTCTGCTTGTTATGCTGTGGAGGATCCCAAACCTGCCCTTTGAAGGCACAAGACAAAAGCCATTTTCAGCAATTTATGTAAGAAATAAGATTAACAGGGCAGTTCACAAGCTAATGTTACCTATATGCCACTGCGGACTTGCCTGGCAGCTGCCTGAGGTCAATGGTCAATGTTCATATATAGATAATTGGAGAGCTTGTATCCTCCTATTCAGTTTTTGTCCTCCATCTTTATCTCCTCTAATCTTTAGATTAAGAAATAATAGTCCACTTTTTAAGAAATGGAAAAGGAGAATTTTTTTAATAAACATTTTAATTTTGTCAATCGCATATATATAACATCCTTTAACACTGCATATAACATGTTATATGCTCATCTATTAGTCATTAATTAAGTTAGCACAATATTTTTTAGTGTATCGGAAATCAATGATATTTATTTTTCATCAAGAAATATTATTTCTGTTGTGGTGCCAATCCCCATCAATTTGTTGTTACTTACTGTTTTATATGTATAAAATAGGCAATTGCATTTGTGTATGTTGTGATGAAAAATAACTTTTTTGTTTTTTCCATATTTTAGAAGGTTTAGGTAATTAGCATAATATTAATTATATATTAAACAGGTTTGATTTACATAATTTTTTTTTTTTTGTAATAGGCAGTGAAAAAGTACAGATAGAGTTGTTACCATCATGAAGTAGCACTAAAGTTAAGCTAAATAGGTTAATGGAATTCTCCAAAGTAGTCTTGAGCACCAAGAGTTAATTCAAATACACAGTGCTAGTCAAAAATAACTGAACACTTTCTGAAACCTAAGCTATAGTTAAATATTTATTTACTACCTAATTCTATTGCAGTAGTATGGTTTAAGTTATGTAAGTTAATGCACTTTGATGAGAGTTCCAAAGTTCAAATTCTATTAAAGGCACTTTTACTTTTATATGGGTTTGAATAATAGATCGTGGATACCGGTGTTCTTTGGTAGTTGGGTTTCAATTAACCACACATCTCAGAATTGGTCGAACTTTCTTTCTTTTTCCTGTTTAGCCTCCGGTAATTACCGTCCAGATAATACTTCAGAGTATGAGTATAATTGAAGTGTAGTCTTGTACAGTCTCAGTTCGACCATTCCTGAAATGTGTGATAAATTGAAACCCAACCACCAAAGAACACCGGTATCCACAATCTAGTATTCAAGAAGTGGTTGACATGAGACTGTACAAAACTACACTTCACTTATACTCTTACGTATCATCCTCATTCGTCCTCTGAAGTAATACGTGGTGGGTTTCCTGGAGGCTAAACAGGAAAAACGTTGCTAGGCAGTCCTTTTTTATTGATAGTCCAACCCTAATATTGTGTGACGATTTTTTATTCAAAAAGCAAATGTTTGCTAATAAAAATCTAAAGCAATTTAAAATGAACTTTGGATGATCCAACTGATTTTAGAATTGTGTCTTGTAAACTTGTCGTCCTAATTGCACAAAAACAGTGCTGTATCTAGAGCTAAATTAATAAAACCTTAGGGGCTATTCCATAGATAAAATATTGGTTTTAGTAGATTCCTGTATAGTTATCTACGAAATCATTAATCTGGGGATAGGTTCCTTGGAAGGCTATCCCCAGATTAATGATTTCACTGCCTTGATTAATTTTTCACAGCCCAGATTAATTCACTGCCTTGCAAGCAAGGCAGTGAATTTTATTTTAAGGTGATGACTTCCTTTTGAAATATTTAATCACTCGCTGCCATTGTTAATAGTAAATTATTTTTGTGTGCTCATATCCAACTAATTTTCTTTTTAAGACCACAAAAAAGATTTGGTAAAATAGATTTGAATATTTTGTTGTAATATTTGTCATGCTGAGGAAAAACAGATTCCTCCTTTTTTTAAGAACATAAGACAGCTTTCAAATTAATTTTAAATCTTGTACCCATATGTAATATTTTAATTTTAAAATAAATACTCTTAATGCAGTTTAAAAACCAGAAACTTATATTAAAGGAATTATAATTGCTGTACTTAATTTCTAGCAATCATCCTTTAATAAGAAAGAAGAGCCAAAAATTATTATAGCAGCTTCTGTGTTGGCTACAGAGAGGCTTTAAAATGAGAACTGCATTTTTCTAAAGGTGATTGTATGGTCTCAGAGACACAGTAAATCCGTCCTGCACGATATCCCATTAACTTATATATATATATATATATATATATATATATTTTACAGAGTGATTCACATAGTATTATCAGTGCTATCTGAGTTCTACTACTGAAATAATGAAAAAAGTTCATATAAACGTAGGTCCGGAAATGTTCTGCAACAAGATTTTGCCCTGATTCTTGGGCAGAGACCGAAATAAAGCCATCCTGAAATTCTAGGAACTCAAATTAAGAGGTAAATTTGACCCTTTCTTATAGTTTTTGACCTGACAAATTGAATAAAATAGGTTCCAGAACCATGTCTCCAATAGTTTTTATATTATGTCAGGTATTATGAAACATTTAATACAACAATTTTCAAAAATCTGTTCTATTTTGTTATATTTGGCTGCACGCTTTTGAATGGCTAGCATTGCTCTCTACAGTTCTGTTCAACTTTCTTAATTTATGAAGTGATATCTATATATGAGCAACCAACTCTTCACACACATATGAACTTCTCTTTTGTACACAGTACTTTTCATCCAACCCCACCAAAATCAAACTGTGTTAGATCAGGTGATCTTGGTAGCCAGGAGTGTGGCTTGCCGCAATCAATCCATCGCTCTGAAAATTGTTTATACGTTGATACAGTAAGTGAGAAAGGAAGAAACACACCATTGTGGTGAAAGTACATGCATTAACTTTATACTAGTGGAACATCTAACAGCAGCAGCAATTGTTCTGTGTGGAATTCCAAGTAAATGTCTGAATTTAGACATCCTGGGAGAATGAATGGTCCAAGTAGCTGATCGTAAACTAGACTACACCACACACTTGATGCTATATTGGTGATGGAAATAATGTTCTATTGTCATGTATTGATTGGCTTCTGCCCAGGTGTGTTTGTTGCGAAGGTTATTGATACCATCCCGAGTAATCTCTCTTGGTAGAAGAGTTTGTACTTACTGATTATGGTAAGGACAAAGCTTGTTGTTACAAAGTATTATACGTACCATAGACGAGGTAACTCCAAACTGCCAGGAAAGCTGTTGTGTACTAACACCAGGAGGCATTGAGTAGCCTCGATAATGGTTTCATCAGTATCACCATTATGAGAACAGAACAGTTGCAGTGAGTACTAATGCTGGAAAATGTACCAGTTTCTCATAGTGTATCGAATGTTCCTAATAGTTTTAGGATTTTGAACTGTACGGTTAGGAAAATTGACCATCCGTGAACCATTTCGACTAGTTTCGGCGTGACATATCTCGCATAACTTAAAAACGATTAGCTGTAGGATGTTGAAATTTTGGATTTAGGACTGTTGTGACGTCTATTTGTGCACCTCCTCTTTTGATTACAATCAATTGAACCAAAAAAAACCCAAATCCCTAAAAATTTGGCTTTTGGGCTTTTTCTTAATTGCTTGAGAGCTTTTCAATGATATATCATAAGTGAGAATGTTAAAAATCAGATGGGTGGATAAAGTGACAAATGAAGAGGTGTTGCCGCAAATAGATGAAGAAAGTAGCATTTGGAAAAATTTAGTTAAAAGAAGAGACAGACTTATAGGCCACACTTTAAGGCACCCTGGAATAGTTGCTTTAATATTGGAAGGACAGGTAGAAGGAAAAAATTATGTAGGCAGGCCATGTTTGGAATATGTAAAACAAATTGTTAGGGATGTAGGATGTAGGGGGTATACCGAAATGAAACGACTAGCACTAGAATCTTGGAGAGCTGCATCAAACCAGTCAAATGAGTGAAGACAAAAAAAAAAAAATCATAAGTGGTGTTTAATTTCATTGGTTCCAGAGTTATAGTCAAATAAAATTTTAATTAATGAAATGATGAATTTAATTAAATTAATGATCTTACAAGGAAAGGCACATCAGTTCGAATCAGACTTCATCTCTTTTTTATTTTTTTAAAATTAAAATATATTGATTTATTAATAATTATTAACCCGTGATTGTAAAAAAAAATTACAATTAATAATAATTCAAAAATTAAAATAAAAAATATGAAAAAAATTAGAAGTTATTAGTTAAATAAAATTTTATGTACTTTTAAAAATGTGTATATATAATTTAATAGGCATTATTACATATGTTTATATGTAATAGATTTGGTGAAACATCTGATTATTTAATATTAATTGAAAATTATAATTTAGAATCGTATTATTTTGATTTTCTAGTTTAATTTCTGATTAATTTTATTTAATTATTACGGAATTTCCATTTAATTTTATCTACATTAAAGTTAACTACAGAGTGACTGAAAAATAGACCTTAACAAGAACAACATATACTGAGAGTCATATATGCCCGGTCTTTAATAAATTGCAAAAAATTCTACTTTTAGTTCATTACTTCTGTTGTCTGACAATATTTTCCAAAGTCGGAGGTGATCATCGTTTCATTTATTTGTTTTTTGTTGCTAATCATTTAATTGCTCTTTGGTTTGATATAATTCTTCTGATCTTAATTTGTGTACACATTTCTGTAGTTTGTAAACTTTCTCTCTCTCTTTGTATTCATCAACCTCTCTTAATCTTTTTATTTTTTCCTTAGTCTTAACATTTTCTTGCTCTTTATATTTATCATCTTCTCGTAATCTTTTTATTCTTTCTTTATTTTTAATATTTTCTTCCTCTTTATATTTATCATCTCTTAATTTTTTTTATTCATCCCTTGTTCTTAACATTTTATTCCTCTTCATATTTATCTTCTTATCATTTTTTTTTAAATACATTCCTTCATGTTATGTTTCTTTTCATTTTTGATTATTCATCAACTGATCCAATAATAAAAACTGAATATTTTACTCCATAAGGTCGAAATTAAAATTTATAACCATAATGGAGTTCACTAAATGGAATAGTTTAATTATTATTAACTTTTATTTATACAACACCAGAAATCTGAAACTTTTGTTAATCAGCAACTCATGAAGATATGAATTGTACTGATCTAGTAATACGAGTAATAAAGGGACTTTTACTCTATCTTAAAATTTCATGTATGATTGTTGAATTAATTGTGTAAATATCTGATGTTAATAAAAACTAATATTTCAGCAATTGTGTAACTATCCACTTTATTAAAGAATTGGAGGAACATATCTTACTTTCAAATGAAATAACTTTAAATGAAGTGCAGCAGTGTGTCCACATGAGGTTTTTCTGTTTTATCTCAGATATTATGAAAACTTCTGGAGATATAATTCTGGAACCTATTTTATTCAATTTTTCAGGTCAAAAACCACAAGTTCATCAAAAAATGTGATGATTTATTATAAAAAATAATAAAACTAATATCTCCCCACAAAAAATTAAAAACTAAATAAGTAAACAAGTACTTTTTTTTTGTTTTTACTCTTATAATATCTCTGCAAACAATCATCCAATTTTTAAAATTCAATGGTGTGATTTTTAGTAGGTTGAAGGCTAACTTTTTCATGTATTAGGTATACCTCTCTGGCTAACAAATCATGGTTATTACACAATCACCCAAAAAAGAGTATAATGTATTTAGGGTGTGTATGTTTGTTCCATTGCAGCACTTAACGGCTGAACCAGTTTAGATGTGTGATATGCTCCCTTGTTGGATTCCTTACATTACTACAAGTGTCATTGGCTATATAATAATGATTATATATATATATATATATATATATGTGTGTGTGTGTGTGTGTGTGTGTGTGTGTGTTACAATAAATTTAAAAACGATTATACTATACAGGTGTTTCTAAAATGCTGGGCTGGTTATACTTTTTCAGATTCTACTTGTAGAACTAAACAAAAAATATCCTTAGGAAAAATGGCAATTTCTCCTTCGTTCTCCCCCTAGCTGCCATTTTGTTATTTTTGTCAAGATATTTTTGCCATTTTGTAAAAATTTATATCAAGATTGGAAAGATGAATCACATTAATATTTGGTAAGCATTTTGGTAATAAAGTTTTAAAATTAATCAGGACCTTTATCCTTTACAAATTACAAAATGACGGCCATGTTTATTTTTCAATCCTTTATATCTCCGCAGATATTAGTATTATCAAAATCTATGTTATTGCTAAAATAATAAGCCTTTTATTTTGAACAAAATGACATATTTTTAAAATCAGTTTACAAATAGTTGAGTTATAGCAAAAAATTGATGTAATTTTGTGTCTCTTTTTTTATGTCCTCCACTTTTCGTACAATTCGATTAAATATTGTTTTTATTTCTTTTAAATTCTAGTATTGTAAATTAATATCAAATTAAGTAATAATTTTTCACAATAATAGACCTAATAATTAAAAAAATAGAACAACTACCTGTGATAATCTTATGTTAATTATTGTAGAACTTTTTTTTATCTTCAGTCATTTGACTGGTTTGATGCAGCTTTCCAAGATTCCCTATCTAGTGACAGTCGTTTCATTTCGGGATAACCCCGTACATCCTACATCTCTAACAATTTGTTTTACGTATTCCAAATGTTGCCTGCCTGCCTGCACAATTTTGGCCTTCTTCTTGTCCCTCCATTATTAAAGCGACTATTCCAGGATGCCTTAATTTGTGGCCTATAAGTCTGTCTCTTCTTTTAACTATTTTTTTCCAAATGCTTCTTTCTTCATCAGTTTGCCGCAACACATCTTCATTTGTCACTACATCCACCCGTTTGATTTTTAACATTCTCCTACAGCACCACATCTCAAAAGCTTCAAATACTCTCTTCTTCTCAAGTACTCTGATTGTCCAAGTCTCACTTCCATATAAAACTACGCTTCAAACATATACTTTCAGAAATGTTTTTCTGATCTTTAAATTAATTTTTGATTTAAACAAATTATATTTCTGAATAAAGGCTCGTTTCGTAAGTGCTAGTAGGCATTTTGTATCGCTCCTGCTTCGTCCATCTTTAGTAATTCTACTTCCCAAATATCAAAATTCTTCTACCTCCGTAATCTTTTCTCTTCCTATTTTTATATTCAGTGGTTCATCTACATTATTTTTACTATATTTCATTACTTTTGTTTTGTTGTTTATTTTCATGCGGTAGTCCTTGCGTAGGACTTCATCCATGTCGTTCATTGTTTCTTCTAAATTTATTTATTCTTGGCTAGAATTACTAAATAAGCAAATCGTAGCATCTTTATCTTTTCACCTTGTACTGTAACTCTGGATCAAATTGTTCTTTAACATCATTAACTGCTAGTTCTATGTACAGATTAAAAAGTAACAGGGATAGGGGACATCCTTGTCAGACTCCCTATTTTATTTCGGCTTCTTTCTTTTTTTTCAATTACTACTGTTGCTGTTTGGTTCCTGTAAATGTTAGCTATTGTTCTTTTATCTCTGTACTTGAACCCTATTTTTTTTTAAACACTGAATATTTTATTCCAGTCTATGTTATCGAATGCCTTTTCTAGGTCTATAAATGCCAAGTATGTTGGTTTGTTTTTCTTTAATCTTCCTTCTACTATTAAACTGAGGGCTAAAATTGCTTCCCTTGCCCCTATACTTTTCCTGAAACCAAATTGGTCTTCTCTTAACAGTTCTTCCACTCTCGTCTCAATTCTTCTGCTCAGAATTCTAGTTAAGATTTTTGATGCATGACTAGTTACACTAATTGTTCTGTATTCTTCACATTTATCTGCTCCTGCTTTCTTTGATATCATGATTATAAGATTATGTGTATTTAAACAGTTAACAATTGTTAAAAGTTATAACAGATGTTCAGATGATCAGGCAGGCTAGGGCACCGGCCTTCGGCCTGTCCATTTTTAATGGAAAGTTTCATGCAGGAAATCTGATACCAACTGACTGAAATGTGCTGGAGCTCCATCGTGGTGAAACTACATATTTCCTCTTATCTTGCTCATTCGACTGAAAATCTTTCACATGTTTTGGAAGACCTATCTGTACAATTAAGAAGTAGGTCTTCCAAAACATATAAAAGATTTTCATTCAAATGAGCAAGATAATTTTCTCCATTTAAACAATTCAATAGAATGATGGTACTCATATCCAAAAGATAATTGTAAAAATACCTGCCCTTATGTTCAGGGAATATCTTTCTTTGATGACTACTTTGGAAGGTACTGTGAGGATTCTTGTCGCTCCAGATCTGCTGGTTGTGATAGTTTTGAATACCATTTCTGTTGAAAGAAGCTTTATTTTTACATTGTTAACATGATCAACAGTAATAGTCGCTCTGTAAAATTGTTCAAAAATGAAAAATTAATATCAGTTGTTTTATTATTAATTAATATTAAATCTTATTGTGTGAAAATTATTACTTAAAATTTGATACTAATTTACAATACTAGAATTAACAAGATATAAAAATAATTAATATTTTTAATCGAATTGAACATGAAGACACAAAATTTCAACATCAATTTTCTACCATAACTCAGCTATTTGTTAAACAATTTGTTCAAAATAAAATGCTTAATGTTTTAGTAAATAACATAAATTTTGATAAAACTAATATTTACGGAGATATAATGGACTGACAAATAAACATGGCCACTTTATTACCAAAACGCTTACTAAATATTAATGATTCATCTCTCCGAACTTGAGACAAATTTTTATATAAAAATAACAAAATGGCGGACCGGGGGAGAACGAAGGAGAAACTGCCATTTTTCCTAAGGTTATATTTTTTGTTTAGTTTTACAAGTAGAATCTGAAAAAGTATAGCCAGCCCACTATTTTAAAAACACCTTGTATGTAAGTACTATTTACAAAATTGTCACCTGCATGCCCTGTAATTATACTGTATTAAAGAGCAATGTATTTTTTTTTGCAGTCATATTTTTTAATTAGTACAATAAATTTAGACATTTGAAAAATTAAAATTTACTTTAAAAAAGATATTCACTGTGGTTTATGCTTTATTAATTTCCAATAAATGCTCAAAAGTTTCATCATTGACATCAATGCATTCTTAAAATTGTTTCCCCACATTTTCTGTCACCAACTTAATAATATTTTCACACTCCTTGATGGAGGCAGCAGCATTGAGAACTTGAGTAATCAGATCATCATGTGCGTCTACTTTTTACTGGTATTCCTTGGATTTCATCCATCCCCATAAATAGTAATCTGAGGGCGTAATGTCGAGTGATCTAGATAACCAATTTACCGGCCGTCTTTGTCCAATCCATTTGCCAGTAAATTTTTCATCAAAGAATTTACTTCATTTGTGAAATGTGTTTGTGATCCATGAGATTGATAGCACATTTCAATTTATTTCACCAATGAGAAATGTTCAACCACTGTAAGAAAAACACTGTTTAAAAATTTCAGATAATTTCTGCCCATGACATGTTCTAGTATGAAAGATCCTATTAATTGGTTGTCAATCGTGCCACATCAAACAGAAATTTTATTCAACTTCAGCATGTGGGTATTCTTCAGACCATCGAAGTGAATTTTGAGTGTTGTTTATGCCATTAGGAGTAAAAGTATCTTCATCCGAAAATAGTATAACATGAATCAAGTGATAATTAGTTAATCCATTGACAAAACTGCAGTTGCCTGATATGTTCACTATGCTTTAGTATTGAACTTTTTGAACATAAGGATGCAGTCTGTGAGCACATAATGTCTTCCACACTGAAGTTTGTGTAATTTTGAGTCAATTAGAAATTTTTCATGTGCTTGTAGGATTAAGCTGTACCACCTAAAGAATGTTTTCTCTTTCATCACCACGTATCAATTGAGGTTCAGATGAAAAATGAGCGCTGGGAAGTGTATCATTCTCATAAAGATATTTAAACATTCTTCAAAGTACTTTTTGATTTGAAACTAATCGTTCAAAATACCTATGTCAGTATTCTTCTACTGCAGCTGAAGCACTTCCATTGCAAAAGCCATACACAAAAACTATATCAGCATATTTTGCATGAGCAGAGACAGCAATTTTCAAAACAAAGAATTTAAAACTGAATTTCACAGTTGTAGAGTGTAAAAAACTGTACAACTTGATTCTCAAAATAATTTAACAATCAGAATTGTGTCAAGAAATAAACTGCCTAAAGTTTATTAACATTTAAGCATTTATACATTAACATTTATTAACATGTAAGCATAATTTTATGACAACATTGAGTATTATTCAAGTTGATTTAACATTAATTTTTTTCAGAATTTAAATTCTCTTCAAGTTTTGATTATTAAATTTAAGCATTTATTAGTAATTTAACAAATTTATTGTCCTTCCAAAAAAAACCGTTTTTGGCACCAAAGTTTTGTTTTAAATTGGCTATCTTGAAAACTACAGGAAGTATAATTCTGGGACCTGTTTTATTCCATTTGTCAGGTGAAAAAATATAAACCATCAAGTTTACCCCTTATATAATGCTTTAAAATTTCAGTATGACTACATTTCACTGGGAGATCTGAAATCTGTGAGAATTTTCTCGCCAGCCATAACTCAATAAAGCATTTTCAGACATATGTTTGAATGAATATTTTTCCTTATTTCAAAGCCTAGAATCAGTTTTAAAATTTCCCTTTCCTCCTAAATCACCACCTGTGTGTGTATATGTATAATTTTTTTTTTAATTGAAAGAAATAATAATGTTCGTGGTGCATGTAGAACATAGTTAAAAGAATTTTGTTAAACTGTACTTTGTCAAAAGCAAGTATAACTCTAAGGTACTATGTATTTTTACCGATAATGCTTATGAGATTTTTGTTGAATCTCCTTGCATTTTATTTACTTTTCCATGCATTTTCAAGAAAAAAAATTATATATAGCATTAAACTATTTATAATTACTGAATAGTAATATTTCTATATCTCTTTGAGTATTTGTATGTGCATATTCAATTTTTTTTTTTTTTTTTATATTTTAGGTAATAGTTTTTACAGATGTAGTTAGTTTCTTGATTTTCAGAAATTAGAATAAGTAAATTTACTGTCATAATTATCTAAATAATTGTTTTATATTTAATTCTCGTTTATTAAGAGATATTGTTTTGCTGTTAATGATGAAATTTATTTCAATATTTCTAAAATGTTGAAAAGAGGTAGACCCACCCATCAGTCCAGTTTTTGGGTTGTAGTTAATCCCGCTTTTTTTTTTACTTCAGAAGTATAATATTTCCTTTAGTTTAGAGTACCTCAGTGTATTTCACATTTCTTGTGAACCTGAATTGTATAAAAAGCGATTGTTATATTATTCTCCTTCATTCTTAATTGCTTCCAGAAATGTTTATTTTATGGCATTTGCTAATCTTTAACAAAGTTCATTTATATGTCATTTAAGATGTATCAATATAACAAGTTGAAGCCAGCTTACCAAGAGTTCTAAAGTAATATAATTTAACGGCTACCTATTTTTGAAATTGCATGTATTATACCGGGTGTCCAAAAAAGATCTCTGTGTTTTTAAATTAAATTTACTTTATTATATTTAGAAATATACAAATTTATGTATTTTATTACATGAATGTCAGAGGTAATTTTACCTGTTAATTTAACTCAGTACGAGCACTGTTTACAGCCCTGTATATATCAAACTGATAATCCACCTTGTTCCACACTCTGATGAGAAAATTCACTTCCACAGCCGGTGTTATTTTTTGGCTGGAGTTTTTCTTATTGTATGATATCTTTTATATAGCATCAAAAGAAGAAATACATTGGTGTCAAATTGCGACTTTGGAGTTAGAGCTTCTCTGCCTATCCAGCTTTCTGATAACCTGTTATTGAGTACTGTCTGCACCACTTCAGCATGATGGGGTGGGCTCCATCTTGTTGGAAATTGGGCTTTACATATTTTCAATCTGTGGAAACACTAAGTCCTTTAACATGTCCAAGTATTCTATGCTCACAATAGTCTGCTTGTGAAAAATAATGGCTCAAAATCTTGATTATGATTATACCGTAAGATATTCACTTTAAAACAGTTCTGGACACATTCCACCAATTTGTGTGAATTATCTGAGATCCATACTTAACAATTATGGTGATTCAAATCTCCATGATCATGAAGTGTTGCTTCATCATAAAATAAAGTGCATTGTAGGTAGTTTTCATTAGCAGAAATAAAGTCTAACATGGTTGTTTTTTGCGGCTTATTGTTAGCTTTAATTTCATGGAGTAACTGAAATTTATAAGCATGAAGTTTTAGTTGTTTGTGAGCAGCATCATGGATAATGTTTTTAGGAATGTTTACCTGATGACAAACTAAATATTTTGGACTTCCCTGGAAAGACAGTTGAATTCTTTCCGTGTTCTGCACTTGTTTTAATCTTTCTTGGTAAATGTCCTTTTGGATAAATCCATTTAAGTGATCCAAGGCTGTTTGCTTGACCAATTCAGAAAAAATTGAAATTTACCCACTCGTCTCCTACATGTTTCAGGACTTAAAACTATTTTTTGTTTAAGCAGTTTATCTGTGGAGGCCGTTTTTGTTACAGTGCGCACATATATTTTTGTGATTGTAAGGGTTTACAGAAAAAATCATAACTAAAAAAACTATTGTTCCTGGAAGGATGAAACAAATAGCAATTTAATCATATTTTCTCAAGGTAAAAGACTGGCCTAGTGGTTTATTTACCTACCTCTCTTTATTCTATGAAAAAATTACCAATAGAATTGAACATGAAAAACTGTGAAAATTCAATTTCGGTAATTTTTTTCAAGAGGCAGGGGTGGCATACACAGTTTCAATTAATTTTTTATGTGTAGGTATATGTTAGCAGTTTTACCATAAATAATATTAATGGTGATATACTTACCCCTAAATATTTATGAATTTTTGAAAACTAATTTTTTTTTTTAAATTCATTTTTAGGCTTCAAATAACTCTGATGGGGCTGGTGATAAAAATCTCAAATTTGCACAACTTGCAGTATTTTGTAGATGTTTATGGCAAGTAAAAACGTTTCTCGTGTATTGTACCAATAAAGAATTTATAACCTCTCAAAAATCATGAAAAACCTGTTAAAAGTGATACCATTTTGACTCTCTAAATAAGTGGCCCAAGGTGGTTTCTTGTCTTTCTTTGCACTTTACATTTTTTTTTTTATATTTAGCCCCTATGTTGTTGAAGTTGACATTTTTAAAGTACTTTTTTTAAATTATTAATGATAGGTCATAATTTAATGATAACTTAACCAGTACCAGTAACTTAATACAATATTGATTCAAAAATGCTTGTAAACTTACCCAAACTGAGATTTCAATGAGTAGCCTACATCAAGAATTCATTTTTATTTTTATGTTGGTTTATTTTTGTAAACACAATCGAAGTAAAAATAAATTACACCAAAATTTTAATTTTTCTTGAATAAAATAGCCATTTTTTGTAGCAATGAAAGTTTATTATTTAGTGTGGTTAACCAACAGCTGTGATATCTCTTCTGATAATTCTCTTGAAATGCTGTGAGAATGACCAATCACTGTAGTTAGTTCAAGTGATGTCAACTTTCTCAGGGCTTTGTAGATCGGTACCCATAATTTGTCTTGTTGAGACTTTTGAAATGCTGTACATGGTCCAGCTGGTTAGAAAAAATGAATCTGCATATCGTCATTCTCAAGGCTAATATCTACCATTTCTCCTATCCACCACTGATAGTCATAGACACAAGCAATAGAGTTTTTTCCTTAAGTGAAAGTGGTACAATACTTCAACACAGGGTGGTCTTCATAGTCCTTGGAGTCTGAAGTAAAGTAACATCTTACAATGCCTTCTGACACAGTAACATACTTGTAGTAGCTTCTAGTACCAACAACTGTTTCACAGCAGTCAAAATGGTTTTTTAGAGTTTCTGAAATCTTAGCTGCTTCATCTGATTTAATCAAAAAATACCTGAAGTTTTCAGCTTGTGATTACAAAATGAATACATTTCATCAGTGTTTAGTATCCGACTGTTTAATTGCCTTTGCCACCTCTCGTTTTGTTAATCCTCCCACACCATCAAACACATTTTTCCCATGAGATTATCCAAAGAAGTGCCATTCAGCTTCAAGATCGAAGTATTTTTTGTGACTGCTCAAATTAGCAAATTTTTTTATTTTTATACTGACTTGAAGCATCATCAGTAAAATACAGGGTATGATCAAAAAGTAGGACTGAATTAATTAAAAATTTTTTATTGAACTAATCGGTACAAATCCTTATAGTCCTCGAAACAGCACCCTTGTGCTTCGACACAACGCGTATAACGCGATTCCCACTGCTCGATTTCCGAACTCGTTTCCGGATCCCCTTCAGAGATGCCATCACGGCCTCTTGGACGTCATCTACGGAGCTGTATTGGTTTCCCTTGAGGTCCCGCTTGAGCCGAGGAAGAAGTCCGATGGTGCCAGATCTGGACTGTAGGGGGGGGTGAGGCAATGTGGCAACCCTGTGCTTGGCCAGAAACAACCTCAGCAGCAGCGCCGTGTGACACGGCGTGTTGTCATGGTGAAGCTTTCAAGAATCGGCAATGTCTGGAGGACACGTTTGCACAACCTGTTAAGCACGTTCATATAAGAACTGACGTTCACAGTCTGTCCAGGGGGTACGAATTCCCTGTGAACCACACCACGATGGTAAAAAAAGCAGATAAGCATGGATTTGACCCTTGACTTGCTCATTCTGGCTTTCTTCGGATGCGGGGACTTGTTGGTGTGCCCACGTGGCTCATGGCAGCATCCCCATAGGCGTCCTTAATCATTCCGAGGGTCTCCGTCGCGGTTTTCCCGAGTTTGATGCAGAATTTGATGGCGTAGCGCTGCTCGAGATTTTTGTCCATCTCGGATCACAACGACACTTCTTAACAGAGGTTCACAGAAATCAACGTGCTTACTCTCTCCACTTGCCCACAGGTGACTGGAAAAAATATCGGTCTCTTCAGAAGGCTCCCCACTACCACATTCATGTGATCCGACCCCCCTCCACCACTCTGTTCACACTATAGAAATTCAGTCCTACTACTGTTTGATCCTACCTTGTAGATAAGTTTTTTAATGTTTTGATTGAACTTCCTTGATATGGTCTGTTGAAAGTTTTGATAGCAACATGTTGCTGGTACTGTGCTTCAAGTGATCACTTGAAACACAGGCACTTTTGTGTTGTAATACATCATTTTTCTTTAAATAGAACACAAAAGGGTGTGGCCTGGCTGTATATTCATGGCTCCGTGGCTCACATATTCATGTGAAGAAAATTGAGCTGGATTTTCTCACATAACTCAAAAACGATTAGCCATGGAATTTTAATGTTTGGACTGCTCTAACATCTCGTTGTGCACCTCCCTTTTTTATTGTAATCAACTAAACCAAAAGTGTCCAAAAAACCCTTTTCTTAACCATAGTAATAAGCCCTCATTGAGAGCTTTTCAATGATATATCATAAGTGATACTTATTTTCATTGGTTCCAGAGTTATTGCCAAATAAAATTTTTATTAATGAAATATTTGATCTTAGAGGAAGGCATATCGGTTCAAATCAAACCTCATCTCTTTTTTCTAACTTTTTTTTTATTTAAATATATTGATTTATTAATAATTAACCTCTAATTATAAAAACAAAGTTCATGATGAATAATAATTCAATAACAGAAAAAATATGAAAAAATATCAGAAATTCCTAATGGAATAAAATTTTATGTACTTTTCATGTTAAAAAAATGTGTAAATATAATTTAATAAGCATACAAGGAAGTCTTGTGTTGTCCACATCAGATTTTTTAATTTTTCAAATAACTTATTTATTTTAAGTTTTAATGCTGATTGGCTTTGATCCATGCTTAATTTTTTTGATTTTGTTGTAGGTGATAACACCCAAAATACTAAAAGCAACATCCAATTGTTCAATATTGTGATGTGGGGCAATGTATTGCTCTTGGTCTTTGAATTCATGTAGTTCTTTGTTCTGCTGAGAAAAAATATTTTTGAAACAGTTAACACAAAGAGACTTTCCAGGAACTAAATTTATATGTGAAAAAATGTGTTCATTAAGAGCTTGCTGTAATGTTATTTGTCTTAAGTTTTTCATGACTGTGTTTTTATGAGTTTTCAAAGGGTCACAACAGAACTGTCATACAGGTGACTGAATTTTGACAAAAACCTTTTTTCATGATATCTACAAACACTAGTGACATCTGAATTAACACATAAAAAAATAAGTTGTTGGTTTTTATCATTAAATTCACAAATTTTAATGAGTTCTTTTGGCACTGTACCATATATTGTTTTATGGCATTCTTCATTCACATAAATTCCTGTGGAACATTGTTTTATGTAAAATTACTTGAGAATAATAGAAAAATTTAATTGATTTTAAAATTTGCAAACACTTCCAAAAACAGGATGAAATTTGAGACACTCTGTAAAGATGTAAATCGGTCACTGACTAGTGTCAGACTGACCAGTCTATAACTGCAAAGCTAAATGATGCAACAAGCATAAATGAATTTTCCTGACAACTGGAAATGACTTCAAGCGCCTGTCATCACATGAACACTGCAGTTGAATGGTTCAAACAAGTCTATTTCAATTATAGTAATAAAGATAAAATTATTAAAGTGCCAAGAAGACAAGAAATCTCCTTGGAGCACTTATTTAGTGAGTCAAAATTGTATCACTTTTAACATGTTTTTCATGATTTTTGAGCGGTTATAACTTTTTTATTAGTACAATACATAAGAAACTTTTTTTATTTGCCATAAACATCTACAAAAGCAATGCAAATTGTACAAATTTGAGATTTTTATCACCAGCTTCATCAGAGAAGCCAAAATTTGAATTTAAAAAAAAAATTAGTTTTCTAAAATTCATAAAAATTTAGGGGTAAGTATATCACCATTTATATTATTTATGATAAAACTACTAATATATACCTACATATAAAAAAATAATTCAAACTGTGTATGCCATCCCTGCCTCTTAAAGAAAATTACCAAAAGTGAAATTTCACTGTTTTTCATGTTCAATCTTATTGGTAATTTTCTTATAGAAAGAAGAGAGGTAGGTAAATAAACCACTAGGCCAGTCTTTTACTTTGAGAAAATATGATTAAATTGCTATTTGTTTCATCCTTCCAGGAATAATAGTTTTTTTAGTTCTGATTTTGTCTGTAAACCCTTACAATCACAAAAAATATATGTGTGCACTGTAACAAAAATGGCCTCCACAGGTAAACTGCTTAAATAAATAAAAAATTTGTTTTAAGTTCCTGAGACATGTTGTGGAAGCAAGTGGGTAAGTTTCAATTTTTTTTTTTTAATTTGTCAAAATGAATTGACCCTTTTAAAATGCTTTCAGTTTCCAAAAACTGTTCACACCACTTACTCAAACTTTTGTACTAAAAATTTCTATGATAGATTAGCATATAATTATTTTATAAGACAGCCACCAGTTTTGTTTCTGTAATCCAGTACAAAAAGTGTGCTTTCTCATATGACGACACCGTGGTACTGAAGCTCAAGCTCGTAAAAACTTAGCTTGTGCATCAGTCTGGCACAGCTGCTATCTTGACAAAAAAATGTGTTAACTAAAACTTAATTATTGTTACTTCAAGAAAGTACTGAAAAATAATAACTCTATTTGTTCTTGAAACACCCAAAGTTTTCTGTTTTGAACACCCATTATAAAAATAATGCATTTTTGAACAGATACGTTGTCACCAAAATCTGAAATGGAAAATTTAGTGCCCATCTGCTGCATCATCTTGTGTTTGATAACTTCAGGTATTGGAAAATTCATAAAAACCAAAAAGGGTTAACAATACCGGAGCAGTGAAAAGGTTACGTTAAGAATTTCAATTATGGTCTGAATTTTGTGAATTGATTTAACAAAAATTCAAAGGAATAGGTTTTAAGTCTGTTTAAATAAGTATAGGATGCACTACAACACTACAAAAGAAGTTAATCAATCATCCAATAAATGTGAAAGATTTCTGAAAATATGGGGGAAAAGTTGAAAGAAATTCATGAAATTATTGATTTCTAAAAACATGTTAGAGTATTTTAGGATTTAACATTTCTGATTAATTTTTGAATAAGGTTTTGCCCTGAATTGAGCCGATGCATAATTACATTACAAGTCATGTCATTTGTTGTATAATTTATGTTTGTTCAAGTTGAGATAACTTGCATATTAAATCTTCTACATATTTTAAAAAACTAATAGATTCATATCATGTAGTTAAAGATATTCAAACATGAGTTTATGTAGAAAAAATGTTATATGCTAGGTCATAAGATGTTCTCCTTTTTGGGAGATAAGATATTTATTATTTTATAAAATGTTATTTTTTGAAGTGTTCATTTGTTCTCAATTAATTTTCATTTTAGCCATATTTGTTTTATAAAAATGAAATTGAAGTGTGTTGTGATTAGTATTCAGAGTGTAGTTTTCTTTGAGTGAGAGTTGATATGATTATTTCCCTCCCAGCCTAAACTGAAGTTCATAATGTCTATTTTCTATATTTTGCCTCTATTTTCTATATTTCATCTTTCTTATGAAAGAAAATATATTTCTTTTAATTCAGTAGATTTATTGCCTTTTCATTTATATCAGTTATTAATACAAGTAAGTACTGAAGTGGTGACAGCTAATAAACCATTTAATGTCTGTTTACATTGTCAGTCAAAAATTTTAAAACTTTGTTCCTTAAAACATGTATTCTTTTCAATATAATAGAATTTTAGTAAATTTATTAAGATGGAATTAGTGTTAGCATACTTAATATTTCTAGTTATATGGACATAGGGAAAAATATTCATAAAGCATGACACTGTATTTGTCTGTCACATCTTTACCCATTCGATATTTATTGAGAAGTTAAAAATATTAAGCAGCTATTATATTTATAGTTATTATATGTTATGTAACCTAATATATAGGTCAATACATATTACATAAGTTGGAGTAATAAGATGGAATTTTTAACTATATACTGACTTTAGATGTACTGTAATTTTAATATAAAATTTACAAAATAATTTCACTTTCGTTATAAACCTTAGTCTGCAGGATTGTGATGATTGATTCATGATATCGTGAATCTTTTAAAATGCAAATAACAGTTTAATGTCAGTTATATATTCGTAAAATATTTCTGGGGAAAAAACAGTGGATTAAAAGACCACATGTCTTGAAATTAGATGGCCACTGCTTTCATTGTTACAGACTCATCAGGGCTACATTAACAAAATCAAGTCTTGTGAGTAGTGCTGTATCTTGTCCTGTACAGCAAAATAAATCAAGTGTTTGTGGTGCCTAACACATCATAATTGTACAGGTAACTTACTAATTAAGTAATTTGTTTGATGCTGTACATTTTTTGTCTAATTCTGAATTTGTTAAACATTATTTTAAGTTGAAATGTAAATTGAATTATAATGAATGTCCTTCAACTACATGGTTTTGCATTCATTAGTTTTCTTAATATCTTCTAGAAAAAAACGTGTATATAAAATGTTTTAATAAACTTATCCTTATCCATAGAATTTCTTTAACATTATTTTATTTGCTGGTAATGTAAAATATGTGTATCAAGGGGAAATTGTGAAATCAAAAATTGTTAGTATTCTGTCATTCATAGATCTAACTGTTTATTTTTTTTCTTGAATCAACACAGTTTGTATTTAATTAATGCTTATCCTAAATTATCATTCTTATGTTTCTATATTATTTTTTGCATTTTTGGATAAATGAAGAACTACGTAGTATAATTTTTTTTTGTTACTTTAGAAATAAAATTAATTTTTGCTGATGTTTAAATCAAAAGTGAAAGTATAGATAAATCTGTTAACTAATAAAAGATAAATCACAAAAAGTATATAACAAATGCAGAAAAAAACTGGATGGAAAAAATTTACATCTGTGAGAGTTAGAACTCTTTACATTAATGTGAGTTTGCAGCTTTTATAGTTTTGTGAAATATAATTAGATAAGTTTTCTTACATTTAAGAACTCTTTTGATTTGCAATAAATATTGACATTTTTATAAGAATACAAAAAAAATAATTTTTTCCACTTTTTAGAATGTGGGTTTTCCTTAACTTACATAAAGCAAAATTTAAATAAATATTTAGTCAACATCTGTTTTGATTATTAATTTATCTCTTATATAATTATTATATCATATGATTGTTAATTGTGGGAGAGAATTAAATGACAGCATTTACGTGGCTGAAAAAGTTTCTAAAAAAAGTATAGTTCAAATTTAAAAGTATATAAGGTATTGAAATTTTTTTATATAAAAATGTATAAAACACATTTCTTATTTTTGAAATAAGTACAAAATATATATATATTTTAAATCTCAGAACTTGAATATTTTTCATTTACCTGAATTTGAAAAGAGTTCCAGGTGTAATCAGTGTTAGGAATTCCAAATGGATGACATTTTCTTTGGTGGTGAAATTATTCTGGTTTTCACCCCTCACATCGATAGTACCCCTTATGTAATTAACTATAACTTAAGGAAAGTTCCACCTTGTCAGATTATATTTTTCTGATTATATTCTTATAATTTCTTGTAGTAAATCATTCATGGCATGCATTTAAATACTATAATTTTTTATTTTTTTAGTAGTGCCCATCTGTAGCAGTTTCAAGTAATGTTTTAGTTGAATATGCAGCTCCCATATAGTTCTTTTTTTCTTTGTTTTAATTTTGAGCTTAGTTTAATAAATTACATTTTTATCTTTGCTAATCTATTAATATTGTCTATATTAATCTTAAAACTTTAGAAACAAAATGTGGAAAATTTGACTTGATAAAAAAATTTATATGACTTCATCTAAAAAAGGTATTGCAAGGATTAAAGGGTTTAAAAAAAATTATTGTAATGAAAGTGAATTAGTTTCAAGAAGAATAGGGATTGTTTCAGTATTGCAAGTATAGTACATAAATAACACTTTCACAACTATGCTGTTAATTACTACATAAATTCTTCATGCTAAAATGTTTTTGTTGCTTTTTTTGCATTTTCTAACCAAATGACTATTTATAATTAATTATGTACATGTATAAGGAAAAATCAAAAAGTAAAGGGAAATTACTATTCTGCTATAAATCACAGCTTCATTTCAAAATTAATTTTTTTAGAAATATTTCATTGCTAGGTAGTGTTGTATTTAGAAGTCAATTTAAAATGAATGCTTCTTTGTGTGATAGTACCATATAAGAAACGCAATCAGTAACATCTTTTCTCAATTCAGAAGAGGTGAAACCAGCTGAGATTATTCGTAGAACGCAACACCAATACAAATAGCTGTTTAAGTAGAAGCAAAATCTAACAATGGCTTGATTACTTTAAAAAAGATGGATTTCTCTCTGTTAGGAACAATGGAAAGATAACCTTCTGCTTTAAAGAATAATGACAATATTGAAGCGCTTAAACAAATAATTGAAAATAATCTCTGAATTAAAGTTTATGAAGTGTCAAGTGAACTGAGTACAAGCTATGTTTCAGCATTTTCATTCGTCCACAATTCTATCTACTTAGAAAATCTTATGCTCACTGGTTTCCTCATCAACTGACAGACAGACATTTTCAAAGAGCATCATTTGAAAATTTCCCAGAAGCTTTTGAAATGTTATGAGGATGAAGTGGATAATAACCGCTTGGCTGGACAAGGGTCCATCACTTTAAGACTAAGTGACTTCATTTAAAATGGAAATATCATACAGTGTTTCATGCAGTGTACATGTGCATATATAGATATATATACATTACAATATATATAAAAACAAAGCAACTTCTGCAGCAGGAGCACAAATATGGCAAGCTCAGTTCTGCAGAGTAAATGTGATCGTAAAATTTGATGTGTATGACAACTCGCAAGGTGCAGATCCATATTTTCTTGGTTACAATAATTTTTTTCACACAAATTGGAATACTTATGGGAAGCAAAAAAGTAAATAAAAATGTTAAAAAACCATTTCGTCTATTGCACTTAAAAAATGAAATATTAGTTTGTTTTACTACATAATTGTAATTTTAAATTAATAATAGTATAATAGTTTACATGAATATTTAAAAATAACATCATTATACTATTGTTATTGTTATATTGTTATTGTCATGTTACTATTGTTGTTATTGTTATTGTCATTATACTATTGCGACTTGAACAGAATTAGACGTAACAATCTGCAATTTAGAAATACATTATTAACTATGCAGAACAGACATCTATATTACATTTTTCATTAAATTTTCACACCTAAATATATAAGTACATACATACAGCATATACAGCAGCTACATTGAACAGAATTTTAAATATCTACATAACATTATTGCAATAAAGTAATGTAGAAAATTATATTTTTTCACATCTACATAGTACAACAAATATCATATTCAAGTAAATAAATACAGTATGGAATAATAAAAATATTCAAAAACGTTAACTAAAGGTAATTTTATAGATAGATCCAGAGCATTATAAATCAGTTTACTCTTTTTCCAGATTGTCTTTGTCAGGGCCATTCTTTTCCTCAGAAAAAACTGTAGGATCACTGTTTTCTACATTTGCTTTTGTAGTCGTTTTCATTTATTTTTTCTTTAACATTCTTTGATTCACATTGTTTACGAGGCAATTCAGAATAAAACTGATTCTAATAAGGAAGCACACAATGCATTAGATTTTGTAGATTCTTCCATTTTATATGTCACTGGGATTGGAATTGGAATAAGTTCATTTTAAAGAGTTTTAGTGCAATCTTCTTTGTCTTCTGCATAGTTGCTGATTAAAAGGCAATGCCTTTCTCAAGAGAACATTGTGAGAGGGCTTCTCTTTTGTAATTAATGCATTTGATTTTCGTTCTCTGTATATTCATTTCATTGACTTTATTCTTCACAATATTGCTGAAATTGATATAAATTCCTTTTACTTTATCTTTTTCACAGTAAATCTTTTACCGTCTTAACTATTCTTAATCCATAACTTGGCACAAAATAATACTCAATTTGATTTTATTTTTTAACTCTAATTCAACCAGTCTTCATTTCACATGTTACATGAATAACTGGTTCAGAAAACTTTTCATTGATCATGTACCAAGAGTAGTCTGGTACTTGAAGAGAAATGTGAAGTTTTATTATATTTCAATGTTAATTTTGCTTAACACATAAATTGCTTAATGCAGCAGGTGGGGTTATCCTTTTATCCTCTTCCTCCTAAAATTTTTTATTTATTATTTTTTGTACAGAACAGTTGGAAAAAGTACATAATTCACTTGGCCCACTTTTCTTTTGATAGCGAAATCATTTATTTCATTACTATGATGAACCATGTGCTCAGTCTGCCTTTCCTTTAACAAAATAAATTTGACAGTTTAAGAAATTAATTTAAAAAAATATATCAGATCTCAGGTACTACTAAACCTATTACTTGTTTTATTCTTCCTCTAATAGATTTTAACTCATCTGGTTTCAAGAAATGTCTTCAGTTTAGAACAAACTAATTTGATACTCAGGTCTAGTTGTCCTCCGACTAGTTGTTTCCATTTAGTCTGGAACAATAGGTAATATTTTTGCTGGTCTCTATGGCAGCATCTCGGCCTTTCATCCAGAGATCCTAGGTTCAAATCCTAGTCAGGCATGGCATTTTCACTTGCTACAAAATTGCCTTTTATCTCATCCTCAGAAGCCTCGAAAAAACAAAAAATACGTAATGTTTAATCTTGTAAGCAAGTTATTTTATTATTGACTGTGTACACAGTTATTTAAGGAGATGCACCACTTCTGTTTTGACAATGTATCATCACTGTATATAATAATTTATTTTTCTGAGAAAAAAAGAATGACTCATAAGACCAGTGAAGAGAACATTCCCAAACACCTTTGAAAAACATTTTTAAAGATGTGTCAAAAAACCTTTTGGCACAAATTTAAACAAAGTTGTAAAATGGAATATTAGTATATTATTAAAATGATCAGATTTGTAACTAGTTCCAACTTAATAAATAACATTCTCGCAGCAAGCCCAAACCATGGATAGACTTTCTACCAGAAGTAGTAATGGAACCACTGATAGGAACTTTTTAATCAGTTTGCCTGCAATAAAAAAAAGGTTATAGATACTTTTATAATGTTAATCAATATGTAGTCAATCAGTGTTTTAGTTTAGTCAGTTAAATTGTATAGAGAAGTAATAATACATACTTAATATAATTAATAATCACATTACTTTTCTTATAATTTGAGTTAGAAGCTGACTGGTATTAATAGTGTTATGTATCTGATTCTGCTTTTGTTTTTAATTTTGTTATTATGATTGCTGAGATGCATTTATTTATGAGGCCTGTTTGAAAAGTCCATGCAAAATATGGGAGTTTGCACCACCATGTCAAGGGAATTTTCAGTTAGTAGCATCTTTTGGAAGAGTGCACATAAAGTTTCAATCTGATCAGTTGATTTTCTGTGTTTGGCATCTGTTTAATTGAGAAAGTAGAGTGATCTCTAAAAATGTAAGAAGTTTCACATGTTTAAACATTACTTTATGAAGGACAAATCACCTCGGTAGACTAACGAAAAACTTGATAAATATTATGGTAAATCTCATCTTTGATTAAAACAGTTAATTAGTGGTTTCAAAATTTTCAAAGTGGTATATGAGAACAAATGATGCCAGACATTCTGGATGCGCTGTTGAAGTCACTGCTCCAGAAATGATAAATTTCATGATACGGTGTTGGATGATAGAAGAGTGAAGATGTGAAATTGCTAGTGCTGTGGGGACTAGAACATGAATAAGCTATTTGCAAGATGGGTGCTGCAATTGCTTACAGTTGACCAAAAATAAGATCATGTAAAGTATTTTATGAGCAGTTTGCTGTTGTTTCAGCAAAATCCACAGGATTTTAAGAGTCGTTTCATTACTGCAGATCAAACATGGATAGCACTACTACATTCCTTAGACTAAGAAACAATCCAAACTATGGGTTGCCAGCAGGGAGTCAGCACTAAAGAAGACGAAGGCTGTTCCTTTGGCTAGGAAGATTATGGAAACTCTTTTGATTGACAGGGATAATCCTCATCGACTATTTAGAAAAAGGTTCCAACAATTACAGACAAATGCTGTGCATCATTATTGGACCATTTGAAATTCTAACTTCCAAGAAAAACATGCACGATTGACCCACAAAAAAGACTTTTTCTATCACAATAATGCACCTGCATACTCTTCTCCAGTTGCAAAATTGATAGAGTTACGGTTTAAACTTGTTCTGCATGGTCCCTATTCTCCAAATTTGGTTCCTTCAGACTATATTATTTGTTTACCAACATGAAACCAAACATAAGTCCTTTATGTTAACTTTTTTCTTTTTTAGTCTGGTAAGTTGCTGATATTCAGATAGCAGCTATACTTAGAATACCTCTGTTAAAACGTGTATCAAAATTAATTCATATTAAATATGGCACTTTTATCTGATACAAAACTTTTTACAGCGTACCATACCTTGACTGATTCCAGTTATTAAAAAACCTAACATGATAGTGTTATTTCATTTTTAAACAAGTAAACTATGTAATTTATCTTAACAGCACAGCTTAATTGAAATAAAATTTTGTTTTTAAAAAAAATATTTCTATGGCTCTCAAGAAGGAGATTTTAATCAAACAAGGAGGTGATAGCAGGAATTAATTTCTATTTTGCATAGTTGCAACAGTACTATTATTTGGAAGGGATCAACAAACTGGAGTAACGTTGGATGAAATGTATAAGCTTAAAAAGGGACTATGTTGAAAAAATTAAGTGGTTTTTGTTTAATCTGTACAGTAGAATTGAGAGGAAAGTGGAAGAAGTGTTACGAGAAGACCAATTTGGTTTCAGGAAAAGTATAGGGACAAGGGAAGCAATTTTAGCACTCACATTAATAATAGAAGGAAGATTAAAGAAAAAGAAACCAACATACTTGGCATTTATAGGCCTAGAAAAGGCATTCGATAACGTAGACTGGAATAAAATATTCAGCATTTTAAAAATATTAGGGTACAAATACAGAGATAGAACATTTGCTAACATTTACAGGAACCAAACAGCAACAGCAATAATTGAAGAAGATAAGAAAGAAGCCGTAATAAAAAAGGGAGTCTGACAAGGATGTTCCCTATCTCCATTACTTTTTAATCATTACGTAGAACTAGCAGTTAATGATGTTAAAGAACAGTTTAGATCCAGAGTAACAGTACAAGGTGTAAAGATAAACATATTGCGAGTTTACATTTTAGACAAATCTTTATGTTAACTTTTTCCTTTTTTAGACTTGTAAGTTGCTGATATCCAGATAGCAGCTCTACTTGCAATATCTCTGTTAAAACATGTATAAATTGATGAAGAAAGAAGCATTTGGAAAAATATAGTTAAAAAAAAAGACAGACTTATATGCCACATATTAAAGCATCCTGGAATAGTCGCTTTAATATTGGAGGGACAGGTAGAAGGAAAATATTGTGCAGGCAGGCAACGCTTGGAATATGTAAAACAAATTGTTAGGGATGTAGGATGTAGGGGGTGTACTGAAATAAAACGACTAGCACTTGATAGGAAATCTTGGAGAGCTGCATCAAACCAGTCAAAGACTGAAGACAAAAAATACTGTTTTTACTTTTGTGGACTTTTCAAAAACACCCTTGTATGTATTAACAAGGAATATGAAATGGTAAGTAAAAAGATGCTAGAACCTTCTGGTAATTGAACTCAAGACTGGCTAATGTGAAATCTAATCTGCCTGTCATTAAATCAATTGGCTATTTATGTCAATTTAGTAACATTCATTTAATACAGAAAAGATATAATGATTAAAGAATCACTTTATGTGCAATTCTGGTTTCAGACAACTAAAACCCCTTGATAGTGGTAGTTCATAAAAATATATGTCCGGAAGTCAAAAGTTAAGTATAACCACATGTATCTATAAAACAATTAAATGTAATCTAAGCATCTAAACTGAAATTTTGTCATAAGAATAAGAATGATTATAAAGTATAATAATAAAACTGATCAATGTAACATAAACTTTGTTTATTTTTAAAATATAATTTAAAACATATATAATTGTTATGTAATTTTTTTTTTTATGTAATTAATTTACCTCATAAGTTAATAGAATGCAAAACCATGAAGAATAAACTTACTTTTGTTTTACTAAAGTAAATTTTCTTGTGGATATTAAAATGTCTAAGGTAATTCAGTTAATATATAACGATAAAATTGTTTGGACATCTTATTTCAACATATAGATTATTGATAAATAAATTCATTAAAGAATAAAATTGTGTATGAAAGTAATGAAAATTTATATACATATAACAAATTGTCAGGAATGCTTAAAAAATATTATAATTAAACAAATTTATAGTCGATTTTTTAAACATATTTATAGTTTCCCAACATGAAGTTGACAGGATCACTGAAAATGTGGTACTAAAAATCTTACTTGTGTGAAAAACAACCATTTTGTAACCAGTATTTAATATATGAAAGTTATTTATTATTGTGACTTTACATTTTAGACAAATCTTTATGTTAACTTTTCCATATTAACTTTATGTTGCTGATATCCAGCTAGCAGCTGTACTTAGAATATCTGTGTTAAAACATGTATCAAAATTAATTCATATTGAATATGGCACTTTGAAATTTTTTTTTTTTTCATAAGTGATGAAGTCAGCTTATGATAGGGTTTTATAATTTTTAAACCATGTAATTTATTTTATCAGCACAACTTAATTGAAATAAAATTTTATTTTCAAAAAACTTAAAATGTGAATTTTGAACCTGTGATTTCTTGCTTTTACCCATTGTAGCCAATAAAGCAGTTTTTTGTCTGTGATGATTGATGATAAACATTGTACAAAACTATTAATTTTTTAACAGTTTTTTTGTGGTCATCTTCACTGACTAGTAGTGCTATTATTCTCCCATTTATTGGCTGACGTAGTTAAAATATTAAATTGTTTTGGTTTGCCTTGAAAAATGAATATACTTTTATCTTCACACTAGATGCTTCCATTTTAAAAAAAATATTAATTTTTTTTTTAAATCATGATTTTCCAGAATATAAGATATCTATAATCATATCTTTAATAGATAATTAGATTTTTTTTTAACTGAAAAGAATTTTTTTCCCTGATAGCCACTATAGTGTTTTTACTCATGTGTGTAACTTGCTTTTATAAAAAGTAGTAGTAGTAATTATGTATAACTGTTAACATTGTAACTGCAGCAGTTGTAGTTGAGCTATATGGTACTTATTTCAGTCTCGAAGATACTACTCTTGATGGTAAAAAACACTATTTTATTCTTGGCACACAAGTAAAAATCAGTAAAAGGAATGAAATTATTTAGCATTACACATAACACTTTCAGTCAGTTCATAACTAGGACTGGCTGATTGTGTGTTTAACAGTGTCGTTAATTAGTAACAAAGCAGCCCTGACTTATACTTTGTAATAGTATAGTAGTAGTTTTATTTGAAAAGTTGTTTATATAAATTTCAATATTCATCTGTGTATAGTTTGTATCTATCATATGATGAATATGTAAAACATATTTTTTAATTACTTATTGTTCAAATGCCTCCAGTTCATTTATAATAGTATTTTGTACTTTTATTTTACTTTACTTTTTCATTTCAGCTGTTGTTTGATCTATTAACCCAGGCTTTCCAAACTTACATGACTTAATACCCACTATTAAAACTTATCTTTTCAATCTACCTATATAGAGGACTGCAAGAATAAAAAGAAAAAATTAAAAAGTAGAATTAAATTTATTTATTGTTGAAGCATATTGGGATCTATTGGAAGAATGAGATTGTTTTCTATTTTTGTTGATAACATCTCCAACTTCTATTTTGATGTGAAGTTAAACAGTCTTGATTTGTTTCAATATTTGGTTTTAATTGCAACCATTCCTCAAAATCCAACTTTACATATATATGTAGTTGTAAAAGGATTCAATAGTTGTAAAGTTGTATTGTATAAAGTCAGATGTGTGCATACTTAATAAGCAAGAATTTCTCAGCAAGTATACTGGATGAGGATTATCTTGTTTACCGTTTAATGTAAATCCAAATTTTTTATGTCCAGAATCATATTTTCTTTTGCTTCGTTTTGATGATTAGAAACATTGAGGATCTCATAACATTTTCTTCTATTATCTTTTTCTGTAGCACATCCTATTTTTTTTCTTTTCATGGATTTGTAGTCTGTTTTTCCCAGGAGTCTTTTTCAACCACTTACCCATTGCTGTAATGAATCTTTAAAAAAAAATATAAGAAAAGGAAAAACTTTATTACATGAAATACTTATTACTTACCTTTGTTTTGCAAATAAATACTTTTATTAACAATATGTATCACTTGCTTGCTTCCCAACACAGTACTAAGCTCAGAACCAACTTATAAAAATTAGCTGTCTACCTAAGTTAAATATGGAATTTTTAATGAACTGTATCTCATAGTTGGTTGCAAAATAGCATTGATCGTTATTTAAAATTTAAAAGTTAGGTTTTCAGTTAAAGTTTGTCAATGTAAAATATTTTTTGGAACATTTTGAATTCTATTATGAATATGAATGTATATGTATGCATTTTACTATTGTGCACTGAAAACGAAACGAATTGAAAAAACTAGAATTCCAATATTACTCATAACTATATACAATGTAGTACAGTGGTTCTTATGATGTGATGTTTAGAAAAAATAAGTTGTAATTATGCACACACAAATAATCTCGATCAACTAAACATTCAATTTTTAGTAACCTGTAGTAATTTGGGAACCTTTGTATTAACCATTGTGATAGTGCTTAGCTTTACAAAACAATTGTACATTATTAACACTATAAAAATATCCATCTATCACAAAATTTTTTTTAAAGATAGATAGGTAAATTCTTCTTGTTGCTAGTTACAGGTAATAGCCAATGGTAAATTAAATGATTAATACACAATTAGAAAGATTATTTCTTCCTTATAATTCTTATTTGTTATATTCTTTTCTATTCATAACAGGGAGCAGCAATGGACATTATCTGCAACAGCACTTTGCCGAGCAGCAAGATCAAGAAGTGGTAAACCGGGAGTTGTGACAAAACCTTTCCCTCGTTCATCATACATAACTCGTCGCATTTCCCAGTTGAACCAGGTGCAGGATAAATCACCTTTACAAACAAAATCATGATGTCTTCTTGGATTTTTTCAGTGGTGTTTTAAATGTTGGTGTACTCATCTTGAACAAAGAAGTGATTCTAAAATTATATGAAGGATGTAAGCAAATTGTCTTAGATGTGATATTTGAAAATGCACATCTGAATTAGTATTTAGTAAAAAATTATTTTTAGTCATCAAGTGAAAATTAGTGTATTACTGTTATGAATTTTACATTTTCTACTTATTATAATTAGTTTTTTTTTTTTTAATAATTTGATTGATTTTTTGATTAAATTATGGCTGTCGTGAGATAGCAGTGTATAGATTTACTGTAGATGAAGTGAACTGCAAGTGTTAAACAATCTTCGTTGTTATTTAAATTATAATTGTGTATCATGTTGAATATGACCCATCTGTCATTATTCTTTACTCTAAAATAATTAATTTTTTTTTTTTTGTAAATTTATTGTAATTTTAATGAATATTGTTTCATAAATGTAGTTTGTAATAAGGACAATAAGAGGTTGTAAATGAGTTCAAATTAATTTCTCTTCGTAAATATCAAAAACATAAGAAGAATTTACAGTTTTCAAATGATTTTCTGCTTGTCGGTGAATGCAATTTCAATATATTACTAAAATTTAGCAGTAAAAAAATTTAATAAAAAATAGCCTCCTATTTCTTTGTTAATTTCTGGCATATATTGATTCCGTGCCTATAAAATGTGTCAAACTATTTTCTATTCACTAATCTTTGAGTTAATCCATATAAAGTGATCCAGTGAGAGTTGCTTGACCATTTTTTTATTTTTTTGTATGTTATTCCCATACAATATACATTGGCAGTCCAAAACAGGTTTTTTGTATTTTTATCCAAGCCCGCTTGTGAATGGCAGTCATTTTCTTTCGTTTAACAGCGTTTTCTTTGCTGACATTAATATTAATTTTAATATCTTTGGACTAGATTATGCTAAAAGATTGCTACATATCCTATTTTTTTCATCAAATTCTGCTGTTTAATTTGGATCATTTACATTAAAACCTTATTAAGCCTAATAAATGAAAATTACCTCTAAACTTTGATATCAAAGTTTAGCAAATCCCACATTTTAAAGCTTAAATTTTCTATTAAGTTGTGAAATATAAAAGTTAGTTTTATTATTATTATTATTATTGTTGTTGTTATTACACGCACTACAGAGCTAGAGTATGAAAAGTATTTACTTTTTTATGAATTTTTTTTTTAGTTTTTTGAAAGTTTGAGGCTTGATATCCCTGGCAGGTCTTAGGATAAAATATAATTTTTCCCCTAGCTTACATCCATTTTGGAGCAAATTACAGTAAAAATTTCAACTTTTATGTTTGACTTTAAACCAAGTTATGAATTTTCAGACATTGCACAAATAATACCCATTTATGCTGTAACCGATCTTAAAAATTCACCCAGTATATTCATTTTATTAGGTTTAATGTTGTAGTTCCACAAGTTTTCAAGAAAAACCTCTTTAGATTGAAAAAAATCAGTCCATTGTTTATCATTTATAAAAAAAAATATTAGCTGAATGTGTAAAAAAAAATTTCACTCTTAAAAATTAATTTTGTGATTTAGATATTAATATGTAGGAATTTTAAAGGCAGTATTAGTTTTCATGGTTTGTGTTTAATTTGTTCAGAATTATAAACTTCTTCTAGAAATTTATTGTGTTGAAATTATATAGAAATTAAAAAATTAAGATAAACTAACTTTTTAAGCAGTTTCATAATCGGAATGACTTGTTTAGGAATATGCATATTTCTTCTGACATTTTATCTTAAATAGAATGAGATCTCCCTTTGCTGTGGTAAATTCAAGCATTGATAGGGTTTCCTTGATTTTAATTAGAATCCAAGCTCTATCACTAATAAACTTCTTGAAAGAAATTCTAGGTCCTGTAGGATGATAAAAGTGAACATGCGCATCATTGTTCTCTAAACTTATTTACTTACTGTCTGCTAACCACCACTGTCCATCATATATGATGCCAGTCTCATTTATCTCCCAACTTCAGGACACAATTTTACTAACAGTTATCTTCATAAGTATCCATTTTTGATATTGTGAATTATGTTCTCTACATGAGATTTATAAAACTTTCTTGTTTCTTTGATTCTCAAAAAAGTTTCAAATCTGGTATTAAGTGTTTCAATATACAACCCATATTGATAAATCTATTTAGATTCTTTTTTTAACAAGAAATTAAAAATTACCTTTGAAGTTTTCATTCCAGAAGGCATTCATTTTCTCTACACAGACCGAAGAAACTTCATTATTCATGCTTAATTTTAATAATTTTTTGTCAATTTTCATCAAAATTACTTAACTGTTTCAGTTTCTTTAAAACTGAGCCATAAAAAGTTTTATGGCACACTTCACTTATTTTTCCAATGGTATTAATCCATTTTAAATAATAAGTGCAGTAACCCTAATTTAAAAAAAAAAAAAATAGTTAATTAATCGATCGCATCACAAGACTCTGGAAAAAGTAATAATCCACACTGTAACATACTACAGCACTGACTAATCTATTTCTGTGATCCATAGCCTCAATCAGTTGCCTATTGTTCTCTTGCCAGATCTATATGAGCTTGCAGAGACGTGATCCTTTAGTTGCTGTATGTATTCCTAATTGCTTTGAAACTTTTAAAAACAATTTAGTGTTTTCAAGATTTACTTTTTGTTATTATAAAAGAAAATGTTAATAATTTATGCAGCTTTTAGTTTTATTTGTTTAATTAAATATGTTGTAGGATAATTCTAAAGCTTACACAACACTAAAGAAGAAATATCACATTCCAGAACAAAGTTGTTTCATGATTTAAGTTAGTCAAATATATATTTCTTAAATTTCAAGATGGTTGATTGAAGCATAAAAGCACATTATTTGAGTAATTTTAGAAAATTCATGACTTGGTTCAGAGTCAAATATAGTTAAAATTTTTGCTGTCATTTGCTCTTATGTAGATATATATATATTATGTGGAAAAATCACATTTTTATCCTGAGCCCCACCTGAGATATCAAGCTTCAAGCTTTAGAAAAATTTAATTTTCAAAGATTCTTAAAAAAGAAGAAAACTTATTATCATTCTTACTCTAGCCATGGTGAGATTGGTAACATATGTAATAATTAAAAAAATCAACTTGATATTTCATCCATTTACTGCAAATTTTAAGAATTTTTTAAATTTGGAGGTCATTTATACTTATTAGGGAAAGCTTTTTTAATGTAAAGAACCCAAATTAAATAGGAAAATTTATGTTTGTTCCAAGGGTTTTATAATCTAGTCGAAACATTAAGTTTACACTAATGTCGGCAAAGTCAAAAATTACCACCCACTGCTAAACAGAAAGGCCACCCCTCACAAGCAGGCTGGGATAAAAATAAAAAAGGCCTTTTTTGGATGCCAATGGGTTTGTGAGTAACAAAAAAAATTTTTAATTAAAATAGTCAAGTAACCAAAATTTTATTTTAGACCTATGACTTTTGAGTTCATTTTGTTACTGACAATTTTTTAAATTGTCAAGAGTAATAGTCATAATTTTTAATACTTTTGGTCAGAAATTGGTTTATTCAGGCTATTGGTTCAGGATAGTTGAAAGGGATAACTAAAATCAGAGCCTATTATTTTCTTTATCACCTTATGGAAATAATTTAAACAGTTTACATTTTTAGACAAATGTTGAAAACATTTATTTTTAAGCATGTGCATTTCTAATTTTCATAATTTTGATTAAAAAAATAAAACGTTCATATAGTTAACTCTGTTACAATATAGACTTTAATTTTGTCCTTCAGTTATGTACAATTTGTTTCCAATATTTTCGAAAAAATAGCTCATTGAAAAATAAAAAATAAAGATCGTATCCCAAGTATTGTACCAAAATAATAAATAGTTTCACAACAAATTAAAAAACCCAATCATTATTAAAAGTAGATAATATTCATGTACTTCGAGGAAAAAATGAAAATTTTTTATATAGGTTCTCTCATTTGTTTATATGCAGAAGAGAACCAAGAACATACAGACTGTAAACATGGCTGTAATAATCTCTTGAAAAAGGCTAGTTATAGTTTAAAAATGCACTGTCATAATTTTTACTACCAGACAGTTACTTTACCTAGCTTGAAAGAATACTGTGTTATGATGCAGTTGGCAGTTGAATGAGCGTACTTAAATGATTTTTTTTTCTTTTGATAAATATTTCAGTACATTACCAGAAGACAAATATCAATATACTTTTTTTTTAATTTCTTGCTGAGATAATAGATGAAATTTTATGATTGTAAAAAAAGTCCATACTTCAGTTTTATGTTCAGTGTTTCCACATATTTTTTGGATTTGTTTTACCAAAGTTATAGTGCTTGGAAATCACACATATAATAAAGGGATGATTTTTAACTGAATTCTTACATCTAAAACCTCAAATGTGGTTTTTCATTTTTCAGACTGTAGTATTATTAAATGTTATTTATTCCTAATTTATAGTTCATTTTTGTGAAGTATTTACAACCCCTTTTGGATTGTTATAGTAAGTTTACATGTTAATATACAAAATTGTGTTATTTATTTTTAGTATTTGTGGTAAAGGTAAGCTTTTGATTGAAATTAAAAGTTTAGTTTTGTTAAATTATTAGTCGGTCAGTTAATAATAACCCATTGGGTTGTTTTCCCATAAAATCACAAAAACCACTTCTGTTTCCATGTAGTTAAATAAAAATTCGGTGTATTTTTTCAAAATTTTATATCCATTTTATGGTAGACTGAGCAGTAACTTAAAAAAAAATTAACCCTTTGCGCTCGTCAGGCCAGCACTGCTGGCCACGTACTTCTCTGAGTCTACTCGGAATTATTTATGATGCCGCCGAGCACACAGCTCGGTTGGCCACATAACTTTCTGTGCTAGGTTGGCGGCCATATTGACCGCTCTGTCGCACCAGCTGGGAATTAATTTTAGAGCATTCACTGATATTTGTACATAGGATGAAAGAATGACAAATAAAAATTATATCTTAATTAATCATATTTTATTTTTACAAAACTTTATAGTTGAAGTAGATAAACAGAAACATATTTTTACAGTTTTTATAGTTACAGAAAATTGTTAACATAACTTTCTTTTATTATAAAAACAAAAATTGCTGCAATGTGTGACAAACAATTTTTTTTTTGTGAGTGATATAATTCAAAGCACATACCAATACGTAGTCCTGGATTGGCAGAACAGGTTTTACAAAAAAATTTGCTTCGTTTTCTTTGCTGTCCAGGTCAATGATCGCTGTACACTGCACTATCTTTGGTTTTTCTTTCTTCAAGAGGGTACGGAAGATGTAATTTACCATTCAGTCTCTCTTCGTCTGCTACATCTGATGGTATTCCTCTTTTTTTGGAATTTCATATATTTCCAACAACCTGCTTTACTAAAACCTTTCTGAATTGTCTTTGACGTAATTTTTTTTTGGTTGTTAACAATATTGTAAAATATAAATGCATTTACCGTGGCAGTTTCTAGGAGCCAAAAAAAGACTTTTCTCCACCATTTGATGGATTTTCTCGTGAAAGAATATAGCTATATATTGATCTGCCACATCCACGCCACCCATGAATTTATTATACTTGCAGACCACCTTAGGCTTTTTTACCTCTTCTTCCTTATGCCCCTTTCGTATACATCTGATTGTCTTTGTTGATCCATCAGTATATAGAGTACTTAATATTGCTACTAAGTTGGTGTCTTTCCACAACAACAAGGAAACCTCATCATTTTTTTTTATACAGTTTAATATCTCCTTTTTTCAACTTAAGTATATTAATCTTTTTTTTTTTTTTTGAGTTTTTTCTTTGTGCTCTTACATGGTCAGGAAGCACTTGCCTGTTAAGCATTATGGTCCCAGTTATATGAACTTGCCATTTTAGGAGTGCTGCCGCCAGGTCCAAGTTTGTATAAAACCTGTCAGTAAACACATGGAGACCTTTAATATCTCCATAGGCATCTTTGAGTTTTCCAACAAGATGAAGTACAATACGACTAGTGGAGCCTAAATCAGATCTGACCATACGGTCAATGGTCAGTTTACCAAAATAGGGTTCAATCGCACAGATATATCCAGATTTTGCTTCACTCATTACAAAGATTTTTATGCCCCATCTTATTGGCTTGTCTTTGTTGTAGACTTTGAACTGGATTTTCCCCTTAAATCCTACTGTGCTCTCATCTACACTTACATGATTGTTAGGTATATAATATTCCCTGAATTTATTGTTGAGATAGAGGACAACGTTACGAACCTTTCCAGACAGAGTCAGTGTGCTGTGTACTGGTCCAGAAGGAGATTGACCAACATGAAGGTTCCAAAATATTTGGGAAAACCTCTCTTTACTGAAAATGTCCTTAAAAAAGGTTGTTCATCGACCCAGTTTGTTGAGAAGTAGTCGTCTATTTCAGGTTTTTCGTTCATCTCCATGTTTATAGTTATTCCCATAAATGCTTTCATCTTTTCAATACTGATATCTTCCCAAGACCACCACATCGATTTTTTTAGAGGGGTGTATTTTTTTGTATATTTTCATGAGCAGTACCTATTGGTTTCATTGGTTATTTCAGTAAATAAAGTATCTGTGAAGAATAGTTGAAAGAATTGTAAAGGAGTTTGTGGAATTTCACCAATTGATGGCTTAAATTGACTAACCTGTGACCATTTATACTTTTGGAAGTCTTGATTGCCTTCCTTCCATTCTTTCCAATCAGAACCAGAATCATTTGTGTTATCGCTGTTTGTTTCTTCTTCCTCCACTTCATCTTCAAAAGTATCCACACTGTTGTCAATAATGTCTATATTATTGTCCAACATATCACCTTGTGTTTCATTGTCAAACTCCTCGCATACATCTGATTGTATATCACTTTCATGATCAGAATCGACTAGAAAATCTTCATCACTGTCTGATGCACACAATAACTCTTTCAGAGTATCAGATGGTAGATCAAAATCGCTATTCATCCTTAGGTTAAAATATTTACAGTAAAAAATCACTTAAATATATATACACGTATTTAAAAAAAAAAGGACTTAAATTCTTCACCAATATATATATATATATACAATAAACAAAACCACAATCGCTTTAATTGATAAAATAACTAAACAAACGACATAAAGGTGACGATGCTCAACCAGAAACACGTAATCTTTATTTGGTGCTCGTTTTACAATCATATAGTTATTTAGATCACTTTCTACTCCATAGGTTGCAGCACATACCAGACATTGTACCAGTTAGGTTTATAACAGCTGAAATTTAAAAACATATTTATAAATTCTGTTTATTTTTGTGGCCAGCACCGGTGGCCTCCCGAGCGTTCGAATAATTTAATATTGGCCATCCGAGCTACGAGTGCCGATGCATGAAAAATAATTCTGAGTTGCGGCGTAAATGGCTGCCCCCCCCCCCCCCGATCTGTGAGTCCAACCTATAGCAATGGTTACCGAGCGCAAAGAGTTAAATTACAAGTATATTTAAAGATACATATATCCACCGTCTGTGAGCAAGCAGATTACATTAACTGTCATCAGAAATAGTTCTGTTAAAAAGTCAAGATTGGGAGTATGCAGTTTTTTTTATAATATTTTAATTTATTTGTACTAACTTGAAAGCAAAAAGTAAGTTGTGCATGTTCATTTAAGAATTGTATATAAATTTTTAATATTTTACCAACGAATGGTAGCTGATAATAGGAGGTGTTTGTATAAAGTGGAGTTCAGTTGTTGAACTACTATCAAATTATAGCAAGATTTGATATAATTTGATTATTTAGAGAAAAATAATATTACTATTTTTTTAGAAACTCCACTTCGTCTTAAATTTGATAAATTTTCATTTATAAAGTTGGAATAAATTAGCCTACTTAAAACTTATGCTTTGTACTTCTTGAAATCTGTATTCCAAAGCCACATTTTTTAAGAGACAGGTGTAATTTACATACACATGGCTAATCTAGAAACATAAAATAATAAAAATGCAATGGAAAAGACAGATTTCTTGGTTCATTAGCTACATTACCAATTTTTTTTAATAGAATGTTTAATTACAGATAAACCACCATCCATTAAACAAATAATTGGTTTAAGTAAATTAGTCATAAATTGGAACTTTTTGTTTACCTTGTTGATCTCCCATGTTAATATATGAATTTATCTTTTATAATTTCTTCAAAAGCATGCATGCAACTTCATAGCTTGCAAAGCCATATTTCATAATAATGCTTTTACAGTAAGTTACAAAAATGTATATAAATATATTGTAAGTTATTTATTTTTTTGTAATTTATGGTCATGTTTATCAAACTAAAACTAAACTACCTTTAAGGTATACATTTATCCTCCCATGTAGTTCTATTTGAGCAGTGGGTAATTTGATACTTACATTTCTCACATAATTCTATGATTGAATGTGTGGTGGATGTTCAAAATGATAGTACATTTATAGACTGTGTTATTAATTATGGTATCTGTAAACTAGTGTTTAGTAAGATTATTTTTAAATAATAAAACGTTCTTTGGCATTTTATATGTGTAACTATGTTTTTTTTAGTATTATTGGATTCTTATGGGGGGAAGTTAAAGTTGATTCACTCCAACACTTCTACCATAACTTAATTGTTTTTGTTCATAATAATTTTTTTTTTAATTTGTCTAATAAAATTTAAAAAATAATACATACAGTTAGAGTATTAATATGGCCATCATTTTAAAATTTTCTTTTCAAAAGAGAATATCAATTTAAATATGTATACCAAACTTTCTTTAAATAACTTAATCTCTTTTTGAGTTACAAAATATCTTGCGAAATCACAAAATGGCTGAAGACAGAATACTAAGCATTTTTGCTTTTGGAAGCATTTATGAGTACAGAAATTTTTTATTTGAGGAATCTATTGCCAAAATAACTACTTTCACAAATAAAGGCTGATTCAGTAAAATGGGCCACTTTAAAATTTTTGTAAATTGAACAATAATTTTTTCTAAAAAAAATCTATTTGTACCTAACAGAGGTAAATAGAAGCATTTGTTTTATATACTGTAAATAACATTAGTTTGATAGTCTGTATCTCAAGTTCAAGAATTGCTAAGTTTTGCGAATTGTTTTTACACCACTCAGAAGTAAGTTACAATTTCTATTTCTGTCTGCAAAAAATAGGTCCTGATTATTGCAAAAGATGATATCACATTTTAACTAAAGTTCTTTGCATAAAATCCACTGAACTGAAGAGAGTGAAATTGATGTATTACGGCTTCTCATTTTCTTGGTATTCATTGGATTACAGACTATTCTTTCATTCCTGATTTTTTTTTTTAGATAATAATTGTTTGATTTTGAATCTGTTATCCAGGACTTTAGTACATAGGGATATGAAACTGGGTTATAATGAATGTCAAAATGAATACAAAAAGCATGTTGAGCAACCATAAAATTTTCAGTATTTTTATAGTACACTTTTATAGCAGTCATATTGTTCACCCTCTATGTCTGCATTGAAATTTAGTGCTACAGTGGGAAGTTTCTAATGGTGATAGCTGTTTCTCCCATTCTATGTAAATAGTACAAACCAGTTTCTGAAATCGCCCACTTCACTGCATCACCCTTTAATTTTCAAGATTTGAAAATTCAAACTTAAGAATATTAATGTTATAATAATAAAAAGACAAAATTTTAACGAGCTTGGTAGATGAGTTAGTACAAATTAGCACTTGAAAGCAAAATTGATTATAATAATTACTTACACTATCTGGAAATTACTAATAACAATTTTTCATAAATTTTGCACATTAAATGAATGTATATAAATTGTAATTTTGAGTATAATAACAACACTGCATATTAAAGAAATTCAGCTGTATTCAGTCGAACTGTAGAGGCAATTGTTCTATTAGATATTTCCTTAATTCTGATTTAAATGTAGTATCTCTTAATTGTTTTATTGAATTTGTCAACTTGTTAAAATGAGTAAATAATTTAAATATTGGGCCTTGAAAGTTTCTCTGTATTACGCTCTAAAACCTAATTTAAAAATCAAACTAATACTGTCAGTTTCTTTTCAGCTGTTCCCTAAAGTATAATACTAAATCTCATGGTTTAGTAGACTACATCATAAAATGTTCTGACCAATATTAAACTATCAGTTTCTTTGTGAAGAGATCCTCTCAGGAAACCTTTCATCATCTGATTAAGATTGCCTAAAAATATTGTAGATTTTTAAGCAGTCTAGGTCTCTGAAAAATCAACAATATAATACAGTTTTGGGACATGCCATTCCATTCACTTGAAAATGTTATTATTTAGACTAAGAATTGGCTTTTGTAGTTCATTTTGCAACATTTTTCTGAAGCAGATCTCTTGAAAATCATAAACATATAAGGAAAGTATGTTATCTTAAGTTTTTTATTAATAGCATTATTTTTAGTATTTGTTAATTCCAGAAAATCTTTTAATATCATTTTAATTTTTAACTTTGATATTTTAGCGAGTCATTTAATATATTCTACATGTCTACATGTATTGTAATCTGCATGTGAGTAGTTCTGCATTATAAAATTGTTAGATTATTGTAATTGATCTTAAGTAGGTTTCTATTTTAAAATTATATAGAATTTTTATTTTATAAATGTATTAGTTTAACCTGATATCTTTTAAGTTAATTAGTTTTTGTGGATGAAAAATGAAGTTTATTCATTTAACTGTTTTTTAAAGGGCATGCAAATTCAACATTTTCTTCAATTCACAAAAATTATGTCACTTTTTGTTAGGACCACCATCATTATACATTTTATATCGATTTACCACATGTAGCCTACTTTTAATCCAATGAATATTTTTAACCTTGACTTTCTTTTTGAACTTTCATAAATATTATTTCTTCCTTTTCTACCCAAGCCTAGAAGACTGCAATCTCCATTCTAATTTTGTGATTTCTCAGTACACAATACTTTAAACTGTTTGAGCAGCAACTTAGAAATATTGTAGACTATATTTCAGGTACTTCTGTAAATTATTTTTTAATTTAAAAATCAATTTGTTGATTTTTCATTTTTCCCCAAGAACTATTTTAGTATCACAATTTTCAATGTACCAACTTAAAAAAATAATCTTAATATTATGCCCTATAAAAGTCTTGTCCTTCTTTGTTAAATATTTTTTATGTTATATACTCTGAAATGCTAAAAAACTAAATTTTCAGAATAGACATAAAAGAATGTACATTTTACTTCTTACTGCATGCCTCAAACTTGGATCATCATTATATTTTTACTGCTTCACACTTTTTTTTTGTAACAAGTTTTTCACAGCTGTATTTTATATGTTTTTCTCCTGCATTTCATCAATTCTCTTTGATATAATGCACATATCTGACTCAGGTTCAACCCATAACTGTTCGAAAACTTGTAATCTTCCTGCAGTACCCTCAAATGTTAAAGTGTTATAGATTTTATATTATATACTCATAATTAAATTTTAACAATATATCCATTGACCTAGTATAATGCATTCCTTCATAAGACTTGCGTTAAATCCCCAACAACTAAGATTTTTCTAACTAAGCTTAATAATCTAGACAAAGTGTCATAAATTAGTAGGAAAAACATGCATGTCCATTGATCTCTACAAGACTAAACTAGATCTCCTGCAAAGAAAGTTTCACCAAATGCCATGAAGCTTCTACATCTGAATTTTTTCTTAGCAAAAGTTACCTAGATAAAATAATGCAGTTGTACTTCATAGTATGGGCATCAAGTTCTGTGGCTTCCACCTTACCATCCTGATTTAAATTCAATCGAGATGGTACGATCAGAGGTAAAACATGTTGCGAGCCACAACACTCTTTAAATATCAGAAGTGCAGAAACTGTGTGAAGATAAAATAAATTCAATGAACAATGTAAATCTTACTGTTAAAAGGTTAAAAAATTGAATGTGAATATTGAAGCCAAGAAATGTTAATAGATTCTGTAGCAGAATTTTTCATTGTCTTCTTATGTAGTGACAGTGACAATTAGACTGAACTAGTGATAACAGCAAAGAAAGTTCTTTAGCTGAGGAGTTAAACGGATAATTCATTTTACAGTAAATAATTAAAATTACAGTAATAACCATCTATCGCAATATTTACCATGTAATTAATAATAAATAGTATTTTATCATCCGTTACTACATTTTACATGTACAGTACAGAATTAGCTGACTATTTCACTTTAAAATTGTTGCCCTCATTTGTTAAAAATAGAAAAATTATTTGGTAAGGGAGATTACTGAGAGTGAGGAACATATTTTTACGTTGGGTAGTAATCGTTGCCACTTCAAGCTCGCCATTATTTGGCGGCGACTGTACATGATGTATTTTTTTTCCACATTTAAGGTTGCTTCGATTATTACTTACAAACCAGATTAAACCGATTATTACAAACCAGATTTAACTTGGAACAATTTTTTATAAACAAGTCTCTTATACAGCTATAACACACACATTTTACTTTATATAGTCCTATAAAATATACAATTAAGCATAACACCATTTTCATTAATTTTACAATTTTTAATTTTTTTAGTATTTTACATTTTAAAATTATTGTTTTTCCTACATTATCATCAAATCAAATTTAATTGAAATATAAATACAAACACAGTTAACATGAAATTTGCACTTTGCTATCAATTTATAATTCCCTTTGCTTCAGCAAATTTCCTACTAAACTGTGTTATCATTTCATATTATTAATTTTAATAGTGTATGTACTTACAAGTATGTATATAGTTTTTTTTTAAGACAGTAAGAAAATAATAAAATTTGTATTCAGTGAAGTAGGTTCTGTGGTTAATCCAGCTCCTTTTATTTTGATATTGTATTATTTATATTTATATCTATAATGAAAATTTTTCTCTGAATTCATGTAACTTGCATAATATAAACAATTTTTCAACTAATCTGCATGGCTGCAATTTTATTTGAATGATATTCAAGAATTATTATTATCTTATTTTTACTTTTTTGTAATTATCTTGTATGAGTCATTAAAAATAGGCCATGTTTTCTGTATGTTTGTTTCTTATTATAAACAAAATGTTCTTTGTGTCTTTATTACTAATTACCATAATTTTCACATTATTGTTTTACTGTAGAGATCCTTGAAAATGCTCAATTTGGTTATTAATTCATTTTGTATCTGAATTCCAGTTCAGCGGAAGCTTAATTGCACAGTTAGTTACCAAAACAGTCATTCTCATCCACCAAATCCATATTGAGACCATAGATAATATGAAATAATTAAATTCAGCAAGTTGAAAAAAGATAAAATAAATTATATTTTTCTTTCTTAAGGTAATTATCGTAGTGTATGTAAGAGTCTGTTTAACATTCTGGTTACATGGTGATGAAAATGAAAATACTGAGCGCACCCTTCACTACAAAACCGGAGATTACAGTGAAAGTATGGTTGATCTAAAAAAATATGGTATTGACTCTTTAACAATGAAAATTCACTGTGTTGATAGTTTTAAAAACTTTTTAAGAATCGCTAGTTCTGATTTAGAATTGTTAATGAAAATAACAAAATAATAAAAAAAATATTTTTTATCTGATTAATTTTTTGCCAATTTTTATCCATTTACATCAGTTTACCGAGAATGATGTTGAATATTTTTATCTTGTATGAATAATAGCACATTATATCCCATCCACTTGTATTTCAAATCTTCTGTTCCAAGCCCATTCATAAGTTTCTTAGCTTTTCCTTGAAGTTTTCTTATCAGACATTGCATCTTCTTTTCAACTTTATTTGTTCCCATTTCTCTACCTACTTCACTTCATACGTTTTGTTTCTTATTCCTGGCAAAATTCTGAACATATAAAGGTTTTCTCTAAACAATTCTATTAATTTTACTACATCACCTTTATTCCATTTCATTTAATTAGATTCAATATTTTTAACATTCACAGATTCCATTACAATTTAATTAAAATATGTATCTGTATAAACATACGGGTAAATATTTTTGATGAAAATGATGTCATTTAATGACAGCTAGAGGATTAATGAATGTGACAAGTGATGATAATGTTAATAGAAATGTTTCGAGGTATCCTCTAACATTGCTATAAACAAGACAAAATTTTATCATTTTATAATAACATGAGTTGATTTTAGATATAGCATGCACTGTTAATCATAGCATTACGTTGTATAACATATTACACTACGCAGGTCGTTCTATAACTAAAGGGACAAATGACAACGGTAGAAAAACTATTTAATAGAATAAATTGTACTGACTGATCTTTAAGCTGGCACCGTTGAATGTATCAGCTTTTCAAAAAGAATTTTCATTATTATAATCATTGTTTTTTTCAAAATGTTGGTTCCACTTAAGACATCTACCGCAGGAGAACAGCATGCTATGGTAAGATTTCTATTTTGTGAAGGTGTAAAACAACCAAAAGTTACTTGTGTAGTTAAATAGTATGGTAAAAAGTGTATTACCAAAATTGGAAGTTTCAACTGACGCTCTGCAAATTACTGAAATTTGTAGTGTGACTATCATAACTGACAGTTTGATTACTGCAAATCATGTTCAAAGGAGGTTCTGAATCAGTTGACTCAAAATCACAGACATTTGTATGGAACTTAAACAGTATCTAGTGAAAGCTAATACTTTGGTTTGCATAGCTAATAATCATTTTGTAATCCAATCATAAGTGTGGAATGGAAACATTCAATTTGCTTGCGAGAAAAAATTCAAAACCTACGCATCAACCAGTAAAGCAATGCTAACGGTGTTTTGGGACTATAAAGGCCAAATTTATTGCTATTTGGAAGAATAACGTACAATCAACCTTGAGTACTATTGTGAAAATAAAGTTGAAGCCTGTAAGGAGGAAATGTCCTGATTCTCTTTCAAAAGGTAATTCTGTATGATAATGACCACCCCCATAAAAGCTTCCGTTCAAAAGACAAGGGAAGCTATTCAAAATTCTGATCTCACAATATCATTTTTTTGTTTTTACATGTCAATGAGAGAGTCAAACACCACAGTGAACAATTATTTGTTACTGGAATAAGAATGCTCACAGAAAGACGGACAAGTTCCTAAATGAAGCCTGGGATTATGTTGAACAGTAGGGTTAGTTACATTGGCTTTGAATATTTAATATTTTTTTCTAGTCACCTGCCTCTAATATTTTAATGTATCACACATAATGTAATGCACCTTAAGAGTCATTCAGTTTTAAGATTGCCACCTACCATCCTGAACTGAAGATCTGGTCACTAATGAAATGTCATGATGGTGTGCAACTTCTGTGAGAGAAGTTTAAAAGTACAACAGATTTAAAATTGGAAATTGATGTTTGAACTAGTTAAAATGATGGGAAAATATTTGTCACAAACAGATAAGTAGTGAAGACAGTTTTATTGATAATACCATAATAAATATTGAAGGCAATGAAGATATTATATGGACAGCGAGCAAATTAATCAAGACCTGCTAGGAATTAACAGTGGATTACTTACCTTGGCTAAATTAAACAAATAGAATATAATTATCAATATTGTGTCGGTGTCGAATAAATTTGCTTTGATGGCAGCAAGACCACTACTAATTTCTACAATGCTACATGAATAACAAAGTACCCTTGAAAAAATCCCATACTTTATTCTATACAGTTTAAGTTTTAAAAGCTCTTCTTTGTGCTTTGCTAGTACTATCTTGTCCCGTACTAGCTTCTAACATTTTGGTAAAAACTAGAATTCTTAATTTTTTCACCTTTCTGTTTTTAAATTGTCATTATTTATACCGTGTCCAAATTATATAAATTCTACCACTTGTACCTATTGTTTGTTAAATAAAGAACAAGGAGCATTTCATAAATTATCTGCGGGCAAGAGGTGTGATGAATTGACCAGTTCCTTTCTCCTTTAGCAGCATAAATAATTTTAATATTTACAATGTTTTAAAAGATGCTTAAGGATACAAATACTAAATTTATTATTAATTTTAAATACTACAACATAGAGCTTAAACAATTGTAATCGATGTATACTTATCTGCTTTTCCTTTCGCAGAGCTGAAATTTATGTTAAAGGAATGGAAGAAATTCATAATAAATTAATCCAAATAATTTGTATAATTGATGATAACTGTCTTCTTTCTGAAGTAATTCTCTGTGTTTTTATTGATATTTAGATTCAGTAAAGCTTAAAAATTATCTATTATGAATATTCTTCTATTATTTTTTTGAGGCAACAGTTGAAAATGTAAAGAATTGAAAATTAATTTTAATGTCAGTGAAACTAGTTTATGGAGAATTTTGAAAGAATTAGCTTTTAAGTGGCGAAAAACAGAAAACAAGAGGAAACTTTTAGTTGAAAAACATGATATTAGGCAGATAAGGATTTCACATTTGCAGGCAATTAGTGATTTTCGAAAATGTAACCAGGCAATCGTGTACTTAGATGAATCCTATGTTTTATCAACTCATTCAACAGCAAATTCATAGGCTGACAACAGCGGTGCAGGACTTAATTTACCAAAAAAGGTTAGTGCTTGAGTATAATTTAGCTGGTAAAGGTTATATGGAGTATAATTCAGTATAAATGGGCTTTATTCCAAACGCAATGTTAACTTAGACATCCAAATCAAAAAGTGGCTATTACCTTGATAATGGTAATGGGATTCTTATAGTTATTCCAGGTATGGATGTTGGGTAAAAATACTAACTATAAACTGTTAAATAATTTTATACAATATAATGAATAATGCCTCATAAGGAATGCCAGAGGACAAAAAAAAGTCTTGTATTATGTGTCTTAATACCAACTTGGTTTTATTACAGTGCATTTTTTTAACAAAAAATATTGTAGGAATATTGCTATTTAATCTTTAATGAAGGCTGTTGTAAATCGAAATTAATAACTTAGAACAATGTAAGAGAGAAAAAACAGACACAAGACCTATGTGTTAAACTTTTAACTGTCAATATGGTGGCCAAAATACTGCAGGCATCATGGTAAAATATACCACATCCAATAAAAACATTTCCTATAAAGTTCAGTATAATATATGCTACCTTAAGCTAAATTTAATGTTTTATAGCCAGAATTGAAGTAATTAAATTTTTTTTATTTAGTTTTTTTAATATAGCTACTGTATTTTTTTTTTTATTAATTCATACAGTAAACATTTGTATGTATTTTGATTCTTTAAACATAAATTGATATAAACATTTTAAAAAGAAAACAATTGAAATCTGTGAAAAGGTAAGCCCTCTAAGCAACATCAGTGTTCAATTAGAACCCATAAACTACTGAAGTTTTTTAATTGGGGTTATTTGTTATGAACAACTCCTACCCTTCTATCATAGTATTAAAAGTTATTCAATACTAAAAATGAGTGATTCCATAAAACCCGATTTGAATGTAGCTGTGAAAATACAAAGCCCTAAAAGTGCTATTTCTACAATGTCAGTTTCTTTATAATTTAGATTTTTTGAATTTTGTAATTTTTCACGCATATGTTCTAAATTTTATTAGTGTTATTAACTATTTCTAAAATGGTATCATCTCTAAAAAATAAGCTTCATACTTCTTCAGGTGTAGGATTATTTCCTAAATGAATCGTTTGACCTTTTGCCCTGGAAATCTTTATTTTTATTACGTTGTTTTCAGAAGTTTTTCCTTTTTGTTTAGATCCAACGGAATTCCACTTACAGCCCTTCTTTTTAACGAAATATTTTTCCTGATTTGACAAATTTTCTTTAGTTCCTTCATTGTCAACAACATTTATGTGAGCATAATCGTTCATCTGATTATCACCTTCGGTTTCGTCACCTGAGTAATGTTCATTTGCAGATGAAAGGAGAATTCAGATAATCTGCAATCCTTTTCTGGAATGTAAGATTCGTCCAAAGATTTTTCATCACTAAAATCTGACTCGCTATCTCGGAATACGTTTTATTGTTTCAGACGCAGGATATTTATTATGGCAAGCCATATTTATCCAAAAAATTACAATATATAAGATAAAATAATAAACACAAACACACATAAATTCACACGCTTACTGAAATACCCGTCAGTGAATCATGATATACATACACACAACACGAAACAACCTCCTGAGAGTCTGGCAAAAAGAACGCACTTCAGTAGAAACAACCGACTGATAGACGGCTACGACTCTACTACTAATAGCTTACATCATAATAAATGTAAAACATAACACCGGATATGAGCAAGCATTAGACATATTTTAACGAAAGATTACTGAGATGCGATAATTAAACAGTATTTGTTTATAATAAATATATTTTACACAACCGATGGACAGACGGGTTTTTCCGGCTGAAGGTTTTAAATTATATTTAAATTCTCTTAAATAAACCACCTAATACAGACTACATATATACATATCTTACCTTAATTTTTGTGAAGGTATTTTCACGAGCTCCCGCATCTTCAGTCATAACTGATTTTGAGCTTTTTTGGACCAGTCGATTGCAATCAAAAGGGAGGTGCACAAGTAGATGACAGACGTCACGCCGAAACTAGTAAAAATGGATATTTCCGTTGAAATTTTTCGCGATCATTATACTTAGTACAAGGAAGTAAAAACAATTGAATAATGTGAAATAACATTTATTTTCTACATCCCTTGTTTTCTTAAAGTTTATTACTGTTATGGTCTACCTCAAATCTGTTATACTCACCAAGGGGATAAGTAATAACCTTAATACTATGCATTTAATAGTAAAAACTTATCATATAAAAGATGTTATTAAGTGTTCAAATCTTGTCATGATCGGTAAAAATAAGGAAATAAATTATTTTATTTGTGTGTGTATATATATATATATATATATAGGGCGTCTCATAATGTTCTTCGGAGTTTCGAAAATTCATTAACAAAAAAACTATTTCACTCATAAGAATAAAACAAGTACTGTACGAAAGAGTACTTCAAATAGTTTTTTCCACATATACTAGGCAGTTAGTAAACCATTTGCTCGCTAGGCGTTGACAGTAGAGAAAATGGCTGCCACGAGAAGCGAGAAGTCGTTTTGTAAGTTAGAATCTCACTTGTCAAAGTCAGTAATTTCTGCGCAATGTTCGTTTCGCTTGAAATTTAATAAGGAGCCACCAAGTGACAATTCAATTCGTGCATGGTATAAACAATAGAGTGAAACCGGTTGCAATTATGGCTTATGCCTCAGCTACTCAACGACTTCATTTTCTAGCAAGATGGTTGTCCTGCCCATTTTCATAACGAGGTTCGACAGTACCTTAACACAACGTTACCTCAGCGCTGGATAGGATGTGCGTCTGAAGAAGACCGACACATTATGCTGTGGCCACCAGATCACCAGACCTCACGCCATGTGATTTCTTTCTCTGGAGTTACGTAAAAGATACGGTATTTATCCCACCAATGCCGCACGATATCGCTGAGCTAAAGGATCGCATAATCAATGCAATCAACTCTATCGAAAATTACATGTTAGAACGAGTTTGGCAAGAGCTAGACTTTCGTGTTGATGTGAGCCGTGTTACTAGAGGAGCACATATTGAACATTTATAGATTTTAATTAAAACTGTTCGAGTCCCTGCATCACCTCGTACAACTTTCATTTAGGTAAGTGAAATACTTTTTTTCTACTGAATTTTTTTAACTCCTAAGAACATTATGAAACGCTCTGTATATGATAATACCAAATTGCACGGCAATCTCGTGGGAGACGATTCTATATCCAAAAAATATGAAAAATCAGAAAACGTTTCGTTACTGAGTTTCGGCTCGCGAAACATTTATTTTCTGCGTACTTTACGTTTGGGCCTGAATTAAACAATCTGCATGTGTGTGTGTGTGTGTGTGTGTGTATGGTACATGTAAATATACAACACGCATACATATGGCATCCTTCAACCAGTTGATTGCAATCCACCGGCTGAACAAAAATGACACATCAGTTTTAAAAATAGCTACCATCCGATAAGAACGTTAATTACTTACGCCGGTTGTTAATCTCAGATTATCACGTTATAAGTTATTATTATATAATTATAAATATTTTAGGTCTACAGCAATGTAAACAGTGCACTATTATTGAAAATTTGTACTAATTTAATTTTTATAATTTTATAATATTCATATTATTTGCTACTTGAGGCCTGGAGTAAATAAACGTACCGTGTGTTAGTCCAAGTATTTGAATTTCCATTCGGTACATTTCATCTACGATGCTATATAAACAGTAGCAATACTTCTTAGCTTTATATATTTTAATGACACAGTTAAATTATATGTCCAACGCTATTTTAAAAATGATTATTTGGTCTTGAGAAACTTCACTTTAATTTCAACTCTGGCGTTGTTAGCTGCTCATGATAGAAATTACTTTGAGTGAGGTTGGTTTAGTCATTAATTTAGATTAAATAAGTATCATACTGAAATTTATGATTTATTTGCTTTATTGCAATGTTAGATTAATTAATTTTTTTTTATATAAGTGTTTTTAAGTGTCTTGAAATTTAATAACTATGGCCGAGAGTCCTTCTTGCTGTATATTTAAATATAGGAAAGGTATTAGGAAGTGGGGAAAGGACTTCTTAATGTTTTCAATAAATTTCACCAAAAATACCCTCCTTTAGAAATTAAACTAATAGAAGCGCTTACATCTGAATTCCCGGACATATCCATTTCAAGTATCGAGAGATCGCGAGCGGAAAAAATGCGGTAGTATACACACTAAAAAAGTAAGAAAACGTCCAAAACCCGTTTTAGGTCATTTTAACGATTTCAATAAAAATGCTGTCAGTCCAAGGTGTTTTTTTTAAAAATGAATTGCCCACACTCAATAAGGTACTTTCAGCTGTCAAAAGTGATCCGGATCTACCGAAAATTACTCGGGCTAGTTTACATAAACTTCTTTTATCGGTGGGTTTCAAATTTACAGGAAAAAGTAGAAATAGTTTTATCATTGATAGAGATGACATAAAGATTTGGTGAAGGAAATATTTGAAATAAATTACAGTTTAGAAAAATGGGAAAAAAGATTTTTTATCTGAATGAAACTAGGATGACCGAAGATGATTCAGTCAATCAAGTTTGGTGTGACACTTTCGTTACATCAAAACAGGCTTTCCTATCTGGTTTAAGTACTGGTATTAAATCGGCAAGTAGCAAAGAAAAACAGTTGATGGTAGTGAATGAAGATGGATTTGTAAACGGTGCATTATTAGTTTTCGAATCCAATAAAAAGGGTGATTACCACAAAAATATTATTTTTTTTTTTAATTGGTGTAATACAATTGAATGAGCCTGAGGAGAAAGGGAATAGTCAGTTTTTGCTATTTTTCAGGATGAAAAACGTTCTGCTGTTATAAAATTGTAAGATAAAAATACCACAAAAATTGGTAGTGTTCTTTATATGTTCTATTAACATTATTTAAGGCAGCACCATTTTTTGCTTTTGATTTGAATTCAATAATTTTTTTTTTTAATTTTGACTTAGTTCCTTTCTACTAATTTTGGTGATAAAAATAAAACAGTTTGGTATTATCCATACATATAAACTTTATTTCTCGTTTAAATTAAATGAATATTACTAAAACGTTACACTGGTATACAAGAATTCAATAATAATTAAGATAAGAAAAATGTTTTACTAAGGTTCTATTATTTAGAGTTCCAGGTCGATATTTCTTCAAAAGATTTAACGGCCTTTTTTTTTGTTGCACATACACTATTAGCTCTATAATATCTTGAAGCTTTTTCCCATAAACTGGAACAAGGTTGTACAGATAAGCAGGTCTTGCTGGCATAGAGAAGTTTGAAGGTGTAGGCTTTCCAATAACGAATTTATATTTCATAAAACTTTCAATATAAGTGTGCCCAACAATGACTCCTTTGTTTTCAGAAGAGAATTCAAAATGTTTGAAATGAGTAGGCACCAAACTTTGCTTCTATTGCCGTGTTGTATCAATTGAGCTGGTTTCTAAAGAATGGACAGTTTTTTTTTTAAATAATGCGGCCACCAACTGTCAATATCTAGAATATCTGAAGTTTCCACAACTTTAACTACAACGTTTTTCTTTGCATTGCATACAATCTTAAAATAATCCTTTGGATCTTAACATAAAATCGATTAAATCTTTGAATTTCTTTTTAAAAACACCAAAATCCCTGTCACAGTGAAGATATGAATGACCACGCTCAGAAAATTTGCAATCTACAAAGTGGTCCAAAAGTTGCAGTACGACCTACTATTTCACAAGTTATAAAGAAAATGAAACATTTGAATACACCAAAGTAAATTAGATATGAGAGTCCACCTTTGGGGCATAACACAACAATGGACGCCATTTTGGATCGCCGTCCATTTATTTAAATAGGAAGGGGTTCATGTGACGTATCAAAAGAGATTGAAATTTTACCAGGAATTCATTTCTGCAATCAGATTTCACATAACTGTTACAGTTAGCAGTTACTAGCATCCAGATTTGACACTGGAGGACTACATAATGTGTTCAATATGTCGACCGTTTTGTTGAATGCATATAACTCCAGTCGTTTAATCCAGTAGCAGACACTCACAGAAGAACTTCTGGTGCGATTTCCATGAAGCAAAGCGTAATTCTTTGTTGCAGATGGTGAACATCACGAATATTCTTTGCGTAAACAAGTTGCTTCAAATTATCCCACAAATAAAGTCCATAGGTGTGAGGTCAGGTGATCTTGGTGACCATTCCACTGGGCCACGCTGACCAATCTACTGCTCAGGCAACTGGATATCGAGCCACTGACGAACATTTAGCCCAAAGTGTGGCGGAGTACTATCTTGTTGAAAAAACGAAGGGAATGTTCCATCTTTATCTAAAAGGGCAGGAAAGACAGTGTCTCTCAGCACGTCCAAGTACCGCTGAGAATTAAGGGTTCCATCAATGAAAATTGGTCCAATCACAAGGGTACCCGATATCTCACACCACACTTTAACATCTCCAATGACATTAGATGAATCAATCCAGTGGGGATTTTCATCACACCAATATCGGTGATTCTGCCGGTTCTCTTCGCTACTCATATAAAGCATTGCCTCGTCACTGAATAGTATATTCTGTGGGAATGTATGGTTTTTCTGATATTGTCGTAATGCCCACGTTCAGAACTCGACACGTCTGTTTGGGTCATCCTCAGAAATCTTTTGCAACATTTGCATCTTAAATGGCTGCCATTTGTTGCTGTGAAGAATACGCAGAATATAGGAACGACTAACACCAATTTCACTTGCAAGACGTCGAGTGCTGCGTTGTAAGGTCCTCGCAAAGGCAGCCAAGACTATCGTCGAGGTTGTCTCATCAGTGGAAGGTTTGGGACGACCATTGCGTCGCCTGTCGGACAGGTTTCCAGTTTCCGTGAATTTGAATAAGAGACATGCAACAGTGTCATGCGAAATCAGTGGTCTCTCCGGGTGGCGCCTGTTGAAATCTGCTGCAACGACTCGACTGCTTCGTTCACCAGACATCACGATCACCTCAATTCGCTCTTGCTTCGTCAAAGCCATCACATGTCATTTGTAAAAGATTTTCAAACTTTTGGATGCCAATAATTCCTACACCGTAACAGTTACGTGAAATCTAATTGCAGAAATGAGTTCCTGGTAAAATTTCAATCTCTTTTCATACGGAACATGACCTCCTTCCCATTTAAATAGATGGACGGCGATTCAAAATGGCGGCCATTGTTGTGATGTGCCCCAAAGGTGGGTCTTCATACCTAGTTTACGTTTGTGTATCCAAATGTTTCATTTTCTTTACAACTTACGAAATAATAGGCTGTACTGCGACTTTTGGACTACTCATATTTTGTGAAATCTCTCTGATGCTGTCAGACTAGCACAAAGTCTAACTAACGTATGATTCCTGTTCTGACCAGGGCAGAATCAACAAACAGGCACAACTCAGTAACGTCTGTTGACAAAAAATTAACATAATCGTATAAGAAAGAGGCTACCTCATTAGCGCCCTTATTTGAAGTGTGTTGAAAAATATGTCATATAATTAATAAAAATGCAAGTTTCAAAAGTCGGAAGAGGTTAATTATCTTAGTATTCGTCCTCAGAATCTGTAATGGCAGTAGCGTTATCAGCTGTTTTGGGCAACTCCATCATATAGCCAGAATAAAATGAAGCTGTCTACTGGCCACCTAAATAGATAAAATATATATACAATTTGTATATCTAACGTTAATTAGACGAAGTTAGCGAGCGAAGCGAACGTAGATTATGCTTGGTTAGGTTTTATTGATATAGTGCGTGATACGTCATTATACGGAATCTACATAATCTAATCAAACATAACCTAGCTCTCTTCGCTCGCTAACCTCATCTGATTAACGTTAAAGTAAAAATTATATAAGTTATACGTATAGGTGATTTTATTTTTATATACGCAAACGATTGGATTTTAGTAGGTGTCCATATAACCGATACGGGACCATGTAAATCCAAATTACTGTTAAGATCTTTTTTCCCAATTTTCTCTTTTAACAGTATAATACCTGTAGAGTTAGATACACCAGTTATCATATACGTCACCTTATTGCCTATCAGATAAAAAACATTTTTTCCCGGTACAATAAATGTTAGCAATTGCTGGAAGACATGTAATTGTTTGCAAGACGAGGGCTACCAACATTTAGCGATGAATCACAAATATAATTTCATACATCCGGACACGGGAGCTCATAAACAGACAATCGAACGTGCATGATGAGAAGTACGTTCAAACGTTCCTTGGTAGGAAACTGTAAGCACCACTTGCACGGGCATTTCGCAGAGTTGTTTTTCAAAAAAAAAAATACAGTAACTACAAGACCCGATTACATCATTTATGGTCCTTTCTTGGTTCACTGTATCCTGACTATATGATGGAGTTGCCCAAAACAGCTGATAACAACGCTACTGCTATTACAGATTCTGAGGAAGAATAATGAGGAAATTTCATTCTTCCGACTTTTGAAACTTGTATATTTATTAATTATATAAAATATTTTTCAACATACTTCAAATTGAAAAAGGTTGAGGACGTTCAGACTCACAATTACCATTATTTTGTGTAGCTACGCATGAGAATTACTGCTGCAACAGTAAAACAAGATTACTATCGAAGATAACTTTAGTGTATTTATTAATTTATAATAAAGTTTTCTTAAATTAAAAAACATCAAATGTTTTAGAATATACCAAGTAATAGCCAACTATTTCTGTATTATTCTTATGATAGAACTTAAATCAGGCGCATAGTAGCTGTCGCACAATTTTGTGTTCACCTGGTTCATACCTCTTCGTTCGGCATCAGCTTTATTTATTTCAGACTCAATGTAAAGTAGACAGATATTAGCCCTCCTTTCTTCTTTGTGTAAAATTTATTCATTGGTTGGCAATAACAGCTAATCAACAATTAAGTTTAGGGTCAAGCATTTGAATATTCATTTGAGCAGTGTTAGTGTTGTTGTTCGGTCAGTCATTCACAATATGTGATATCACAAATCTGTTTTTGTTTGGAGAGTTGTTGGATATGTTGTTGATTTATAGTAAAATAAAATAAAATTGGGTTGGCTGCTGTGCGTGAATATCTGGAAACGACGTGAAGGGCAGGTTGCTGACTGAGGCTGTCACACTACTGGATCTAGAATGCCTCAATTCTGGGGGTACACTAACGTTCAGGAGGGGGACCACCGGGTCCATTATTGATCTTACTTCTTCTACGCCAGCTTTGGTGGTGTGGATTTGGGACTGGCAGGTGAGTGAAGACTACCTAGTGAGTGATCACCAGGCCATTCTCATGAGTGTTACAGATGGAAGTTCTCCGGGGGCTGGGAGGCTGGTTCCCCTTAGCTGGAGTACCAGGGGTATGGACCCAAAAGAATTTGCAGAGACATTGGATCTCAGTGCGGTATGCGAGGTTACTGCGGTAGAGGACGGGGCCACATGTATGTTTGACTGCTTAAAAACAGCATGTGCTGCTCTTTTCCCTCTTGGGTATTGTTGGAAGAATCATTCCCCATTATATTGGTGGACAGAAGATATTGCTCGGAAATGCAGGTTGTGCCTTGAGACTAGGAGGCTCACACAGCTAACGCATCTCTACTCATTAGGATAGTTATTCATGGCCCAATATAGGAAGTGCAGGAGCAAGCTCAATAAGCTTATTAGAGACTCTAAAAGGGCATCTTGGAAGCAATTCATCTCAGAAATTGATACAGACCCATGGGGGAATCCATTTAAAATTGTCGTTGAAAGGGCACTAAGAACTAGAGTCCCCTTATCATTGGACAATACATGTGTCAAGCCTTTGTTCTACTTAAGTATTATTATAATATTTTTCTATAAAAAATTTATACACTGAATTCTCTTAGAGCTCAAAACTTAAAATTTACAGAAAATACCAAAATATTAAATTTAAGATACTTGATGAATTAGTAAATATTTGTTTACAAAATTCGTTTTTTTTTTATAAAATCTTGCTGTTATTTTAATAACACTGGTCAAAGAAAAAGAATTTTTTTTTTGTTATATGCATTCAATCAGGTGTATTTTATAGTATTTTTTCACATTGACTTCAAATCTGCAAACCAAAACTGAATGGGGAGGGCAAAGGTTTTAATAACATAGATTTAAAGAAAATCTGATTCTTTTAGGAGTTATATAGTCTAAGGAATGATATGATCTTTTCTAATATCTTCTTTTCTTTAGCTTTCTCCTGTATTCAGTCTCTAGCAGTAATTGTCAACCATATTCAGACTCTAATTTCCATGGTAGTGTGTTTCCTTCATTGATATATCCTGATGAAAGAGTTTACCATGCTCATCTCTTACATTGTGAAGGTTTGTTAGAAAAAAGTTCGAATGTAAATGTAACATATGTATTTTTAGACATATTGAATCCCAGTTTTTATTGTTGTCAAGAAGTTCACTCCCCAATTCTACATAATTCTTTGGTTTCTTTTTGACCAGGAATGATTGAACAATATTTTAAAATGATACTGATGCTACTTTCTCAGTTTCATTCAAACTCCTCTCAAAGTTTGAATCCTTCATTAGCTTACGTATCTGTGGCCCAACAAATATTCCTTCCTTGAATTTTGTCTCACCAATCCTGTAAAACTTAAGGTATAACTTATTGATCTTAAGATAAAAGAAATCTTGGCTATTACAATCCAACGCTTTGATGTAATTTTTCATGGAACCAAGTTTTATGTGTAATGGTGAAAGATACATTATTACACATAAGTTTTATGTGGTAGTGGAAAGTACAGATTTTTCAGATTCATAAGAATTTGATGAATAATATTTTTCTACCTGGCTGTGAATGCTTCTTTTGACCAGTCTTTTTTAATGAAGTGGTTTTTCTTGTCTCAACTGTCCCACTCGCATAAGAAACTTCAGTACTTAGTGTAATAGAGATACAGTTTCTAAGATCTGCTACATTTTGATATGTTTTGTTTTTAATAAACTTAAAAATTCTTAAGCTTGTATTTAGTTTCCATGGACTTTATTCACACTATTTTACTCAGAATCATATTCTCTACAAAATTTATTTTAACGTTTATGTGTTTCTTTCCCATTTAAAAAAATTATTTTACGCCAAACATAAAATAATGCCTTTTTTACCCTTATCTTTTTTTCTTTTACCCCAGATTTCTTGAAAAGTACTAAAAATACAGTTCAATTTTTGACTTCAGATTTCGTATAAAATCATAAAATTTTTTTTAGTTTGGATCCCAAGAATTTCAGTCTGGCGCAAGTTTACAGTAGGCACAGAAATCAAGGCGAAATGTTTTGCCAGCTGACACTCGCTAATGAAGTGTTAATGAAACTATGTTGGTATGAACTCTCTTCTTTATTTTCACCCGTAGAAAATTTTCTGAATGTTTGTAAGAAACATTTTCTTTGCAAATCACTTTGTATATATATTTTTTAAATTTATATATTTATTAGGATGTAGCTAATTAAAATTTTTAATATCTAAAGAGGTACCACTATTTTACAATAAATTTATTTCAAATTTTTTTCATTCTAAATCCCTTTAAACAAAGAAAATTTTCAAACATAAGATGTGATACTGGTATATGAAAAACAACAATTTACAAAATAAAATCATTTCAATCTAAACCCATTTCCTTTTACATCACAAATTTAAATACATTTATTTTTAATTTCATTAGTTTTACAATTTTTAATTTCAACAGGTATTTTCTTTTTTCTATATATATATATATATATATATATATATATATATATATATGTGTGTGTGTGTGTGTGCGCGCGCGCGTGTGTCCTTATTTCTTACTTTGAGGTATGTAACAATTTTTACTAATAAGATAAGATGATTAAAAAAAAAATCAATATACAATTTTGTAGATAATGGTTTGACATTACTTGTGTTCTAAAATTATATTTTAAAATAAAGTGCATCCTTATTTTACAAAAGTTATAATTAAAGTACATTATACCATTGTTATTACATTTAGATAAAACAGAAGTACAATATAAAAAGTGAGGCAAAACTGTAGCATTTAGTTTGGTAAAAAGATATCTGCTAAGATGTTGGAAGTGGGGCAACCCACAAGCCATTAACTGTATAACGTTTCAGAATATCGAGCAATGCGGTCATATCTGCTCGAATTTAATTTGTCTTGATCTTGCTTGTTTTCCAGTGTTATGTAGCATTTTTATCAATTTATATCTCGGCGTATAATAATGGTGTTTTGTGTATTTTTGTTAGGGATGTAGGCTTCAAGGATGAATTTGCTTACATAAATGTTTTTTTGGATGTAAATGACATGTACTAATGTTTGTTAATGCTAATGTATTTATTTAATAACTAATTAACAAATGATTTAGTAATTTAATAATGTTGTGCAATTTCCACTGCTGTACGTCATAAACAAAAATATTGCAAAGTAACGTTTAAATTACGTTACTTCCGCAGTGTGGTTCATGCTGTTCTGCTAAAATCTACTTTTATCCACAAGTAAATCAGCTGATGTATCAGCTGAGCTGTATGGCTGAACCAATTGTACTGTGTTACTGTTATGATACAAAAGTTTTAAATCAAGAGTAATGTTGCAGACAAATTGTTATTTAATTTAATTTTTTTTTGTATTACAGTCCATCTTTCTAACGAAGATTGTGAACCTGTGATTAAAAATGTTTTCTGTTGTCAGACTTCCGTTATTTGAGGTTATATTAAAGGTTAACTATGGATCAAAATTGTGTAGCTGCTCTGTTATCGGTGATAGCGCATATTTGTACCACTCGTGCAGAATGTTTACCCAAAAAAGTTGTTTTAAGACTATTTCAGTAGCCGAGTTTATAAATGAAGAAAATAAAAAGAATTGTATGGCAAGGTTACAAAAAATTTCTGTGCCGTCGTTTGTTAAAAAGAAACCATTAAAGAAGGCAGCTGTTTTGATTCCACTTTGTACCCAAAATAATGAAATTTCGTTGTTATTTACTTTAAGAAGGCGCGATTTGAAACGACACAGGGGACAAGTTTCATTCCCCGGTGGAGTTCAGGACCCTGAAGACGTCAGTTTATGTGAAACAGCATTACGTGAAACAGAAGAGGAATTGCGTATTTGTAGGAATTTTATTGATGTTTGGGGACATGGGAACCCTATTATTGGTGTTGAATTTAGTGTCTTACCTGTGTTAGGTTTTATTGGTGACATTAATGAAATTAGCATGAAACCCAATCCTGATGAAGTTGAGTTGGCTTTTACAGTTCCCTTATCTCATTTTTGCAACAAAGATAATTGTAAATTCACTAAGTTCCGTAATAAAAATGAAAATATTTACATAATGCCTGTTTACCCTCATACACCTTACAGAATTTGGGGTATGACAGCAGTTATGATTCATCTGATTCTTTCTGCTCTTCTACCAAATGATTACAATCATAAATTACACACTTGAAGAATGTATGTATTTTTCGCTTCAATTCTTTGTTAGTACTGAAGGACTTTATTTTATTCTGAAAGACCAGATTTTATTGTTGGACATTCACTCAGTAAAGTAATGAATGGCAAACAAGTTAAATAAGGAGTGGTTTTATTTTGTTGTAATATTTTTCTCAAACCGTACCTCACATATTGTTTGTAACTTTGTACTGCAATAAAAGAATATGAACATATATATATATATATATAATTATGAAAAGAGGCAGCACAAAAGCTTAACCAAAAATCCATTTGAGATTACTAAGATTTAAACAATCATGTTTTGAAGAATATGTATGTGTGTGTATATATATATATATATATATATATATATATATATATATATACATTTGTAAAAAAATCCAGTCTTCAGTTGTGGTGTAATGGAAAACCATTTATATAACTATTTTAATTATAAAATCCAACAAAATTTTCTGTTTTGGTTTTGTTCATGTTGTTCACATTGCCTGCTGTCAGTTATATGGTCATCTCTGAAAATTGCCGTATTTAATTGCAAAAACTGCTTAGTTAGATTGAAATGCATCTGTTGTTATTTTAACAAAGAAATTTAATGAAAAATGCATCATCACAAAAGTTATGTAAAACTGATGCCGGTTATAATTTCATACATTTTATTGCTGTATTACCTTGAATCCCTTAGGGCTGAATAATGATAAACGACAGCTATAAATTATTATTTTTTATTAATCTGTGCATATTAACTTTAAGATTGTGGATTTCTTGTTAATAATCTATAAAGCGTTGCTTATTTATTACATGGACAAAGTAATCTATTTTGATACTTATGAAATGCTGTCAGAAGAAGTTTGTTACTCTGCTTTAATGTACCACACTGTTGGTACCATACTGCTGGTGGAGGAGGATATTTCTAAGACTCTACATCTCGGAGATAATTATGAACTTGTAAATCATATCTAGTAGTGTAACAATTTATGAGAGTAATTATATTTTTATACTTTTAAATACTGTGAAGCTGGTGAAAAATCATTGACTTTTGTTGTAACTTGTGTTAATAGAAACATAGTCTTTTCAGAATACATATAAGATGTGTGCAGTCTAAGATTTTAATTGTGTTTAAGCTTATTTTTAAGCCTAAAGAAGCTGCCTATTAAGCACTTGTAAATTAATTTTTTTTTAAATATAGACCAAAATTAACTTTAAGTATTTATATATTAAGTTCTTTTTAAGTAATTTTTATATTATGTGTTGTTTATTTTCAAACAGACTTAAACTTTTTTATTTGTTGATGCTTGATGTCTGTGATAAAATGTAAATTAGATCGTTTGTGATATTACAGTTTATTGGTGTTGTACATTTAAACTATCAAATACAATAAAAATTGCCAGTAATTAAGCAAATAGCATTAACAAAATTAATGTTGTAGGCCAGCATTAAACGAAATTAACATTATATTTTAATTATAAATCAATTTTATACTTATTTTGATTACTGTTATATTAGCTTTATTTAACACATACTTTTATTTTGATATTATGCTACCTCACCACAGGGTGCAAAGCCCCTTTATATATTAGCAGAGATTCGCAGTCTAATACCAATGTTCTTGAGCAATGCAATTAATTGCACTTCCACGTGATCACCAGTATTGTGCACATTCAAATAAAAACTGGATTTGCAGAAGCTTCATATAACAGCTTCAACAACAACAGATTAGTAATGATGCTTATCCAGTCCTAACTGAACCAGATTTTGATACTGATTGTGACTGCAATATCTGAAGAGTTGTCATAGTGGTTTGTTTTAGATACTTTGCATGGTAGTATTCCTTTGATGCTATTCAGCATCAAAATTAAAATAAACAATTTTAATTACACTTAAAAATAAACACTCTAAAAATAATTATTTTCTTGAAAATGGATGTAAAGTAATGGTTTAGAAATCATAATCTTTTTTTATAAATTGAAGTCATAATTAATATTGTTGGTTAAATTAAAGTATGTTTATTTAATTTATCACAATTCATATAAAACTAAATTTATTCCCTATTTCTGCTTTTATTTAATTTTTCATAGTGATTTTTTATTTTTTATTAGATCAGCATTCTTAAACTATGATGAGTCTATCATGGTGACACATTCTTGCTCTGTTAGGAGAGAAAATGATAATGTAACTGTATTTGGTAAAACATCAATCCAGTATTATCTCTCTGAAATAAATAAGTGTATATTTATATATGTACGAGGTAGAAGCGATACAACTTGATAAAATATTATTTTTTAAATATTTAGGCTAAAATTTAGTAGCTAATTGATAGCTTCTTAAATTTTATATAGCTCTTCAATGGAGCTATCTGAAATGACCTTGCCCAACCTATAGTTAAATGTTTTATTGTTTTGCTTAGGGACTGTATCACATCAAGGAAGGGAACAAATACCATTTACGTCAAATTGTAGTTGCAATTTTCGTTGATTGGTGAGTAATTCAGCAAAATCCTGATTTATACGAAAGTAAAAATAATCAGCAAGCCTGCTAATAGGCTGGCTTAAAACCTATAGGAAGTTGCCCCCTCACACTGTTCCTTCCATATGACATTGATATAACAAAAGCAGACCACTCCGGTTCCTGAGCAGATGGCATAGGAGGCATATGAGAGTGAATTGTCCCATGAAAGTGTTGATATGATGGATGGCAGAAGTGGTTTTGTTATTGATACATTTTCATAAAGTTATTGATACTTTTTCTTACTTAGGATACCCAATCTTCTTAGATGGAATAATTGTAATAATTTTACTGTGCTGTTTGCCATTATGTCGCGTGGTTGTATGTTTTTTTGTTATTGTAATATTTTTTCTTATTCACACATTTTTTTGTCATCTTCTGCTAAGTTCACTTTTGGATTCTACATTAGTTTTATTTATTGAATAGAACATATTCCAACCCTTATAGTTGTCTTGTGGACTAGTTAACAGTGAATGACTGTTAATCTTTTATTAAGGTGAGTTTACAGTCTAGGTGGATGCAATGCCTCAAGAAGGGATAGGTCAAAATAGAATCAATAAATTCTTTCATCTGGCTTTGGTTACACAAAAATTAACCTGATGTCATTTTTATTAAGTCTATTAAATTTAATTAGATCCTTTATCCAGCTATTATGTTTTTGAGACATGTAACAGAACAGCACTTTCTCGAGGTTTCTACCTTTCATCGTAACAGATCTTAGAGAGGATTGTGGATTACCAGAGACTAACAAGCAGAACATTTTTTACAGCCACACAGATAAAAAATGTAATCAATGTCTTAAGCTATTTTAAAACTTAAAAATCACTTAAATTTCTAGGTTGTTTTGTAATTGATATACTAGTGTAGTAATATAAATATAACGTAGTTATACTATACTAGTATTTTTATAAATTGGGGAAATGTGAGTCGTGCTGTCTTAATAAAATTCAACTGAGTACTTATGTTCTCTTTTTAATTACATCATGAACTAGAGATAATTGAAATGTGATTATTATATTATTTAGATTATTGAAGTAAATCTTGACCATTTTCTCTTTTCAATTTTAAGGTAGAATATTTCTTCCAATAATAAAAGAGTACTATTTAGGATATTGATTTTGTTTTGTCTATAGTAATTAGTAATTTTGTCTTTATTTTAACTCTGTCCATTTTTCAATCTCTTTAAAATCTGAGCTCTTTGAAGCACAGATCCTAGTATTCATTAATTAAAATCAAATATCCAAGCAGAATCAGTTTGCTGTAGTAGAATCAAGTATTCATTTTGTTCTCCAATTTAATGTTGTGCATTTAGTGGTACTGTGATTAAGTACATGTTATGAATTAATGCTTATTTTTTTATATATGATTCTATTAATTGTCACTTACAGAAGCTTAACCCAGCAGTTTATTTAAGATCAGCATTGAAAACATATCACAGTAAAACACCTTTGTATGCGTAAAACAGAGTTAAATATGCTTTTATTTGATTTAAGGAAAATATAAATTATTAATCAATGTGATTTCAACTGAATTCATACTTCATACTGACTACATGTCTGTTTATTGGAATTTGAAAAAGTGATCATTTGCAGTAAAAAATCTGTTTGAGGTTGCCTAAAAATTGCAAACTAGCCTAATAGCTAAAGTGCTTATTGGGTGCCAGACCTCCTAATACCCCAAGTTAACTACTATCAAAAAGATTTTGTAAAAATAATACATCTAACCACTAATATTATTTATTAAGAACCTTTTTTTTACTTATTAAAAAAACCATTTAATAAAATTAATTTTAATTTTAAATATATTAAAAATGGCATAGATTGATAAAATTATATTAGGAAAACAACATTTTACAAATGTAACTCAACCCTTTTAGTAGCCTACTGAAATAAATACTATAAATGTAAAACTGTGAATACATAACTGATGAAATTTTATGATAGAGATAATTTTCTACACCTATAGTTTAAGTATCATTTGTTCTTATTGAGCAGTTGTTACAGTCATTCCAGATCAGTTTAAGGCAATGAAAACCATCATTTTAGATTTGGATGAAACTTTATTTATTTTATCCTTTCATAGAGTTGTAAAATTTCACCAGAACTTTTCTCTCGACTCAACTATCATTCTATAGCCATTCAGGTAAAGTGGTTTTTTTTCCTTTTACGAGGCCTTCGTACAATTTGTGCCTTCATTTATAAAAAAAAAAGGTGTTTCTTATATTAATCTAATAATGTTAACAGATTTATGATGATTTCAGGAAAAGATACTTAAGTATTAAGCATTATCATAAGTCTGAAAAGTATTTTTAAAAATATAATTTTGCAATTTTTATATTGGAAACAGGAGTTTTTCTATCCATTGAATTACTTTTATGAGGGAAAGGAGCAATTAAGTAGATTCCCCCTCCCCCAAATAATTCTTAAGATATGTTTATCATTTGCTTGGATAGTTTTTTTAATCTTTTGTAAAAAAATATTGACCTTATAATTAATAGCAGAAAAATGTATATATAGATGTACTTTATACATTTACTTTTTCTATAAATAGAAAAAACTCGATTTTATGGTAAAACATTTAGAGTATAATATACTTTTTGACACTATTTTTTATACAGGTTAGTAAGTTGGTATACATCATCAAAAATAATGATGATCGTGTATCCCAGAAAAATGGCATATGATGAAAAACATGTTTTATTTTGTTTAAAAAAAGATAATACTTTAGTAAAAATAAAAAAGGCAAACTTACAAATTACAAATAAGTTTACATTTACAATATAAATGTATTTTTTTTTTAAGTAGATTTAAATTAATTTTATGTACTTTATGTTTTGACTTAATATTTACACTTGTAATTAATTGCAATTGTTTTACAAAATTTCAGTAATTTTGTGAATTTTTTTACAAATTTTTTTATAAAAATGTTAGCATAAAGTTGTAAATAATTCCACATAAATTAGTTTTGTCAATCTTATAAAAAATTATTTATTTTCACATAAAATTTTACTGTTTTATCTGCAAATCAGCTTCTTATTGAGAAGCCGTTATTTCTTAAAGTGCTATATAATGGATCAATATTTTCTAAAGTTTGAGAAAAAGAATATATTGCTGTTCATAAAGCTAGCAAATTTATTGATGATCAAATAAAGCTGAGCAGATTCATCAATATTGTCGACAAAATGTACTGACTAGTTAGTGCCAGTTGGTGATGCAATGTTGTTCACATTACTGAGAAATAAACTTAACAAATAAATTATTTAGATACACAGAAATAAAAGATTTACATACAGTTAACTGGAAAAGCCCTCCCTAGATCAGTCATCACTAATTCTTTTATTTGTTAAATATTTAGATTGCTAAAATTTGGAATAGTTACTTCCTGCTAAAAGTAAAAGTTATTTTGTAATTGTATGTAATGGCCATAAGAATTAATCATAAATACAATTTATTGAAAATTAAACATGTTAATTTAATCATGTGTTTATATTTATGATTGTGCAATATTTGCTAAAAAGAATTGTATTCATAAAAAATTAACAATATCCATCTCTAACAAAACAGACAACATAACTGTTAATGTAATTTCTTTCAAGAAATTTTCTGTGTATTTTTTAACCTGTACATAGTTATATGTTTAAATAATTTTTATTAAATACATATTATTTACAGTACAGTATCTTCACATAGTTAATTTTTTTTATTTCTTTTTTTAATTATTAATAAGGTCCTTAAAATCACTTCTATATTTTGTTTAATCACTAATGATTGATTGTGGTCTAACCATGCTAAATGTTTTTAGCATTCTTCCTTCCTGGCTAGCAAACACTGAAGTATTTCATTTTTTTTATTTGCAAAGTATCAGACCCTCCCTTTTCTATTGTGATCTATTATTATGTCCCAAGTTTTTATTATAATTTTGCTTGTCATTTTGTTGTTTTTTCCGTTAAGATGTTTAAGAAAAGGTATGATGTGTATTTGTAAATCACCAAAATTTTTATCTTATTTTTAAAAAGTTGTCTGCATAATTAGCTTTTTAGTGATATTAAACTGAGACCTTTTCCACTAGTGGCAGCATTTGCGTTTCTGTTGATAATAGTATAAACATGCGTCAGTGTAAGCTGGAAAGATATCATTCTTGCATATTGCCAGCAACACCACAATGACTGGCAATAACTCTTCCTCTATTATATGTTCTCTTAATGGAACAAGTTTCATCAATTTCCTTGTACATATTAGGTCCGTCAATATTGATAGTAAATGGATTATTTAGTAAATTTGCATGTCTTGTGGTTCATTCACAGTTATCAACAGAATTCGACCAAAATGCATTCTTTACTCCAGCAGTAAATGAATAACATGGCAGTGTGAAAATCTAACCGTGATTTGATGAGCCACATTTCACGTCTCAATTGTTTAGACTTATGACAGTCTTTTCTGGAATAACCCAATATTCTTTACTTCGAGTGTATATTTTCATAGATTGATTGCCTATATTTATGCTTGATAGCGCCTCTAGCAAAGATAGTAACTCCTGATCAGGACGTCTTCAGAGTTTTGCAATTTACTAAATGTGAATATGAGTTACAGTTCATCATGCCTTTCATAGAAAGTTTAATTGTGATCCTCAGTATGACAATAACATTGTCAATGGCATAATCAGCTTAAAATGACCAGATGTATGTATGAAGGGAAGAACAGGACAACCAAAGGTATTTGAAGAAAATATTGAATGTGTCAGAGAGTCTTTCTTACGTAGTCTTAAAAAATCTGTTAGGCTAGCCACAAATTGGACAGTGATGACCTACTGTTATTGGGGCATGGATTGTTTTATGGGTTTCCCATACATAATGTATGCTGCGTACATGCCTCTTTCCTCTACTACAAGATTGACCAGAAAATTTTATTTTGAATGACTTTTCCCAAACTGCTGGGTTGGTTGGCCTAGACCCAATGAAAGAGCTTGTTTGTGGTAGCGTCCAAGGCCATCAATATAACCGCATAAGTATTATTTTCCTTTGTATTTTTTGTAAATCATCATGCTCTGCTATCTACTGATCTACTCAGTTTGAGGCACAGAATTGAAGCAGTTTCTATAACTCCAGATATGCTGATTAAAGTGCAGGACAAACCTCCTATCCTAGTCAATGCTGTGTGTCTGATAGGTTCTCCCAAATTGTCTTATGAAAAAAATAAATAGAAGTGTTGTCAGACAGCCCTACCTGGTTGGATGTTTACTGAATGGTACTCACGAGAAAAACTGTAACTATCACTATTTCATTTTATTTGTGATTCATTATTACAAATCAAAGTTACAAGATAGTAAATAGTTTTAAAACACCAATATTCTTTGTTGTACACTCTTTGTTTATTACATCAGAGAGATACAACTCAAAACTGAAATATATAGTATATTATAGTCAGTTCAATACTGCATTATCTGAAATGTCTTTCATTTTTTCAGAATAATCTGATTTTAAGAAAAAAACTAATGTACAGCAGTGCATAAAATATATACTGAAATAAAAGATTCATTCTTGTAAGAATACATCCAGATTTATAAGTTTTAAACATAAAAATGTGATTTCCTCAAAACATGCAATTTTGAGTTGTATCATTTTTGAGGTGAGGAGCAATGTAGAGTTCATATTATGTTTGTTTTAGGCAATGATAACACAAAAGCGTTTTTTGCTCTCCCAAAAAAAAATATAATATAGAGTTCGAGAATGGAAGAACTGTATCAATTTAAAAACAGAATTGCTCAGCATGTTTGAGAACATGCAGTAATAAAATATGATTTTAACAACTCCAATAGAATGAAGACTAGAGTAAATATGCTATTATATCCCTCATTCATATTTTAGATCCAGTGAAGTAATACATTAGTGATCAGCAGACACATACAGTGCAAAATAACAGAGCTTTAGACCTGTTGTTTTCCATGTTCTCGCTAAGAATCCATGTTTTCCATGTTTTGAATCATGTTTGCTTACATATATGTTGGAAATCTATTCATTTCCTTAATCTGTAGTATAATTTAAAAAAAAACAACAACTTGCCTTCACTATTTTGCAGTCAGAAATACAAAAAAATTTTAAAAGAAATACAAAATATTTTGCAGTTCGATTAATGAGTATCAAGTTTCAACTCGCTCACCACTGTGACTCGCTGCATAAGCATTTATGAAAAATACACCATTACACACAGTCAATAGTCTGTTGTTGACCTTAACTTGAGCGTAACTCAAGAGCAACTCAACCAATCTTCATCAAATTTTCGCATGCACAACTTCAGAACACTACTATACCATATCTGAATTTCAATGAAATTGATATAGTATTTTTGGAGGTTTTTGAGCCACAAAATTTTATACATAGGCCTATATATGTATATATAAGAAAACAATATTCTTCTAATTGAATGATATTTTCATACTACTCACACCTCAAAGTAAAAAAAAATTCATTTTCACTCCATAAACCAACTGTACAATCAAAAGTAGTACTGTACTTTTCTTCAAAAACTCTGTAAAAAAAAAAATATAACTACTTCATTTAGTATTTAAAAGCATCAAGAAGCTAGAGTAAATAATTTATGAAAAGTTTCAGCAACATATCATTGGACTTCAAGAGAAACAGACATATGAATTTAAGAATACTGGAAATTTACATGAAACCCCTCTTTACTTTGATATGCTGCATAATGATGATGATGCAATCAATGATGATGTTAACACTGCTTTCAGAGACAGTAGTGATGGTGAAAGAGAGTGTTTTTCTGATTGTAATTAATATTTGTTCAATTTAAATTAGCTATATGGAATTATTTTATGGATTGTAACTTTTTATTATTTAAATTTAAATATTATTTTCATTAGTAATCAGTTTATCAAATTATCTATTTTTTTTAAAAATAATTCTTCGAACTATTTATTATTATTTTTTGAAAATTTATGGTGCAGCTTAGAATCGATCGAAATGGTATTTGTATGTAATTTAATCAGTAATAAGATTATCAACCAAAATTATCATCCACAGTACATTCAAGAGACACTCGCCAACTTTCAAAGTCAATACTTCACTGCAGTGATTAAAATGATAAATCACACATAAAATATATAGTGCTTTGACATTTACTATTGACAAACCTTTATTCTAGAACCATTGATTCTGTTTTTTTATTTATTTTATATGTATTTTTTAATTTACTGATATATCTTTCAAGAATATCAATTTATCTATTATTATTATTTTTAATGGCATCGACTTCTAAGGTTATTAGCCCTCATCACATTCTTAAAAGAGGTTTATATCACTATCAGGGTTGTCATATGTAAGGGTGTAAAGGGCCCTTTTACATTTTATTTAAAAGCACAAAAAAAATACACAACATTTAATGACAAAACACTAAACAACACATACGGGGTGAAAGGGCCCCGATCTTAAAATTAAAGAGAAATAAAATTCAAGTATATACATGGAAAAAAATGTCTACGCAACACCAATATCTTACTTTTTTTGTGTCTCCCTTATTTTATTTAAGCATCCTCGGGGCGACCAGAACCGTCGTTAAGCAGCACATAAGTCGCCCTAGGATGCCGTGGCAGTTGACTTCCCCCTATAAATAGTCCCGTTGGACGTAACCCATCGGGGTCCTCCCAGCGTCATAAGAGCAATCTGACGACTTGTTCAGGACGGCCAAAAAACCCCTCGGCGGGAAGGCTACCCTTCCCGGTCCTGACCTACTTGGCTCCAGGCGTGCATTGCGCATACCCTTGGCCCCGCGCATACCCCCATGTTATCATTTGATACACCTTAACTCCCCTATTTTTGCATGCAGGCGAGCCCGGGCGGCCTAGGCAAGAGGACTACTTCGTCACTATACGTGCCACGCTTCGAGACTCCTATTGTATATTCAGAAGCTACTCCCTTAAGAGATTCTTTAACACAGCTTTAATTTTCTTTTTTTTTACAGACTTTTAAGAAGTCCACTGGCGTGTAAATAAGCAACTATTTTTTTTCATTTCCATTTTTCAAATCAGCAGCAATATCATTTCTTCGGAACCTCTTTCTGAGGCCCTCATATGTGGTACACTCTTCCATTAGATGCTTAACTGTAAGTGTTTTATTACAAACACCCCACATTGGTCTTTCTTCGTTAAATAATATGGATTTTTTATTCGCGTGTGACCTATTCTAAGTCCGTTCACAGTCACTTGTTCTCGGCAAGTCAATTTCTCGTCGCTTTTCCATTTATACGGAGAAGTTTTAATTGAGTTTAATTTTGTATTTAATCTTCTCCAATCAGTATTCCACCTGTTTCTTGGGGCACGGGTCTATAAGTTCGGGGATGACGTGATACGCCGAGAAACGGACGGAGATGGCTGTGAACGGATTTTTTTTTGGAGGGATTTGGGGTTGAGGTGTCAGGGGATAGAGGAGACCCGGATCGGTGAAGATCCGGGGGGTTTGGGTCTGGGGGGAACGGGAAGCCAGAAATATGAGAAAAAGGATTCCCCTTTATAATTGACTTGCTGGGACTTAGAAAATTATCGAATAATAGGCGAAAAAAAAAAGAAATTGTCTAACACAATACACAATAGTGTTAGACAATTTTTAACATCTGCTACAGGAATTACATCCAATTTATCACAGACTGTCACCTTTCTGGCAACTTCCGTCTACGTTTTCATTTTCGGCAATACCAGCATGCTCTGGAGTCCATACAAATACGGATCGCTGTCCTCGTTGATTTAAAACATACAAAATGAACAGAATGTTTGCAATTAGGACGTTCTTAATGTTCTTGATCTAAATTGCAACAAGTGCACTTAGAGAGTCGGAACATATTAATCTTCATAGTAGTGTTGCGTGTATCGAAGAGCTTGCTGTATGGCAGTACGTTCTGCCGTATAAACACTGGCCATATCTGGCAGTTTCAAAAAATGGGCTTCTCCATTTACATATATGCTGCATCCAACACCATGTTCGGTGTTAGAACCGTCAGTATAAATTTTAATGTTTACTTCGTAACTACTGACGGTTGATAAAAATTCCTGTTGGAAGATTACTGCAGACTTTTTTTTATTTCTTCCCGAGAGAGATCCAGCCTTGTGTTTACCGCTGGCAAAAGCCATGGCGATACTTCTCTCGTAGAAATTGCTAATCTCTCTGGTAAAGCAATTTCATATTTTGTTGTTAATTCATGATACCTTAATCTGGCTGGTCTGGAATAGGTATCTGAAATAGTTATATATAATGTTCTCTTAGTTGTTTATTTGATCAGTGGTAGAGTGGTATTGCCAAAACCTGCTTGATGTTAGGATATGAAGTTTTCTTTTTCTAAAATCCAAACGAGTCAATCATTTTTTCAAATATTTAAATTAAACTTAATTTTAATCTCTTTACGTACGTTTCCTTAAGTTTTTCCTTAATTGCTTTGTCCTCCAATTTTATTGTTGATCGCATCCTACGTACTTGTACATGTCCTCTTCTTTCATTGCTTCTATGCTACCCTGGGCCTGCAGGTCGTAATTCTGCGCCTGGTGCAACTTTCCCTTCACAATGGCGTTTATCTTGCATTTACTAATTCCTAGCTCCATTTTAATAATTTCCTGCTCGCGATTTTATATTGTAACCGTATCTCGCCACCTATTATTCGATAATTTTCTAACTCCCAGCAAGTCAATTATAAAGGGGAATCCTTTTTCTCATATTTCTGGCTTCCCGTTCTCCCCAGACCCAAACCCCCCGGATCTTCACCGATCCGGGTCTCCTCTATCCCCTGACACCTCAACCCCAAAATACCCCAAATCCCTCCAAAAAAAAATCCGTTCACAGCCATCTCTGTCCGTTTCTCGGCGTATCACGTCATCCCCGAACTTATAGACCCGTGCCCCAAAAATACCCCGCCCCAAAAAAAAATCCGACACTATTTTTGGACAGATACAAATCGCTTACCCCCCAACTCCTCCCCCAATTTTTAAACCCCCTTTTTTGCCCCACCACCAAAAAACCCCAGTGGGGTGTCGATTTTAAAGGTTGTTTTGATGCTGAACAAAATTTTGAGGTTATTTTCCGACTGCAATAAACCCGTAACAAGATAATGACAGATCAATCTTCAGACGAAACAACGATCCGGCCCCAGAACCAGCCTCGAAGAAAGGAGACTAAGAGAACGACGATAAAATCCAGGTGGCAGAAGACAACCGAGAAAATAATTATGGTGGTCAAGGCAATTCAGAAGAAAGGATGGAGACGACAGGCTAAGCCCTCAAGAGAAAAATAGAGGTTATTGAAGATGGTAGTGATGGGGACCTTACAGGTGGCACAGATATGGATCATTTAATGCGTGAAATAGAAAAGCTGATTTCGTATGTTGGACAAAACACGAATACGATACGAAAAATCAAAGATTGTGCATACCGTATACAAGATACAGAAGAGATGAAAAATAACTATTACACAGAAAATATCAGAGTATAGAATACATCAGTAAAAGAAAATTTTTCCGTGATTTCCAGGGTAGGCTGTCCCCCTTAAATATAACAGTGGCTGTGAATAAGTTTTTTTTTTTTTAAATTAAAAAGTAATTTTTAATTAATTATTTTGTTATATATATTATTATTATTATTATTTATCTTTTTTTTTTTAATTTTTACGGGGATTGACTACTAAGGTCATTAGCCCTCGTCACGTTCTTAAAAAGAAATTAGTATCACCATCAGGATCGTCATATGTAAGAGTGTAAAGGGCCCTTACATTTTATTTAAAAGTACAATCTACACAGAAACATTAATCACAACAACAAGACAAAACAACACTTATGGGGTGTAAAGGGCCCCGTTATTAAAATTTGAGATCAAGTTCTTAAAAGACCATGAAATTAAAAATACAAGATATCAATACCATTTCCTTCTTTTACGTGTCTCGTTTATAGTTTGTTTAAGCACCCTCTGGGCGACCAGAACCGCCATTGAGCAGTATATCAGTCGCGCCAGGACGCCGTGGCAGTTGACTCCTCCTTATAAATAAATAGGCTACAGGCATGCACCACGCACACCCATAGCCTCGTGCCCTCAATCCACCCTTGAGGGTTCCCCATGCCATCATCGGAACGGAACACCCCGACTCACTGCTCTTGAATGCAGACGAGCCAGGGTGGCCTAGGCAAGAGGGCTACCTCCCGTCACTACACGTGCCACGCTTCGAGACTTTCACATTTAAATGAAACTACCTCTTAGAGATTCTTTAACACAGCTTTAAAATTTTTCACTTTTATAGACTTCTAAGAAGTCCACTGGCGTGTAAAAATGCAACTATCTTTTCTTCATTTCCATAATCCAGATCAGCAGTAATATCATTTCTAAGACGGAATCTCTTTCTGAGGTCCTTATATATGGTACACTCTTCTATTAGATGCTTGACTGTGAGTGTTTTATTACAAACACCGCACATTGGTCTCTCTTCGCCGGTTAACAAATATGAATTTGTTAATTGCGTGTGGCCGATTCTAAGTCTGGTCACAGCTACTTGTTCTCGGCGAGTCAACTTCACGTCGCTTTTCCATTTATATGGAGACGTTTTAACTGAGTTTAATTTCGTATTTAAACTCCTCCATTCAGTATTCCACTTGTTTTTAACTACGTTAGTTAGACAGTTTTTAACATCTGCCACTCTTACAGGAAATGCATCCAAATCATCGCAGAATGTTGCCTTTCTGGCAGCTTCGTCTGCGCTCTCATTTTATTTTTTTTTTTATGTGGTATATGCGTAAACATTTTTTAGTCTTATTTAATGTATTTGTATTGTAATATGGTATTTTATTATTATTGATTTACATTATTATTACTTTTGGTATTTCTTAAAATAATTGTTAGTAGTAAATTTATTTATTTTTTATGTAGAATTTTATTTGTTAACAAATGTTATATTAATACAGTGGGCAGTGCTAACTTTTTTATGGTAATACATTTATTTAAAAATGAATAATAATACTTGTAGCATTTTATATTATATTAGTATAATAATAAGTATTATTATTATCAGTAATTTTCTATACTGACAGCTAAACTTTATAATTTTCCCTTACTGTAACGAAAAACTTAACAAAACAAAAAAAAATTTCCTTTAAAAGTTGCCTTAAATTTAAAATTTAATAGGAAGTTGTAATCTTATTATCAGCTTTATTAAGGAAATTACATACAGTAAAAACGAAATAAGTAAAATTTTATTAACTGTTGGTGCAAGTTAATGAAAAATGTATAAAATTCTAGTTCAGAGTAATGATTCAAGTCAATTTTATTCCTTTCTCTTCTCTTACCCTCTCCAGCCAAAAAATGAAAGCTCATTCTTTACTTTTGATGAACGTACTGTTTGTTTTTTGAATTATACACTTTTTTAAAACTCATTAATATGAATTTTGTTCTGTTCTTTTTTAATAATTTTCTTTAATTTTAATTTTTTATATCAATTATTAGTTAAGATTTAATTAAATAAAGCATAATATGTTAATTAGTACAAAAAAAGGAGTTGTGTATAGTAAGCTTTATGTATTAATGGGTAACATTACATTTTATTCTAATTTATTTATATGGTAGTTTTAAGTGAAAATTGTTTTAAGTTTATAATATTAAATTTTGTTTTTAATGTTTAAAAATAAAAATAAATTAACTGTAATTTTAATAGTATTAATTATTTTATTTATGTGTTATATATATAACATGTGTTTTATGATTGTTTGATGTAACCATTATAGTGTTTTGCATTGGTTATTTACAGGATTTTTTCAGAATAATTTTTTTTTTTGTAACTTATGAATTTTTTTATGTAAAAGTAATTTTTTAATTAATTTATCGTTATTCAGTTCTTTTTAAAGTGTACAATCATTAATAACGTTATGGTGTGATGTTGGGGTTTATTAATATACTAGTAATGTCCAAAACATTTTGATAAATAACATCTAATATAGAATATTTACTGGAGGCTCTCTGTAAAGTTTATTGTCATATAAGCACAGATATAAGTCTTGTAAAATTCAATTTTTTTGCAACAAATCATGTCCTGTTATATAATTATATTTTTTAAGTGCAATGTAGCGGTATTGAAATTTTAACACAGATCGTTTAATTTACCAGAGATATATGTTTATACTAATCTCTCCACCTGTTTTATTGATTGACGCATCGTTTTATTGATGACATATTTCTGGCGTTATAAATCCAATTTAGTTGAATTTGATACAGTTGAACTTATTTTTCTAATAAAAGAAATGTGTGATATTTTTAATATAATAAGAATGTTTAATTAAGAAACTTAATTTAAAAATCAAGTTTTGATGTTCAATTTTTCACTGGAAAAGTAAGAGTCAGAAATTTGATTAGTACCTGTATCTAAAAAAGGAAATTTCTTTGGTGTTATATGTAGGTAACTAATGAAAAACAAAATTCTCACTCTAATGGTTACAGTATTGTAAGTTGACATGTACATAACGTGTTCAGTTGTTTTTTGTGAATTTTGTATGTATGTGTATGAGTATATAGACTCATTGAGTCTGTAAGTGTTGTAAACAGATATCAGGGTTTTTTTATCTACAATTCTTCACGGGCATTATTGTTGTATTTTTCCCTTAACAAGATGGATTATATCTTTGTGTAATCTTTTTTTTTTTTTTTTGTTTATATATTATGTATTATACACACTACTAATTTGGTGCATTAGATTTACATATATATTTAACTTTAGTTTTATTTTTTGTTGTTAAATTTATAATTGATATAATATTTATTATTATTAATAATATTATTAAGTAATGTTGTTATTTATTTATTTTGTTATTGTTGTTAACATTTATAATAAATATGTATGTATGTGTGTATATAAATTATATATAATATTTTTATTATAGAATTATATACATTTAATACTTTTTAAGCTTTTAATTAATTGTAAATGGTAGCTATTGTTATGTTGTTTTTTTTTTTTTAATTAATGAATTGAATTACTCATCTGATACCTTTATATTATACGTTAATGAACATACCATCAAAAACATTTAATTAAAAATATTTGGTGCTGCTGGAATTTCACGTTAACATAAAGTGTATAAGCATTGGCTGCAAATTTCTATTTTGTGATTATGTCTCATTGTTTTAGGTAAATTGATATTAATATTATATGTTGGTATTAGGTATATTCAGTGCAAAGAAGAATGAAACGGGGAATTTAGTTGAGAGTTTCGTTAATGTCATCTAGCCAGATTAGGAAACAGAATTTTTCATTTTCATTAACCCATAACCTCACCCCATCAACTTGTACAATTACTAGGAAGCACTAATACTCTAGTTATCTATATTCTTATTCTTTAACATTATTACTTTGCAGTGCTGTCTACTTCATAAGAGACATATTCTGCTAATAAATATATTCTGTCTATTAGCATATATATCGGCAATTATTCCAGTCCCTTTTTGTTTTCCAATTAACTTTCAGATCAAAACCAGAATTGGTACTCACAAGCTCTCTTAACTACTTTGGTACATTCAGCTTCTTACCTGGGACAGACATATGAGACATGGTACATATCATCATTGGTCCTACACTCTGGACACAAGCCTGAATTAATCAAACCAAACCTGGCCGACGTTTCTCAAAAGAATAACGTCCAGAAAAAACTGTGTAATATACTGATTGGGGAAAATTCACCTAACAACCTGCATGCTTGTCAGGAAAAAGGATGATTCAGTTCACCTATCATAAATGGAAATCTTGGTCGTCTATTTCTTTTATACACCCAGAGGTAAGTTGGTCTACCTTCTTGGCTTCATAACTTAATTGGCACTCAGTTGCAAGGATATCAGTGGGCTCAATACTAGAAATAACAAAGACCACCTTTCAAGAGACAGTTCTACAGGCATCAATTGCAGATAACAATAGGAGATGCTGGGCTCCCCACAAAATAATTCTATAACATTTGTACCTCATTCGAGAGCCAGACATATTGTAGCATTCAGCATTCAGCTTTAAGCATTATAGCTTTGCGTACATCCTTGTACAGAACACACATAGTTATGAAATTAAGCACCCAACCGGGGGCATCTGCTCTTCGAACACTGAAGAAAGCATTACAAGCCTTTTTGGCAACATATTGAAAATGCTCAAAGATTTTCATTAAGGATAAGACCTAGATAATTCTGCAACAGGACATATCTAATTTGATGACCTACTTATTGATACATGAGGTGATTTGTAACAGTCATATAACATGTGAAACCCTGGGCTGTCCTGAATTCAATCTCATCCCTTGAATTTCCTTTAACCAGCTGTAAATTCACCATTGAAAGCATTCTTACACATATTAGAAGTTGTTTAACAGATATTAGTATATTGTGTGAACAAGATATTTGTGTGAAATTTATGTGCTAAGCAGATTTTCCTCTTTTTATTTAAACATCAATGTTTTACAATATTGAGCTACTGATTATAATCAGTAGTCAGCTGATTGTAATCAGTTGATTACAGTTGAATAATATTCAACTGTTTCTAATAAAAGGGAGGAAATATTGAAAAAGTAACTTTATTAGGATTAAAAAAGAAATTCTAACTAACCTTTTTTTAATTATTCATTTTGATATTTATATTTTTTTACAGTAATATAATTACAAGATTCAATGAGACCGCATCCAGCATCGGTTTAATTTTGATTAGAAGGAATTTTATATTTACTGCATACCTTCAGTTATTAGTATGCTACTCCCTGAAATGTTTCAGAGGTGAATTGCTCAGGTTATATAAATATTCTGGTTGATTGTTTTTTGCTGGATACATGTATTTTGTCTATTTTAATGAACAAAGTTTATTTTTAAATGAAAATGTATGAAATTTTATACAACAGATTGATTGATATGTTAATTGTTAAAAAAATATATGTAGCAGAATGTTGAAATTCAGTAACTTTTTAAACATATTAATTTTTGTTTGGTTTGTAGGAAAAGTAAGAGTTCCAGAATGTTAGTCGAGATGAAAGACCCAAAATTAGGTATACAAAAGTTTAAATTTTTGAAAATGTAATAAAAGGTATTTTTGTAAACGGTATGATTTATTAGATGTTTTGGTAATTTTCTCTGATTCATAGAGGTGTGACCTCCATAGAGTTATAGACTGAGCATATATATTCTTTAAATGCATAAGAAGGCAATGGAGCTTAAAGAAGCAAGGTAATGTTAGTTCTGACTTGTCTGTAAGTAAATGTAACAAATGAGCAAATCACAGTGCTAGTGTGAGCCAGATTTGGGGCCAAGCTCCTAAAGTATCATAACTCTTTAAAGGCGAGAAGCTAGAAAAAAGCTTGGGATTTCATTTATTATGGCTTTGTGCAAAGCAGAGATAAAATTTGTAATTAGCACTGAAAATTATAGATGAATTCCATAATTTCGAGAATTCTGTAGGTTGGCCTAACTCGCTATAAACCAATTTACTTTAAATTGTTATAATGAAAAGTATGATTGAGAAACAAGAAGTTAATCTAAGATGTTTGGATGAAAAGAATAAATGGAATTATACACAATTGTAATAAGAACAGTCTGAGCACTAGAACTCCATCATTTTTAATGAAAATATTATAAAGCTTTGGAACACAAAAATTATAAGTACCCTTGGTTGTCAATGAGAATGAAAAACAATAAAAAAAATTCATAAGGTGGTGATGTAACCTCACTCAGACACTTAGTCCCAAAACAGGCTTGACTGCAATTGGATATAATAGATACAAAATCTATCATATAAAGACTCGCAAGAAAAAAAAATGATTAAGAATTCTTTTCATTTATTGCCTATTAAACAGATCATAATGTTTTATAATTCTAGTATAAGAGCTTCATAGGATGCATTCTTGATAACAGAATTACACAAAGAAAATAATCTTGGTGAGAAAAAACTTGTAAAATTTTTTTCTACAAGATACGACTTGAAATTCATAATCGCTGGCCAGATCAGCTCATGCTGGGAAAAAAATGTAATACTTACATATTAAGATTGTGATCACTCATTTGTGCAAAAGCTGAAATATTTTTATGCACTTAATGGGAGGCCTCAGTGTAAAAAATTTACAGGAACCTTTGGCAGTTATCTTGTAAGTTTAATCTGTGTTGTAGCAGAGATTAAGACCCAGACTCTTATAGAAACATTTTCTTCCTTAACATTGAAACATTGTGTCTGAAACTAAATATCTTTGTACAATCATGTACAAGCATATTGTGAATTTTTAAGTGATAGAACCCTCCTCTCATATCTCTGCCAGAAGATATCTGTAGACAAACTTAACACAATTCAACTGATATGCCCTGGCAGGATGCACTTGATAAATTATGTGTCTTCTTAAAACCTTTGTACATGAATGTGATAAGGGTTGTTTCTAAGAGGAATTGAATGAAAAAAGTAAATAGTCAAAAAATTCTCAGAATTGTACAGATCTTCAAAAATATTTTCTTAATCCGTAAGTGGAGTTTAATTGAACTACATCAATTTCAACATGAATTGAGAGTTCATGAAATAAAGAAAAAAATAGTTAAATCTTTCTCATGAAATGTTTTTTTTTGTATATTAACAATATTTACCCATACAATTGGTTGTGTGGGTAGTTGTTCATTGTGGAAGACACATTTAAAAATTTTCTGACATGGCTTCAAAAACAATTTATTATTTTTTTAGTAGAATATAAGAAAAAATCTGCTTATAAGATTTAAGGGAAAATTTACTTAAAATAGATAAATAAAGTGTATTATAAACTTATTACTGTAATTCAAGATGTCCTTCAATATTCTGTTTTATTTAAAACTCCTTGGATTGCTTTTCTTTATATATCAGGGTTGTTTTGTATAATCTAAAAACTGTTGACAATTCTTGCCACCAATTTTTTTTCTAATTACTTTTTGTTTACAAACTTAATTATTTCATGACCAACAGCTAGTAGGTCAATTGTGTTAGATCAGGTCACCTAAGAGGTTAGTTGATAGATCTGTCTTGCCAGATCCAATTACTAAATTTTTAAATCAAAGCTTTTTAAATTAACGCGGGCTTCAGAATGGGGAGTCAACTGACAATGAACGAGCTCACACGCCAGCTATATACGAGGTGTGTGAGAAAAGTAATGAGATTGGTAACACTACGAGCGATCTGGGAACGCTGTGTCTACCGGTTTGTGCTAGACCAGTTTGATCATTCCTTCCACATGCTCAGTACGAGTTTCAACTTCGGCTCAGCCAACACATTATTTTTGACAGCGCCATCAGTGAAGTTGTGTTTTTGTTGTGTTACGAAAATGGAGCATCGGAATTTAGAGCAACGTTGTGCAATCAAGTTTTGTGTTAAACTTGGGGAATCCGCGAGTGTGACTATTAAAAAGTTGAAACAGGCCTATGGGGAACATTGCTTATCAAGAGCACAAGTTTTTCCGCTGGCACAAATCATTTTTTGAAGGCCGAGAACACGTTGAAGATCAACCTCTCTCAGGGATACCTTCAACTTCAAAATCTGACGAAAACGTTGAGCATGTGAGGGTTCTTGTGAGATCAGACCGTCGTTTAATAATAACGATGATGAGCGAACTGTTAAATTTAAATACTTTCACCGTGCATAAAATTTTGACACACGATTTGGACATGCGAAAGGTTTGTGCGAAATTGGTGCCGGAAAACCTCACAGCGGAACAGAAGGACAATTGAAGAAACGTGTGCGTTGGTCTTCTTGAGAGGATTGATAATGACCAAGAATTCTTCAATCGTGTGATCACAGGTGCTGAATCCTGGATATTTGAGTACGATCCTGAAACAAAGCGGCAAAGCGAAGAGTGGCACACTCCGTCATCTCCTCGACCGAAAGAATGTCGAATGAGCAAATCAAAAATCAAAACCATGCTGATTTGCTTTTTTGGCAGTAGGGGTATCGTGCATAAAGAATTTGTTCCTCCAGGACAAACTGTCAACCAATTGTTTTACAAAGGTGTCCTTGAAAGGCTCAGGAAAAGAGTGATTCGCGTGAGACCAGACATTGCAGACAAGTGGATGCTTCATCATGACAATGCCCCGTGTCACACGGCCATTTCCATCAGGGAATTTTTGACCTCAAAACGCATTCCTACGGTTCCTCAACCCCCCTATTCACTTGATTTGAGTCCTTGTGACTTTTTCCTTTTCCCGAAATTGAAACATGTCTTAAAAGGACGTCATTTTAGAACTCTGAAGAACATTATGAAGACTATGACCGACCAGTTAAAAGTCCTACTAGCTGAAGCCTTCCAGCGCTGCTACCAGACGTGGGAACAACGAATCCGCAGGTGTACAGCTGCCTAAGGGAACTACTGTGAAGAGGATAATATTGTTGTTTGAAAAAAATAAAAACTTTGGTAAATAAAAAGTCAGTCTCATTACTTTTCTCACACACCTCGTATATAGATACTAACACATGCGTTCGGTAAGCGTGGTCTCATTCTTATACGCTGGTTATGCATATACGCATGTTCTCCCTTTTTATTATGTGTATTTCCATACTTAACCTTCTCAAACTAAAGGAGATTGTAGTCTCAAAACGTACAGTTTTATTTGTCAGTTTGTAATCTGCTTTATAATTCTTGCTGTTACACACTTTTTAAACATACTTATGCAATGCGATTAAAATACAGAATTGCTACTCTTTAAAAGAAAAAAATCAATGTTAAGTTTTTTGCAAAAGCTAACCTATTAGAAGCAAACTATAAAAGTAATTGTAAAAAATTTTAAATTTTATTAAAGTATGCTATTATGTATGATTCTGCCAAATAAAAATATTAAAAAAACCTTTAGATTTTTTTTTTTTGATGTAGGTAGAGCTTATTGTCAACTTCAATAACCTTTCATATTTCCTCCTGCCCTTACAATTGATGTAATTAAATAAGATAGTATAAGTAATGAAAGTAATACTGTATTTTGAGAGGCATTTCCCTATGGGTTCCCCTACATCCATGATACTTAATTAAGTCTTTCTACAATTCAAAATAGAGGAAACACATTCACAAAATAATATACTGGTACAAGTATGTTGATGTTGTTATACTAGTGCAGCATAAAACAATGTGAGATTATTAACACACAAACAAAATATCACTAATTGTACTTCACAGCCAAATTAATAAATAAATTTTCTTGACTTCACCATTACATAAAACAATAAACAGAAGCATATTTTATAATGTACAGAATACTTTTCATCTGTGTGTTCAAACTGATGAAATATATATATTTGTATATATGTAGCTATATGTGTACATATATGGATTTATGTCCATTTCCTGAAGGATAGCTTGTGAATGTCTATTTATACATAAATGGACATTGACTCTTTATCACGGTCATTAGTACGCTATACAAAATTAATAAAATAAGGATAAGCAAAGTAAGAATATATCATATTAAAATCTGAAACGAAGACTTAGAGAAGATAACTCATAAATTAAACAACCGGATTATAATGTAGCTGTAAGAACAAGTAAAATAAATCGTTACCCAAAACACAATCACTAGACAAATACACTACCCTCGGAATAAAAACTAAACTGTTCCAATTACATTACATTACAATATTTAAACAGGACACAGTTTCAAACAAAGTTACAATGAAATTTTAAAGCCCTCCACAGCAACATAGTGTTGACTTTGATTGTAATCCTATGAGAAAGTGTAGGACAATAAATCATTTAAGAATCCTACGCTATGTATGTTTCAATTTAAAAAATATATAAATTGTTAGAACAATTTTTTTTATATACAAAATTATGACATTGTTTTTATGTGCTGAAAACATGACAAGAAAATTCAATTTTTCTGGGAAAAGTATTCATTACTTTCCCAAAAAGTATTCGAAGCTTTTATTACTGGCAATTATTTTATAATACGTTTTTTTATATTATAAATTTTGTAAAACTATATTCTTTGATTAATTTTTATTGCATATATAAGAAGATTGAAATATTATGAAAAAGTGATGGGTGTGATTATGATTATAGGCTTTAATAGTTACATAAAACTGGCAAATTTTCCTAGCTGTAAAAGTCAGAGGAGTTGTTTTTAAGGCTTTCAGTATTATTAAGTTTTTTTATGTAGCTTTCTAATCCCTGTGCAATGATATAGTCAGTAATTCATATTCAAAGGGGTTGGATTGAAAGCTTTGGTGTCTTTGTGTGTACCTTTTGCTGTGACATGAAGGGGTTGATATTGAAGATGACCCTTCTATTTTGCAAAATTATCCAGCTGTCTTTGTGCTCTATTTTAATTATATTTTGGTGTATGTGTTTGCCCACGATTGTCTAAAAAGGGCCTTTTTTACTATTCAAATTTAAAAATGATTGCCTTTTAATTTTGAAATCATTTATATGTTGGTAAATCTCAACATTATCTTTTAAAACTTATAAAATTCTGATGCATAAAATTTTAAGCCTTTTATTATGAATTTAAAATAAATGAAATATGAAACAAAAAATTATTATACATTTTATAAATTGTGAAGAAATATTTCTGTTTTTTGATTGGTATTTTACTCTGTACAATGTGATGGTTCTGGAGAACCAGGAATATTTCAGAGTGGTAATCTGGAAATAGGAAATTATAAAATGCCAAAAAGCAATTATAAGCTAGTTAAAATTTATCATCAAAAGTAAATAACAATGAGTATAATTTGATTTCATTATTTGCCTAATGATTGAATTAGTTGGCAAAAATTTAAGAAATTTTGAAACTGAAAAATAAGTGTGAAAAGCAAAGTAGAACCTCCTTTTATTTCATGCCATATAATTAATTGATTAAAAGTATTTTGCATTCAACAGGATTTGAAATTGACATTGCCTTTTTAAACGCTAACAACTTTTGATGCATTGTGACTAAAATTTGGTAAATTCTACAAAAGTAGGTGCCGTTAAACTGCAATGCTTGCTACCTGTGAAAAAATAATTTTCCGTTTAGTATTAACCTTGTATTGTTTTCTGAACATTTCTTATATTTTATTGTATTTACAGACATGTCAGCTGTTTTCTTTACTGGAGTAAAGTTGAGGTGTTATGCGATTGGTAGTAGGTGCTGCAAACAACACAGTAGTGTTTCAACATTATTTAGGTGGAAGTATTTTAAGTCAGTTGACAATGTTTAAAATTTAGGTAACGTGTTAAATCATGATGCATGATGGTTTCAAGTTGTAAAAAAATTATAAATATGTGCTGTCTTTGTTTTAATGTTTTGTTTCAGTGCTGTTATAATTGGTACAAAAAAAATGAATGATTCAGGTTGTCCAGCTTCATTGTGCGAGGATGGTAGAGATGTTTGTAAGATAGTAGTATTTTAATAATTACACAGTAGAAATATATGTATTAGTTATTGCAAATGAAACTAGTTTTATTTAGATGCCTTTGTGGTTATCTGTTGGCTTCATATAAAAGCTTATTCATTGTGTCATATACATTCATACAATCATACCTTATTTATGTGTACATATGTATAGTGAATGAAAAGTGTCTGTGAACTTGAAGAAGAGAAAGAGAAGAGTGGGAGGGAATAATAATAAATGGGAGTGGTGTATGGTAGTCATGTCTAATTAGTAGTAAATGTCTGTTGAGAGAAAACAATATTTCAATAAAAAACAATTTAAGTTATGATTTATAATTTTTATGTTACAGTAAACATTCTGTTACTTATTAGTCTAGATCACATTAATTTCTTAAATTCAATGTGAAATTGAACGTGTAATTTAAAATGTCTAGAAGACTTGTATAAGTAATTATTGCTGCTGCTAAAGCATTGAAAACTCTGAAGGGTGTTTTTCTTTTTCTAATAATAACCTTGTTTTAGTGGTAAAATGCAGGTTCTTTATGTAAGCGCATTACTTTGATATTTGCTTATTATACCAGTCTGGTATAATAAGGCTTTGGTATTCTATGGCTTTTGAGGAAAATCTGGAATATCTTTTAGGCTTTCCGCAAAGTAAAACTGACCATTTTGAAATTTTAATTTTAAACAGCATTCAAATACATTTATTTATCATATACTATAGTGAGTGTTTGTCAGATGCTAAGAAGATAATACGAGGGTTATTTTTTTTCGAAATTAAAACCACAGTGAAAATAAAAAAAATTTTATTTATAACAAGTACTTACATAGTTATGCTATTTCTCTACACAATCGCCACTCCAATTTTGACATTTGTTGTAGCGTGGTACCAACTTTCCAATACCCTCGTCATAGAACGCCTGTGTTTTCAGCCATGTTTCTACGCTGGTCTGCAGCTCGATGTCTGTGCCAAAATGTTGTCCTCCTAGCCAGCTTTTCATGTGAGCAAAGAGGTGAAAATCGGATGGAGCCAAGTCCGGGCTGTATGGTGGGTGATCAAGCACTTCCCAATGAAAACGCTGCAGGAGCTTCTTTGTTACAGCTGCAGTGTGCGGCCGAGCATTGTCATGGAGAAAGACAATGCCTGATGACAACATTCCTCTCCACTTATTCTGAATTGCCCTTCGTAGACGTTGAAGAGTCACGCAGTATGTGGCTGCAGTGATGGTCGTGCCACGTTCCATGAATTCCACCAAGAGAACTCCATTCCGGTCCCAGAACACAGTAGCCATACACCTTCTGTTGGAGAAGGTTCACTTGAACTTCTTTGGTTTATTGGAAGAATGAGAATGCATCTTCTGTTTGGATTGTTCTTTTGTTTCTTCAGTTTCAAAATGGATCCATGTCTAGTCCCCTGTGACAATTTTGTTCAAAAAATCTTCTCCTTCATTGTGGTAGCGCTGGAGAAACGTTAGGGAGGCGTACATTCTCATTGTTTTGTGATGGTCGGACGGCATCTTGGGAACCCATCTCGCACATAGTTTGCGGTACTGAAGTCTCTTACTTACAATGGTGTAGAGAGCTGACCTTGAAATTTCAGAAAACGAATCAATCAATACAGAAATTGTGAACCGACGATTTTCTCGAATTGCCTCATCCACTCGCTCAACGAGATCATCGGTTGACACTCGCTTCCTTCCCTGACCGCCTGCATCATGAACATCTGTACGTGCTGCTTTAAAGTTCCTGCACCATTGTCGCACTTTGCTGTCACTCATTGAAGTTTCACCGTACATTTTTAATTCACTACTCATAATATTATTGGCATGCACAGAGACAAGTTCAGGATGATATTCACCTTAAGTTTGTGTTGAGCAAAGAAGCAGAATGACCAATGTACACTTCATACTAGGTGACATACCAATGTACACATCATTTGGTTTTGACATATAATTATAAATACAGCAAGCATAATTGTACTGTGATAGGTTTAATATACACTGCCAATTATGAAAAACAGAAAATATCTTTTGTACATGAGTATATATGTATATGAAATTTATTTAATTTTTTAGTAAGTTGTAAAATTCATATGTTATTTGTCTGTTGTAAGGGGAGCAGACTTTTAAGCCATAAGACTATATGCAGTTCTGTAAACCAGATGTTAGGTTTATGGAAGTCTCTATAAACCTCTTCAAATAATGTTCAGAGTATCATTCAAAATTTTGATAATACATGGTGAAATTTTCCCTGAGTAAGGCTTAGGAAGATTATTTTAGCTGCTGCATGTAAAATGATGCTGTTGAGGGTCATTTTACATCATCATTTTAATCTGTTGGTTGATCCTGTTCAGGTCAACCAACAGACTATTCATTTCAAGGTACTACATTAGAGGAGGTACTTCCCTGATAACAAGTCAAAAACAACCCTGTTTCTCCAAACAGCTCAGCTTCACTGTTTTACTTTACAAAATACTTTGTAGGTGGCCCACCTATGTGAGGTTAGTTCTAGTTCTATCTTTACGAACATTCACATGATGGTTGAGTTATTGTCAAAACCCTATTCATTGTAAAGAAATGACCAAATTATTATAGTGAAGTAAAATAGTAAGATTGCATCTTACTACCCTGCTGATCAGTTAGTAAACTGATTTACTGACATAGGATTTGCTTGTTTGATAGGCAAAATTTCTGCGATTTAAGGCATTAGTCAACAGTATCCTATCTTTCAAATAATATTCCATCAACCCCTCAGGTGTATTTAAATTAACTATTGGGCGTCTATGCTTTGCAATTGAATTGGTCCATGCTATCTTGGAGTACATATGAGTACTATCTTTGAGATTCTGCAAAGACCTTGCATGTAAATGTTAAAATATCAGGCCTTATCATTTGTCAATTTAATCTTCTTAAAATCATAGACACTCAGGAAATTCTACATTCTGCCTCCCCAATTTTGCTAATTCCCATCATTCCTTGCTAATGTAATCACTATAGGGAGATGATCTTCTGCTGGTGTTTCAAGGCAATGTAACAGTGACTATTTGGATTTAAATTGTCCATAAAAGTACCTTCAAGAATCTCTTCACATAATGAACTTCCCTGATGTAAGTTGAGTGAGCTCAATACCCTCCCTGTCACCACAGCTGTAGGTATTCTTGTCTTTACCTACTTTCCTCCAACTGCTTTTTCCGCCTTGTGTAGTAAAGCCTAGAAGTGGACAAAGGGTGATCAATAAGAGTTAATGATTGCCTCTTGCATAGCAGCAGAAATCAATGTTAGGCTTCTTTTTGCTGTTTTAGTGTCCGGTAACTACCGTTCAGATAATACTTCAGAGGATGAATGAGGATGGTATGAGTGTAAATGAAGTGTAATCTTGTCCCAGTCTCAGTTCAACTATTCCTGAGATGTGTGGTTAATTGATTCTATACTTTAGAAGTGAAGAGTCTTATCAAGCCAGCAGAGTTTTATACCACTACAGTGCTAAAAAAATGTATGAGACCTTCTAATGATTGACTGCTTGATTAAAGATTAACATTTTTTATATTTGTAGTCATGTTACTGCTTAACATTTTAAGATTTAGTGTTACATACAGTAACGATAACCTTGAAATATTACTAATTTAAAACAGTAATATTACGTTACAAATATTAAAATATAACTTTTATAAATTTAAACAAAAAAAAATTTTTATGATCTATTTGAATATATAAAAGATTAAATTTTTGTTATACATACCTATTAATATGAAGTAAAACAAACATTTAATGACATACTAATATTAGTACAATGTGCATGATTTTTAAAATAATTTTGACAAAGGAGCAATCTCTAATAGTTTATAAATTTCAATCCTAGAAGTTTTGATTATGCCATAATGAAAAATGCCAACTGATATTGACGTTCACAAACTTTTTTTTTTAGAATAATGTAGGAGATTTATCTTCAATTATTGGATGAATAATAGAATAACTACTTTGTTTCAGAGGTTAACTGTGTTTTTTTTTATAAAATTAAATGTACTTAGTTCTATGAATAGCAGATCTTGCTCATTTGTACTACTGAATTTAGCAAATTGTGCAGTGCACTGAAATTTTACTTTTAAGTAAAAAACAAGATTTTTGATTAATTGGTTTTGGAAAGTTCAAACAAGTCTGAAAAAAGATGTATTTCCAGCAACACCAGAGATCACTGATTACAGTTAAAAAGGTAACTTACGCTATTCATTTTTTTTTTCTCAAATTCATAAAGTAAAATGAAAAGTAAAGTAAGACTAAGCGTTTAATATTGTGCTGATATAGGTACAATGATGTGCAGTGTATGGTCTTTTGAGACAAATGTTAGGCTTATAGAAAGAATGAGATATCTAATGCAGGACCTTGTTTCACTCTGGTAGTAAATTAAATATTTTATTTATATTTTAAGATTTAGTGAATCTGTTATAGATGTCAAATTTAACACTGCCGCCAGAGCACTTATTAAAATTTTAAATTGTTATAGTAAAAAAGGTTTTTGTGTAGGAATGCTTGCAACAAACAATGAACAATTTGTTAGATGTAAGTTGGTAAAAATCAAATTGAATATTGAGTTTACTGAAAACTAATAATTATTGTTAGTTTTACTTTCATCTATTTCTAATTCTTATAGGCTTTATTAAAGTATAATAATTTTACCTTTTTTGTATGTCATAAAGGTGCTGTATAACATTATGATGTTTTATTCTTATTTTAGACAGCTGCTGCCAAGTCAATGATTCCTGCTCCAACTCATGTTTCATTTCAGTTAATGATTTACAAGCACTGTATATTAATGTCAAAAATAAACATTCTGATACTGTTGGACCCAAGCATTTCAGAAAAGTCCTGTAGGCTTTCAATGAAAAGTTTAGTAACTGTTTCCCAAAGGTGCTGTATGGACAAATGTAATATCATTAATTAATTTATTGCACTCTAGTACAGAAAGATTGAGTATTAAATTAACCTACACTATTTCATTAACTTTGATTTTATTCAATTTTTATGCTCAGTGAGAATAAAAGTGCTTTCTTTTGGATAGTTTTAGTCCCAAAATTGAAAGTTAAAAATTTTTAAGAAAAATTTTTAGAGAACAAAATTTTTCAATCCCAATTGTTTAAAAATATTTTTTTATCATCTTTAACCAGATGGACTCACAAAAAGCAGTTCTTCCTCTTAAAAAAACTTTTGCTGTAAAATTTTTTAAATAGAAACTCACTGAAATTCTCTCTGACCACTGAGAAAGTGTTCATAAGGATCAGTTAAAAAGTATTAGTAATTGTAAGTTTTAATTTAATATAATAATAGATACTATTAATAAAAAGTACTCACCAGTGATAGAAATTACTAATTGTTTAATAAATCAGTTTGAACATTAAATTACAAGGGTTATTGAACAATTAAATAGACAAATGGCAACAGCAGAAAAGTTATTTAATAGAATAAATTTAAACTATCTATGTCAAGATGGCTGTCAGCTTTTCAGAAAGAATTTCCATTATTATCAACTCTTTGTTTATTGCAAATTATCAGCTCAGCTTGAAATGAGTGTCGTGGAGGAATAACAAGCTATGTTAAGATTATTATATTCTGAAGGAGTAAAACTGTCTAAAATTCACTTGCAGATGTTGAAATGGTATGGTAAAAAGTGTATTAATCTTGCACATTTTTATAAATGGATTGAATAATTTTAATCAGACAGAACAAATGTCATCCACTTCTAGAAGGTCAGTGTTTCCACTGATGATCTGAAAAATCGCATTTGAAAATACAGACGCATAAAAATTGGGAAATTGCTGTAATCTGTAGCACAAGTATTGGAACTCTCCACAACATTATCCAAGATAAGCCGAATTACCGCATACCCTACTTCTCATGTTTATAAGGAACTTAAGTTCTTTAGCATTCTGCTAAACTTAATCAAGTTAAAGTTTCAGCTTTTGTAGATTGCAAAATAATGTGATGAAACTTGGATACACCATTCTGAGCTGGAATCTAATTGTCAAAGTATGGAATGGAAACATCTTAGTTCACTTGCCAGGAAAAAATGAAAAATCTACATGTCAGCAGGTAAAGTGATCCTAACAGTGTTTTGGTACAATCAGTCACCAATTTATTGTAATTATTTGGAAGAGCAGTGAACAATCATTGTAAATACTGTTCTTACATGTTATCAAATAAAGTTAAATCTGCTTTAGTCCTGGTACTCTCTCAAAGGTGTAATTCTTCTGTATGATGTCTGCCCCCATACTGCTCAAAAGACACTATGAGATATTAAAAAGTTGGGTTTGAAGGTGTTTCCATATCCAGCTTACAGTCCTGATATTGCACCGTCAGATTTATTTTTGTTTGGTCCTTTCAAAGAGTTTTTAAATGGCACCAGTTTTGTCAACAATAATCACACCAGGAATGTGGTACAAGAATGGCATAGACATAAGCAATTCTTTGTTACTGTAATAAGAAAGATGGCATGAATGCCTAAATGCAGCTGGCAGTTATGTTGAAAATAATGTTAATTTTATTGTGTTTGGATAAATATTAATTTTTCCACAGTCATTTCTCACCTTTTATTGAATGACCTTTGCATCTGTAAAGAAATTTTAGTTTTCATTTATGTGAATTATGAAAGTAAATTTGTTTCCATAAGTTGAGTAAAATATTCTAAATATTGAATACATATATAAAATTTTACGTTAATGTAATTCATTTAAATTGGTTAAAAGTAATTAAATACAAAAATAGTGAATTGTTAAATGTATGTCTGCAACTTTTCATTGAGTGAATTATGGGTACCATTGATTCACCAGCCTTAAATATAACCAACCTTGAAATGTAACTTTTTTTGTGGTTCCATCAGATAGTGAAGTAACATGCTGATGATTCTAAACGTTGATGGAAACATACTTGCTGACCACAATGACACAAAAAAAGCTTTTTGTGTCATAGTGCTCAACTGTATTTTCTTTGTATTTAAGCAAATTAATATTTATAATATAAAAATACCTTGAGTTAGTTCTAAATGGTACAGATTTGCTCCAAATGCAGTTACTATGATTATCCATACTGCCCAGGTACATGTCAACTGGTGTAATTTTTGTTTTGTACTTAATTTAAGTGGAATAACTGCTGTGTCCGTGATGTATCGATAAGTTTTTGTTTATATTTTGATAGTAGTTGCCAGTTATGATATGATGCAATAAGAGCTGCGGCCCATAAAAACTGATAGACAACGAATACAAATTCCACATTAAATATTTCAAATGTATATGACACATGACATGTTGATGCTTCACCATATGTTACCACCTGTGAAAATTATTGAAATTCAATAATTTCCATCTGTTTCTGTCCCATACTTTTGTTTTCGTCTCAACATAAAATTCACTATCCTTTATGTAATTTATTAACTTCAGCCTCTTTCTGCCTCTTTCTTTTCACCTTCAATAGATCCTTCAAGAACTGTATTTACAAGGAATATCTCTAAAGTAAAGACCGCTGGGAAATTTCTCCCCTTAAGGTTGGCGAACCTGTGTCGTTCATGGCCACACTATTAATGTTTACACTGCATTGTTGTCTGTAAGTTGTCATGTTGTAGTATCTTTGTTTATGTGTGAGTTATTACATTATAAAATAAATAGCAAAATTGATGTTGCCACCGACTGTGAAATATGTGGAGCCACAGGTTTTCTAAACCATCAAAACATTAATCCGGCTGAAATTCATAGGCATTTGGCTGCTGTATACAGTGATAATGTAATGAATGAAAAACATCTGAAAATGGTGTGAAAGGTTTAGAAATAACAAAATTAACGTGCATGATGAAGAACGTTTGGGGAGACTGTCGATAATCATCGAGAACTTGTTGAAATGTGTCGAAATCAGAAAAGATTGTCGATCAATGATTTCCGACCTGGCCTCTCTTTTTCTTGATGTTTCAGAAGATGTTATCGGTTGCATTGTTCATGACCATTTAGGCTTTAGAAAGGTTTGTGCATGTTGGGTCCCATACGTGTTAATGGAATGTCAAAAAAAAATCCGATGGGATCTGCTGTGGAATTTTTGATGCGCTACACAGAAATAGGTGATGAGTTTCTTAATTCGATTGTTACCGGCAATGAAATATGGATTCTGTATTACACGCCTGAGAGAAAACTGCAGTCAAGTGAATGGCATCATCCTCAATCACCAACCAGACCAACAAAGGTCAAGCCTCAGCCATTTGGATGCAAACTGATGGCCACAGTCTTTTGGGATCAGTTTGACATACTGTTGATTGATTTCATGTCACGTGGAACGACTACAAATGCAGAAGCCTATTGCAAAATTCAAATGTGTTATGATGCGCCAATAAAAATTGGCGACGTGGGCGGTTGATTGATGGCGTTGTCCTGCTGCATGATAATGCACGTCCACATGTTGTGGGTCTGACTCGTAATTTATTGAGAACATTTGTATGGGGAATTTATGATCACCAACCATATAGTCCGGACTTAGCTCTTTCTGATTACCATTTGTTTGGGAAATTGAAAGAATTTTTGAGCGGTAGCAATTCGTAGGTGACAAACTTAAAAATGGTGTTAATCAGTGGCTAAATGGACTGGTGACAGAAGATTATGATGAGGATATATTGAAGTTGGTGTGTCCACTACAATAAATGTCTTAATTCATGTGGGGATTATATAGAGAAGTAGTATATGGATGTGGTTTAAAAGAAATACAAATTTGTCTAAAGTTTTCAAAATAAATTTTTTTACAATTGAATGGTCTTTACTTTAGAGATAACCTCTTACATTATTCCTTTTCCCCTAATTACATGCCCGATCCAGTATCCTTTCCTCCTGATAGTCGCCAACATTGTTTTATCTTCATTTATTCTTTGTAATACTTCTATATTACTTACTCTGTTGGCCCATTTTATCTTCTCCATCCAACTCCAGACCCACATCTCAGTCAAAAGCCTCGATCTTATCTTTTCCCCACTGTCCATATTTCACTAATGTACAAAAGTATACTCCAAACTTAGCATTTTACCAATCCTTTCCTCAGGTTCAGATCCATGTTGCTGCAAAGTAGGATTTTCTTTCTAAAAAAGGCTTCCTTTGTCATTGCAATTCTCATCTTAATCTCTTCTTTATTCCTCCAGTCTTTGGTTAGTACTGTCCTGAGATATCTGTACCTTTTCCTTCTGTTGTTACAACATCCTTATCTTCCCTCTCATTTACTTCATAACTTTTGTTTTCCTCACATTTATTCTCATCTCGTATTCCTTCATTCCCAGTTCCAATGCTTTTATCATTCCTTGTAATGTCTGAATGTCTTTAGCTACAATCAGCAGATCGTCGGCAAATCTGGCAATTTACATTTCTTCCACCTGTGCTTATTTGTTTTTGGCTATCCAATATTTTTTCAATATTGCCTCGACATAAAGGAACAGTTTTTTATAAACAGCAGCCTTGCCTCACTCCTCTGCCTAATTCTTACCAATTTGTGAGATTCTCATTTATTTTTTCTGCTGTTTTTTATTTCATATACAATTCTCGATCGGTCTCCTGTCTTTCCAGTCGACTCTTTTCTTTCAGAATCTCAACAGCTTTTTCCACTGTATTTTGTTGAATGCTTTTTCCATATTTATAAAACACATGCTCAATCCTCTTCCTCTTCCAAAACATCTCTTTCCAGTCATTCTGACCAGTCCTATAGCTTCTCTTGTTCCTTTTCTGAATTCAAACTGTTCTTCAGTATTCTCCCCCCAGTTTTGTAATCAACCTTCTGTTCATAACTCTCACATTATTTTTGAAGCAGGTGGTGTTAACTGATAGTTCTATGTTCTTCAATTTTTTTGGTTTTAACCTTTTTAGGTTCGATATCATTAACAAAATCTTCTGACCACATTCCAATATCATAAATTGCATTGCAGATTGAGAGTATTTCATCTATTCCTTCATCTTCTAAACATTTTGAGTTCTATTGGAAGTTCATTTCCTCCTGTAGTCTCAAAATTGGAGGGCCTTTCTTCTCTTTCATAACTTTATCTTCCACCTCAGCTTCTCGTGTTTCATGTTTCCTTCTCCCTACATACAGGTCCTCTACATACTGTTTCCATCATTTCCTTTGCTTATCTTCTTTATAAATGTTTTTACTATATTTCTTCTCAATTTCTTTCATTTTATAAATAGGAATTCTTCTATCCCATGTGGCATTTTTTACCTTCTTATACTTGTCACACTTCATTTTCTTCTCTAAATCTATGACTGCATTCTTCTTTTAGTTACCTAGCAATATGTTTCTCTCTTTAATTTTTTATTCAGTCTTTGTTAGATTGCTCTGTTGTATTCTTTATTTTCATATTTTCTTCTTTCTTCCATTATTTGTATCATTTCTTGTGTTAACCTATGTTTCAATAGTACCTTCATAGAAACTGATTACTCTCTCTGTAGCTTTCCTCATAGATAATTTAATCCTTGACTGCATTTCCTCTGCTGGTTTATTTTCCATTTTACCTTTAGTAATTGTCTTTGCCAGTATTTCACCAGTTTTACTATCCCTATACTCTGTAGCCCTCTATATTCCATTTCTTCACCTCATTGCAATTTGAATTCTTTTTAATCTTATTTTAATTTCCTATATCTGCTTCTGGAAGCCCATTTCCTTTTTAATAGCATTCCTGTATCTATTTTCAACAAAAAAGTGATCTATCTAAAAGTGATATCCATCTTTTGGTCTTGTTCAATTATACCTTTTTCATTTATGATACATAAAAAAAATTCATAATGAACAAATCCTTCTAGCATCTATGTATTCATAGTTATTTTTCTAGAGAAAAAATGTTTAAATAAATTGCACAAAAGATCAGTAATTGCAACAGAACTAACTAAACAATAACAAATAACTGTTATGCTATAGTTGTTCATATATATAAGTATATACATTTAAAAAACAACAACTTAACTACCAAAACACAGTAACAGAAAAATCTTTTAAGAAACTAATACCAGTAGTTGACTTTGCTGGGATCCTGTGTCATCAGTTGGTACACAATTCTATAATTGCATTAAACAAATAACAAAAAGAAATAAAAACTTAAAAATTTAGAAAATATAAACTCTCTTACAACCACAAAATTTGTAATAACACAACTCCACTGCCATTAATGGAATGATATAAATTTAAAATGCCACACATCTGTGTTCATAAACAATGTTGCCAATTGCTACAACCCACTATGTCTTTAATTAAACATCTTCAAATACAATTTGTTGGTTCATCATTTCATACTTTTGTTTAAATTTGTAAATATAATATTTTTCAAGTACATTCTTTTTTTTTATTAAAAATATTTTTGTTGTATATATATATATATATATATATCCTTTCCCATAAAAAAGGATGGTGCGTGGGTTTTTTGTTTGTTTGATGTATGTGCTCACATTCTTATTTTAGCTGCTATTGACGCAGAGCGGACCATGTGGTGTGCTGGGCAGCTGTGCAACTGTATGTAGTGCACAAACAATTCATTTTTTGAACAAATTATACTTCTTGAACAATTTATCTAAAATTATATTTGTGTTTTGGGGATAAAAAAGGAAAATATTGCGGTTAGAGCTGTGTTAAAAAATCACAACTCAAGAAACAGCTAAAAATGTTTAATATTTTGAAGCTTTTATTGTAAAAGTTTTTGCTGTTAGTGCCACTTAATTCATGAACATTATTTAGTTACAGTTGGCAAAAACATTTAACAAAATCATGTGTAATGAAACATAAACCATGTAACATTTTTGCGGCCATAAAGCCATAAGCCTGCTCTTTTTCTAGTGTATGTATATATATTTACACACACACACACACAGACACACAGACACACACACACACACACACACACACTAATCAACTGAGCGGCTGGTGTGCAGATTCGAACACGGATGTCGTTATTCGTAGTGTCAGAAACACTACGGTAGACGGTTGCTTGAACAGTCCGGTATAGTGGCGGTCGAGTTGGTAGAGGCGTGGTAGTGTTTATATATCACTCAATTACATAAGTAATGAGTCAGTTGTGTCAGGATGTGATTGCCAGGGTCACTAGGAAGTTTATAGTGTAAGATGATTTCAATTATAAGGCCATTGAGTCCGTAAATTTGCATAGCAATCGCCGGGGTCAAATTCTGACAAATATGATGCAGTTAACGGGATTCTAATGCGTCAATGATGGGATGTCGACATATGAGGTTCATGATCACAGCTCGGTACTAGACCTTTCATTGTTGGATACTGGCTGGAATCAGGATCTATGTGTCTGGCGAGTCTTGTATGATGAAACAGCAAGTAACCAATTAGCGACATTCCTGGAGCTTCGGGTCCCCTTGTTTCGGGACAGGGAGCGGGTGGTGCCTTACAAGCTTTCCCGGCGACAGGTGGAGACACTGGTCTTGAATGTGGTAACAAAGGTTATAGACGGGCTCCGGGGTTTTTCCGGCACACCTCGGCATATCGGCCCTAGCGACTGGGGCTGCCCATCCATCCCCTACTCTAAAATCCCCGATTTCTGCCTTCCGTGCTCATTACCAGAAGCACCTCACGGGCAAACGCCTTCACCGCACTCCAGTTATCAACAGAGCTCAAAGTTTGGGCTACCAAACTTCCAGTGATAGTTCAACGATACCCGCGCTGGCTTGATAGCTGATCAACTTCGGCCAATGAAACACCGTATATTCAACTGAATCCTTTGCATAACAATACAAGCACACCGATGATTCCCGACGGCCAAAATGATGAAAGTAGGTCTCAAAGCAGTCGTTTCCGGACACCACATGCGCAGTATAAAAGGTATCCTTGTCATACCGCCTATTGCACCACGCCTCTAGATTCGGGGTTACCCTCCTCGTCCACGATGACTTTCCTTCAGTTCTCCATCTGTTTGCGCAGCGTATTCGCCAACATCTCTGTTCTATCAGTACCACCATGTCTTTCGATCCGCTCTCGTATGAACAGATTCACGGGGGGACGGATGCCAGCACACATACCGCCTCACAGGAATTGATCTTGTACGGCGACACCACACCCAACAAAGCCTTACGGTGAATGCTGTGCAGTCGCTGAAGATTTCTCCGTCGTTCCATCGCCACTCCCCAAACCGATGCCGCGTAAAACAGGGTGGGCATCATGACCACTATAATCACCTTGCGCCTAGGCGCCTTCGGAGCAACTTGCGACGTCATCAGCCTTCTCAAAGATAACAGGGTCTTCTCCGCCTTCTCAGAACTATCTAGGAAATGTTTACTAAACCGATTCGCCTTATCTATGGTGACATCTAGGTATTTGACTCTAGTCCAAGATTGCAAAAGTACTCGCCTTTCTTTAAGGCAATATGAACAACCCTCCTTCTACTCGTCAGGATGATAAATTCACTCTTCTCTAACGCAATGGTGAGGCCATGTCCCTTCATCCAAGTGTTAATCACCGCCAGCGCCTCATTGCCTTTCTCCTGCAGCTATAACTCTGTTTTCCAGCTGACCAGCACAGCCAGATCGTTCGCGTAGGCAATAGTTTTCGTATCCTCTGGCAGACGAAGATGAAGAACACCATCGTAAAGATATTCCAAAGGAGGACCCCAGAACTGATCCCTGCGGAACCCCCCCCCCTCCGTACATCGCCGGAATTCTCCAGCCTGGTTATCCCTTCGTTTCTTCGACAAAAACACTAATCGAGCTCTTTCCAACAGATTGGGAAGAACCCGCTCTTCATCCCCTCATTCACCAGCTCCACAATGTCCCAGGATATCTGTTGTATTAGGCCCTTGAGGACCCGGGCTGGCACACCATCAGGACCTGGAATCTTGTTATCCCGCAGCCTATTAACCGCCGACGAGACCTCCCTGAGCGTAACGCGTCTTCTATCAAACTCACAGCTCCGACCTCGCCGGTGGTCAATAGGAGCTTTTAACTGAGTGGGCTGCGGAACAGGCGGTCCGGTCGAGGAAGATCTAGTTAGACGCTCACCTGGTCTTGTGGCAGGTGGTAGTATCAAACAAGCTGTGATCGTAGTGCCTGGCGACACAGCTGGTGTAGTTTTTTGTAGTTTAGCGATGGAGCAACCGAGAGGAGGTTGTTTGGAGGACTTGGTCGGATTGGCCAAGGACCTGGTCTCCGGTGAGACCCCTTCGTGCCACGAAGGTCAATCGGCAGGTCGCCGCCCCGGCCCCGGTCTTTCGCAAAGGAAGTCTCGGAAGCCCCTCGGGTAGTGGAGCGCCCAAGCGAAGTGGAATTGGAGAAAAACCTGCGAGATACCTCAACCTCGAGCTGCGCGGTAAAGGCGAAAGCCGAACCCGTGCAGTAAGGGCATGGCACTGAGGGGGGCTCCAAGTCCGAAGTACGCCTCCCATCGAAGTCGGGAAAGGCGGAAAGCGGGAGCGCTAAATCCGCTTCTGAGCCTAAGGTTCCGGAAGGGAAGCCTTTTTTTTTTTAACTTCTCTACTCCCCTGGGCCGGACCGACGTGATGGTATTACGCCACCCAGGGGAGTGTCCGTTCCTCTAATAGGCCCTCCCCACCTACCGGCTATATACCGGCATGGCATAGTCATGGCAGATCAGGGAAGGGAAGCCTGTTGAAAAGCAGGTGACCTCTGGGGCTGGAAGCATAGGGCGGATTGAGGAGATGCGGGCCGAATGGTCCAAGATCTCCTCCAAAAAGGAATCGAGAGTCGCTCTTGAGTTTCATCATTTAGTGGACGCATACCTGAGCGAATGTTCACTGATGGTGTTGGGTCTGGCGTTAAAATGAGAAGGCCTCCAGTGTGCGAACCTTGCGCTAGACTCAGTCGTCAGGCAAGGTCGACCAGGTTGTGTTGGGAGTTCGGGGCTTCAAGTCGGTAACGGGTGAGGCCCTGGGCGAGCTCCACAAGTCCATTAAGAGAGTGGAGGAGAAGGTAAAAAACCTGTCTCCTTCGACCTGGAATCTTGTTGTCCCGCAGCCTATTAACCGCCGACGAGACCTCCCGCAGCGTAATGCGTCTTCTATCAAACTCACAGGACCCGATCGACTCTTGTTCACCACAGGGGAAAAGTCTCGCTACCTCTCTCCTGGCTATTTCGTCTGTCAGGACAGGCAGGCGCTTCCCTAACCGCTTGGTGACGATGCGATACGCATGCCCCCAGGGATATCTGTCCAGGTCGGCACACAGCAACCAAGACACCCGAGGGTGTCATGCAGCCAGGCGATAATTTTAAGTTCCAAGATCTCCTTTATGTTTACAACCGCCAGTGTATTCAAGGCACCTTCACTTCTATCTGATACTACCTACATACCGCAAGGGCGGATCATACATTTAATTCGAAGATCCAGAAAGGAATGTATTCTCTCAAGTGTTTTTATAGGCCTTCCTAGACCAAGTCTTTTTATTGAAATCCGCAATTTGCTCGAGCGGGACTCCACTGTATAGCCTGTCCCGAATGGGACATCCAATGAGAGCAACCGTCTGTGATGCAGCCTACAATGTCTTTTTAATCCCATGCGTGACGGCAGTGGTTTTAACCACCTTCTCAAGTCTTTAACTGTGTTGCCAAATTCTACCTCAATATCTTTATTGGTACTCTTCAAGTTTTTATCAATCTTTTTCTTGAGCTATTTAGCAAGGGGCTCAAGTTTCCTCACAGTTTTATCTAGGTGGGGGGAAGAATCTCCTCCTCCTCAATGGAGGATTGCCTAGCTCTTATTCTACTCGTTCCCCTCCTGTCACCTATAGTAGGCCTAGGCAGAAGCCCACCCACCTGAACACTTACCACCAACAGGCCAGCAACATCCTTCTCAAGGGCAACCTCCAGAACAGGGGTAGTCTGCACAGAAGCGACCTCCATGTCCTTCCAGCTCACCACTGTAGGCTCCAGGGCGGTCTCAAGCACTTCAACTGCCATTTCCTCCATAATGGTAGTTCAATTTGTTAAATGTACCTTGTTTATTTAAGCTACAAACTAAAGCTCTATCAATTCTGATATATAAAATTAAAAATTAATTTCAGTATCAAAAGTTTATCCTTAAACTACAGTATAATAGTTCACGCTATCAAAACTAATCATAATTATTAAGAACAAGAATGTTATCAACGTGAGATAACAAATTCAGCAAAGTATACAACTTACCAACTCACGGATGACTAACCCGCACTAACTTGTGTCACTAATGAATAGTCATTTATAGACCATATTGACAATGGCAATAAGTCCGATATCTAAAAATCTAATAGAAATTAGTCCAGCGTTCAAAACTCAAGAAAAATTAAAAAGCACTTCCAAAAAAAAACTCAAACCAACAGTTACCAGAACCATTATCCGTAAAAATACCAAAAACCCTTGTCAAGTAACAAAAAAAAAAGAGCACAAAAAACACCACCACTCACTTTAAAGACTCGTACTCATCTCACTGATGTATATCACTTGTTAAAAAAAAAAATTAGTCACCACTTAGGAAAATGCTGTTAGTTTTGTAAAAAAAATTAAGATTTGTTTTTGTGATAAATCTTGTTATACAGTAAAAATGACAATAATAATACAGTTTTTAGCACACAAGTTTAATTGTGTTCCTAGTGTAACTTTTTATTCTGAATTCTGAAATGTAAACAGAATTTTTCCATCACTTACAGTTTTTGTGATAAGTATTGCTTTTGCAAAATTCTATGTATTTTTTTGGGGTAACTTAGCCAAAAAGAATTATCATAATCATTTAAAAGAATATTTTGTGTCATTTTAATGAATGAATATGTAAATGATACATATAACTTCTCTTATGTGTGTGGGGATTTAACGTTTAAAGAACGATGATGAGGTTTGACTCCACTACTTAAAAAATCTTAAGAACTATATTTTTGCTGTATAGTAAGGGATCAAGATAAGAATTGGGCTCTCCCATCTGTTGTTTGACCTATGTGAAAAGTCTGACACCCTGGGCTAAGGGTAACTGGTACATGAGTTTTGCCATTCCAATGGTGTGGCAAGACCATTTGTCAGATTGTTATTTCTATATTACAAAGGTAAACAGAATAAGTAGTATATCCAAACACACTTACAATACCTGAATATATTGTCTCAATAATGTCAACGCCTCATCGTGAGGACTTACCTGTACTGTATCCTCCAACACATCTAACTTTAAAAGATGAATCAAAATATGAGGTAGTCACTGAAGTTCAGTATGAGGAACAAGATGTTCCCACTTCCTGTAAAACCTCGTCTGATAACTCAAGTGAACTTTACAGAATGTTCATTGATTCTTTGAAAACTAATTTAAAGGCTATTCTTTTGCACAATGTCATTACAAATTATACAAAACAAATTTCCTCTCTGTGCCATTAGCTTATGCAGCTAAAATGAAAAAAATGTATGACAATATGAAAATCCGTTAGAAAACTTAAGTATAAAAAGTACTGCTGGACTATATGATATGATTTAAAAGTTGTTGTGTTACTAATGGGTTTGCAGCTTGGCAACACTAAATTTTGTTGCTTTTTCAGAGAATGGGGCAGTAGGGACAAGACAAAACAATGATCTTCTACTTCCATTCCATATAAAATTAATGCTTTTCAAAATCTTTGTTACGACAATGGATAACAAGTGATAAAATTAAAAATTTTATAAAACCCATGAAGCTATTTTGAAGAAATATCTACTGTAACTCCCTCTGGATAACTGTATAACTGTATATCTTATAACTGTAAAACTAATCTAAGAACCTGCTCTGAGAAGATACCTGTGTAATGCAAAAAACTGCATCAAAATTGGCCCAGCCTATTTAGAGAAACAAATCTACTGCAGTGCCCCCTGGAGGTCTATAATCGTAAGACATGTCTAAGAACCTGCTCTGAAGTGATACCCATGTTAGGTAATGTAAAAAAAACTGCATCAAAATCGACCCAGCTGTTTTAGAGAAACACAACCTCTGCAGCGTCCCCTGTTGGCCTATAACCATAAAACATATCTAAGAACCTGCTCTGAAGTGCATTACCTATGTAATGCAAAAAACTGCATCGAAATCAGTCCTGTAGTTTCTGAGGAAAATGTTAACATACACACACACACACACACACAACACACACACACACACACACACACACACACACACACACACACACACACACACAGCATCTTACATCAAACGCATATACTGTCTCCATTCCATCGTAGGTAAAAATAGTGCTTGATTTTATTATTTAAAAAGAAAAAAAATTCTCTTGTGTTAGTGATGCTAAAATTAGGAAGGAACGTTTGTGGATCTCTAAATAGATGTGTACAATTAGAAGAACTCTTAAACAAAGTTGAACAGTCAGCAGAGATAATTTAAAAATGTTATGCAAAGTTTTTTTTTTGAAAATTATAAATCCCAAGTACTGTGACATTGTAAGTGAATTATTTTAAACATATTGGGTGTAGTATGTTTTAAAAAGTTAATTTCTTGGATTCACTTCTGGATTTTTTTTCAGACAATAGGTGGAGTTAGTCCAAATAAATGGTTCCATCAGCAGATGGAAAACAGGTACTGGTGACAGTGGAGTGGAAGAATGCTTGCAGATTATTGTTGGGACACTAAAGCGAAATTTTCTAGATGCTACACACAGAAAAAAAACTACTGCCTCATTTTTGTAAAGTTGAATAGTGCTCTGCATGCATGTAGATTATTACATTTGTTTTGAACAGAGGGTAATGGACAAGATCTAGAATTAGGTGTGAAAAGTTTTATTAGGATTGTATATTTTGTTTCTTGTATGAAAAAAAAAAAGTTTAATTCTGTTCATCATTGTTATTTAATTTGACGTGATATATTTTAATTATTCAAAAGATAGGATATTCTTGATCTGATCAATATGTATGTATATACATATTGATCAGATGGTGGTGATTAGATGGTGGCTCTTGTTTACAAGAGCCACCATCTGATCACCACCATCTGATCAATACCTTCATAAACCTTTCAGAAAATGAACATAAACACTTAATATCAATTGCAAAATTTTATGCCCCTTTTTCTAGTCTTGATTTCTTTTTTAAATCGGTATCATAGTAATTGAACCAATGCTGTCACATAAAAATCATCTATGAAACCAAGCTGGCAAAGTGTGATTGTCAACAAATTTCTGGAACTCAACGGGATTTGAATGGAAGACAACTTCTGTCCACGGGGTATGTCTACAGTTACCCACCAGAAATATGAACTTAAATGGTACTAAGAAAAAGCCAGATCTCCTATTCCTAGAATACAGATAAGGTAAACAAGATGAAAATTGTTTTGATAATATAATTAATGATTTTAGTTTTTCACTTATTTATAAGTAAAGTTTTTAAGCTCTTAAAGAAACACAACAAATGACAATCAAAACTGAAATGAAAAACACACACAATCTCAATTAAAATTTTAATAAATCAAAAAATATATATAATACAGATTTCATTTTTCATGAAATAAAACAGGGCAGTAAAGTGTTTATACAGATATAAATTGCAATTTATTTTATTTGTTCATGAAGTAAATGTGCTATTTTAATTTCTTGGAGTAAGAAAATTTAAATAATAAATTAAATTCTGGATAATAAAAAAACTATTTTTTAATTGATAATCCAGTTTGATCGAGTGTAATTAAATATAATATACAATTACATTAAAATTATTTCAATAATTAAAAATAAGGTTAGTGTTTCATAAATATATACATATCACAATATTAGCTTTATTAATAGTAATAAAATCAGGGAATTCAAATGCAAAACAAAGTTACTTCATCATATAAATTAAATTTCTGAGTACATTTGTATTAAATTACTTACTGTTTTGAGAAACAATGTAGTAAAAATAGTTGAATTTGTTTAGCAAGGTTTCATTTCTATCCAGAACTTTAGAACATTTCTACACATTTATTTAACTTTGTAAATGAATTCCTAAAATTCTGCTTATGTACTATGAAGAGAACCACTTTCATGATACTTAAGCATACAAACAATTTCATACTTAATTATAATAATTTAATAATTAGACTCAATATGGCAGATTTTTGCAATCTGCTGAAAATATTTATTAGAATGTATTTATAACATTCTAACAGATTTAAAACTTAATCACTCTAAAATTAAAGAAAAATGTAAATATCCCAATTAATATACTTATTACTTTTTCTTAAATTTAGAATATAATTAATACATACAAAAGAAAAGTAGCCTTAATGATCATGTAATTTTTATTAATGAAGAATTTTAATTTCAGTAAATTTTGAAGCAATCGCAAATGTTTGGAATCTGATAATAATTTTACACATTAATTCATACTATATAATAGTATTACTTTAAAAACTGATTTGTAGTAGTTAGCTCGTGCAAAATAATAAGCTAATAAAAAACATCTTAAAAATAAAACATGCAATAAAATTGTCCAGAATTTATAATATAATAACTTCATTAACATTGTTCATTTTTTCACATTTTCTTTTTTTTGTAAAATTACCTAATGAAATTTGAATAATTTTAATTAAAAATCAAAATAGAACACAACTTTAATTTCAAATATAATTTTAATTGAAAGGTTGAAGAATAAAGCAGTGAATGTTTACTGCAATGAAATATTACAAAGCGCGTACTATCGATTAAAACATTACAACAAAATGGTTTTACAGACATATTTCATATTCTATGGCAATACAAAATAATTAATAGATACAATTTTCATTTAATGATTGCTTAAGATGTTTGTATTCGTATTTCAGTTGTATACAATCTTATATTCTGTTTAAAAACAAACTGAAATGTATTAGGATAATAATATAAAATACTATATTCTTTGATTTTTTTTTAATATAAATACATAAACATTCTCGCTAATAAATTTAATGCTATATGAATATTTTTACAGTAATTAATAAAACATGAACACAATTTTTTTTTATTGATCAACTCACAGATGAGGATTCCATTATCAGAATCAGATTATAATTGAAAATAAGAGTTTATTTATCACTAATGAAATAAAGCCTTTTTAAGATAAAACTATATTTAAGTGTGACTAGGCTGTAGAATGTACCGTTTGTTGTAAGCAGATAGTTAACATATGCTATTGTTTTCAGATGTTTTATACATTCTCTATTAAAAATATACATCAGAATTTGGTTCTACTAAGAAATATAGTAAAGGAATGAGAAGATATTAAAAGGAGGAAAGATTATTTAAACAGTTTCACACATCCAGTAGTTACTGTGACATGAATTTAAGAGTTGTTCATTAATGTTGGACATTTAAAAAAAAATCATAAATGATTATTGATTTATGTTTTGGTGTTTCTCTTTTGACATAATTTTTTATTGTTATAATCTTTATAGTATAATTTTTACCTTCTTTTAACTATAAAGCTTGTTGAGGGTTTAAATTATGTTGTACGAGAACATTTTTGTATCTGTGTGATATACCAATACAAGACTAGAACTTTTGGCTATGTAACCATATGACTCTTTTTAAAATTTTAACCCTGTATTTAAATAAATCTTCTTAATTTTTTAAATATTTTAAAAGTATTTAAAGAAAGTTAGACCTAAATATAAAAATAAAAATCATTTTATAGTTGTATGTCACAAATCAATTTGTGTTGTATGCCAGTGTCTCTGGTATCTATCAGACAATAATCTTCTTAAAAATATACATATATTTAATAATGAATAAATGACTGATCACAAAAATTATGACCGCAGTGACCTCAATATTGTTTCATACATTGGATAATGACTGCAAAGCTCAGCTTATTAACAAAAAAATAGTTAACAAAATCAAAATCTCTCACACAAAGCAATCCGATGTAAGAATACATAATTGTTTTTACCTACTAACAGCTATGTTAATTGTAACTGGTACAGTAAGTTAAATATAAAAAAGTTCAAAGCTTTGTAGTAACTCATTTAAGCAATTTTTCTAAAACATTTTATTGTTATATTTTTAATAAAATATAAATTTCAGTTTACCATTTAAAATGTATGTTAATAATTTTTAAAAAGGCAGTATTCTTCAAAAACATTTTATTAGAATTGAAGTCAAAAAGAAATAGTTAAACAAAATGGTTGTAAACAAAGTTGATCATGAATCTAACTCAAAATCAACATTTTTAACATGGTAGATTCAATATGGCTGCTTAAAATATACAAATTATAGAAAATTTATAATAAAAAGGCCCACATATCAATGATAAATACTATACTATATTACATGTAGTTGGTACCTGTTTCATTATAAAGCCACAAAGCTTTTTTTGAAGCAATTAATTCTTTTCATTTTTAAACAGGCAGATTGTATTACAAGATAACCTACCAGGTTGGTCTAGTAGTGAACTCCTCATCACAAATCAGCTGATTTCGAATTCAAGAGATCTAAGGTTCAAATCCTAGTAAAATCAGAGTTACTTTTATAAGGATTTGAATACTAGATCGTAGTTACTGGCGTTCTTTGGTGGCTGGGTTTCAATTAACCACACAACTCAGGAATGGTCGACCTGAACCTACACAATATTAAATTATTCATGTATCCTCATTCATCCTCTGAAGTAATACCTTCTTACAGTGGTTCTGGAGGCTAAACAGAAAAAGAAAAAAAAGATGCATCACAAGGAATAGTCCACTCACAAATCTCCTGAGATCTCTTCTGATTCTGCTAGTAGCACACCATTGCTAGGCCTTGTTTATTTTAAATATGTAAAGAAACATTTATAAAAGATAATAATGTATTTTTGAAATAATTAAATAGAAATAATTAATGACAGACTTAATTTTAGTTGTGTGAATTTTTTGGCATTTGTCTGAGGTCTTACTGACACATGTATATCCATACAAAATTTTTTTAATAAAAAAAAAATATCTACTTGGCACACTAGTTTTACATAAATTTCATAAGATTAAAAAATAATAGAATAAAAAAAAAGTTTAAGAGTATACTGATACTTTACGTTTATCACATTATACCATGACTAAAACTAGAAAAAAGTCAGATTTTAGGGTAAAAACTTTTAGCTTTAAAGTCCTAGAACTATAATGAATATTTATTTTAATAAAAAAGATACCCAGAAACTGATAAATTCAAAATATGCCAAAAAATATTATGTTTAATTTCCAATTTAACAAAAAATCAAAATACACCACCAGAAAGTTCATATTCTATGATATAGAATTACTATATTAGATATTTTGCTGCCTGATTTTAAAAGTAAAGATCCTAATATTTAATATAAATCACTTCCATTAGAATTTATAATATTTATATAATTTGTTTTAAATGTTTTTTTTTTTTAATGTTGCTGATTTACTTACATAATGTACAATTACATTAGTCAATATTAAGAATCTTTAGGAAAGAATAATAAATTATCAACAGCATGTAAGAAAAAAAAATCAATTTACGTTATTCTGTACTTTAAATTACTGAATTACTTTGATTTACGTTGTTATTAAAATAATGGATAATAGTTTTAATATTATAATAATTAAAAACACATAAAATGTTTCAATCTTGTTTTTTTAAACATGTAATAATTTTCAGTCTGCTGGAGTGTTAAAAATAACCTAACTTTAATAATTCATAAGACAAAAACACAAACTGATGGTGGTTATTATTTTGATTTTTATATTTAGGTTAACTTTCTTTAAATACTTATCAAATATTTAAAAAAAATAGTTAAGTGTGTTTTAAATACAGGGTTAAATGTTAAGAAGAATCATATGAAAATTTACACAGTTGAAGCATATCATTCTAATATTGACTGTATTTTGTAAATAAACCTAAAAATGAGATTTCTATCACTTCAACTTCACTAAAAACTTCCAGCTTTTAGATTATTTTAAAAATATAATTAAATTTTTCTTGACCTAAGAATTCATGAGCTGAATGATTTAAAAAAATTGTTTAATTAAATTTAAGCTGCTGGATCATAAAGGATGCTTTGGTAAATGAATTATACATTTTTATATTAATCAGCTTTTATTTTGAAGATGTTAATAATGATAAGTCCAAACAAAAGAAAATAATTTTTCCTTTACAAGCTGATTGCAGATGCTATTAGTATTCTTATTTTTTCCTCAAGGTTCTTTTTTCTAGAAATATAATAACTTAAGCACAAACGTTGTGGTGCACACTACATGTACTATATTACTTGAGAATTTTTTTTTCTTTTACATGTTAACAACCAATTGAAAAATTAACAACAATGATATCATTATTTAAAAAAATAAACTATTTTTACCATTTGTTTGCTTAATAAAAGAGTCAAAACTAGTTAAGGAAAAAAATCTGTTTTATTGATTTCTATAACTTTTAGTAACATTCACAAAAATATTGTACTTTTAAAAATTTTTAAGCTGAAACTAAATATCTCTTAATATATCATTAACAAGATTGTTCCCAAAAATTAAGCAATGAGGTATTGTTCACAATACAAAATTATATAAAAAGATGCATAAAACCATCAAAGCATACTTTAAAAAATAAATATCACTTTTTATTTGGTTGTACAAAAATTCAAATGCTGTAGTGATCATAAGATTAGTCCTTACCTAATCCAATATATGATCATCTGCATTAAAATTCAACAAAACAAATGACATAAAAATTAAAAGCTGTCAAAATTCTAAACATACACTCTAATGTTGCACCTCATAATCCCAAATCAATTTACTAGAACTGAATAAATGTAGATAATATTGCATATGTCAGAAAAAGGCTCACTAGATCAGTATAAAATACTGGTATGGATAACATAGTCTTAATGAACAGCTATTTGATTCATTAATTGACTTAAGCCATCTCCCTGCTGTTAATACCTTTAAAATTATGTTACAACTAAATCACATAAAATATAGTTATAAAAAAAAATTGCACACAGTAGCTAATAATGGCAATAAAAAAGTTTAATATTAACAAAAGTGCAATAGTTATTGAATAAGAAAATCTTACCTACACAGGTACAGAAGTAAAAAAGATCAATACAATCTATTAATATTCATCACAGTTATTTAAATACACTTATGATGAGAGTAGACAGATACAAATAAGCCATCAAAAACCAAATGTATAATTTAAGCAGAAGGTCATTGTTATAATTATAATTCACAGAAGTTTGTTTGAGTAACAATAAAAAGATAATGTTTCAGTAAAATATATTGAAGGGTACATTTTTAAATACAGTTTTTCAGTATTCAACTATTGTATTTTATACATCTATAACTGAAAAAAAGAAAAATTAAGAAATTATACAAACATGTTTTCTTAAAGCATTTACAGTATATTACGAAGTATTTTTTTTATTTTCACATTAAGAAATGTTACAAAAACAAAAAAATAAAAATAAAAATAAAAAATGGAAAAACCTAATTAAATGTTTTTTTTTAAATTTTAATACAATTTGGATATATTATACACAAATTTTGATGAGGGATAAGATGAATGAAATACAAATAAAAAAATGCCGGTCTACTGTTTGAAATCAAACTGGCTGATGACCTAGCCACGAACCAATTGTAGTTGCTTCACACATTCACTGCTCTTTTTCAACCTGGAAATTGAAAAATAATATGTTGATATAGGTCTACCAGATCTTGTTAACAATCTCTATGCTCATCAATCTATAAAATTGGTGATCTATTGATCACCAATGAAATCTATAAAAAAATTATACAGTTCAATAAAAGATATAAAGCAAACACAAAAACATTCCTTCGTTAGATGAAAATTTGCCATTATTTTAAATTCAGTAACATTTTTACCAATTTAGTTACATCAAAAACCATTAAACCTTTTAAAGATTTAAGATTCTTAGATAAGTTACAATTTTATTTTTATTTGAGAGTTTAAAACTCTTGTAAATTACTTATTTTTTAAAGACATCATTAGTAAATAAGTCATAGATACCACTAAAATTGAAAGAAAAGTGTCTCTTTTCTTTTACATTCTATTTATTCAAATACTCATTACAAGGCATTGACATCTAATATTATTATTTTTATTTTTGCAATTTATTGAACAATTTTCAGTTACAGAATGCTTAATCTATTTTATGTCACAATTTCTACAATGCCTGGAAATTAGTATAATGATATACTTGAATATAACAAAATATTTTTCCTTAACATTCACTAGATCCACTTATAATGCAAGATAAATCTTTTGGAGTTGTCATGCTTTGTATTTTGATAAAAACATACTACCAGAAACTGATTATAGTAGAGTACAATTAATTACTTTTATTTGTAATACTGTACTGAATTTTCTGCAGTATTGTAAATCATAAGACTGAGTCTGTAATTTAAAATTTAGCACCAGTGTAGGTTATAAAACTATACTTTCAACATGATTTAATTAAAAATCAGTTACATTCTAGAATAAAAGCTTAACCATACACTCAAAGGCTAAGATTAAATTCCTTATTAAAATATTTTTGATTTCAAAAATATTGTTGATAAGAAATTAATTATTATGAATTAAGAAATTGTTGATAAGAAATATATAAATCTAAATTATATGTATTAATCAGGCCTTTAAATAAATTAGACCCAATGCACAGCACCCAGAGAAAAACTCACAACATAGACTAAATGTGTCTTTTCACTGCGCAGGATAAATAATTGAAAATGCAATATTTAAAGTGCAAAAAGTAGGGGTGTAACTAATTTTGTATCACGCCATCAAAAACATTTTATTAGGGAATTAAATCTTAGCTTTTGAGTACATGATTGATAATACAATGTTATATACAAATTATATATATATAATTTTGAAACAAATGATGAAAACTTTTTTCTACAATTTATTCTTCTGAGAATTATTCACAAGAGTATTATCAAGTGTGCTTCATCTGCACTGAAATGAACACATACAGTGATTTATTTTACTGATACTCAAACAGCAATTAAACTTGGCAACTATAAGTAAATCATTGAATGACTACAGTATAAAATACTTATAAAAGAAAGAATGTTTTTTTTTTTTTTTAGTTTTTTTTGTTGCAAGAATGGATTCTTTTAACAGGTGACCTGAAATAAATATTTTTATGTGATACTTTATGAGCATGCACTGTTTTTCAATAAATATTTCATTAAAATTAAAATAAGATGTATAATTATGAAGGTTTTTAACAGAGATTGAAATATATAAGTATTACATGTGAAGATACAATAATATCATTATGGGTAATAAAAACTTCTTTGCACACTTCTGAGCCATACATGAATCGAGGGGTATGGACAGATAATTACATTATAATAACTGGTTAACAGATTTTCTCTTTGTAATATATGATTCTAATAAATTTAATATAACATTTATTTAGCAATATTCGGGCAAAATGTTTCGTAACACCAAATCTTCTGCATGTAAGTCAATTGATAACAACAATAATAAGCTAGCTTAAAGCTGGCAATCAAAAAAAGCAAGATAGTAATTTTAACAGTGAATTCAAAGTAATTAATTCTCAATACTGACATGACAATTTGTACTCAATCTATTTATTATTACACAATGAAGTATTATTCTTATCTTTCAATATTTAGTGTAACAATCGATATTTATTTAATGAAAAACACAATTTTAATCAACAAATATTATCAGTTAATTTAAGTAGTCAATAAATAATTGCATGCATATGATTTTTATATTTTACTTGTTTAAACTAAAAATAACATAAAAAAAAGAAACACTGAGATATACATCAAGAATTATAATGGAATAACAGGGATAATTAATAATGATTGCTTTTGTTGGATTTTAAAATACTATCACTGAAAATATTATTCACAACCAAAGTAATGCTTATATGTCATATTGTTGACAAAAATTATCAACAATTAAAAGAAAGAAGTGTTTTATATATATTTATGTGTGTGTGTATTTATACACACATAAATATACTTTTGTTAGAGTGTACAATTACTAAGAACAAAAGTCTGATATAATAAAACTATAAAATAATAATTTTTATCATTAAAATTACATATGCATATAATTTAATATATTTACACTATAATACAATATAAAAAAAACATTTCTAACAACATAAAAGTTTTCAAAACTAGGAACATTGGAGAATATACAATCAAGAAATATCATCAATTCTTTATTCTGAAAATGATATAAAGGTAATGCAGAGTTTAAAAAACACATGAATCAAATTTTTTACATGCATATATATTTATGTCACACAAAACACTTCTTTGTAGTTCCAGTCTTCACCTATGTGGTCTTTTACGTTCTTTTATTTTTGTAAAAGAAATATTAAAATAAATCATAAGAAACCTCATCCATATAGTATTTCTTAAGATTTTAATCTGAAAACATTAAAGATTTCAGATTAAATTATACTTTTGTTAAAAAGTAAAATTATAATGAATTTTTATTTCCAATAGTTTATTAATTAAGGTTGTGCAAACAGGAGTAGATTAAAATTCCATTTAAGAAAAAGTAAAATAAGTTATCAAATGTTTTTTCCTATACCTAAGAATGAGATCATGTGGGAAATAGGTAATTTTATGGAATTTCCTTTTTAGATACAGCAACAACAATCTTCACAGGAGTTCTGTCACAAAGATAAAGAAAGATCTTTGTTTTGAGAACATTTTAAATAAGTAAAACTTGTGTTCAACATAGATAAAATTTTTAATTTTACAGCATCAACAATTTGAATTATGTAAAAAACATTTATGGCTGTTTTTGTAGATTTAACGGCAACATCATGCCGTTCGGCAATAGGCCTACATAGAAAGGTAAATAGGCAGGAATTTTTGAAAAATTTTTTATTTAATAAAAAGTCTGTAGTATGTATATAAATACAAAATTGTTTAGACTAACTGTGGGGTTACCGAGTTTTCTTTTCAACTAATATAATGAGACAATAATGCCTGTTTTTCATCAATCTTACTTTTTGAAATGATTTGCATGACCAAATGAAGGAAAGTTCTTGAATTGGAATCTGCACAATCAGTTGCTAATTAATGCTGTTGCTGTCCTCTTTGAGTAAAAAACTTAAACTTTAGATACTACGATTGACGAGTTTCACAGGGGTGAATGTAACACTGGTTAATTATATCAAGTATGATTAAAAGAAAGAGAACAATAGGGTTAGTGAATTTAGTTAAGTTTAAATAAGCCAGTATATTTTTTTGATAGCTAACCGAGCAGATGAGCTGGCCTCCGTGGCGTGAGTGGTAGTATCTCGGCCTTTCATCCGGAGGTCCTGGGTTCAAATCCCAGTCAGGCATGGCATTTTCACACATGCTACAAATCATTCATCTCATCATCTGAAGCAATACCTAATGGTGGTCCCGGAAGTTAAATAAAAAAAAAAAAAAAACAGCAGGTGAACTCAGTAGTCCTATCATAGGTGTGGAAGATTATAATTTCTTTTTTAATTTCTTGTATTACTTGCTTTGGTAATCTACTTTTTAAAAATATTTTAAGTAAATAAACAGGAATCACTTAATACAAACATAATTAAAAATGTATAATAAAACCAGATGTAAATCTTAGATTTGAAAATAAAAATCCAAAAATCATAAATGATTAGACAGTATTATTTCATAATCATCACCTAAATATACTGAATAACACTGACAAAGTCTGAAAAGACAAGATTTTTTACTGAAATCCATTTTGTAATCTACAACACAACTTGTTTGTAAGAATAAATAAAAAAAAATAGTTTAATGAGTTAATCTAGGCACACTAATAGTGTAAATAATATATAAATTTTTATAGGTGTCACCATAAAATCTGAAGCTTACTAATCACCCAACAGAACATAAGTAAGCTGATATTCTACTCCAGCTGACATTCTACAATCCTAACATATTATATGGCTCTGTAATTTCTTTGCAGTTCTATTCATTAATTTGATAACTTATTGTGTAATAATTATATACAGCAGTAGCAAATGAATGTACATAGTAACTTTATAAATACAGTAGTATTAAAAGTATAATGATACATAATGCACTGAGTACTTTACTAGAATGAACATATTTATTACGTTTATTACTTTATCTATATTAGGAAACTAACAATTCTTCTCACTACACCTATGTCAAAATTGTCTAGTTCTGTGATAGGATTTTCACGATTCTTGTACTTTGAGTGTAATGAAAGAAGAAGCCTCTGTCAGTCAAATTTTGGTATAATTTCTTTAATAAGTCTTTTTCATGTTTCCTTATTTCCTGAACTTGCGATCTGAATAATTTACATGCAGCTACTGCTCTTTCTTCAGAATTCTGAGTTGAAATAACATGCCAATCATTTTTTCCCCAATCCTCAAAATCTATCTACTTCCTTTTTTATGAAATCATAAATATTACTGATTATCTCCTGAGCTTGCCAATTTAATTTTTTACATTTCACTGAGGATTTAGGTTCATTCATTGTGCATGGAACTAACATAAAAACTCTTATTATAACTTATGCCATACAAGATGCTCTATCGCAAACTGAGAAAATCAAAAAGAAGCACCAGCAGAAACACACTACGCACAAGGAGTGATTGAAAGTTATTATTTTGTACCTGATATCTTTGTTGCTTTTAAATGTTGGGTAATAAATTTTCATAAACAATTAATTTTACTAATACATTATTTTCCAAAAAAATTAAAGTTACTGGTACAAGGGTAATAATTTAGTATAATTGCAATAATGATAATATTAATAGTATTGTAATTAACATTTCATTTAAGATCTATTTGTGTGTAATTTCTTGAAGGATAAAGTAAAGTAAAGTGAAGTGGATTCTGTTTTGTAAAATCTGGTAGGAGGAAATATTTTTAAAATGGTTGATGTACAGATAAGCTATCAAACAACAAGCGTCAAATTCTGTGGGACACCTACACTAGAATCAAAATATGGATTTTTCTAATTAATAAATAAAAATTTTCATTCTCTATTTAAAAAATTAGTCTACTTTTTTAATCACAATAAAAAAAATAAATTTATATTCATTAAGAAACATTAAAATGATGAGATTATCATTATTACTAAACCAGTAAACTATTAAAAAAAAATGACTTTTTCAGTTTTGAGATATATACAAGATACTAACCATTGCATATATATATACAATTAAACATTTTTGACCCGATAGTCAGGCTATTTATTTATTTTACAAGTACAAAAGCATACTATTTACAGAGTACTTTCACTTTTTAAATATAATAGTTAAATTATAAAAAATACCTCATACAGTAAAACATGATAAATAATTATTTGATTTGCATTTCACAAAGAACTTAAAATGCATATCTTCAAGGACAGATGGTAACAAGTGTGCAATAAATTTAATCAGATATTTTAATATCCTTAAAAATGTAATTTTATTTTTAACATAGTCAAAAGTTAATGTGAATGTTCAAGAGAACAAATTAAAAGAAACTAAAAACTTATGACAATAAAGTAATGATAAACACCTACTCTGAAATTAACTCATTAATTACTAATATTATGAGTCTGTGCAGATAACATAAGTCTATAAACTACATGAGACCATGACCATGTACAGTCCTAAATTCATGCAAACTAAGCTACTTAATACACTCCCCTTATTCATTTGTTGCGCATTTTTTTTTTTTGTGTAGCTACTGTACAATGGCCTTGAACTGTTATGTGTAAACATGAACTATTAATAACTTTCATGATTGGTAGCATTATAAACAAATGTTTTCAACACTGTAAATGACAACAGGACAACATTTTAATTGACAAAATAAATTTACTTATTGAGTGAAGAAATTGATAAAGGATTTTACAAACATAAACAATTCTAATGACTATTATTACCCAGACAATGATCCTGAGACATTAGACAGTGAGAGGGAATTGTACTACTAATATTACTGCTTCCATACCTAGTACACCAAATTTGTAGTCTCATAGTTCAGTTGCTGATAAAAATGGCAATGACCAACCTGTCTCAAGGGCTTCATAATAAAAAATAGCCTAGAGATCCAAGCACTGTTAAAAATATTTCTTTTAAAATTGAACAAAAAATGCTTTTAACACCACTGCCAGAGTCTAGATATAACTAAACTTTTAGAGAAACATTTTTTTTAAAGATTGTTGACGAATCAAATAAGTAAGCAGCAAGTCTGTAAGTCGCACCAAATATAAAGCACAAAAGCATGAACAAATGTGTCAGTAGGGGAGTTCAAAGTATTTTTGACTGTTTTTACATGATAGTATATGGAAAGAGACATTATCTTTTCAATTCTCTGTGATTTCACACCTATCACATTTTTGTTTTAGAATGTTTGCATTTTGAAAGTAATGATGAAGTTATGATTGTTTGCTGAACATTTAATTTTAAAAATGAAAGAAATTTATTATATAATTGAAAATAACTTATGGATGAATCTATTTTGTAGGAAAGAATATTTTTCACCAATATATATGATGCGTAAAAGACATAAATTATGTACAAATTATACAGATTACTGGAGTCTGATGGCACTGTCACAAAATTTCAGGTTAATAATGAGTTGGATTACAAAAAACCATATATGTGGCACATACATGAGTTGGGAAGTAATAATGCATTAATTAAAAGAAAAATATGGAACATATATGGATAATTAATAACATTCGTTAGTAGTGTACATAAGTGTTCATAAGTGCATATACACACGCATAAGCACTACAATGCATTAGCAGTGAAATTCTTAGAGAGAAATATCTTCTACTTCAACAGGTACTACAACAAGGGTAGAAAAAGCAAATCTCTCTGTAAAAATTTGAAAAGGTGAAAATAAATTGCTATTTCTGAATAATGTTTCTGTTAGGAAGAAGAATGATAAATGTTAAAAATGTATATTCTTCTATTGTATGGAAGAGACTGCTTCAAAAAGATATGAAGTAAACACACAGCTAACTGCAATTTTTAATAATAATAATTTTAAGTCTAACATCTAATTTTGGAGTTAATCTCCAAAATAAGATTTTAGCTTACTACGTATGACTGCATTGGAAAGAATTTGGTATAATAAGTTTTTGGCTTTGCTTAGCCAAAAGTTACTAGAACTGACTATTTGCTTTTCATTTGGCTATTTTGTAAAAACTGTTTAAAAAACTAATCTACCTATTAACACAACATTTCTCAGAGACTGAATTCATAATGAAAAAAGCAATAAATACCACTGCATAAATCATTAAAAAGAAGCACTGAAAATGTTTATAGAAACAGTTAAATTTAGTAGGCCATCTACAAATGTAAGAGTTACAGTGATTCTCCAGGATATTATGTTGAAATTTCTTTTGGTAAAACTCACTTTTAGAAATTTGTATAATGAGAAATTTAATTTGTTAGTGTTTTAATGGAACTAAAATGATAAGAGTTTATTTAGGACAACATTTTTCATTAATCAATTTTTAATTGTGATGTTTAATACAGTTTAATTTTTTTTTTTGTTTAATCAATTTTTAGAATTTAAAATATATAAATTTAGAAAAAAAAATTATATTTGTATAAATGTACATGTGTATGTATATGTACATTAATTTTCAAATATAAAACAATTTTTGTAATAATTTTTACATTTTTGATTTACTAATCTAATTTTATCTTATATTTATACATTTTTAAGCTATTTCATTACTTTTAAAAGTTTGAAAAATAAATTAGTTGTTTTCCTATATATAGTTTTAGAATTACCACAATTTTGTGAAAATATTTCTTGAATTTTATCACTTGATAAAAAGACTTTGTATACTGAACTAAACCTTTTATGTTGAATTCCTAACCAAATTATTGTAGTTATTAAAATAAAAGTTTACAAAAATTAAACTAAAAATAATAAAATAATTATAATAAATCAATTGTCACAAAGCCACGTAAGCACCACATAAGGCAACATGAAGTTGGCCCTTTCACAAACTCATATGAGATAATAAACAATACACAGATTAAGAAACAGAATGAAGCAGAAGGTAGGGAGTAAAATAGTATACCTATTTGCTGTTGTTATTAAAATATAAAATAAAACTGTAAGAATAAACAATGTTACCACGTAATCCACAATGACAGCTAATATGTTAAGTAGACTGCTAAAAATCTTCATTTCAATGTTTATGGATATATATTAGATTTTTAAAATTTAATAGTTCCTATAAATAATAAAAAATACACATTTTTCAGATGTTTTGTAATAATAATAATAATAATAATTATTATTATTATTATTGTATGTAATTCATAGTTATGTGAAAATTAAACTGGCAGATTAACAACATTTTGAAACTGATATCTTTTTTTTATCAACTATTGCATTTAAGTACGTATCAATAAAAGATCAATATGTTTTAAAATTCTAGTTACTTATAAAATAAACAATTTAATGTAACTGAACATGATTACAATTGTATGACAATATTTATATTCACTCTAAGAAAATATATAACACAAATAAGGGACAATATTAATTAACAAGTGTTATACAACTTAGGTACACAACAAAAATTTGATAAGAACTATGTTCTTCAGAGCTTTAGAGAAGAGGAAGACCACTATAAAATTACTTTTAAACAGAAAGTCATAATAAGGACAAATACCAACAGCTAAAGAAAAGAAAGCACTTTTAATAAAATCAGTTTCATAGAACACTGAACTTCATGTGAGTACCGTTTCATTAGATGTTTGGCATATGTTACTATTAGGTATGACCACACCAATTTTTGATATCACTTAAAACTTATAAAACAAAGATAACTGTGATTATTTGAAATAAGTTTAAAAAATAAATTAAACTGGTAACAGTTGTCAAAAAAAAAATAAAATAAAATTAATTAAACTTTTTAATGATAATCTCTGATTATGTGACAAAAAGTAATCTACAAAATTTATTATTTTCAGTAAAAAATGTTACTTTTAAACAATAGTCATGTTATCAATATTATTCAACATCATATTTTTAGTAAAATTTGAAAGTATAATTAATAGAATAAAGGAAAATATTTAAGTATTTTTTGTTTTGAATTAAACTAAATACTTGCTTAATAACTTTTTTTAAACAGAAACTAAGAATTACAATCAAAATGTATACATACACTTTTTTAAATAACTAGAAATGTAAAATTACTTTAAAGAATATATATTTATTTTTCACTGTTCATAATTCATTAGATTTTATCTCTAATTAAACAGTAAAAAAATTAATAAAATTTTAAGTTAAAAAATAATTCAGATATAATATTTACATTAAATGTTTAAATTCTGTTTACATCCTACCAGAATGGATATTTAATATAAATATACATATAAACTAGAAAAAAGCATGTTTTATGTAGTTTAAGAGAATAAACCTAAACAAAACACAAATGAACCACTTTAAAGAATACTTTTCTTTTAAACTAATGATTAGAACACTGAAATATTACCTCCTTTGTTACTGTCAAATAAACAATAAACCTTATTATTGGAAAACTTAACACATTATTGGAAAAAGCTTCAGTTTGGGACGAGTAAAGCAATGTGCTTGTACTAATTTCTACATACAATTAAATATTACTATTATTATATTATGCTAATTAATAATATTACAGGTTTAGTCAGAAGTCATATATTTATATTTCATTCAGTCAGCTCTCATAACATTTGACCAACATCATAAATAATTTGTAAAGCTATTCCCCATAGTTGAGGTACGTTTAATAGTACTGTACTATACATAATTTTATATATTATCATTATTTATATTATTTTCATTTATAATAATATTTATGAGTCTTACTTAATATTTTATTATTACATGATAGATAATATACACTATATGTTATTTATTTTCAAACATCTTCACAAATTTTTTTTATTATAAAACAAACATGACTTATGTACATAAGTAGATATATTACATATAGGTAGCAGTTGTGCTGCGGCAGTGAAAGGCCTTCCTTGCCATATCCTTACTACTACATTTAGTAACAGTGCCACCCTGATTTTGACCTAAGAAAAATTATCAATAAAAATTTATAATACCGACTGCCAATAAACCTTTTTACAAATGAATTAAATGTTTCATTCAGAAAAAATTATTGAAAAATGTTATTGTAATTTGATAATGGTTTGTGAAAAAATTTTAACAGAGAAAAGCTGCAGCAGAACACAGATTATAATAGCAGATAATTAACTGAAAGAGACAAATATGAGATGACTCTATCTTGACACTTCCCTTACCATAATGTTCATGATAAAACAGAAATAAATTAGGAAATAATTTTAAGTTCATTTATTTTATTATTTTTAATTAGAAAATAGTTTACACAATTCTTTATCTGGTATTTAATGATAAAAAGATCATTGTTATCATACATTGGAGAAAGTTACATCAAATAAATCTAATTACACTGAAAGAAAACCTAGTATTCAATATGTTTTAATGCTAGATTAATGTTTGTTTAAACCCTCTTTCCTATTTATAATGAGTCTATTTAAACTTCTAATTCTAAATGTATAAACGATTTATAATATTTATTTTATTAATTTGAACCTTTTACTTCTGCATAATTTGTTAATAAATACTTTTGTTACACTTTGATGAATAAGAAAATAAGAGTATATGAAGACAATGGAAAAAACTCCTGCACCAGACATAAGGGGGCACTAACAATGTTAAACCAAATATTTAAAAATTAAATTAATGTTAAATTTCAGTAATTCTATTAACAGCTTACGTTAATAAAATACTGAAACTTTCAACTGAATCAAAAACGTAAAAGAAAATGTTTGATAAGTAGATGGTATGGTATCTTTGAGAAAGGCAAAACATCTTACTTTGTTTATGACAACTATGTTAGATAGAGAAATTTAGTGCATTTTTAAAAATAAAAACAAATACCATATGATTAATGTGGCATAACTTTTTATTACTCAACACATGTGAAAAATATTTAAATGTTTGTATAAGTTTTTTGAAGAATGAGGTGATAAATTACAATTTTGGGTTACGATATGCAAGTGCCAAGTTGATTATTGTCTTGAATATGTTTGCTTGTGTTTGTTTTGTGGAGGGGTTAGACTATAGTGATAGGACTGCATTTGTTTAATCCGGTAAATTATAACAGTCAAATAAGTATGCAAATGTAAACTTTTTGTATGAAGCTAAATAATCTATTATTATATAACATTGTAAGATTCTTCAAGAAAATGTATGTAGTTATCTAAAATTTCTATAATTAAAATTTCAAATATTTCTTTCAGCTTCAAGGCATTTAAAAATTCTACATAGTATTTTTTTTAAACTTATCAACACTGTAGGAGCAACTTAAATTTCTTGAGTTCTGCTCTCATGTTATCACTAAAATAACTTATCCAAAATATAAAACAACCACTTTGTTGTTTTAAAGGAAATCTTTTAATTCCAGTCCCAATTTTATACTTGAAAAACAGATGGAATATTCTATATATTTTTAATAAATTTAATGTTTATAATTTAAGAAAAAAAACTTATTAATAAACTTCTTTCAATATTATAAAAAAGCTCACAGATTGTTTATCCCACCGGATTAGTAGCAGCAACCTTTTGTTCATTGAAGGGTGACTTCAATGTATAATTATAAGTTTATAATTTAATAAAAACTTTTTAAATTATACACATATGTTGTATCTTTCTTTTATCTTTCCCTGAAAAATCTTATATAAAAAGTTATAAGTTAGTTTGTACAACTGTAATTATTTAATTAGACGAATTTAACAAGTCAAGTTAGTATGCAAAAAAAATTCTGTTCTGAATGAAGCTATGCAAATTTTATATCATATTTCTTGTTAGTTGACCAACAAATAAATATAATTATTATTTAATACAGAAAAATGTTGTTTTTGCACTATTTTTTTAAATTTTAATTTCTATCCATTAAAATAATTAAATATTTTATTTTACCTTTAGAATTTACCTCACATGTGTTTTACATTTTAATGAGAAATATGAGACTGATAAAATGACAAGCCTTTGGGGAGAATCAATACTGTCACAGTATTGATATTGTTACAGTAATAATCTTTAAAAAAAAATCACATTCTAAAAGGATTTTAATTATTAGTGTTCTGCTGTAAGCACTGTTAATACACAAAGATACTTAAATTCATATTATTAGCAGTTTAATTATACAATGTATTTTTTTTTATTTACAATATCACATAGAAACATATCATTTTGCTATTAACTGAAACAAAATTTTGGCTATACTAAATGCAGTGTTTTTCAACCTCTTTTTCTGTTTGGGAACAACCCTGCATTGAACAATCCAGTTGGCCACTGTTTCTATCATCACTATGTGTAAAAATTCTTTTCAGGTAAAATATTTTCTGATAAGCAATTGTTTTCCGTAAGCAAAATGGAATAAATGTTACTGAAGATTAAATATCAAAATCAAAATAATGTGGATGTTTTTTTTTTCTTATGTGTTGATTGACCCTACTGACTGAAGGAATATTGTAAATATTTCCTACAATTTTGCCAAGGCCTGATAAAATGTTGAAAAGATACATTGACATACTTCAGGTTGTTACATAACTGTTTTTGATATTTTTTGGAATCTGCATGAAATGGTATCCTATTGAATATGGTAATTTATATAATTTCTTAGAAACACCATGTATGTATGTATCTACTGATTTGTTCATGTTACACATTCAGTACATTGCTATATGTTAACTGTAATATTGATTTATTTACATTATCATAATGATAATTTTAAGATCAATCTCTTGGTATAAATACTAAAAAATAAAAGCTAGCTGTTTATTCTCTCCATTCTTAAAACCCTTTGCAGTGAACCACTGACTTATTATGTAAAAGATATATTAATTTACTTAATCATGTTACAAAGGTGCTTTAAAATAAAAAAATAAATTATAAACATTTTTATAAAACTCCAACAGCTACAATTTATTTCTGATAATAAAAGAATTCTCTTTAACATTTTTTATTAACAAAACTTAGGACATAAAAAAATACATTATTTCCATTTACACTTTATTAAGATAAAGAGATTATACAACATAGTCATCATAAATTAAAAATGTTATTAATAGCTAATAAATAAATCTTTTGTTGTTGGTTATGAAGTTTATTTACAGTTAGCCTATTTTTAAATATAGTTTTTATACAGGCATATGATTAATAAAATCCAATACATAGATAGATAGGTTCTATCATAAAAAAATAGCATTTTTAGCTATTAACATATAACTTCATTCAATTTAACTTCTTTCAAATATTATAAAAACGCTCACAGATTTTTTGTCCTGACTGATCAATAGCAACCTTTTGTTCATTGAAGGGTGACTTCAATGTGACTTAACAGAACATAATTATTTCTGGTATTTTCAAAAACATTTATTTACTAATAACTATTCATTTTAACAGTGATTTAATACAAGGTCTATGACATCTTTTACTGAGGCATGTAAAGCAGTGAAATTAAATAAATCACATCTGTCTTATTTCTTAGCTAACAAATATCAAAATGATAAGAATTCTATTAATGTGTGCATTTTCAAATTAAAAAGTAAATAAATAATATGATATTTATTCATAGTACTCTGGAAATATTAATGAATTTTGGCAAAGTGCTATTTTTACAGCTTTAACATACATGTTTATTTGGAATTTTCCAGTAACAATTTTAAATCACTGACTGTAAGACTTCACAATCACAAAAAAATGAAATATAGCAAACACTTTTTTGTAATATTATATTTATCGTTTGGAATAAATCTACAAATTAAATTCACTTAAAAAACTTTTATATCATACAAAATTATGTAGCAATTATTCATTTTATGATTTTTAAACATATACAACTTTTTAAAGGAAATAGCAATAATACAGATCAAGAAGAAAATTTCACAAAGATTCCAAAAGATGCCCCTAGAATACAGGCTAAACCTGTTCACTGCTTACTGCGGGTTTAGGTGGAGAATATCACTAACAGGTTGATTGTTCCAAGCTATAATAATTCCAAGGCTGACTGCAGAACTTCATCCCAAATATTTTTTTAAGAGGTTATGCGATAGGAAAATAATCATAATGACTTTTTGGGTGGTCAGCCTAGTATCCCAAAAAGTTATTATTCCACTTTATTTTTACCCCTCAATTCTAATATTTATAATTTTAAGTATACATACTTAGGCTTCATCAAGAACATTAAAGTATACATAACACAGGCTTCATCAGATGAGATGCTGCATCATAAAAATAAACAAACCATGTGTTTTACAGTATCTTGTAGGCTTTATCAGTACAGTTGCTATATGTTTACAATAACCTACAGTGATAATTCCAATAAGAGAAAAGAACAACATGACCAACCTATTCACCATAATTAATAAAGTTTGATATCAATAATAAAATTCTATTATTAAAATTAAAGAAATGTAAAACACTTACTACTGTAAATAAATTTCACAATATTTATAAAATGCAATAACAAAATGCAATGCACAATAAAATATATTATTAATAATAAATATTACTGGTTTTTAAAACAGTAAGATAAAAAAAGCAAAAAACACTTTCTTCTAAAACAGGGAATAAGAGAAAATCATCAGTAGAGCAGCATTTCTAGAAAACAAGAAGTGAATAAGTGACAGGAAGAATTGCCACTGAGCCTGTAGCAGTGAACAGTTAAGAATTTAAACAGTTAATATAAATTATAAAAATTATATAACAAAAAACTATAATTTATCTTTCATTGATTCATATACAAGACAATTAGTTACATACATCATCATCTGCTGCCGCTACCTAATATTCTTTTAACTTATGAAAACAAACAGTACACACACAAAAAAATTGAATGCATTACTTTTAATAACTGCACACTGAATGTATGTTTGACATATATGTATATATTTGAAAAGGGATAATAGTAAATTGTACATGTGCAAGTTGCAATCATATCAGATTAAGAATTAGTGATTTTATATTTTAAGCACAGATTTAAAATGTGCAAATAAAAATCTTTTATCATTTAAGTAAAAGAGATCAATAATACATTTTATATATATATATATATGCATGGTGATGTAACAAAACATAACAGAATGATGATGCTGTAAATAAGGAAAATAAGTCAAAATCAGTCTTGGCTTCTGACAATATAATAAACAGCTGATCATAATACTTTTTTTAGCATTTCTAAAATACTTTGTAAATATTAAAAAAATTGTTACTTTCTAAAGAAGTGGAATGTAAAAACCAACTAAAAATCAATAGAAGACAATAACAGATATTCTAAACACGTGCTAAATTTTTTCTAGTAGCGAAGCACAATTGGCCGGAATAAACTCCTTATTTTTAAGGAGTACTGCTGTTAGTTGTAGCTGACAGTATGATAAACAACATTAACATTACAATTATTTATTACAAATAGAAAAAGATTTTAATATTTATTTATAAGCTCGCAAAATCGGACAATTTAGTTGGTAAAAACACCAATTACATGAAAAATGAACAAAATTAATGTTTGAATATAAAATTAAAAAATATTCTAAAGCCGTTGATGAAACTAAGCTTGCGATAATCTTTTAATTTAGATTCCTGTCTCGCTCGCACATTTGGATTAACTTCAATAACAAAATCACTGTTCATTTTAAAAATAAACCGTACAACAACTGAAGATAGACGATTCAAAGCCTGTCTATTAATAATTATGATATTACACCCGTATTAATATAAACGCCTGCTATAGAAGCGTTTAAAAGCAGAACAACAATATGTATAAATATTTATATATATATGTTACTTATATTATGAATAAATAATAGTTTAATTTGTTCCATCAATGGTATGCGCTGCACAAGGTACAATTAAACACAACAGGAACTGCGCCACATTACACATCTCAAGAATGGATTGAGCGTGGACAAACAAATCTCAATATAACACACCTTAAAATATATACAACAGTTGAGCCTGTACAAAAAAAAAACACTAATAAAAAGATTAAAATAATATCCTAACTACTGACAAAGGCTAAAAACGATTATCTATGATTTTTTTCAGCTCAGGAACCGTAATGGTACCTGAATATCATTTAAAGAAGTAGTGCGCCTGCTGCATGCATTGGCAATAAAAGCCAAATAATCATTGCAATAAAATTTTACCATACTGAAAAGATTTGTTATTATTTACAAACTTCATCCCCCAAACAATTTAATTTTGGATTAATCATTTGTTAAATGAAAATAACTGGCTAGGGAAGGCAGTAACAGTAATAGTAGTAATAATAATAATAATAATATTTTTAATAATAGGATGCCATAACATAGAATCAAATAACTAAACAGGAGGTTAAACTATTGATTAAAATTATTTTATATTTATCATAATTAATCAGGAAAAAATCATTCTCAGCAATATATGTTGCAATCCAGTTTTCAGAGAGTAAATGACACTAGACCAGCACTATTAAAAAAAATCTCAATAAGCACAAACCCAGAAGCAATAAATGTTGCTACTTTATATTTGTCTAAGTTCTGTTTGTAAAATAAATAAGTACTATTTGAGAAAAAAATATTATTCAAAACTATGTAAATGTTATTAACTACAGCCAATATTCAGTGTAAATACACAAAGCATTATAAAATTTTTACTAAAGTAAAAATAATAACATTACAAAACATACAAATACACTAAAATGGATTACTAGAGTTATACTCCACTACTTACCTACAATGCAATGTTTTATTTCAAGCAACAACAGCATTTAATATAATAAGTGAAAATAAAAGTTTAAAAATTGGTCTATATTTATTATATGACATTCAACAAAATACAATTAATATGTCCAATTTCAGAGTAAGTGCTTTCTTGCTGTCTAGATTATAAACATGAGGCAAACAGAGATTTTGGATATGAATTAACATACACTACATTTGAAAAATTAATTGCTTTGTTTATAAAGCCATTTACAAATTATACCATTTTTTCATTAGACATTGGTCAGAAAAATTGGCTATGGAGTCTTGTTACCATTCCAAAGTAGTACAAAATGTAAATAAACGAAAATCCAAATAAGTAACCCGTTCTTAATGAATTACTTAAGCAAAGGAACATCAGATGAAATACAAAGATCATTTAGAAGATATTAAGCTAAGTAAAATTGTATGAAGTTAATTCTCAGTATTGCTCAACTTTTCATTGTGTATATGGATGGGTTTAAATAGTCTTATTTACATTTCAGCTTATGCACCTGCTATCAAAAACATATCTCCAAATCAAAAACGAATAACTTATGTTCAAAAGAATGAACATTCTAGTTTAATAAAACTTTAAACAATTTGACATCGATTAACTTGATGCAATAATATGCCATATTTTGTGATACTTTTGAATGTAAGAATTTCTGTATTTGATGTTTTATGTATAGATTTATTAAATTGGCCACTTGATGTCAAAGGTTTATCTAAATCTTTGTCAGTTAAAAGTTTTCAGACTGTTTAAAAAAAAAAAATGATACTTGCAGAAAAGACAAGGAAATTTTGTAAATTAACAATTTTTTCTAGATCCAAGTGTTATAGAGATATTGCTTTTGGTTCAAATGGTGGCTTTGGATGCACATAGTTCCTGTGTAATGGTCTAGGTTCTTCCTACACTATACACAGTCTGTTACACAGGACAAGTGACTGATTTTATATTCGCGTAACTACTAATGGGATCTGTGAACGGATGCATTAATTAATTAGCACGGAATTGCGACTACCTTCCGTTTTAAATTTAACAGTGCTGGCATCACAGACTGCTTGTAATAACCAAAACTTTAACAGTATGTTTTGAACTTCAGCCATGAAAGGAGCAATGTGCAAATATTAAGTTTTGTTTTAAATTGGGTAAAAGTGCCACAAACTCTTTTAAAATGATACAAACTGTTTATGGTAGTGAAACAATGAGTCATAAAAATGTTTTAAGTGGTATGCAAGGTTTCATGATGGTAGAAAGAGCATTGAAGATGATCCACGTCCAGGAGCATCATTGACAGTTCAAGTAGAAGAAAATGTTCAAAAAGTGGCTGAAATTCTTTGAAAGATAGTTGTGCATCTACCAGGTTAATTGAGGAAATCACTGGAATTCTTAAAACAACTGTACATCGCATTCTAACTGAAAATTTGGGAAAAAAGAACACCTGTTGTCGCTTTGTGCCCCACTCTCTCACTGATGATCAAAAAGATTGCAGAGTGAAACACTGCAGAGACATAAAAAGATCGGCCGCTAGGGACCCACACTTCATGTCTTGCATCATAAAAGGTGATAAAACATGGTGTTTTCAGTACGAGCCACTTACAAAATGCCAAAGCTCAGAATGGAAAGGTCCAGAATCTCTGAGACTGACAAAAGTGCACATGCAGAAAGCCATGTCAAGATACTGCTCACTGTTTTCTTTGATTCAAAAGGAATTATCCATAAAGAATTCGCTCCAGAAGGTCAAATGGTGAATGCAGATTGCTACTTGGGTGTTGTAAATTGTTTATGGGTGATGATTGTTCAGGTTCGACCTGAATACTGGAATGAAGCAACACAGTGTTTGTTGCACGACAATGCACCAGCGCACAAAAGCAAGATCGTACGTGATTTCTTAGCTCAAAAATGTATTGTGGTGCTTGATCACTCTCTGCTTTGTCTCCATGCAACTTCTGGTTGTCTCCAAAACTCAAAATGGCAATGAAAGGAAAGCATTTCAACATGATTTCAGATATCCAGAGCTATGACCATATTACTGCAGGCAGTTTCAAAGGTTAACTATCAGAATTCTTTCGAACAATTTTTCCAATGCTTCCAGTTGTGTACTGACTCACAAGAAGCCTATTTTACTAATAATTTAACTAAAAATAAACATCTTGTATTTTATTTCACATGAGTCACCTTTCCTGTGGGATGGAATGTGTATTCGAAACAGCTAGTGTTTACTTTCTATTCATTTTTCAATCAAACTTTGTTTTTTTAAAGATTACCTACATTTACAGAAACTAAAAATAATTTTTTGAATTATTTTTGTTTTTAATGTTTTAATTTGTGTATCAATAATAAGCGATTCAATTTTCAACTTACTACACTAATTTCTTCTTAGCATACTAAAATTTTTATAAATACTTTAGATTAAAAAAAAATCCTTTTTCTTTATTTTTGTAATTTCCTTCAAATAATTTTGTTCAATCCAATAAATACACGTCAAGATCAGAGTAATTTCTTATCTTTTGTCAGTTATATATAAAAATTTAACTCCTCAATTCAATTTTTCCACTTTTGATAGTTCTTTCTATATTTCTTTCAATAATTTTGTTTCTGATTAAATATCTTTTAACATTATCTGCTTTTCCTGTTACGTATAAGTTAGAAACACAGTTTTTATGAGAACAATATATGCTATAAAACCCATATTCTTAAAATAATTATTGTATGATATTCAATTTTATCATTTATACCTTCAAATATTTTCAGACTTTGATCACTGAAAGAGCAACTGTTACCAGTTTAAAAAAAAATTGTTAACATTTTGGCATAGTACATGTACATACAAGCTCAGAAAAATGCAGGTATGGCATGGTCCAGGTCACAGCTTCAGTCTCTTGCAGTGAATGGATCAGATTGATCCTTTTTTTGTGGATTCCAATCAAACAATTTTTTCAATTTAATATTTTACATCTCATTGTTGAAATTCATAAAATCCTAGTTGAAATCATACTTTACTAGCTAGTTTTTAAAAAGGTTAGTACTCTGATTTCTAAATATGGTTCTGAATTTTAGTCCTATTCTTCACAAGAAACTGGAAAATTTATCTGGTAAATGTGTTAATGATCAGGGATGTTGGTGTTGATAGTACTGTCATCATTTATTAGAAAAATTCTATTATATGAAATTCGATTATAAATTTTAAAAACTAATTAATATGAATAAATAAGTTATCTTTTTTTTAAAAAATAAAATTTAATTAGTTTATCATAAGGTTTTGAAAACAGTTCTATAGCAATAAGAAATCTTTTTTTTTTGAAAAATCTAATTAAAATAGAGTACACATTCATATATTTTGAAAGTGTAAAGTATTTAGAAAAATTCTTCCAAAATAAAACTGTGATCAAAAGATGATGAGAAAGGAGGCTGATTGTGAAGAATACAAATACGACTAGATCAACTAAATATGACCAGTATACTTTTTACTTGAAATTAAACAACATATTAAACATGAGTGGAAAGCTACAGATTGCAACAAACCAACATTTAATAGTAAGCCTAAAGTTTTACAAATGAAAGTAAATGATCATATGTTCCACCCGTACTTTCATAAGCCTGTCAAATGTAAATCTTAGCAACTCCATGGAAAGAGGTAAGGCATGTCACACTGCATGGAGAGGATGGGCATCGGGGTCTGGTTTAGTGCTGGTAAATGGGATACAACATTAAACAGATTACTGGAATAATTTGAAAACAGGCTACCTGGAACAGAAATAAGAAGCAAATGAAACAATGTTATATTAAAAATGCATCTTAGCAGGAGAAAAAATTATATTTATAATGATTATATACTGTACTTTTAGTTCAAGCGCTTTGGTAAGTATACTCTATAAAAACACTAGAATAAGAAATATGATATAAGTCAGCATTATAAAGATAATTTTAAAATAATACACTATATTATATTCGACAGGATTGTACTTGGTTTGAATTAAATAGAACCATTAGTTACATATAATGTAGATGCCCTTCATTTTATTTACAGTTATAGTATTGCAATTTACTAATGAATAGAGGTAGAGTATTTATGCATTGCTTTTTTAATAAAAAGAGGCAAATTAATTTGTTGTTTTGTATTATTTGTTGCCATCTTTAATATTGGACATACAGCATTCGAGATAAAAGAGGCAACTATCATAGATATTTTGTCGGATGTGAAAGTGTTTTTAACCCACAGAATTGTTTTTTAAAAATACTAAATATTTGACCTAACAATGTGGAAGGCAATCAAGGTATAATTCGACAATATATGTAAGACTGGGAGTCCATGAACAGATTTAGTTCAATTGTGTCATTTGGACGGTAAATGCACTTAAAATCTTGTGTTCCTTACAACTCATACGTCCGGCACATATGTTTTAACAATCATTGTTTTATTTTATGTTTAGGACTGTTGCTGTCAAGTTTTTCTATTGATGGTAATGTTTATGAACTATATATTTTGTTACCGGCAGGTGTTGCAAGAAAGTTTATTACAGATATTTGTATTTATTTATGAAAAATTATTTCTTTGAAGATCAATATGCACATATATCAACACTTTTGGTAAGTGTACTGGATACAAATGATCTATTGACTTAAATAATCAGAAAGAAATCAGTACAGCAAAGAACTTGCTATCTTGAACTCCAAAACAAATAAGAAGACAGAATTTGATGATACACGCCATTTATCCAGCCAGCATTATGTTAGAAGATGAAACCATGATATGGATTAAAAACTACCAACCAAGATGTTAGATCTCAGAAGAAAAAAATTGGAAATTGTGTAAGACAATCTCATTGAGTGTTTTTTGCTTCTTAATAGATAATATAGTTTTAAATAACTATTTGTTTCTATAAACAAGTATAAGAGGTGTGATTAGAAAGTTTTAAGACTAGGCTTGTGATTTCAAAATGGCAGTACTTACAGGCTACTGTGATGAATTTCCTTCAAAGTAGTCCCCTTTCTCTGACTGAACACACAGACTCCAATGGTGTTTTCACTTTTACTAACATTTCTGGAAATTTACTTTCTTAAGGGTGAACCCTTAAAGAATCCTTTTCATATTTGCCTGGATGTCATCTTCAATTGAGTCAAATTAGTTCCCTTTTAGCAAAATTTCAGTTTAAGAACCAGATACGAATTTGGCCAAAAATTTCACAATTGAGAACGCACAATGAACCAATGCACTGTCATGACAGAGGATACTATTCTTGTCTCTTCAAAGCGCAGGTCTTTTTCTTCCACAAATTTTCATGCTAACGCTGCAGGCAACTTTTATACTATTCCTGGTTGACTGTCTGTCTCCTAGGGACAAATTCACAATTCAGATAGCCATAGAATCAAAGAAAACCATCAACATTGTCTATACATTTGACAGAAATTATCGCAGTTTTTTCAGTCATGGTGAACTTGGACCCTTCTACTGTGATAATTGTCTTTGTTTCTGGATCATACTCATAAACCTGTGATTTGTTGCCTGTAATTACTTTATTTAACAAATGTGGGTCAGTTTCGGGCTGCTTAATCAGTTCTTGGGACACTTCAACTTGGTGTTGTTTCTGCTGCTCTGATAACAATTTCAGAATGAATTTTGCAAACATTTGACATGTTCAAATTTTCATTAAAAAATTGATTGAACTGCATAGAAACATAAATTCAGTGCATCAGCCATCTCCCTAATTGTAAGTCTATAGTCAAAGCATACTAAATCACGAACTTTCACAATGTTTACATTGGTTTTTGAAATGAAAGGCCACCAGATGAAGGGTCATCTTTGACTGATTCGCAGCCATCTTTGAATCTGTTGAACCAGATAAAACATTTAACAGATCCAGACAGCTGATTTCCAAGTTTTGAAACAAAATTTGACACGAAGTTGTTCTGTTTTTTCATCCATTTTGCAAAATCAGTAATCCACCGAGAACTGAAAACGCATCTCCATTCACTAGGATGCCACTCTCTAATGAACAAAGATATCACAGTGATTTTACAGGACATTTCAAGGACAAAACAAATTTCCCCTTCCACACCTGTGGGCAAACCTAACACCTCCAGTTGAGCAGTGGTGGCCCGTCTTTAAACTTTCCAATCACACCTTGTATTTCAAGAGCAGTGGCAAAATTACAAAGGGAAGGAGAAATCAAAGCTGTAGATGAGAGGTAATATGACAGCAAAAATAAGTATGGAACACTGTACCTTATTTGATAGACAGAAAAAATGCAATAAAGTATATCGTAACGTAACAGCTGTTTCGGTGTTTATTAAATGATTACCACCAGAAAAACACTTTGATTTCAATCATAACTAATAACACAGATATTCAAATTACAAATGCCAATTTCCATGGCAGAGAGGTAACAGCTCAGCCTTTCATCCAGAAGGTCCTGGGTTCAAATCCTGGTCACGCATCACATTTTTCATTTACTAAAAAATTTCCACTCTATATTATCATGCACAAACTTAAAGATTATATGGTGAATTAATCATCTGCGAAACAATACAATGAATAATAATTTAAATAATGAGGTTTTCAGTAATGACATATTTTTGTTTAAAATTATATTCTTGTATAAATGTTTCATTTTATATTAAAAAAACATAGTAGAAAGCAAGTAAATAAATAACTGCAGATAATTTAGTGTAATTACTTGTAATCAATGGAAAGCTATGACATCTTGCATGCTTTGTTGTGTAAAATATATTACTCGCTTACTTGAAAGTTAAATGCCTCTTGTCTGCTTCATTTTTGTAATGTCCATATTCTTTTGAGTTAGTTAGCATTCTTTCCACTGAATTAACTAAAATTTCATTTTGTTGCCTCTGGAAAAAGCAATAAATAACTACTTTTTTGCCTTAATACTATCACTATACAATATTGCTTTGTTAAAAAAAATATAAATTCTAAAAAAAAAATCGAATGAGTTAATCTACTGATAAATTTGTGCTTGGATTTACTGTTGGTGTCAATAATAAATTCTTTTTGTTATATTTGCTATGAAAATATTCCTTTTATATACAAAAAAAACCTAGTAGCTGATCTCTTCATATCAATATAAGCTAGCATAAACAATGCAGTTTTCTTGATGCGTAGTTACTGCATTCTTAATGTGGAGCACTGAACAGGTTCTTAATTTCAGTACTATTGATGTGGAAATGTTAGTGAATTGGGAACCTGTTGAGTTTGTAAATTATCAGTAGTGTTTATTCCATTTCAATTATACTGGTTAGTTGATTTCCGATACTTTAGAAATTCTTTTCAATCTATTTTATTAAGAAGAAATTTTTCACAGATTGAAAAAACTGAAATTCCATTTTTGTATTAAATATTTAAAAAGTTAAAGCATTTATAAATATTTAATTACTCTATGCAAAGTGGTAGTATAACTAGAGTAAATATTTTTCAATGTTAAAAATTCTTTTCTAGAAATGAGGAAATATAAATCTATAAATGCAGTTTTTTGTTTGAGAATAAAATTAACCCTGTTGAACAAAATTCATTATTAACATAGTTGCTCAAATTAAAAGTTTACTACACCTTCAATAGAATTTTAACAAGGGTCCTGCATTATTAAGCAGTAGCTGTTATTACCAAAGACTGATTAGTGATATTGTTAAACCACTAGCACAAATTTAGAGTATTTTAAAATCACTGGATTATTTATTCCATTTTGGTGGATATGTAATATGGTACTATATTTCTTATGATTTTCCAGATAGAATGTTTTCATTAAAAAGGGTAAATCATTAACGAATTGAGGTCAGATGTTCAATAGATTTGGTACCCTGTGACTTAATTTCTGGAACTCACTGAGTAGTAACTCTACAAACAGTTGACAACTTCTCAAGCTGAAAAAAGTATAACAAGAGGATTCAGACTATAAATGAATTAGGATCTATTTACTACTAAAATTCTTTTATAAATTGAGTTGTGCCCCAAACCAATCGGTGTCTTTTTAATGCAATATCTGAAGTAAGTTATTTTAACTTATTCTAATAAGTTCAATATGAGATTTGTGAACATGCTAAAAGAAATATAACTGAACATTGCAGGAAAGTTTAGTGAATTTTGTCTAGAAGCACTGTAAGCACATTCTTTCAAGCAGATACACTTAATATGCAATATAAACTAGACTGTTAAAAATCAAAATTCTTTAAACATAATATTTTACATACTTTACAGTCACATTGATGACATACGTCAGTTATTGCTTATGTCCAAGTTTTAACCAAGTCTGGATTGTTTCTCTTATATAAAAGTATTTGTTCATCGAGCTGTTACAAAAATCCCTTAAACCTTAATTTATAATCATGCATCTGTCAGATGACACGATTTTCTAAATTTTGTTGGTTGGTTATGAAGTGGATGAGTAGGAAGGGCTCCCTCCTTGCTATGCATAAATTCCTTTGTCACAATAGTATTGTCAGTGTGCTTGGTGCACAAGTGTGTCTAATTTCAGGTTAGGTTGATTTATTTGTGTGTAGTTGTCTCTAGGATGAATTTTTATGAATAGTGAAAGCATGAAATTTCATTCCATTGTCTCTTGGACAAATGTTTAGCATCAGTGGATGTGGATGACTTTTAGTACTCATTAATAGTTAACAATATTTCATAAGGAGAATTTGTTATCATTTGCTCTATTATTTTATGTAATTTCTCATCAAACATTCTTATTTCTGTTTACTTGTTTTTATTAACCAATAATGTTTCTTAAGTAGAATTTCATATTGTTTTTATTTTATTCTATATAATCTCCAATCGAACTTTGACTGTTTTAAATATTAATATTTTAATAAATAATGATATCCATAATGGAACATTTTCTAAAAAAAGGTGGTGAAAATGAGGTTGTTTTAAATGAATTAGACAAATGTCAATCGGAAGTTGACAGTGAAATTTTTTTCTGAAAATGAAGAGTATATTAGCGAGATAAAGGGCAATGTCAAAATAGTGTCAAAATGTGCAACTGATGACAGCATTAATGACAACAGTGCTGACCCAGATTTTTACCCATCATTCTATGAAAACTGCAATAGATCAATATTACAAAGTGTAGATTCTGGGTCAGGATATAAAATCCAGTCGATAAGTTTGAATAAGCCTTCAACTAGTTCATATCATCTAAAACATAAAATTTGATATTTGTCACCTACTAACCAAATCTGTTTAATGATTTCATGGCACTTTTTTTATGATTAAAGTAAAAATAAACGTGACACTAGCTCATAAATCCATGAAAATTTTAGTTTATAAAAATAGACAATTGCAGACACTGATACTAATGATACTATTTGTGACAATCCAGACTATTTCCCATCTGAAGGAAGTTCCAGGCATCTGACCAAAATTCAGATGTGAATGAAGATTCAGAAGAGGTAACTGATATTTTGAGATTTTCATCTAAGCTAACAATTAAAAATTACAGTAATGCTGATGTAACTTTCTTGTCTTTACCACATAACAAAAATATAGTTCTCCTAAAAAAAACATTTGAGAGGTAAAAATGAACACAAATGTTCATCAGTGCCTAATTACACATAATGAAAAATCCTAAAATAAATATAATTCATTACTGTCAACAAGCTATAATATGCCAAGAACAATAGGTTATACAAAAAAAAGTAGTAATGAAGGAATTGCTGAGAATGAAATAAATTATTCTACTGATAAATCTGAAACTTTTAAAACCTACTGATAAAAATGAAATAAATGCCTTACTAGGACACTTAGTCTTCTGTAATAAAAAACAACCACTTGACTTGAAAGGAATTCTTAGATATGATTTTGTAATGAATACAGACCAATTTGATTTTTTTAACAAATTGTCAGATTTGATGATAAAACCACCAGATCTGCTCATAGACTAGTGGACATATTCACCCCAATCAGATATGTCTGGGAAGACATAGAATCCCCTTGCATCAACTACAGCCTTGGCTCATCCACAACAATTGAAGAGCAATTACTTGGTTTTTGGGGTATTGTTCCTTTAAAATATATATACTCTCAAAGCCTAACAATTATGGCATTACAATAATAATCCTTTGTGATGTTAAAACTAAATGCTTAATTGACAGAATGCCTTATTTAGGACCAGTACCAACTTATATGGACTACTTTTTGGTGTATATTTTGTAAAAAAAACCTTAATAAAAACCATCCATGGAACTAACAGTAATGAGACCATGGTTAAGTGATTCAAATCAGTACCCTTGGCCAGAGATTTGCTAGACAACCATGATTTAATAATAGTTTGTACTCTTCATGCGGATAAGTGAGAAATCCTTCTAGAATTCACAGTGAAAAATTCAATGAAGGTTAATACAGTCATGTTTGCTTATGACAACAAACAGATTTTGGTGTCTTACAAGCTAAAAGCAAGCAAGATGGTGTACCTCCTCTCTAAAACTCATAAAAGATCTTGTAAAGAAGACTAGAGATTGTGAAATTTTATAATGCCAATGTTTTTGATGAAATGTTGAGTAACATGTCCTACAGTAGAACTCAAAGGTGGCCTTTTTGCATCTTTTATGACATTGTAAGCACGTTAGTGAATGTAAATGTTGTTCACGGCTATACCATGATAAAGAAGAATCAAAAATCTTTCACACAGAGAATTCACAAAGGCTATAAGTGAACAGCTCATGGACTGAGGCTGAGGCTGCAAGTTCGACTTCAAGTAACAACTTAATGGCTTTGCCTGAAATTACCAGTTGAAAAAAAGGCCATAACAATTTTTTCACTCAGGATGTTATCATCCAATGCAAGAAATTACAGTCACTGCAAATGTGAAGGTTTAACCAAATTAAGGTCACTCAATTGCAAGCATTCTATGTACCTTGAGCACCAATTAACAAGTGTGAGTTAATGGCAGTTAAATGTATTTTTTACCATAAAAATTACTTGAATCAAGTTATTACATGTTATTTTATTAGTTAAAAATGAATTAGTAAAGAACAATTGAAAAACATATTTTTATTAATTTAAAGTAATCTCAAACTAATGATTATAATAAGTGTTTGAAATATTTGATTATGAATTAAGGGTTAAACTAAAAAAAAATATTGATCTTCTTTCAATCATTCTCAGAATAAGAATGTTTGGCTCTGGTTAACAAAAATATTAAATGGCTTTAGTAATACCAGCAAATAACTGTATTCAGTCTATGTTTCAATTTCACTTTGGTTCTCATTTGTGCTATGTTGTGATAATGATTTAAGACTGATGATTTACAGAGTGAAGTACAAGTTTATAAACAAATCTCAATTTTACTCCAGAGCTACCATTTCTGCTTACATTTAGATATAATTGAAACAGAAATTGAATCAACAGTTAAAACGGCCCTAAGTTAACATGTAAAACCATTTGGTAGCAAAAATCTTGACAGCAAAATTGTTGAACAGTTTTTATTATTTTTTAAAACCAATTTGTTATTATACCTAAAAACATCTCAGTAAAGTAGTTCAATTATCAAACATAATAATTATGTTTAATTTAGTTAAATATACTAAACAATTAACTTTTGTTTTATTTATCTGCATCAATATGTAAATAAAATTAAATGTAATGTAAATATTTAAAAAAAGGATTTTCTATAATAATGCACAGTAAGCATAAGCAAACGTATTAGATCAAGGATTACTCAAGAACTACTGTATACTACCTGCAAATATTTATGAACCATATTTGTGTGAGTTTTATCAGGGTGCAAGTTCAGTATGAATCTGTTTACTAAAGATTAAAAAAAATTGAAGAAAATTTATAAATCTGCGATTTGGACAGAACAATTTAATTAGTTACAGAGAAAAATTAACAGAAATAACATTAAATAAAAACAAAATTCTTGAAATCAATTTAATAATACAATCATTTTAATCTTATAAATCTATCTACTTTCCAAATTTAATAATTACAGCAAAAATTAAATAAAAAATAAATATAAAATAAAGGTAATTACTATTAATAAGCCACTACAGAAACTAAATTTCTCCAATAAAATGCAACAAAGTTTTCAATTTGGTTATGTACTGCACATTCCTCATACTTTCTAAATAGTACTGGTCTAGGTAAAGCTGCTAATTCAAATTCATTCAGCATCAAATATATAATATTAGTCCTATTCATTTCATAAATTATAATAGAAAAAAAAAAAACAATCAATTAGTATCTTTTTTTAAAAATTTAATAGTAATTTATAATAATAATGATGTATTCTAGACATACTACTATAGTTTATAATAAATTATTGCCCAATTTAAAAAATACTTTTCACCTAAAAAGTGTTTAAATTTTCTATATGAAAAAGATACCTAATTATGTAATTACAATTCAATTTTCAATTATCATTATTATTATTACAATAATCATAACAAAATTGTACTACAAGCATAAACAAGTGCAATAATACAAAATTGCAAAAATACAGAAATATTTGTAAAGATAAAAATGTGTATTGAGGCCTGTAGCTTTTGTCTTGTTCTAGAAAAAAGGCAAGGCAAAAATTATAATTCTATGTTAACTGTACAATTAATGTGTCTGACAGTGCACAGTGCAGAGCACATCCCTCTACCGGGCGATGTGTCTGACTACTTAACAATTATAAACTAAGCCTTAGGCCCTCAAAAAATTTACAATTTTAAGAATAATATTACTGATTGTATATAATATATGATTGGAATGAGATATACCGCAATGATTATACTTTTATTAAAATTATTTATTGTATGCGAATGATGAAGGAGGTATTCAGTTTGCAGCGAATGGAACGAATATTAGTTACATTTATTTATTATATTATTTATTAAAATTGCAAAAATTATTTTGCAAATCTATTGTCTAAATTGAATTGATCCCCCCATGTAATTACAAGAAATAATATAAATAATTACACAGCGACTAAATTACACTGTCTAGCTGAAGATGTCTTAATGTGTAAAAATTTCATTTGCCATTGGTGAACAAAAGACACATATGACAATACTCATACAATATATTCTTGGATGTGCCAAACATATGAACTTTCAATGACAAATTTACAACATACAATTATTTATTTATGTTTATACACATTTCAATTAACTATATACCACTTGATTTCCTGACATTGTAATGTATACTTATCGCCCAATTAAGAAAACATTTTTAAACTACCAATAAGACATGAAAAACTTTAGTTCAAGCTACATTTAACTATCATCCATGTTATTAATATTAACTGTTTATGGTAACTTTAATCTTCTTATTCATTATCTAACTGTTTATTTTTAATTTCAATAAAAAACATATTTTTTTCACATAATAATTACATCTTGCAGCTGCCTTTCTTTTCACCACACAATACCAAATACAGAACAATAATATAAAATAACGATAATATTTATCACTTTTATAATATCAAATAACAATACTGAATTAAAATGATATAAAATAACTATTTAAATATTTCCCACAACAAATATTATATTTTGTGCGCTTTTTAACAACACAGAATAAAAGCACTGCGTCCTACCTGACCTATAATAAAGCCGGGGTGGGCGATTAGTATACAGTACAAATGACTGGGCTGAGGCATGATGATTCACATGAAGATGATGACACAAGAAGTATTAACTGCTAGTTGAAGCCATTGGAGAGACAGGGCTTAATGGTGACCTACTGGAATCTCGCAGGCATCCATTGATTGTTACCACCACCTAAATAAATAAATAAATTTAAAAAAATCAGGAACCTGGTACTTTTTAAGATATTACATAGTATTTTAATTTATCTATACACATAATTTTTTTTTATATATAATACATATAAGTACTTTTTTAAAACTCAAAAAATTAAAATGATCTTAAAACATACAACATATATAAGGAAGGTTAAATAAAATTCTTGAAAGTAGTTTATTTTTCAATAACTGTTTAAGAAAAGGTTTTAGAGTATCTTTCCTTCAAAACAGTTTCCTTTGGCAGTAATACCCTTTTGCTAAAGTCTATAAGTTTTCTGGAAACATTCCTGGAACTCATTTTGAGATATCATCCTCAACTACTGTGTTGGATTAGCCATCATGCCATCAGTGTTCTTATATGTTTTCCCCTTCACAGGATTTTTTAAGCAAGGAAACAAGTAAAACTCAGCTGGTGGCAAATTTGGAGAGTGTGGATGTTCCAATGTTGTTACATTGTGTCATGTCAGGCACTCTTTGACTCATTTTTTCCCATTTTTCAGGATGTTTCTTTCTTACTATATCCCATAAACGATGAAGGATATCGATGTACAGTTCTTTTTTCGCCGTGTCTATCTGTCAGGAATAAATTTGTTACAAAAAGTATCCTGCAAATCAGAAAACGATTTTAACATAACTTTTCCTTTGCTCTTACCTAAACAAAATTTCTATTACTGCAGAGATATGATGAGCACTATAATAACGAGTTTTGTAAAAAAAAAAAAAAAAAAAAATCCAGTACACAATGGATTGTATAAAAAATTCTCTCTCTGTTTTGTTATATCTTACTCAGAAAATTTTGATCATGATCAGCCATAATGATGAGCTCTTCTGACAGTGACATGTAAGTTTCATTTTGATATGCAGACAACATTTCTGAAACATAATGTTTACAAATGTGACGCATGATCAGAACATTATAGAGAATATTGTGGAACTTATGATTGTTATCCCAAATACTGACACCATTTCCTTGACAGTATTTTGTCTATCAATATAAACAACGCTTTTAACATGCTCAATTTTTTTTCCCTTTATTGAGGAAGACAAGTATCCATTATCTCATCTTCAACATTAACACAACCATCAGTAAAACTCTTATGTCAACCATTGATTTCCTCAGTGCTGATTCTCCATGTTTAAGAGTCAATCCATTTGGAGTGTCCCCAAAAAACATAAACTGGTTGCTTGACCAATTCCAAAAAAATTGAAACTTACCCACTTGCTTCCTTCATGTTTCAGTACCTTAAAACTATTATTTTTTTAATTTATTTTCTATTTACATAATTTACCTGCAGTGGCCATTTTTGTTACAGCGCACACCTATTTTTGTGATTGTAGGGTTTATGGAAAAAATCATAACTAAAAAACTATTAGTCCTGGAAGGATGAAAAAAAAGTAATTTAATTATATTTTCTCAAGGTAAATGATTGGTCCAGTGGTTTATTTACATATCTCTCTTCTTTCTATGAGAAAATTACCAATATAGTTGAAGATGAAAAATGGTGAAATTTCACTTTTAGTAATTTTTTTTTTGAGAGGCAGGCATGGCATGCACAGTTTGAATTATTTTTTTTTATATGTAGATATATGTTAGTAATTTAACCATAAATAATATTAATGTGATATACTTACCCCTAAATTTTTATGAATTTTTGAAAACAATTTTTTTTTTTAAATTCAAATTTTGGTTTCAAATAACTGATGAGGCTAGTGATAAAAATCACAAATTTGCACAACTTGAAGTGTTTTTGTAGATGTTTATAGCAAATAAAAAAGTCAGTTGTGTATTGTACTAACAAAAAAGAAAAAAAGTTATAACCTCTCAAAAACCATGAAAAACCTGTTAAAAGTGATACCATTTTGACTCCCTAAATAAGTGTTCCAAGGGGGTTTTTCTTGCCTTCTTTGCACTTTAAATTTTTTATATTTGGCCCCCTATGTTGTTGAAGTTGATGTTTTCAATATTTATAAAATAGGTTTTTTTAAATTATTAATGACAAGTAATAATTTAAAGATAACTTAACCAGTAACCTAATAAATTTTTTAATTCAAAAATGCTCGTAAAACTTACCCAAACTAAGATTTCAATCAGTAGCCTACCCTTTTTCAAGAATTCATTTTTATTTTTATAAACACTATTGAAGAAAAAATTAATTGTAGCAAAATTTTATTATTCTTCAATGAAATAGCCTGCTTTTGTAGCAATGAAAGTTTATTACTTTTCAGACACCTTATTTCTTTTAAATTTTAATGCTGATAGTCTTTGATGTGTTTAATTTTTTCAATTTTGATGGAGGTGATACACCCAAAATGCTATAAGCAGCATCCAATTGTTCAATATTGTGATGTGGGGCAATGTATTGCTCTTGGTTTTTGGATTCATATAGTTCTTTGTTCTGCTGAGAAAAAATATTTTTGAAATAGTTAACACAAAGAGACTTTCCAGGAACTGAATTTAAATTTGGAAAAATGTGTTCCAAACACCTTGCCGTTGGAGAAGGGGCTTGAGTGGTCAGTGATACAGAGTAGCTGGACCGAAGGTGCAACCATATCAGAGAGGTATCTATTGAGAGCCAGACTAAGGAATGATTCCTGAAAGAGGGCAGCAGCTCTTTCAGTAGTTGTTAAAGACGACTTAAATGGCCATATCAGGATCACTCAGTCCTCTGAGTACTGCGCAGCTGAAAGCAATGGAAAACTACAGCTGCTTTTTTTTCCAAGAAAATGTAGCTCACTGCATTTTCATATAGCAATGATGGAGGCACCTTCCTTGGTAAAATATTCCGGAGGTAAACTAGTCCCCCTTCGGATCTCCGGGTGGGGACTACTAAGAAAGGGGTCACCAGAAAATTAAAAAATAACAGTCTACGAGTTGGAGCGTGGAATGTTAGACGTTTAAAAAAGGTTGATAGGTTAGAAAATTTAAAGAGGTAAATCGATAGGATAAATGTAGATGTAGTGGGAGCTGGTGAGGTTCGGTGGGAAGAGGAAAATAACTTTTGGTCAGGTGATTTTAGAATAATTAACTCGGCTTCAAATATGGTAGGCAGGAGTAGGTTTCGTAATGAACAAGAAGATAGAGAAGAGAGTAGAGTATTTCAAAATACATAGCGATAGAATCATTGTAATAAGGATAAAATCAAAACCTAAACCGACAACGATTGTTAACATCTATATGCCTACAGATGCCCATGATGATGATGAGGTAGAGTGTGTATACGAAGAAATTGATGAAGCAATTAAACACATAAAAGGAGATGAAAATTTAATAATATTTGGAGACTGGAATGCAAGCATTGGAAAAGGCAAGGAAGGAAAGTGGGTGATTACAGGCTGGGCAAAAGGAATGAAAAGGGGGACCGACTTATAGAGTTTTGCACAAAGTATAATTTAGCAATTGCCAACACCCAATTTAAAAATCATAATAGATGAATATACACGTGGAAAAGCCAGGCAATACTGCAAGGTATCAGATAGATTATATCATGGTTAGGCAAAGATTTAGAAATCAACTTGTTAACTGCAAAACTTACCCTGGAGCAGACACTGATAGCGACCATAATTTAGTGATAATGAAATGTAGATTGGGTTTAAAAACCCGAAGAAAAGGTGTCAGATGAATCGGTGGAATTTAGAGAAGGTTTGAGGAAGAGGAGGTAAAGAAGATTTTTGAGGAGGGCATCGCAAGAGGTCTGAGTAAAAAAGATAAGGGAGAAAATGTAAAAGAAGAATGGGAGAATGTTTAAAAAAGGAAATTCTTAAATCAGCAGAAGCAAACTTAGGGGGAACAAAGAGAACTGGTAGATATTGCAACTGTTGGATGAACATAGAAAATATAAGAATGCTAGTGATGAAGAAAGTAAAAGGAACTATCAAAAATTAAGAAATACTATAAACAGGAAGTGCAAAGTGACAAAAGAAGAGTGGATTAAAGAAAAGTGTTCAGAAGTGGATAGAGAAATGACATTGGTAAAATACACAAAGCAAACAGGAAAGTTAAGGAAAATTTTGGCATACATAAATTAAAATCTAGTAATGTGTTAAACAAAAATGTACACAAATTTGTAATACAAAAGGCAAAGTTGATAGGTGGGTGGAATACACTAAAGAATTATACAGAGGAAATGAATTAGAAAATGGTGTTATAGAGAAAGTTGAAGAGGATGAAATTGGAGGAACAATACTGAGATCTGAATTCAAGAGAGCATTAAAAGATCTGAATGGTATAAAGGCTGCTGGAATAGACAGAATTACTGCGCAGTGCAGGTGAGGAAGCGATTGATAGATTATACAAACTGGTGTAATATTTATGAAAAAGGGGAAGTTCTGTCAGACTTCAAAAAAAGTGTTATAGTCATGATACCAAAGAAAGCAGGAGCAGATTAATGTGAAGAATACAGAACAATTAGTTTAACTAGTCACGCATCAAAAATCGTAACTAGAATTCTATACAGAAGAATTGAGAGGAGAGTGGAAAAAGTGTTAGGAGAAGACCAATTTGGTTTCAGGTATAGTATAGGGATAAGGAAGCAATTTTAGGCCTCAGATTAATAGTAGAAGGAAGATTAAAGAAAAACAAACCAAAATACTTCGCATTTTTAGACCTAGAAAAGGGATTCGGTAACGTAGACTGGAATAAAATGTTCAGCATTTAAAAAAAATTATGGTTCAAATACAGAGATAGAAGAACAATTGCTAACATGTACAGGAACCAAACAGCAACAGTAACAATTGAAGAATATAAGAAAGAAGCTGTAATAAGAATGGGAGTCCGACAAGGATGTTCCCTATCCCCGTTACTTTTTAATCTTTACCTGGAACTAGGAGTTAATGATGTTAAAGAACAATTTAGGTTTGGAGTAACAGTACAAGGTGAAAAGATAAAGATGCAGCGATTTGCTGATAGTAATTCTAGCCAACAATAAAAAGGATTTAGAAGAAACAATGAACGACATGGATGAAGTCCTACGCAAGAACTACCGCATGAAAATAAACAAGAACAAAACTAAAGTAATGAAATGTAGTAGAAATAACAAAGATGGACCATTGAATGTGAAAATAAGAGGAGAAAAGATTATGGAGGTAGAAGAATTTTGTTATTTGGGAAGTAGAATTACTAAAAATGGACGAAGCAGGAGTGATATAAAATGCCGAATAGCAAAGGCGAAACGAGCCTTCAGTCAGAAATATAATTTGTTTACATCAAAAATTAATTTAAATGTCAGGAAAAGATTTTTGAAAGTATATGTTTGGAGTGTCGCTTTATATGGAAGTGAAACTTGGACAATCGGAGTATCTGAGAAGAAAAGATTAGAAGCTTTTGAAATTTGGTGCTATAGGAGAATGTTAAAAATAAGATGGGTGGATAAAGTGACAAATGAAGAGGTGTTGCGGCAAATAGATGAAGAAAGAAGCATTTGGAAAAATATAGCTAAACGAAGAGACAGACTTATAGGCCACATATTAAGGCATCCTGGAATAGTTGCTTTAATATTGGAAGGATAAGTAGAAGGAAAAAATTGTGTAGGCAGGCCACGTTTGGAATATGTAAAACAAATTGTTAGGGATGTAGGATGTAGGGGGTATACCGAAATGAAACGACTAGCACTAGATAGGGAATCGTGGAGAGCTGCATCAAACCAGTCAAATGACTGAAGACAAAAAAAAGTGTTCTTTAAGAGCTTCTCTAGCGTTACTTGTCTTAAGTTTTTCTTAACTGTTTTCTTATGAGTTCTCAAAGGGTCACAACAGAACTGTCCGTATAAGTGACTGAATTTTGACAAAAACTTTTTTCATGATATTTACAAGTACTAGTGACAACTGAATTAACCCACAAAAAAATAGGTTGTTGGTTTTCAGCATTAATTCACAAATTTTAATGATTTTTTTGGCACTGTATCATAAACTGTTTTAAGATATTCTTCATTCACATTAATTTCTATGGAACATTGTTCTTCCATTTTTTTATGTGAAATTACTTGAAAATAATGTTAAAATTTAACTGATTTTAAAATTTGTAAATATATTATTATTAAGTAAAATTTATTTATTTAATTAATAAACACTTTCAAACACAGGATGAAATCTGAGATACTCTGTAAAGATGTGAACTGGTCACTGACTAATGTCAGACTAACCAGTCTGTAACTGCAAAGCTAAATGATGCAACAAGCATAAATGAGCACATGCTCATTTATGTGAATAAGCATGTTACAATGTGAATTTTCCTGACTGAAAATGACTTAAAGCGCCCGTTGTAACATGAACACTTCAGTTGAATGGTTTAAACATGTCTATTTCAACTACAGTAATAATTATAAAAACATTAAAGTGCCAAGAAGACAAGAATCTCCCTTGAAGCACTTATTTAGCGAGTCAAATATTTATCACTTTTAACAGGTTTTTCATGATTTTTGAGAGGTTATAACTTTTTTATTAGTCCAGTACACAAGAGACGTTTTCATTTGCTATAAACATCTACAAAAACAGTGCAAGTTGTGCAAATTTGTGATTTTTATCACTTAGCATCATCAGTTATTTGAAGCCAAAATTTGAATTAAAAAAAAATCAGTTTTCAAAAATTCATAAAAGATTAGAGGTAAGTATATCACCATAACTATTATTTATGATAAAACTACTAACATATACCTACATATAAAAAAATAATTCAAACTGTGTATGCCATCCCTGCCTCTTGAAAAAAATTGACAAAAGTGAAATTTCACAGTTTTTCATGTTGAACTATATTTTGGTCATTTTCTCATAGAAAGATGAAAGATATGTAAATAATCCATTGGACCAATCTTTTTCCTTGAGAAAATGTGAATAAACTGCTTTATGTTTCATCCTTCCAGGATCAATAGTACTTTAGTTATGATTTTTTCCCTAAACCCTTACAATCACAAAAATAGGGTGTGCACCAAAATGGCCACCACAGGTAAATTGTAAGGTCCTGAGACATATAGGAAAGAAGTGGGTAAGTTTCAATTTTTTTTTTTTTTAATTGGTCTAGCAACCACCCTGGGTCACTTCAAATGGATTGACCTTTAAGGAACATTAAAATCTTACACTGATTTTGTTAAGCAAAATTTAATATTTGTGTGCTACTTTCTAAGCAACTTTTCATTGCATCATACACAATATAAAACAACAGCTTGTATGCAGAACAGAAAACATGATGCATGACATCATAATTGCTCCCAACATAAAAACCAAAAATTTCCTCATTATGATTTAAACTGCAGGAGGCAATTCCAGGAATGTTTTTAACCTTCCTTGTCTGTAATGTAATATGTATATTACATGTGCGTAGGAATAACATTTCTAATCTGAAAAAATGCTCCAGTTATGTTATTAAGCATAAATAAATGCAATAAATTATAATTTTCAGTAGATAAGAAACACAATGGGTAATGAGACAAGATTATAAGACTGCAATCCTTACAACAAGATGTTTCCATAAAATCTGAAAAACAATTGGTGAATAGCAATGAAAATAAATCACAGCAGAATAACAAAATACCAACAACCAAAGGCATTTAACAAACTGGTTTCTATACATAATTTAACTTTACACCTTGTTTTTAGAAATATTCCAAAATCAAACCTTTTGTGTGAACATATAAGCTCTGATGTATACACATAGAAATATGTACAAATATTGATGTATGTGTATATAAGCTTGTATAAACATACGAGGAGTGTAGAGTTCACCAATTGGGTCATTTGTTTTGTGGAGGAAGAAAAAATATTCACGATGAAAAACGTAATGGTCACTCGACTGTCATCACAGATGAATTTACTGAAAATGTGAATGCAAAATCCATGCAAACAGAAGACTCACTGTTTTTCAGTTATCAATTGAATTTCCTTTTGTTTTGCGATCAGTAATTTACGTTTGAACTGAAAAACTGGGTTACAGAAAATTATGCTCCAGACTGGTACCAAAAATGACGACAGAAACACACAAAGAAAAATGTCTCGCTGCAACTCAAACATGTTTGAGGCGCTATGTAAATGAAGATGATGACTTATGGAAGCATGTTGTGACCAGTGATGAAACGTGGATATCTTAATCAAATGTTGAGACAAAGCAGTGTAATCAATGCAATGGTGGCATTCATCATCCTTGAAGCCCAAAAGATTGAAACAAAAAATTTCAATGAGAAAGCTGTGAGATAGATGAGGTTTTTTGAGATACCTACGGGATATTACTGATTGAATTTCTAGAACATAAAAGAACTGTTAATGCTGATATATACTGTAAAATGCTTACAAAACTTAGATGTTCAATTCAAAACAAAATGCACGTGAAGCTAACCGATGGGATTTTGTTTCTCTACGATAACTTACAAACTCATATGGCCAACAAAACCACTGAAATTACAATGATTTCATTGGTAAATCTTCAAAGATCTGCCTTACTGTTCAGATCTAGGACCGATGATTATCACCTTTCTCTCCATTTAAAACAAAGACTAGCATCACAGAAGTTTGAAGGTGATAAGGAACTGCAAAACAAAGTAATTAATTGGTTTAAATTACAGGTGGGGGAATTCTTCAGTAAGAAAATGAAACTGCTGGCAAGCCAATATCAAAAATGTACTGCAGTGAATGGCGAATATGTAGAAAAATAGTGCACACACACACACACGCACACATATATATATATATATATATATATATATATATTTAAATTAATCTTTCTATAGTCCACAATTCCTCTGTATATGTTAATTTTACCTATATATATATTGAATTTCAGCCACTCTGTCAAGTATACAATTAACAATTCTTACCTTTATTTCCTTTTCATTATAGTGCTTTCGGGCATAAGCCCATCCTCAGTAATGTTTTCTGATTTATCTCTATCTCAATTTACACATACAACTACCATTGAACATTTTTATAACGAATTACTTTTTATAACTTTAGTTATTGGACAAAATACAAAAATCTTTAAAAATTTACAAAACATACAGCTGTTCAGTCAAAAAATTAAAAATAATTGAAAACATGCACTAAAATTGCAATTAAAGTTAACATTTATTTTACTAAAATTTAATTTAAAAAAATAAAATTTTAAATTAATTTCTATTTTTAAATGTTTATTTTAAATTATATTTGTTTATTTTATATTTTTTAATCTGTGTTTTGATTGTATTGAGTGTGTTATGTAATTTGATAAAGAACTTCAAAAGCAAATAAAAAAGAAAAATTACAACTGAGGATGTGGATTGCCATGAAGCACTTTTGAAATAATTATGAAAAAATAAGGTAAGTGTCATCTCATTTACTTTGCAATTCTATATTTGGAGTGGATAAAGTTGGTTTTTGATTATAAAAATACAATATATTATTGGTACAGAGGGATATGGGTTTTATATTTATTGACTTTAGAAAAAAGAAATACATACAAATAAAAATTAAAAAAAAAAAAAATATATATATATATATATATATAAAAGTTTATTTTGTTATAATAAAGTTATTTGTATTTCGCTTCTTTCAATTTTAAAAAAAATGTAATGTAATTACATTTTTCATGTAATTGTACAGAGTATAATTTCTGCTTTGAAAACACAAATTCCTTACTAGAATACAAGTATATTAACTTTAAAAAAATGAGAGATTCTTTTCCAAAGGAATTTTGTTGTAAATTGAAAAAGAAAGTGGTTTCAAAATTTTTTCAGACATTTAATAAAAATTATGATGTGTTTTCTTCATTAACATGAAAGTAGGGCAATTGTATTTATTACAGATACTGTACATTAATTAATTCAAAAGAAAAGAAGATGCTTTTAAACAAGCCTTGAACCCAATTTTTGTGACTTTTCATGGTGTGAACAACAAATTGGGCCTCATATTTACTTTACTGCATTTTAAATCAATTTGAAAACATTTAAAAAGGCAGCACAGCAGAGTTCAATAACCCATAGTTACAGAAAAACTTTCTTCAACCAAAGTTATGTTGAAGAAACTCATAACATCATCTTAGAGCAAAGGTTCTTTTTTCAGGGAAAAATAAGATTTAAACCATGGTACAAGATAGAATGCTTTATAAATAGACAATAAATACTTTACAAAACGGTAATTAAATATCAGAATAAAAATCTCTTACAGGAGAAATACAATATTTTACGAGTTAGATTATATAAATTTATACTAAATAAAAGAAACACAGCAGGCAGATTAATATTAGAATGCAAAATCTATTACCAAGTGAGAAAAATAATTCATATTTATATTTAAGAAAAAAAAATTAAGCCTATGTATAATTATCAGATGATGATAGTAAAAATAAATGTAATTACATGTCTAAAAAGTAGATACATAAACACGGGTTAATTGAAGTTAAATGATAAAGCGTTGTAAATGAGATCAGAGAATTAAAACTACGAATGCAAGTAAATTTAACAGGCTTCTGCACTTAAACTCAATCTGTTTCTTCTTGCCACTGTTTAATTTACAGAGTTCAGAAAACATAATGATTGACACAAATAGCAAAATGATGATCATGATCTAACTTCTGAAATTCTTGTTTCCAATTCTACATCACATGTAATTATACAAAGTATAATTTCTGCTTTGAGAACACAAATTCCTTACTAGAATACAAGTATATTAAAATAAATTGTTGCTCAGTATGGTGGTAAACTTTACAGGCCATGTAGGCTAACATTAAAAAATAATTAAATTTTTAATTCTATAAACCACCTAGTACAGAATATTGATATAAGACATACCTTACCAAATTTTATCATGAAATGAAAAATTTAGTCATGACTGAAATATTTAATTAAACTGAGTTTAATTAAATTATTTCAATCATGACTGAGGATGTGGGATCCCACGAATGTAGTTTCACGATAAAATTAAGGTAAGATATGTCTTATCTCAATATTCTGTACAAAGCAGTTTATATTAATAGAATTAAATATTTAATTTAACAATACAGAGGAATAATATGAATCTTACCAAATTAATTTCAGTAAGATGATTAAAAAGTAACTGTAACCGAGTATAAAATACTATTTATTACCTTTCTTGAACCTGCTTGGTCTCTATGCTCACAGAGCCATATCCCTTGCCATGTGCCCAAATTGAGCTTGCCATCGGTAATTGGAATTGTCAACGAGGAACCAAGGAAACACGCCTTCACATGTGCTGGCTAAAAATTGAAAATTAGTATAAATTAAAAAACAATGTGGTTATTTTACATTTGGTATGTAGATAACTGTAGGAAACAGTAAATGCATATTAATCTACCAAATACTGCATTAACAGATGCAACTAATTAAATTATAATTTAAGTTTTGATAATCTTTTTTACTCTACTTATAATCACAACTTAAAAGACATACTTTATTTACAAAAATTAATTACATCAACAGAGAGAGTTCATTACTTACCATGTCATCAGGTCCTTCACAGGAGTGTCTATAAGGCAAACCCTAGAAACAGAAAACATTATTAAGACTAAATCATCAAGCTATCATAATATTATGTAATCTGTATGTATAAAAATGAATGTTTGTTTGTTTGTCCCTTATGTGTTCCTATACCATTCATCTGATTGCAATGAAACTTTGGAGAGTTGTTGTGCGCCTGCCCATGAAGGTTTCCGAATTAGTTTGGACCTGCTAGGTGTCGCTGGGGTCAAGATATTTTGAAAAATTGTATTTATGGTCCGATTTGGCTTATATTCAGAATATATATTAGTTTAAAAATATATAAATTATAATTCTGCTTACCAACCAATGTTAAAAATTATTATGTTCTAGCACTTTCAGAAGTTATTTTTCCATCTTCAGGAACATCTGATAAACTTGTATACAATTATTCACTTCACATATTAATTTGATGTACATTAAAATTAAAATAAAATGAATTTCCATAACTATAAGAATCAATCGTCATGTTAAAAAATATGTCATACATTTGTACGTCTAATTGATAAAAACATCTCAATTGTTATGTCTATGGTATAAAAGCAGTTTGGCCAATATACGAATCAATAATTATTGTTTAAAATTTATTTAAATAAAATGTAATTTTCAAAATTTGTTTGTTCATTTATCAACATCAAAATATATGGCCTTTGTGAGTCAGAATGTCTAGCAGCTTTAATCTAAATGAAAGTGTTTATCGTTGGCAGGTAATTTTTCATTGTTTATGTGACTGTGATTTTGCAATGACTGACCTAAAAGAACAGTATTTGTATTAAGTTCTATTTAAATTTGGGAAAACAGCCATAGAAATGCACAAAATGTGAATGCAAGCATTCACTAATGACACTTTGGGCCAAATAGTAATATATGGACTGGTTTAAATGTTTTAAACATGGCTGAGTATCAACTAATGATGAACATTAAGGATGATCATCTACTGGCATTACACCCAAAAATGTCACTGCTATTTTGAATGCAATAGTGAAAGACCTTAGCCAGACAATGGACAACAACTATAACACCACAGGATTATTGTGTGACATTTGTCAATGGACTTTGCCCCAGAACAATTGAACATGAGAAGGATTCCAGCAAAGTTTGTGCCATGACTACTGAGTGATAAACAGAAACATCACAAAAATATATGCTGTACTGAAAAAACTTCTTTCAACTGACCCAGATTGTCTTTAAACTATTACAACTAAAAAACTGTTTTTTTTTTCAAAGTTGTTACAGGTGACATACGGGTTATGGATATGTTTCTGAAACTAATCCCATTATGCAATTGTAAGGAAATTATGTACTTGTAAATGAAAGTCAGAACATAAAAAGTGTACAAAAAAACAAAAATTTGAATGCAAAGAACTGACAAATGAAGATTTATGATGTTTGAGGTTAAAAGATTGACACTAAAACACAAAAGGAATGGAAAATGATGTTAGTCTCCATTCTAGTTTTTAATTTTTAAACCGCCAACTGAATGATGGCTAAAAAAGAAAATCAAGCATTATTAATCAAAATTCATTCTGTTAATTTTTGTATCCTAAACATATTAATTCTAATTTAACCTGGTTCATTAGCTCATTATTATAGCGAGTACATAGAAAGTCTTAAAGAAACCTTCACTAATTCATCTGAACAATGAGAATTATATCATTTTAATGTTCCTGGTTGTAAATATAATTTTTACAAGTCTTTTTTTGTTTCTGGTTATGATTCTGATTTAAGAGGTGCAGGAATATTACTTTATGACTTTTTTTTCACTACAAATGAACTAAATGAAAAAATGTACTAATTATTAAAAAAAAAATTGTTCTTAATATAAATAATGCTATTATTTGGTTAACAGATATCTATTTTTGTGATGTCATCAATAATAATTTTCTTTTAAGAATTATTTTTGATTAAAATTTATAATTATGGTGGTGTAATACCTAAATTAATTAATTAATCATTTTAAGTAAAATATTTTAATTAATTAAAATTATTTTTTATTATTATATTCTACTTGCAGATAAACTGGTTTTCTAAAATAACCATTATTTACAATTTATATTTGTTTTTCTAAGCAACAACATATAAAAATGAAAAATTGTGAAAAACATTATCAAAAAAATGAGATTTTTTCTCAGACAATGTTGGTGATCTGTATCTATGAGGAGGTTGGTAATCTTATACTCTTTGCATACACAAAAAAGTTTGCAGTTTAACATATCTTAAATACAGAAACATGGAACAGCATATAAATTGAACAAATACAACACCAATCTAACACATCATTTGATCATATTCAAAATACATATCTTCATAAATCAAGAAAACCAGCAGTAATATCAACTGACATCATGGTAAGAAATACCAGCATTAATTATTGAAGATGTCGGCAGAAGTGACCATAACTGTTAGGTGTATGTGTGTTTTTAAAATGTGGTTAACTTTGTCAATAAAAAATTAATAGTTTAATTTTACACAATTTCAAGATTTTTATTTGTGACAAATCACGAACAAATTAATCACAATTCTGTTTTACTGAATGATGTTTGTGTCATTTTTAAATATAGGTTTTCTGATGATTTTGTCTATCGGGTAAGTTTACAAGTAGAGATGTACTGTTAATCAGATTAATCACTTTCATAATAGGTATTATAACTATAGCCATCATCAGTATTTTTTTCAACATTCAGTTTAATCTGTTGTTTGAGGCTGAAGTTAATTTTTAACTCAAACGTAGCAATACCAACATTCATGACTGAAATAACAAATGTAATTCTTCACATTTAATTCCATTAAAAGTTTCAATGACGATTAATTTATAGAGAAATTTAAGGAGTTTTTTTCTAAACTCAAAACTGTGCACTGTTTGGTGAAAATGGGTAATCTCCTTTATAAAATGTTTAGCTAAAAGAAAAACTCAATATTGCACTTATACTACGTACTGGTACATTTTCTTTTGTACAGAATCTTAGAAAAGTCTGGAAATGGCTTCCTATTATAAAAGAGAGTGAAGTTAGATGACAGAAAAGGAGAGATATGCAAATAGAAAAATACAATTTTACTGAATTTCAAATTTCAGTCAACAATCCTAGATCTGTCATCTTCAGCCCATCTTTGGTTTTTTTTGAAATAATATGATGGTCATACTATGTAAGACATTCATGAGAAATTTGATTTACAATCATGTAAATTTCATGTTTTTGAACATTTATATGAATGTGACAAATTCATGTAATATTTGATGGTACTCATCTTTGATAGTTACTCTATTTTTGAAACTATAACAATTAAAACTTTAAAAACTCTGCAAGAATTAAATGAGGGGAATTTTTATTATGTTTTACAATCAGACTGCATTTAATAAAACTTTCCTGCAACATTTACTACGTAAAATAACTTACCATTACACAAATATTCATCATTTTTCTCATTAACTTAACAACAATGTATGCAATTGCAGATTCTTGGCAAGTTATTTATTTGAAGCAGTATACTAAATAGCTAATTTCAGGACTTCAAAGTTAATCTTTAGAGGTCATAATACTAAATTATATAATAAAATATAACTTGGAAGCTCACTATTTCACATTAAATATTCAAAATGCTTCCCTTCTGCAGCTTGACAATGTTCTAATATTAAATATCTGTTTAAAATTGCTTTATCATATTGAGCAGTATACAAGCAACTTCTCTAATTTTGCAACTGACATTGTTGGTTTTGTAAACATGGTTTCAGGTGGTTTCAAAAGAAATGAGACAGTGCAGACACAGATCTTGAGAGCTGGCAGGTCAGTCTAAAGCTCCTCTATGATCTGAAAATGTATTACTTAAAGATTTATGAAACCCTACATTACAGTGAGATAGTATTTTGTTTTGAAACTATACACATTTTTAACGGTCAACTGTCATTTAACATTTCCCTAGATGGCCAGTAGTACATTCCTATAGGCTAAGATGTCATGACAAACAAAGTCTGTATAATTGTATAAAATATACGGTAATTTAGTAAATTAAAGCCTATGTAATTACAACTTAAAATAAAAGCCCTACAATATAATAACCAAAGATTTTCCCCCAACATTCAATTTTGAGGATGCTGCTAAGAGTCTCTTATGCAGCTTAGACTTATTAATACTTTAGTATTAACTGTCGGGCTTTAACTAACATGGCCATTTGACACAAAAGTAGATTCATTTAAAAAAATGATTGCATTAAAAATATTTAGGTCTAGACTAAATTTCTATATCATAATATTTACTTAACTAATTGTATTGTCAGTAATACCTACATTCTATTTTTTTTTTTCATTTTATCTTATTGTAAAATGTCACATAAATTGTGATTACTATTTTTCTTCCTTTTTCTATCATCAGTTAGTTTAGGAGCTAACTATCTAATGATTAGTGGAGTTCATAAATCAACTATTTGTAGAAATGAGCTTTAATTAATCCCGATATCAGAAAATTTACTAATTATTAATGTAGTTGGGTTCATTTCTATTAGATATAATAAAGTTTACCAGTACAAGTTTAGCTTAAGGTGATATGATGAATGAGATTGGTAATAGTGGTTTTTGCTTGATGAATGAATAAATACAACAAAAAAAAAAAACAGAACAACATACAAATTTCTTACCTCAGGCACTATTTTATTTAACATCATCTCCATATCATCTCTGAAAAAGAAACACATTAAGTAATTAGTGAATCACTTTAAATAAATTATACATTATAGTGTTATTTTACTTTTAACTTTTCAAAATGAAATGCACATTTTAGCACTCAAATTTAAGACTTGCCGACACAATAACTGATCAACAGCTTTAATACATGTAATTAGTTTCATTGCTAAAAATATAATTGCACTTTGTTTTGGCTAACAAACAAACAGTACTTAATAACAATCACTAATTGGTACTATTTTTTTTTGCACAATGAATAAAAATACTTATCACTGACTGTTATGATAGAGCGTGATAAATATTTACACATTTTTAACTTCCTTGTACAAAGTAAAGGAAGTATTGTGATCATGAAAAATCTCAGTTTTCAGATTTCAACAGAAATATCCAAAAATCCAAAAGAAATTTGGATTTTGGACTTTTTCTTAACTACAGTAATAAACCCTCACTGAAAGCTTTTCAATGATATTTTAAGTGGTACCTCTTTTCATTGGTTCCAGAGTTATAGCCAAATAACATTTTAATTAACAAAATATTTGGATCTTACAAGGGAAAGGCACATCGGTTCAAATCAGACTTAATCTTCTTTTTTTTTAAATTTAAATATATTATATTAAGCTCTGATTGTAAAAATGTTTTATGATAAATAATAATTCAATAATAACAATAAAAAAAATCTAATGTGGGCATCACATGACTTACATCTGTTAAATTACATATACACACTTTTTTAAAATGAAAAGTACATAAAATTTTATTTAATTAACAATTTCTGATATTTTTTCATATTTTTTTAAAATTATTTTACTGAATTATTTATTGTAAATTTTTTTTGTAATCTTAGATTAACAATTATAATATATATTTATATATATATAAAAAGAAAAGGAGATGAAATCAGATTCAAACCAATGTGCTTTCCCCTTGTAAAACCCAAATATTTCATTAATTAAAATTTTATTTTGCTATAACTCTGGAACCAATGAAAATAAGTACCACATATGATATGTCATTGAAAAGGTCTCAATGAGGGCTTATTACTGCAGTTAAGAAAAAGTCCAAAATCCAATTTTTGTTTGGATTTTGGGCTTTGTTGGACACTTCTGGTCCAGCTGATTGCAATCAAAAGGGGAGGTAGGTGCACAACTAGATGTTACAACAGTCCTAATCCAAAATTTCAACATCCTACGGCTAATCATTTTTGAGTTATACAAGTACATACAAACATATGTACGTACAGATGTCATACCGAAACTAGTCAAATGGATTCAGGACGATCAAAATGGATAATTCCTTTGAAATTTGAAAACTGCAATCACAATACTTCCTTTACTTCGTACAAGGAAGTAAAGAAAGATATGAAAAAATATCAGAAGATATTAATGAAATAAAATTTTATGTACTTTCATTTTAAAAATATGTGTATATATAATTTAATAGGCGTACAAGGAAGTCATGTGGTGTCCACATCAGATTTTTACATATTACATTCAAGGTATGTTATAATGTTTCTGGGACTTTTTAGAGCCATATAATTAGCTATGAAAACTATGCTTTTGAAAGCAGAATTTTGGAAAAAACTGCCTAAAACAATGGAAGTGGCCTTCACCTCTAGTTTTATAATGCCTAAATCAGCTTGATTCATATGAGTTATCAACTAATATTAATTTGAGCTATATAATCTAATATTTTAACATATAAATAGTTCAGAAAATAGAAAATCGTACAGTAGGTAAAAATACATTCAAAATATATATATATTATCTTAAAAAAAACTTATTTGACCCTAAACTTAAAACTGTTTTTCATGTGAAAAAATCATTGTGTTAATTTTAAAATAGAAAACTTATCACTCATCCCCCTCTTCAGAAAGTTAGGAACCAACATGTCCAAATTGTCCATTTTTATATGAGTAAAGAACAATATCACATACTAATGTTATTTGCAATTTCTCAGATAGCCAAATGATGATTTTCCATTATCAAACTGTACACATTGTTAATGAATTTGGATTTTGGCTTGTTGATAGCCTACCAGTACAGTGATTCTGATTTTCAGAATAGTCAAACTGGATAAATAGGTCATACTTATATGACCTTTAATTAATTTTACAACCGCTCCATCTTACATTATCTCCAAAATAATAGATAAAATACTTAGGATCAAAATGAATTTAGATTACAAATATAATATAAAGAATGGATAAGAGTTCGTAAATAAATTAAAAGACTTAAAAATTGGAGATAACACTAGGATGGTTAGCTTATGATATTAGTAAAGTACCCTAACATACCCATAGATAAAACAATTAACATAATAAAAAATAGATTAATATACAATCACGAAGACCCTTTATTTATAGATAATAAATATTACAGGGTCTGGCATATAAATCTGACAATTTTGTAGTAATTGTTATGTTGGCACCACTGTCAATGAGAAGGCAGGATTGTTGTACATTGACAGGTCTATTCATGCTATTTCAGTAGCCAGTATGTCGTGCTCGGGTGATCAACGAGCGTTTGTGATTGAAGCCTATTTTAAAAATAATGACTCGGTTATTGTAACACAGCGTTTATTTTGCAGACATTTCAATTTAAATCGACATGCGGGTTCCTAGTAGGAATACAATATTGTTGTGGGTGAAGAATTTTAGGAACACATCGTCTGCTTTAAAAATGAAACCAACAGGACGAAACGGACTGTGAGGACGCCTGAAAACATTAACGCTGTAAGGTTACCTGTTACGTGGTCTCCACGACGTTCAGCAGTGAGACATGCTGCTGCGCTAGCCATTTATGTTCGAAGTGTAAAACAAATTCTTCATGCCGACCTGAAATTCCATCCGTATAAGATGATGTTAGGGCAGCAACTTAATGCAAATGATTGGGCGTTCCTCAAAGGAGCTTGCGAGGTCATCCTCGAAAATGACCTCCAGGATGCCATTATTCTTTTAAGTGACGAGGCACATTTTCATTTGTCAGGATTTGTGAATAAACAAAATTACCGTTATTGGGCTTCGCATAATCCACGGCAAATTCTTGAAAAACCACTTCCAAGTCAATATGTTACAGTGTGGTGTGCGGTTTCAAAGTTCGGCATAATTGCCCTTATTTTTTTGAGGAGTTAAATCACAGAATAACAGTAACATCTCATCGATACATAAACATGTTGAATGAATTTCTGCGACCGAAACTGAATGACTTTCAAGGACATGAAATTTGGTTTTAACAGGATGGTGCCACCGCCCAGATGGCGAGAATCACAATGAACGTTTTGCAAGAAACCTTTCCTGGAAGTTTGATTTCCTGATTTGGCGACATTCCTTAGCCAGCGCATTCACCTGATCTGGCTGTTTATGATTTTTTTCTGTGGGGGTATCTCAAACATAAAGTCTTCAATAGTCGACCACAGTCAATTGCAGAACTCAAGGAGGCCATTCAACGAGAAATTGAAGCAGTTCTACAAGTGATGATTGAGTGAGCAATGTCAAATTTTAGAATGAGATTAAGTGAGTGTGTGAGGAGTAATGGAAAACATTTGGACATAATATTCAAATAAAAAAAAATTTATGTAAGTAATTTACTATAAATTGCAAAAATTGATCTTAAATTTGATGTATTAAATGTTTTAATAGTACAAAACGCAGTTTAATTATTATCCCTCAAAAATCGTCAGGTTTATATGCCGGACCCCGTATTACTGTTATTAGAAATATATGCCAACAAAATTAATTTAAATTTGATGACAAATATTAAATTCAGGGAAATACCTTACTGATGGGTTTTCCTTTGTCAGCCATCATGTCTGAGATATATCTAAAAGATTTTAGAAATGAGATTGCTTATGACATTACTCTCATCCTCATGATATTTTATTATGGATAGGTATGTTGACAATATTTTTGTAGTCTATAATCCTGTTATATATAATGGAAATCTAATTAATTTTGAACAAGTTATACTTATATTATGAGTTGAAATTTACTTTTGAAATTGATAAAAATAGAAGAATAAATTACTTAATTGTTAGTATCGAAATTAACAATAAAAATAATCATTTTATATCTTCAGTATATAGGAAACCCAAAACCAATAAAACCACAATACATAGATAGATATTCAAATCAGCCGTGGACACACAAAATTAATACATATACAAACATGGTTAATACAGCAATTAATTACACAAAGTGTAATGAAAATAAAAATAATTAAACACAGAAATAGACATTATAAAACAAACTGCTACATATGTTATAATGAATCTTTAGTATATAATATATACAAAAAACATTGTCAAAAATGAACAATAATACACATATTTAATACCAATAAACACAAAAAATTGATGATATATATTTAAAATATATATATATATATACAGATAACATTGCTGAAAATATAACAAAGGTTTATGATAAAAATAAATTTAAGCCTGCATACTAGATAAATAACCACATTATAAAACATTTAAAAAACTATACACATACCAATTCACATGGCTTACACAATTTGTATGGAATTCATAAAATAAAATGTAATGTTGTAATCATATTTATATATGAAAAACCTACAGATCTTTCAAAATTAGATTCTCTGAACATTTTATATATTATAAAAATGGAAAACTGGGTTTCTCTGTTTCTGACCATCTTATTAATAATACATATTCAATATCTGATATTCAAACAAATTTGGAAATACTGGAAATTAAAAAATATAGTATGAACCCGACTTACCCGAAACTGAATAAGGAATCTCAACACAAATCTGACCCTTTAAAGTACCAACAATAAGTAAAGATCCGCGCTGATGTGGCCACACAATAAACAACAAGCGACCACCATTTTAGCGCGTTTTTTTTTTTTTTTTACGCTATGTGCGAAGTTACAGTCTCATTTTACACAGGGCTACACACACATATACAATAGTTTATTGTTATTAGTATACTAAGTATAAAACTATTACTCATTCAAGGTGTCTCTACCCAGCTTAGGGAAATTATTTCCTTTTCCCTTCCTTTCCTTCAAAAATAAAATAAAACTTCTTTTTTTTTGGGTTTCTGTTTCTTGTGTTTCAGATTCCAGTCAACTCAGGCAACTGATGGCAGCCATGCGGTCCCCCCGACCCCTTCCCGGACACACGTGTGTCTGGATGATTTATTTATTTATGTTTATGTAAGAAAATCCACTTCTTACGACTTCAAACTTCAAGACGATAGCCGCTCCCAAACCGCGACCATGAAATTAAACCAAATTGTAAGTCTCACACTTCCTATTACCTCATCAAAAACGAGTGAGCAGAAGGAAGGAGCCAAGCAGCCACCAGCTGAAAACCGAAGAATGAAGAAACCTGTACTTTTCCTCGTTCCGCTCTTTCAAGGCCACAGGACTTTTTAAGGTTGTTGGTGTGTAATTTGATTATTGCCGGCTCACAGAAAGTGCAGGCCAAAGAAGAAAGAAGAAGACTACAAAAGAAGAATGAAGAACCATGTGACTCACTGCCATGGACTGGAGTCCGGTAGAATAGCCCAATAGAGAAACAGTGTTCAGCCCGGCCACGTAAGATACCACTGATGCAGATGCCCCGAGGGACACCTACTCAGTAAAAAACAAAGAAACAGCATGAAGAACAGCCGTAAAAGAAGAAGTTCTACAATTCTCCTAACTACCTACCCAACTTCCTTAAAAACATACAATTTACCTCAGCCAGCACATGTGACTCCCTCCAGAGAAGGGGAGTCACACCAGGAGTACGAGGCTCAAAAAGCTTAGTGTCCCACGGTCAGACCCAGTAAATAATTTTCATGTTGGTCCATACGGATAGGCAAGCAAATCACCAAATCCGTCCATAAATAAAACATAAAAATCTATAACTGCCACTAAATAACCATAACCCGCCTGATAAAAGAAAGCCACAGCAGCAAGGGACTTTATCCAGACTCTGCAATCTGTAGGGAAAAATAATTAAACTCCTGCCATTCTTGCGTTCTGTTCCATATATGATAAAATAAGGTAAGTGTTGTGCAAACATGTTCCCTATGCACTTTTCAGTATTTGATGAATTTGCTGCAGGATTCAAAAAATACTTTGTTACTGTGTTAAATCACATTTTATTGTGCATAATTCATAACTGATTTACAGACATTGATATATTTATACTATTTGTAACCTTTCCATATTATTATTATGTAAATATTATTGTATTATTTCACTGTTTTAAGTTACATTTATTAGATACTGAAATAACTTTTTAATATATTTTAATTTAACATCTTTTTTGGGTAATGCATTATATATTTGAACTGATCAGTAAGACATTTAAAAACACAGGGAAGTACTTAACAATAGCATTTAATAAGTAGAATAATATATTATAACAGCTGTTGAACTCAATTTGGATTAAGAAAGCATAAGAAAGAAGAAAGGAGTTACATACATTATCATAAGAAAGGATAATATGAGACTGAACAAGTGTAATCCTACTTTATTTACTGTTCTGTACTTAGGTTGATCAAATAAATATAATTTTGTATATTAGTACAAAGGAATATGATTCTTAAAAGTATATATATATATATATATATATATATATATATATATATATAAATTTAGTAAAATTAATTATTCCTTTATTGTTGTCCATATCTTCCTCTGTATTAATTACATTAAAGACTAAAAGTAAAACTTAGCAATCCACCACAATACAGAATCTAATAATATTTCTTACCTTATTATTACTTTTTCATTTTTACATCAACAGCACTTTCGAGGATTTTTCCTTATCATCATCAGTTGATCAAAAATTAAAAACTTTAAAATTACACATTAAAATTTAAACACTTTTAGTAACATCAATTTTTTTTTAAATTTTCTATACATGCCTGTGGCCAGCCACTACAAACAGTACTGTACTCTAGATGAAGAGTACAGTGCTGTACATAGTGGCTAGCCACAGGCACGTATAGAAAATTAAAAAAAAATTTTTTAAGAATTTTAATAATTAATTTAAATTTAATTTAGAATTTTAATTTTTTTAATTTTTTAAAGAATTTTAATATTTAAGTGCTATTGATGTAAAAATGAAGAAGTAATAATAAGGTAGGAAGAGTAGGTAGGCAGAGTTTTACTTTTATTCTTTAAAACACACATACACACACACACATATATATATATATATATATTCTTCATACATGAGAACATAAACACAGAATCCTTAGATAATAAAGAATAATAACATATTATCAACATACCTAACATCAGGATCCCAACTTTCATTTAAAGCTAAACTAGCAGATGTATGGAGAACTAAAAACAAAAAGAAACAGAAATACTAAATTAGAACATAATTGAGTATAACAAAATATACAATTGCTGGTATAGTTTTACACTAAATAAATAAAATATTCAGTTTACAGTCAAATCAAATTTCCACATAAATTAAGAAAAAATAACATTTTGACCGCCAACAGAGCATTTAAGAAATCAAGTATCCTTTAATGATCTGGCAATTAATTTTAAATTCAATGTATGAAGATGATAATTGCATAAACACTACTGGAATAATAATGGCATAGAAATCAATATAGTATTACAAAAAAAAAAACCTAAATAAAACTGATGTTAATCTTTTGTTTCAGAAAAATATATACTCTTAATATAAATACAACAAAAGTTTTTATATATTTTATACAATCACATAAAAATTAGAACATGTGCTCATCTATCGATAACCAAGGGATTACTTGAGTATTTGGAATGACTTGGGGAATACCTACATAAAAACTAGAGGGTATGAAATAACTATGATTAAAATCACCTTAATACACTACTTCTAAAGAAAATTAAAGTCAAATAACATCTGGTATAGTTTCCGGGCATGCTATTGACATTTATATATCAACATATACCCTGTATGTTGCCACACTTGTATAAATGTGTATATTATTTTACTGAAATTGATCTTTTTAAGATTCATATTATTCCTCTATACTGTTAAATTATATTTCAATTTTATTACATAAACCATCTAGCACAGAATAGAGAATACCTTACTTAATCTTTTATTAAAGAACTTTTGCAGGATTCTGCATTCTCAGTCTTGACTGAAAAAAATTTATTTATTTTATAATCATGACCGAGGATGTGAGATCCCACAAAAGTATTTTCATGATAAAATTAAGGTAAGATATGCCTTATCTCAATATCTGTAATAGGTGGTTTATCCTTGAAATATAACTGTGTACATATCTACATGTACTATACACAATTGAATAATTTATCAAATTATTATTACTGTTGATACCATTATGAAAAAAAACATTATTGACTGAAATTAGTACAGTATAAAATAATTTTGAAGGTATTAACTAAAAAATTTATGGGGAATGTATTTATATGATAATTCAGAAAATTTATGGTTAACAGAGTATTGTAAATACAAAATACAGTTTTGTGAATGCATATCTTTTTAATTTCATTTTAAATAAATTTATTGAATGATTTTTAAAAGTCATCTTTATAAATTAAAATTTCAACAGAAACATAATAAAGCCCTCTCTAAAAATATATTGTACATTAACTGCAACTCATGTATCTTTTTCATCATATTATTTATTTATTTGATTTTAATTCGCTAATTAATTAAAGTTTTGGACATTATATAAGTTAAAAAGATCAAAATGAAAGCTGCCAGATCGTCTGAAGGGTATAAAAAAAACTCGTAGTAGTGTCTACTTTGTAAAATGATGTTTTGAATATTTTATTGAAATTTTACCAAAATGCAATTTCAACAAACAGTGATCATATTAGTTCAGTAGAATGGGTTGATAACAAGATATATGAATCACTTCTGTATTTGGTAGTTACATCAAATTAATCTGATATAACGTAGAAGATGGTAGTTGATATTTCTTTGGAATGATTGGAAATACGCTATAAAAAATATTTAACAAATACTTTTATGAAAATAAGAGCACCAATTGCTAGTTTTAATAAGATTAAACTTCTATAAGTGGCGAATCATCAATCATTTAGTTGCAATTATCTACTCCTTTCAGTTCTGCGATAGTCTTTTAACAGCCGCATATTCAAAATTTTTTTTAAGGGTGTCCACAAGCTATGTTTAACAATAATAATTATATTTTATTCATTTAGTCAGCAATAACAGCTAATGCCCAATAACTGTAACGGATAATAAATTTTTGTAGAAAAACTTTGTGAAAAATGCCACTCCTGACCAGGATTACTCATTCAAATGAAAGACACACACTACCGCTCCACCATGGAGTTTGGCAGTAATAGTAATAAATAAATAAATAAAAAAAATACAATAATAAATAATTATATAAGTACAATTCACAGAATTAAGAAGTTTGTAGATTTAAAAAATTACTGTGCTGAATTCTAATTATCAAATAGATATGGAATTTCAGTTTTACATACTTTAATCTTTAAAATTACAAACTTAAAAAATATAAAATTAAATTTTTTTCACAATCTAATATCAGTATGATATAACTCTGGAATAGTTTTCTCTTTTCTCCCATATAATTTCTCTACTCTTACAGTTCCAAGAAACAAAACTACAAAATTTGGTATTTTACAATTGGTTGTAAAATTTTATATTTCCAACAGCTGCTAAAAGTATCAGAAAACTCTTTTTTCAGTTTCATATTTCCTTTATGTCATATACAATCAAAACTAGATTCTCAGATTTTGGTACAAACTGCAAAAAAAATTGGTTTTTCATCTCTGAATACAATGAACTGAGTGTAGTAATAAAATGGTAGACCATATAAAGATTTAAATAGTATTAAACAGTACATATTTTATTACAGATTTAGGGTTTAAACTACACTTTAGGATTAAAATCTGCTAATTTACTGACAGATGGCAAAATTAAGGATTAGAATACTATGATATACCACTCATATTTTTTCATTTTCAGAAAATGAATGTTATAAAAGTCTTTCATAATTTTAGAGGGGTGCCCAGGTACACACCTTGGTAATGTAGAGCTGTTTTAACCTCTTCATATTTATGACATCCAACATCCTTAATTATCGTTTATGTATTCCAATATCCGTCTTCTGCTACAATTTTTATGCTCTCCATAATCCTGCATTAATAAATCATTAAACAAGATGTCTAATACATTTCCATTGACCTAATCCATCTGCAAAATTCTATTAACCCTTACGTTTATCTATGATTCTTCCTGAAATTATGAACATGTCAAATTTTCACCTTCTTTACACATTTTAAAATTTCCTTACTTTTTCTGGAATTCTTATCATGTGTGAGTGAATTCATAAAAGTCTACATTCCACAAGTATAGTCTTAGGGTTTAGTTCAAATTCTTAGAAGTAGATTTTATGCTAGTAGCAGACTCATTTGTGTAATAAAATTGTGTTTTCATTGTCCACTGTTTGTAATTTTCTTCCATAAATAACAGAGTTCTGTGACTTTAGTATATTATGTTGCCTAGAAGAACATTCATTCATTCTTCACCATCCCCTTCCTAAAACAACCTTTGCATTTTTTGTCATCATCAACCTAAATTTTTCTAATTAGAATTACCTTTCTTCATTTTCTACAAAATCAGAATTATTTCATTCTAGTAAAGATATAATATGAGAACTCTTCTGAATATACATTTCAATTCAACTTTTTTTTTAAATTTTAAATATTTTTTCCCTCACAAATTCAAATAAATGTTTGCAAGATCAGCAAATTTTACATGCACAGTTATTCAGCAGTAAAGGGAAATAACTTGGGAACTGATTCTAGAAATTGAAATAAGGAAAGAGGTTCATATAAATATTTGTTCGCAAACACTTTGCTAGCAAGTTATGGCTAGTGAAAATTTTCGCCTGGATTTCAATTCTCCCAGTGAAATGAGGTCATACTAAAATTTTTAAGGCATTATGTAAGTGGTAAACCTGATCGTTTCATATACTTGTTGACCTGTAAAATCAAATAAAACAAATGCCAGAATGGTATATTACACCCAACATAAGACAGAAAAATCAGTGACAAAAACTTATTTTTTTTTAGGTTTGAATTACAATAGCTTCGTTAAATGACTAATAAATGCATAAATTTTATTATTATAACTTGTATAGAATTTAATTCTGAGAAAATTTATGTAATCGGCTTTTATTATTAAAATCAAAACAGAAAAATTTTATGAATTTGTAAAAATTAAAAACAGCTATTTTTAGTATAAGATACTTAGTCCTTTGAAAAATTAAAATACTTCTAATTTACTTTTAAAATATACTCACTGTGGTTTATACTGTACTAATTTTACTGTATATTTTCTGTCGCCAACAATGATATTTTCACGTTCCTTGATGAGGGCAGTAGCACTGAGCATGCAAGTGATCAGTTAATCACAAGCATCTATTTTTGCTTGTATACCTCGCATTTTATCCAACCCCATAAACAATAATCCAACAGAGTAGGATCTGTAGATCTAGATGGCCATTTACTGGCCCTCTACGTCGAATCCATTTACCAGTAAATTTTTCATCTAAGAATTGTCTTGATTTATTCATGGAATGCGTTGGTGCTCCATCAAGTTGATTAGTACATTTCCATTCATTTTGCAGATAAATTTTCAAACAATAAAAGAAATTCATTGTTTAAACATTTTAAATAATTTCTCCCCATGACACGCTGTTTTAGTATGAAAGAGCCTATTAATTTTTGTTGATCTAAATCAATAGTGTGGATTTTTGCCGCACTAAATGTACAACCGAAAAGTAGATTTTTTTTTTGGTGAGTGTCACTGAAAGTAGCTTTTTCCAAAAATAGTATGAATGGAATTAAGGGGTAATTACTGTTAACCAATTGATAAACCTGCAGTCAAATGGCATGGATACAAGCTGGATGTGTTGGGCGTCGCCATAATATACTTTGTAAAATGTTGAGTCATTAAAAATTCTTTGTGTGCTCGTTGCAGTACTAACCTGTACTATTAGAAGAATATATTCCCTTTTCATCACCATGTACCAGATGATCAAATAAAACATGAGCACTGGGAATTGAACCATTCAAACAAAGATTAAAAATTCCACAAAATACTTTATGGATTGGAAATACTCCTCCAGGATACCTATTTCGATACATCATAAAAGCCACAATACAAATCATATCAGCTTATTTTGCATGAGTAAAGATATGTGATATTTTTCAAAACAGAATTCACTTTTTTAAATTTAGATTGAATTCTGAAAATGTAAGTACAGTTTAGAAACAAACACAAAAACACTATGCAATTTAATTTTCAAAAATAATTAAACCCAATTTATGTCAAAATCAACTAATCGCCTAACATTTATTATTAACACGTAACCACTACTTCACGAAAATAAGTAGTATTCAAATTAATTTTGAAGTAGCAAGTACTTAGTGTTGCCAACCTAATTTTACATTATATATTTATTGTAATAAAAACAGCTGTCATTTCATAACTTTTTCTAATAAGTTTTATTCTGTTTTGTTCTTAATAAGAGTTGATTTTTTTCATACAGTTTATTATTTCAATTTTCTCAGAATTAAATTCTCTACAAGTTCTGATAATAAAATTTACGCATTTGTAGTCTTAACAAAGTTATTGTACTTCAAAACCTAAAAAAGCATGTTTTTTATCACTGAATTTTTCTGTTTTATGTTGGTTATTATGAAAACTAAGGGAGATACAGTTTTGAGAGCTGTTTTATTTGATTTTTTAAGTAAAACAAAAAAATAAGAGACCATCAAGATTACTCCTTATATAATAACTGAAAAATTTCAGTTTAGCTTCATTTCACCAGAGGAACTGAAATCTGGGTGAAATTTTTCACTAGGTGTTAACTCGATAAAAAAGCATTTTCAAACATGTTTGTATTAACTTTTTTCCTTATTTTAAGCTCTATAATCAGTTCCCAATTTATCTTCCTTTCCTCCTGAGCTATCCTAAAAGTGGCTTTATTCTTTTCAACCACCCCTCTAAAATAAAATGATCTAAAATTCACTTGAATCCAGCTTTTTCTGAAGACAAATTGGTCTTAATTTAATTCATTTTGACACTTGAATGCTAACTATCCGAATACTTCTTATGCACAAGACATTAGACTGATAGTACAGCGTTTCTCAGAGTTATCTTCCTGTTTTTTCAAGGTGTTAACAGTACACTTTTGTCCTTAAATCTGAGGATACTTCACCAGCCTCATAATTCTATAGATTAATCTGTATGGTCCATGCAGTACTGCTTAAAATATACTAACTGTAATGATGTATTGTTAAATACTACTACTTTACTGTTAATTAAATTTTGTAGATCAACGTACATTTTCACATTAAAATATTACGAGTTCATAATCAATTTCTTTTTTCTCTTCCAAAATCTTAAGAAATAATTTAGGTAAAGGAAAACCTTGACCCTTCAGTATATGTTCTGTGTGTTCTTGCTATCCATTAACATTTTATTTCCTCCTTGAAATGGTTTCTGTCCACACCTATAATGTAGTAGTAACTTTGGCTTCAATTTCACAAGCTTTTTTTTCATTTTTCATTGTGTATTTTTCCAGAAAATTTTTTCATTTCTACTTCATTACATCTCTAAATCTAATCTTCATTTTTTTTCATAGTTTAAACAGTTGGCTTTAATTGCAGTTAAGTTTTGTATAATTAACTTTTATGCCAGCCTCCATGGCGTGAGTGGTAGCATCTCGGCCTTTCATCCAGAGGTCCCAGGTTCAAATCCCGGTCAGGCATGCCATTTTCACACACTACAAAAATTGTCATTCATCTCATCCTTTGAGGCAATACTTAACGGTGGTCCCAAATGTTAAAAAAAAAACTTTTATACCATAATATTTTTGTCTCATTAACCCCAATTAAACAATTATTTTACATCCTTTTCACTTCACAGAAAGTTTGTCATGGAAATAAAAAACTGAAAATAATATGGCATTAAAGAAATATATAAGTAAAATAAAATCTAACAACTGTGGCTCTCTTTGTAGTGAAATTATTTACTGGTCCCTTCGCAGTACAATATTAAGCAATGTATTTACTTCTATTGTGACAGATTGACATATTGTGACATATTGCAATAACCTCTCTGTTGAAGCAATACTTTCTTGCATATTATATGATTATCTTTTCTAGAAAAATTATGTTTGATCATAGAACAAGTCAGACACAGTGAACACAATAAAAGAAATAATTTATTTTATAAATATAAAAACAGCTCTCGTATGTGAATGTTAAACACCCAATTTAATTATTAAGACAAAAATATACCATTTCATTATTAGGCAGTCTTCTAGTATTCTGAGGATAATCATTTATTTCTCCAATAGTTCTACTGCTGTATATGGGGCCAAATTTATCTTAAGCAAAAATAAAGGCTAGTTAAGCACCAATCTACTTATAATTTTGCTTCTTTTTAATAAATTCTTTAACTATTTACAGACAATAAATATTGAATGTGTAGAATAGATATTAAACTGCTGCAATAATATACCGCCTCCAATAATATGCTTAACAGTTTAACTAGTTTTTATCCTTTGCAGACTTTTATTTTAATGTTTGCCTCAATGTTGTTGGTTTTGTTTTGATTTTAACAGATATATTTCTTTACCTTTTTAAACATGCATGCGGTAATTATTTCTTTGCTTAAGTATACATAATGTTAGCAGAAGATGACAAAACCAGTATGTTACATTCTCTATAAAACAGATAAACTATTGTCCCTTTTTTGTGATGATAAAGAGGAAACATTTTTTAAAAATTCACTAAAAAAATCAGCACCCTTGGAAAAAATTCATAAACTATTACAAGAAAAATAGGAAGACAATAAAAAAAACATTTGGCAAAATTATCTTAATAGCAATGATTTATTGCTTTTCTTTTTGTATAGTACTGTATTCTACTGGTACTTAAAATATTTATATTACCTAGCATTACAAGTTATTTTAAATTTCATTTTAACAGTCTAATGTAGAAACAAATGATTCCAAAAATTGAAATACATTGTGAATAAAAACTAGGACACTGAAATTAACAAATTTAGGTTAATCTGGTCCATTTTTGGGTGAAAAACAACATGGAAAGGTATTTATTCCTGCTGTCCAAGGACAATGTGACTGCAGCACAGTATAACAGAAAATTAAAAAAACAAACGCAAATAAATCATTTTATCAAATTACAAGAAAAATAACCTTTAAACCAGCCAAGCCTGAATTATCGGGTTCCTATAGAAAAGTATACTACAACTATAATAAGGAAATCAGGCTTTATCCCAAGAAGCAATTCAGCTATTATACTTATTGCACAGCCACCAAACAGAAACTGGGTCCCTGAACAGATTAACAGGTAAGTGGCAACACTAGATCACCTTCAGAATGCACTGTTTCAAGAATTAGTATTACATACTGAAGAAAAATATGTTCCTGAACTTTTACATAAAGCAAGCTAATTACCAGAAAGTTGAATTAAAGTTCCTATATAACTACCAACCAAACTTCTCATCAGTAAAATTGAATGGACAGTGACAAATTACTTTGCATGATGGTTGGGGCAATGGTACTACGATATTCCATTTTAATTCAGAAAATGATCACTGCATCACTACTTTTGATTTTGATGATATTTGGTAAACGATAACTTCCCAACTTGTAGTGGCCAAAAAATATTTTTTTATATTTTAAAAAGAATGTTTTCTTGAGTAATAGACTATTTTCTAACTCGCCAACAAGTAAAAACAGCCATTTTCATCACTTTTTCCATGAAGAGTTGCTACTCCTCAGAGGGTCAAAAAGGGCTTTTTGGAAAGAGTAACAATGGAATTTCATCTTAGTGTACTAAAAATTCATTTTGTTACATAACCAAATCTTGTAATGTTTACTGAAAATACACAGCAGACATGATTTTTACATTTTGGCTTTGGTAAACCTATAAAGCAGTCAAAAACACTTGTCCTTGTGTACCGATACTAATGTTAAATATTTCTGATTCAGCGGTCGCCCAGACATCCAGAATACATTTCTGACTTGTTGGAATATAACTACGAAAGATTTTTGTTTCTGGGACTGTTGTGATGATTACCTGATAACGAGAGGTATTCTTGTCTCTTGAACAACTTTATTAGAGCAGAAAATAAATGTTATATTTTTAATATTGTCTTTGCAATAATTGTACATTTCAAAAGGTGTAACAACAATTTGATTGTTGACTGTCCTTTGAATGCTTGCTTTAGTCACAGTCCTTTTTATTGTTCCACCAATATCATCACATGATCCTTTTCCACAGTATGAGGCAAAAAATGCCATTCAGCTGCGATTTCAAAATCTTCTTGATGGTAGCACAAATTTATGAAATTTTTTGTTTTTATACTGAACTGAGGGTCATCAGAAAAATAAAAAAGTTGTGGTAACAGTGTTTATATTTTATTTATAACTTGCTTTTGGAAGCACAAGAACAATGCAGTATTGTGCTTCAAGTACTCACTAATCACACAGTAGCTTTGGCTTTGTAATTTTCCTTTTTTATTTAAATACTAAAGAAACAGATGAACTGTGGCATAAGTCTTTGTCACTGATATGACTAGACTTCATCCTGTATCACAAAAGGAAAATTTTCAGAGAAATCTCCTATTATAATACACTCACCCTCCAGAAAGTTTTTCTTTTTAATGTTGAGGAAATTAACTTGTTTCTTTGCAACAAAATGATGCCTTTTTAGATTTAAATTTTCAGTAGTTTATGTAAGTACTCTTGAAATGGAAGAATTTGAGTAGTTAGTTCACAATGGTCAACAGAAACCCACTGTTTGAAGATAATTTCTGAATCAAAATTATCCCAGCTCTCTTGCAGTAATCTGTGTACTTCATTAGTGCCTGGATATTTTTCGCACTGTTACAGCATGAACATTTCATTTTCTATATCAGATACCATGGTCGAAAGGTGAATTTTATAATCAAATGTCATTTTTGGAGCAGACAACATTTGTTTTACTTTTTGGAGGGTGACGCGCGCACCCACCCACACACACAGAGGGGGGTGGGCAGAACACAAAATCAAGGTCTTAAATCAGCAAATTTTGTAAAACCAATTTTTAAATTATGTTTTTCTTTGAAGGTAGGGTACAATTCTTTTAAGTTATATAAGATAAGCCTTTTTTGAATATTAATTTTCTTCCCATCAGCTTGTCTTACAGACACAATACTTCTTGCCTAGCATCATTCGGCTGTGCTTGTCATTCTGGAAAACATCTTGGGACACATTTAACAAAATTTTTATCAATTACATGAATGGGTTTCTTTTTGCTGATATGTGGCAAAATTCCACTTGTTTTAACTAATTATTTGGATTGATGGGCTGAATACTAACTAACATTCAACTCATTTTGAATTTTTTGAATGCTCCAACTGCTTGGTAATAAACTTAAAGTATTAATTTTTTCTTGGATTGATGTAACTGTTTTCATTTTATTATTTAATTAATTTAATAATTTATTTCATTAATTGAATGATTAATTCTTCATATTCCCTACCTAAATCAGCTTGATTTTGTGGTACTAAACTGGTTTCTTCTGTAGAAATATTTAAATCAAAGGAAACCTTTAATTTACTGGCTTAACAAGCTTTATTCACCGACTTGACTATAACACATTGAGGCTCAAATAAATCTTGACATTCTAGTTCGCTTTCTGTATCATCTTGTGGTTTACGTATTTTGTTTAAGCATTTTGTACAGTGCTCTCCCTGGAACTAATTTTAAATTTGGATTGTTTGTTGAAAGTGCCAAAGATATTTCTCGAAAAGATTTCTTAACCGGTTTAGTGAGACAAATAAATGGGTTAGAGTAACTTTTCCCATTAATATGAAAATATTTATCTAAATATTCGGTTTTATAAAAAGTAGATATTTTTGGTTTCAGTACATACACTTCTTAAAGATATCAATGTTATTCGCTGTTCAGTAAACTCTAAAATATCGTGCAATACTGATGATCTATTGTTTGTGACATACCAAACATTGTTCAGTTTGTCATTGTTTGTTCAGTGTGAATGTCAACTGAAGACTACATAATCTGTTTTTATAAAAAGCAAGGGTTCTTACGATAACAATACAGTTACAAATTATAAAACTACCAACTGCACCTCACTTTGTCTTATCCCAGTTTCTCTACAGCTAAAATAAAAATTTCTCTAATCAATAAAATAAAAAATAAAAGAGAAGTTCACTGCTAATAAAATTACTTTATAAACAAGTGTACATTACCTAACCACAGTATTAACATTAGCAACAATACATCACATTGAAATCAAAACAATAACTGAGCCTTCTACAAAGTTTACATTTAGGATTATGTAAACATTCATGTCCATGCATGTCTATTCACTTTAGTTCTTAAACATGAATTTGTGTATGAGTCATACATCTCATTATAGACATATCAAAATATTTTGTATAGTAGGCCTACATTACTATCTGAAAAAAATATATATTCTGTGAATTTTTTGGATACACTGTTCATGGTTTTGTTAGAAGGAACAGTGTTTTTAGAGGTTTTGATGGCTTCATTATTCGTCAACTCCTATGAGTAACCAAATAATTTTATATGTTTTTAAAGTACATAAAAAGTACTTATTGCTGTAAACATTTCAGATTTTTTACATCTGTTCCACATGTAGTTTTTGGGCTCCAAAAATGAGACATTTTCAAAATCTTACAATTTGGCGACCATTTTTTTTAATGAAGAACACTTGGTAACAGTCCAATTTTTTTTTATAAGTACTACTAGTATCTAAGAGTTAAAAGGTAAAAAACGGGCCTGTTACTCTAAGCCCTTCATTATTTATTTTGGGCCCAAAATTTGAAAAAACAACAATTTGTAAATAACTTCAGTAAACATTACAAGATTTGGTTATGTAACAAAATGATTTTTAGTACACTAAGATGAAGTTCCATCCTTACTCTTTCCAAAAAGCCCTTTTTGACATCTGTATGATGTAAAATATGAATGCTACAGCTCATGGAAAAAGTGACAAAAATGGTTGTTTTTACCTGTTGGCAAGTTATAAAATAGTCTATTACTCAACAAAAAAATTTTTTTTAAAATAAAAAAATTTTTTTGGCCATTAAAAGGTGGGTAGTTATGATATATCAAATGTCATCGAAATCAAAAATAGTGATGCAATAAAAGTTTTGAAAATTTGTTGAATTAAAATGAAATACCTCTATTGTGTACAGTATAAAGGTTATACTTGCAAATATTCATTTTATGACTTATTTACTGTAAAAACAATGTGTTTAATACTATTTTCATTTTATACATTACAAATTATTGTTTACCTTTAATTAAGTGATCTAACTGATTGCTTCCTACATAATTTACTACTGAAATGAATGAGCTAAAAAAATCATTTATCCCACAATCAGGTGAAATAGGAAAATAAAATTTTGCTATTATTTAAATGTGCATTCTTTTAGGATGATGATTATAATTTCAGCTAAATTGGTTAGGGTTTCTACTTGTGTATGTACTTATCATATCCTATCATAGAAGAAAAGGAATGTAGAGTTTTACTGAATTTTCTCATCTTATAAAAATATAGAATGGCTATGTAGCTCTCAACTTCAAAACTGCTACTTTTGTGAACTGAACCAAGGTTGGCCATGAATCACTTTATTACTATTAAGCTATAAATCCATAATCAGTTGGTAATACGGAATCAACAGCAATTCAGTGAATATGGTTAATGCTTAATGTATATCATGAAAACTGATCATCAAAAGATAACTGTGCACATGATATTCGATAAGTCTGCATTAAGATTAGAAAACCTTTGACTAGGACAGGTTATTGTACTACCTGGTCTAAACTGAACAAGTCTACACTGTAAACTTTGATTTATTTTGATTCTGAAACAAACAAAAAACATGGTAAGAAATCTCTTTTCTCCCCTATTATGAAAATTCCAAGTAGGTACAATGATTACCAGATCTAACTTAAGTCAGGTTCACATATGACAGTGTTACCATTAATATATAAACTACTCATATCCAAATTGAAAAATATGTGTCATTATTTTACAAACCAATCAATGGAAAGGAAGGTTTTCTAGTGCATTAAAAGTGTAAAAGGCTGGTAAGAAAAGGTACGTAAAAAAAATATGAAATTCAATTTTTTTACAACAATGATGGTCAATGTAATGAATTATGCTACCACATATAAAATTAATAATGATGAATAAATAAATCACTACAATGATAATCGCTATAATTGATTGTATAAATCATTAAGAATAGTTAATCAAATCCTACCAGAAGTATAATTGATTGTATAAATCATTAAGAATAGTTAATCAAATCCTACCAGAAGTGAACAATTTTAGCAAGTTAACTACAAACTGCTAGCCTGTAACAGCAAGTGTATTTTAAGCGATCAAAGGCTGAAAATAATTTCAGTAAATTAGGTGTATTTACTTCCTTTAATCCAAAACATATAAATTACGATTTTTATTAATAAGCTTGATTTTCTCATTTTCAAAGGACTACTTTAGTGTAACAACTTTAAATTAATCACTTTACACCTGAGCATTATTAGACATTAGCTGACATTTAAATAAACAAAAAGAAGAAAAAAGTAAGCGAGTTTTTTAATGTTTTAGTTACAGATCAAATTAATTAATGTGAGATAGTGACCATCAACACCAATTAAGTAGAATAAAAAAAAAACAAGGCAATGATAAAAAATAAAAAGCTTCTATAACAACAAAAAATCTTGAACAAAGATTACATGAATAATAACATGGCAGTAACAATATACTAACCTATCAAACATGTGTACACCATTATAGTGATTATCACAAAAGAAAATATTGTCTGAAGAATAACATCTAATGAATAACTAAATGGAAAAAACTGACTTCGATATCAAAGTAAACCCCTGTTGTTTTCTGCACTATTATTTTTTTCAATTTCATCTGACAAAAAGCTATAGGAATTAAGAGAAATTATATAAATAAAAGTTCTGTTTGTTATAGTTAACAAGTTCATTAAGAGACAAAATAATGAATTAAAATATAGTTCCTTCATATAAGGAAATAATACAAGACTGTATTCATCAGTTCATGTTTATTGTATTTAGCTGTTTTATTGCAAATCACTGCAAACCAACAAACTACCTGATGGCTGAGATTGCCAACAGTTTAAATTAAATTCTTTCTCCCTTCCTTCAAATCTTTTTCCATCCCATTAATTGATTTATTATAATTATGAGCACTCAGTGATACAGTGCAGCTGGACCGAAAGTACTACCACATCAGAGAGCCAGACAAAGGAATGATTCCTGAAAGAGGGCAGCAACTCTTTCAGTAGTTGTTAAGGGCATAGGTCAGGAGGACTTAAACAAACATATCAACATCACTCAATCTTCTGAGTACTGCACAGCTGAAAGCATGGAAAACTATGGCTGTTTTTTTTTTCTAAGAAAATGTAGCTCTTTGCATTTTCATGTAACAAAGATGTAGGCACCTTCCTCAGTAAAATATTCCGGAGGTAAACTAGTCCCCCTTTCAGATCTACAGGTGGGGAGTATTAAGGAATGGGTCACCAGAAAATTAAAAATAACATTCTGAGTCAGAGCAAGGAATGTTAGAAGTCTAGAAAAGGTTGGTAGGTTAGAAAATTTAAAGAGGGAAATGGATAGGTTAAATGTAGACGTAGTAGGAATTAGCGAGGTTTGGTGGGAAGAGGAAAACGACTTTTCGTCAGGTAATTTTAGAATAATTAACTCAACGTCAAGAGTGGCAGGAGTAGGTATCATAATGAACAAGAAGATAGGGAAGAGAGTACAGTATTTCAAAATGCTTAGCGATAGAATCATTGTAATCAGAATAAAATCAAAACCTAAGCCAACAACGATTGATGATGATAATGATGAGGTAAAGTGTGGGTATGAAAAAATTAACAAAGCAATTAAACCCATAAAACGGAATGAAAATTTAATAATAGTTGGGTAATTGGAATGCAAGCATTAGAAAAGGCAAGAAAGGAAATATTGTGGGTGAATATGGGCTATTACCATTTTACCTTTATTATCTACACATAAACTTCAAAACTTTCTGGGATAAACAATTTAAAGTAACATACATATTATATTTTTCAAATCAGCGATGAATTCTGAACATCTTGTAAATAGTGAATTCTGGAGATCTTGAATAAATTTTGTCATGCTGTGGGAGAAATAAGTTGTTTTCTGATAAAAATAACAATTTGTTACTTATACGAGTGCATCATTTGTCATGAAATTCAAGGTAAGTTTTAGTAAATACATTAAATTGTTATTCAAAATATTTCAGTAAAATTATCTGTAGTAAATTAGTTATTATTTTTTTTTATTCTTATGTATTTGTACACATCTGCAACATGCTCAGACAATGTCCATTACTCACAGGGAAACAGCTACCATGTAGAGTGTTAAATTTTAATTTTCTATGGTATGTTAACTCTGTAAGCTAACTTAACATAAATAAATTAATATTTATGTGAACTGATAAAACATTTTTCAAAGGGGCGTGTCAAAATGAAAAAATACTGTTCAGAAACAATTAGTTTTCTTGTACGAACATCAGTAAGCTGTTCTTAAAGACAAATTTACACATAAATAGGCAGTTGAAAGAACACGTTATCCAACAACATAGATATGTGTGTGCATGTGTGTGTGTATATATATATATATATATATATATATATATATATATATATATATATATAATGCTCTAATACTATAATTGTCACTGAGGAAAAATTATTTTATATCAGGTAAGTAGCTTACATACAAATTTTGAAAATACAACACGCAAATACTGTAAAGGAGTTTCAAATTACAAAGAAAATGTTTAATGTAAATAGGAATTAATAATAACACAATAGTATCTGCATTCTGGACCAAGAGGCTAGAATAAACACTGATATGAGTAATTTACACAGGTTCATATTTGTGTACAGAACAAAGTATCATAACATAAAAGAAATTTAACCCAAAAGCAATTCTAAGTAGTACAATTTAAGATAATCAACGCTCTTTGAATTTATCATATACATACAAAACAAACAGAAACCCACCACATGGAGAATTAATCAAATGAAAAAGAAAATTTGATAAATTTTGATAACAAATTAACTGATTCTTATCTGACACTTTATCTCACGGCTGGCAATACAATTCTCATTAATAAATAAACAGATAAGTAATAACCTACACTTAAACTACAATTTGCAATCACGCATAATTTTTGCAAATATGTTTTAGGAATATTACAAAATTCTCACTTAAAAGATGATAAACATCATTCTGCTTGATTGCACTCATGTTGCTTATCTGTTAAATAATAAAAGTATATTTGCAACTGCGATCATTAAACGCAAGTAGTTATTCTGTAAAGATTAAGTCTGTTAAAATTTTACAGAATCCAGAGATTAAAATCTTTAGTTTACACTAGAACCCAATGAAGAGTATGTTTATCTAACCTAACCTATTTCAATTACAAACAAGTATAATCGAGCATGATTTACAGAAATAACTTTGATTTCACATCTCTTTCATACATCCTGCTCTAAGGATATAACAAATAATTCACACACGCAGCAGAATAAATTATTACCACTACAAAAATAATCCCAGTTATTCTACTGGTTCCCAGCCCATTTCTAACCAAACCCACTTTGATAACGTTCCACACCGTACTTACTCTGTACATGAAATAGTCCCACTGAAAATTGACATATTTCAGGCATTTGCTTGAGTATTTCTTCTGTAACTAGATGCACTCCTCTATGCTGTGGCCTGAGGTTCATTTTCCGTTGAAACCACGCTGAACCTATTTGGATTCCCCTGTTCGATGAAGCCATGATGTCCACACCGCACAGTCGGAAGGCCGTGTTTAACGACTGATAATCAAAATCGCAACATGCGTCCTTAAAATGCTATAAATTTATCAGTTTATGAAATTGCATGTTCCTAATTAACATTGCTATATACACTAAAAACACTATAATTAAGAAGAAAAAATGTCATTAAACGACTTTCAACACCTGCTCCTCTTACCACACCGTAGAAATAGTGTCAACTTCCAAGCCGTACCGCCAGTGAGCAGTGACATCGCAGCCATCAATAAAACAGATGACTGGCGGGAGTCAAACGGAGAACTCAAAAATACCTATTCTCTTCATTTAGCAACTGGAAACGCACAAGAAAATTATAGCCATATCATCATCTTTAAATTATGTGATATATGTTTTGAAGTCAAACGACTTTAATTACATTTCAATTTTAATTCCTGATAAAATTAATATTAATGAATTTAATGACAGGCAATGCAGTGTTATAGATCAATACCTTCTCAGAGAAACCATTCAGTACCAAGCACCATATTCTATAAACTTGTGTTGCAATCAAAAATTCAGAAACTACATTGACTGTATTGGTGAATCATTACACTTAAGATAATGTGTAAATAAATTGGTAAGATACAATCTAATAGTTTATCAGAATATTTAATTAATTCTGATCTGTAACACTGGATTAATTATTTTATTATTATTTAAGTATAAAACAGATAACCATATAAATAAAAGACTCACATTTGCTAGAGAGAACAAAGCTAAGAAAAACAGTTGTGTAAATAATTACTGCATTTATAAAAATAAAAATATTTTGTCAATACTTAATGTCTCAGGAGATTTATTTCACAAGTGTATTAGTTGAATATTTGGAATAGTAAATTCTGATTTTTAGACTTAAATTGCTTAAATTGTTTTTCTCAGTCAGTTTATGAATGTACGTGGCATTCTTTTTCTACAATTAAATTTTTCTATAATTCTGAAAACCATATATTTTTTATTCTTAATAAATAATAGTCTATGATAAAATTTAATTCTAAGAAAAGTATAGAATTTTTAATCAATTGAACAATGATCTTAAAGCTCAATTTTTTATCTTAAAACTTGTTTCAACTTCTAAAAGTAGGTTGAAGATATAAATGTTTCAGATATTAATATATGTAGGAATAGCATACGCTATTCATTTACTCCAAAAAAATAAATTGAAGCCCAGGTTGCATTTTCTTGATGTTAAATGAACTTACAGCATATGAAAAATGTCCAGCCTAGAGCCTGTCTGGGATTTGAACCTTGAACTTTCTAGATGAAAGTCAGAGACTCTAACACTCCACTCCAGAGATCAGAGGATGATGGCAAATTTAGTGTTTATTAAGATAATCAACTGCGATTTGGCTAAAGTTGTTATAACTGAAAAAAGGATGTATGAATGCAAATGTTTCTGGGAGTGTAATAATTTATATAAATAGAATTTTCTCTTAAATTACTAGACTTAGAACAGAAAGAATACAATTGTAAATAAATCTAGGAAAGAATATTTTGAAAAAATGCTAATAATAATGTTGACGTTTAGGGTACATTAAAAATATAGAATGAATCCTAGTGAATACAACCTGAATGAAAAAAACAGGAAGATTATTATAAGCATTTGCCACTGCCAAAACTTGACTGGAAAAGTTAGATTTTATTTGTTATTTGAACATGATGGATAAAGAAAACAAATTTATTTATTCAGTCTTACAACTACAACTACCCTCGTTTTTGTGATGAGAAATGAATTCTGAAGTGTTTGAAAAAGGCCATAAAAATTAAATAATGATTATAATGTTAACAAATTATATAATAACATTTCAATAATAATAATAATAATATTTTTTTTTACTTCTCCACACACCCAAAGCCATGTAAGTAAACTCACCAGCTCCAGTCCTCCACCTCCATGAAAGAGCCCTAACAATAATTCCAAGCAGAATTTTACCGCATGTTTACATCTCAGGCTTCAGAATTTAACTATGAGATTTTTTAAATCATTTAATTTCACAATGCTAATTAAACATTAGATCATCAAATATATCTCCTTACTTTGGTTATTACCAAATAGATATTTTAAAACTATTTACAAATTATGAGACTAGACTGTTGTTAGCTTTGAACAAACTCCATAGTACATATAGCTGATATTACAAATGTACATATATATATGATTAAATTACATAGCTGATTTTTAACCTTTATAACAAAGCTAATATCAAAAATATCAGGTTCCTTGCTTAATCCTTTTATAACATCAATACCTCTAGTCAATGACCAAAGCTGCACTCTCTGACATAGGCAAAGGAGACAATGATCCTCACACTTAATCTCAGCACTTTAAGCTCAACATCCAAAATATCAACATCTATCTTAGCATTAAGGGTCTTTTAAACAAATGCAGTATCCTGCAGTATGCTTCTACTTTCTAGTAAGGGTAAGCCTCAATATATGCACTGCTCCTGGCCACTAATATTATGTAAGCCAAAGCCTCTTTCTCACAGGTAGTAAAAAAACTTCTTATAAACTCACTCTTCATATCAGTACACACCCTCCTATAATTCTATAGTGCAATAACCATTGCGCAGTGGTCCAAGATTGATCTAAAATTAGTTCAGTGTAACCTTTACCTCTTTGACAATGATGTCATAGAAATTGTAATAATAAAAATAATAATACTTTTTTTATAGCTCTTTTTTACCTTCTAGCTTTATTTTAATAGCTGTTTTACCTAGCTTTATTTACTTCCTTCACATCTTTCAGTGACCCAATACCTCACTCTAGGGTAGAAGATACCAAGCAGCTAGGGTACAAAAGTATAGAGGGGAAGCGCAGTAGAACAGCAACAGCCATTGGATACTGTGAGACTTAAAAGAAAGATAATTAAGAAAGAAAAATTCACAAAATATTTAAATATTTATATAAATAATTTATTTAGTATTTTATTATTTTTTCCAAACATTTACTATTGTTGAAATTGTTTGACAAAAAGAGTCGAAATTATGAGCAAAGCATGAAGTTAAAACCATGCTGATGGATGGAAATCTGGTGACGCAGATGATTATAAATGTGGATGAAAATAATTTTTCCTATGATTTTAGAGAAAGGACTGAATACGAATATAGGTCAGAAATTGCTGATTGTAGGATTACCTTAGGAATGAGGTGCTCTTCTCCAGTGTTGAGGAAAAACACTGATTTGAAAACACCAGTTACAGACAGATATAAGAACAGGAGCGATGAGTGACCAGTACTCTTAATGATGTAAGCAAGAATTTCATCATGACCTGAAGCAGAATTTCACTTTAAGGTTTGATAACCACCAAGAACATCTTCAGCAACCAGAGGAACATCAAGGTCAGTGCAATGAGTAAAAGATGTAGACAGAACCTGAGAACTTTTATCCCCATTAAATTCCTGTTATTCCAACTGAAACTGCTTTCCAAAATGCAGGCATAATTTGTTATGGTCGGTCAAGCATTTGTCATCCAGAAGTGGAGCAATCTGCCTGAAATGGTTAGATCTATGATTGGTGATGTATTTCCAAATACTATCAGGATGTCAAACAATATCCTCCTTACATTCTTTGTTAAATTGCTCTTTATGTTACCTAAGAGAGATTTTAACTTGCTGTCACAACTCAAAAGAGGTCTTATAATCGATGAGAGCACCAATTTTCTGAAAAAGTCGAAGAGCTATATCTTATTTTTACTTATCAATCCGACAAGTAGAGGGGAAAACCATTCAGGAAATTTACAAGACGCTTGCTTTCCAGCAGGAATACATTTCTTTATAGAATTATCGAAAACAGTGCAATGCACTCACTCATTCATCCAGACCAGGTAGGAATTTGTATTGTAATAATAAAAATAATAATGGCAACAACGATGATCATAATAATAACAATAATGCCACGGCCAAACCCAACCCTACGTCCGTGCAATAACATCTACGTATACGTCCAAGGCGGGCAATGGCATGTTACTAAGGTACCTTCACTTATATCGGCCAACGGGACTGTGGTTTAGTACAGGAGCTCCCTGTGGAGTACGGGATTGGCGGTCCCGAGCTGATTGCGGTTGTGCTTCTCGGTTTCGTTTTAGGGGACGTGAGGCATGATAGTGATCTGTTTTTTGTCGTCGCTGGGGGGAATGCTGACGGGGAGTGCCCATCTCTTTTGGTGGTTGTGGAGCCGAGTTGACAGTGGGCTGCTGTGAGCTTGTTCTGCTGAACTCTTGCGCCACCCAGTATGAGTCAGTCACTTCGGCCATTGACTGGAATTGACCCATGGGTAAGGGTATCGAAGCCCTTACTGCTGCCTGCGAGCCCTGGGATGTCGGTATCGTGCGTCAGGCAGTACCTGACTCCCCGACCTGGGTTAAATCTGTGAGAGGCGACTGACTGAGGGAACCCAGGTAGGATCAATTATCCGGGGCACGCGCAACCATCTTTCTGCCCGTACCTTGCAACGTATTTTTATGGAAACGTTTACTTCCACAACTTCCGTGGCATAGGGTCCACGTAAAAATCCTCGTCTTAGGAAGCGAAGAGAATGAAAAGTGTAGAGTTTAGTGACAAAGAAGAGTGCAGAGTTTTGGAAAAAAAGGATCCAACCAAGTTTTGACCGAAGAGTGGCGGACCGATTCAATCTTGTAAAGAAGGGAAGGGAAGGTGATTTTTCAAAGATTAGGCCTTTCGTGATAGCTCGAGTCGTCACTGAAGCAGCTGGTCGACCTGTTAAACAAACAAGAAAGACTGTGACAGGATTATCTATTGAGACGGTCGAGAGTAAAGAAAATGGAACTCATCGACTATGAAGTTGTCCGACATACTTCTTTAAATACTTCCAAGCGTGTTGTTTTGTGCAAAGACCGGCTAAACTCCACAGAAGAAGAAATCATTGAAGTGCTTCATCCACAAAGAGTCGTTACATGTAGAAAATTGAATACACGACGCAATGGAGAAGTTGTACCCTCCGCGTCGCATGTCCTGACATTCAACCGACCAAAGTGTCCGGAGAAGATAAAAACTGGTTTTCATCGATTAGATGTTCATCCATTCATCTCACCTCCATTCCAGTGTTTTGGGTGCCAGATATTTGACACACAGCAGGATGATGTTTAAGGAAACAAATCTATGTGTGGTGAGCCGTTGAATCCTGATGACAAATGCAGAGACCTACCTGTATGTACATTGACATGGATACCGCTCAGTAAGATCGCGTAACTGTCCAGTTCATAAATAAGAAGTAGCTCTCTAGGAAATGAAGACCGTAAGTAGGTCAGCTAACCGGAGATTTAAATGCGAAATATCTGGAGCTTGCTGGAATGAGATCTACTATTAGAGGGTATAAGCTGGCGGCTATGATGGGCCCGATCAATATGCTGGTTATTAATACTCCAACAATACCAACTTTTGTCGGGAGGGGAACAGGTTCAATAGTGGACATTACTGCGATACCAGAAAGTCCCGCAGAGAGAGTGGCTGGTTGGTAAGTCTTAGATGATGAATGTGGTAGTGATCATAAGGCCATAATGTTCGAGATACTGGGTATCAGATAGCAGGTAGAAAAACCGTGGCTAATGTGGAAACCCACTGATGCACAGACATCAGCGTTTTTGAATTCTGTGATAGCCAGTTATCAGACTTTACTATTTGGGAGTCCGGAGGATTTCTCAAACATCTTGGTGGCAGAATGCGACAGACTGCGTAGCAGCAGTAGTCCAGTAAGGAAGCGAGCATACTGGTGGACAAGAAACATTGCTTTGTTAAGATTTGCTGCACAGCAAACGAGGAGGCGGCTTCATCAGGCTAGATCTAGACATCGTGAGTTGCTTGAAGGAGCTGAAATTGCATATAAGATCGCCAGAAACCAGCTTAGAGTGGAGATGATAAAGCTGGGAATAAAGGAGCCTTGGCGAAATCTGGTAAAGGATCTAGATATGGATCCTTGAGGTATGGCCTATTGGATCATAACCAAAATGTTTTGGAGGCCTCGCCCACTCTTCTCCAGAGCCTAGACGTTTGGGGCAGTATATGAACTATTTCCTACGGTGGAGACTGAGCGTTATAATATAATTAATCTGGAGGTGAGGAGATTTATTATCTGAGAGCTAAAATGGGCAGCAAAGAAAAACAGTGACAGAAAGTGCCCGGGCCCTGACTGGGTACTGGGATCTGTGATAAAGAGACTGGTGGTGCTGCACCCGTGGCCGATCCTTGAGGTGTTAAATAGGGCTTTAATCTGTGGTAGCTTCCCCAAGCCCTGAAAAAAGGCCATGCTAGTATTAATTCCCAAACCGGATCTGAAAATCAGAATAAGAAATTTAGCTTATATGTCTGCTTAACGCTCTGATAAAATTATATGAAAGGATATTGGCAGAGAGGCTTCGAAAAGAACTGGACGCCACTGGGAGCTTGCCCCCAATCAATTTGGAGGGGCAGGTCCACAGTTGACATCATTAAATGAGTGTTGGCTGGGGACCATGCTGCAGGGATGAGGCATTCGAGGAAAATTCCACTTATAGTGTCATTGGATATCCAAAATGCTTTTAATAGTGTCCCCTGGCCGGGAGTGCTGGATTCGCTGAATAGGAAATGGATCAGTGAATATTTAATTGCAGTACTGAACGATTACCTGTATGAGCGGAACCTGATGACGGAGTAGTGTCTAGAGAAGTTTCAAATGTGCTACGGGGTCCCTCAGGGATCGGTTTTGAGCCCTATCCTCTGGGACCTAGCCTTTAATGAACTTTTGAAGTTGGGGTTTCTGAGGGATACGTCTATTACTTCATATGCGGACGATCTTGCCCTGCTTATTATGGGACATACTGAAAGAGAAGTAGAGCAAACAGTGACGGAAGTAGTACACCAAATCAGTAGCTGGCTTAAGATGAGAGGTATTAGGTTAGCGCTCCTGAAGACCACCATGATTGCGATGGTTGGTAGAAGAAAAATAAACAATATCTGTGTCCAGGTAGAAAATATGAATGTGAGGTTGTCTTGATATGCCAAATACCTGGGGGTTTGGCTTGCGGGATCACGTATTTTTAATAAACATATTGAAGAGAAAAAAAATGGAAAGGGCGATCGATCTGGTGGGCAGGCTCATGGACAACTGATGGGGGCCAGAGCTGATAAGGGAAGACTGATTCTGACAGCCACCACGTCAGTGTTTTAAGCCATACCTGCCTGTTCAGAGGACCTCAAGAAGAAAAAGAAGGTTGGTCATCCTTCAAAGGAGGGCCATGATTATGATTACTGCAAAGTGTAGGATGATCTCCAGGGAAACGGCTGAGGTCCTAGCAAGCCGGGCGTCCCTCCCGTTCACTTAAGAGCCTACTGGTTGACTAAGACTTATGAGGGAATGACAAAGAATGAGGAAAATTACTTAATTATTCAGGAGTGGCAAGTTAGTGAAATAAGAAAGAAGAAAGGATGGCTTAAGGGTAAACATACTCAATAAAATTTAAGAAGAAATTAGTACATATGTGTTGATAGAACTAATTGTGCTTGATTTTGGTTGTTTTTGACATTTCTTTAGAAATGGTTAAGTGTTTTTAACTTATTTTGAACTGTTTTTTTAGTGTGTTAGTTTTAAGTGGCAAGGTCCTTTACACCCTTGACATCATGTGTTTATTTGGGGTTTAACATCCTTCAAAAAGTCTATTTTTGGATGATATGTGTATGTCATGACAAGACTTTAGACTATGTCACTAATAATTTTATCAGGATGGGAAAATAATTTTTCTACTTTCTTTTTTTTATGTGGAAAGGGGCTAATGACTACAGTAGTCAATGCCTCTAAAACTTAAAAAATAAATAATAATAATAAAGTATTTCAACTTAGCATTGCTAGATCATATAAAATTGCTACATTAGTTTGTCAGTGTGAAGGTCTCAGGTAATCCCTGGCCACTTCGACAGGAGATTGATCTTCTTGAACCAAGATCAATCTACTGGTTCTAACAGGTCTAGTAAATTCTCTTCTACACTTATTTTCAGGTACATAGTAGGAACTATTACTTTACCGAAATACAGTAAAATATCTTGTATTAAAAGTTACTCCTTTCATTGTCTATAAGGATTCAAACTCTCAGATGTAACTGCAAGCCAAGAGTTTAAAACATAATATTTTATGTTTTGATTACTTTTTCTTGTTCCATTCTATCTCTACTTATTTTTTCAATTTATTTTTGCCTTTCAGTGTTTGTCATTTTTCAATTTGTTGCTCAAAATTTGCCAAAATAATGTTAGTTTTTAGGTTGGTCTAGCATTCCCAGTATATCTGTTTTTGTAAGACACTCGATGTCTACTATATTAACAGTGGGTGTAGTCCATTCTGTAGTGTCTTGGCAACACAAGTGTCTTGACAAAAGTGTCTTGTAGTTGGATCTTTGTTTAGCCAACTAGCTCACCTACTTTTGACACATTAATTAGGACTTGGTGGTCAATAAATGGAGTTTGTGAGTTTCATGTTCTTTTTGTATTTTTATCTTCTGATTGTATCACATTTATCTCCTCTACCACATGCTTTTAGCTAAGATTTAACATTAAATAAAATTATTTAAAATTACCTAAATTTGATTGTTTTCTTTGTAACGATATTTGGTTACGTCTTTTTGTTTTATTTAACATATTTACCTGAAGCAGATCCCAAGGCCTTCTATGGGTACTTTCGTGATATTGAGTGTCTTGAACTGAGTTCTCCTGAAAGTACATAATTATAATTATACTTAGTGAAGTTTAAGTTCAGGTATCATTTGAAAAGTAAAAAATATTCACAGGTCCTCCTCAGTGTTCTTTAATGCAAGTTATTTATTCAGATCTTAATGATGCAGTTCAGGACCTTGACTATATGTTCTTCATTACTTAATTTTGTAATATGTAAATATAATAAATTAGAACTGGTAGTGTTGAGAAGACAATAATGACCTAATCATACTTAGTCAAAAACTGTGTAAATAAATAACAACTTTACATATCTACGTACGTAATTAAAAAAAAAAAATATATATATATATATATATCATAAATAAAAATTGAATTATATAATCTATTCTGTGCCAGTCACTAAAATTCTGGATTTTCAATGACTATTTATAATCATCAATGATTGTCTGATTGGTACTGACTATAAAAAGGTGGCAGTGATTGTCATTTCATAAAATTAATGAAAAATTAGAATTTTGGTAATTTTATTTTGAGTATCCAATAACAAAATAATCGTTAAGAGTACTTTCAGTTAGTTCTATGAAATATACAATGAAAATGATTGAAATATTACTTGCACATTAATTTAACTCAGGGATTTTTTAATGTTTTAAGTGCTAACCATAATTAATATACTCTTGTAATTTATAAAAAATGTTTTCTACACGTATTTCATTTGTATCATTAATTGATTAAATCAACTGACATCATGACATTCAATCCAATATATTGATGTAGTCAGCAGCCATTACTGATTATTTTAGTTGAAGTGATAGTATTAGAACAAATGTTTTTTTCTACTCCTTCATGAGTAAATGAAGAAAGTATTGGTGTAGTGGTGTGTAAGGTCAATTCTGAGAAAGTAATTTTTTTTGTGATCTTGAGATACAAATATTTTAATTTTACTGTAATCCAAAAATGTTTTAATCTTGTTATTTTTAATTACTTTTTTAAATATATGTATAAAATTTTATAATTAATAAAATAAATAATTACAAAATATTGTATTGCATGATTTATGTAAGTTTTTAATCTAACTTTAATATATTTTTTGTCTAATTATTTACTTTAGTTATTTAAAAAAAAAAAAAAAACAACAACAATTATGAGCATAATTTATTAAAATTCTACTTAAAATCAATTTGATTTTTATTTTTCCCAACACACAGTAAATTAGTTGTGGTTATAAAAACCTCAAAAAAAGAGGTTACTTACATCAGAGCCAATTTATGTATGTCAGACAATGATTTTACAAAACAGCGCATATTTATTTATTTGTACTGGGTGAAGATTATTCAATATTAAAAAAAATTAGTTTTTCATTAACTTGTATTATATATATTTTTTTTCATTTGTGAACAGTAAATTATATCTCCAATAAGAAAGATTACCAGTGGAATAAAAATATAGTACTGTACTCAGTATATCAAACCTCATGAAAAACGTAATATAACTTTTATTTATATGGAATGGACTTCCGAGATAAATCAATTAATAAGTCCTACTGAAATATTTTTTTACAATGTAAAAGTTTTAAAGGGTTTCTATCTAACGTAAAGTAAAATTTTTAAAATGAAATAAATTATAGATGTTCTTATAATAAATATATTTATTCCATAAGTACACATATCAGACTTATTGTTGATGTCAATTGAAATTATTTGTCAAAATTCAACAGATGCTAAAATTTTCTTATTTAATATGTTAAAAGAAGATAAAAAAAGTTATACTGGCATTTTACCTTTTTTCATGTCAAGTCCCCTTGGTGTCAATTTAATATAAAATAATTAAATAGTGGTACAAATTTTTTCACATCCTATTTTGTTGTACATGATACCTAATATTAAGTTTTGTTTTTTTATTTTCATTTTACATATAATATATTAATAATATTGAATGAAAATTATTTTTTTTTTATGGAATAAACTTTGAAATATTAGCAAAAAATTTGCATTGTTTTATTGAACACTATAGTAAATTAGAATTGTGAAATAACAATCTGAATTGTGTATTTTGCAAAGAATATCAATAAAAATGCATCTTTTTCTTTTGTTCCTATCATTGCAGCCAATAAAATATTCCTTTAAAATAAATAATAACAAAATGTAGGCGCAGCACAGGATTCAGGGAATATGTAAAATTAAAAAAGTTATTCTATTGTCAGTGATGATAAGGGGTATGGGTGATTTGTATAGTTTAAGGGTATAATAATACTTTCTTGAACAGGCAGCCCTAAGCAACAATTAAAAGAGTACTAATGTTAAAAGATAGATGGCAATGCAATTAAATCATGTGTACAAGGTTTACGAATCTTGTGCTGTACTACAAAGATTACCAGAAGTCACCAGGACTAAATATCCCCACTATTACCAAAGACCACAAGGGACTTGTGGCAAATTTAAGCAAAGGAATGCCATTATTAACCTGCTAGCCTTTTCCTATCATCTAAATACGGCTATGCATCCATGCAGTATGTGATGTCAAATAAAGTGTTGCACTAAAGAAAAAACGTTTTCTGTCAAATATATACATATTATTTGATATACTACTGTTATTAAAGTACTTATGTTCGCCTATTATAAAATACTGAAATAGTACCAAATAGAGAGAATTTTTAGTCAGGTAGTCAATATTAGAAAGTGTATGTCAAGTATCTCATGAAGTTTACATATGTAATGTTTGTTAATTTTCTAACAATTATTAAATAATTCAAAATAAAAAAATAACTACAGTGTATAGTTAAATTATCTTTTGTTATTAAAAATATGATTTTTATAACTAAAAATATTAATTAGTTATTGTAAATTTTCATAGAAACTCATCAGTAAGTTCTAAGTCTGACTGCAAGATGTTATTTATGCTTTTTATTTAATGAAATTCGCTGACTGTAATGATAAAAATTTATTCATGCAAAAACATAATATATTAATTTAACTGATAAGAATGGTAAAATATCTCACCTGCTGATGAAAAAGTAAAATAAAATTTTAGCTGTAAATAAAATAGAAGTGGAATCCACATTAATTATTTTGTGATCCTATCCAACTGAAGTAACTCATTATTAAAATAAATGTTCCAGTGGTATTTGCTCATAAAATAACAATTATAATATAATTGTTAAGAAATTCTGATATAAAAAGCTAACGTATTAATAAGGTTATCATAGGGAGATAACTTATTAGAAAATCTTGAACCTTCAACACGGTGCGCGCACGCACACACACACACACACACACACACACACACACACACACACACACACACACACACACACACACACACACACACACACACACACACACACACACACACACACACACACACACACACACACACACATGAACACAGACAAGTGAAAAAAACATTTTATTATTGTTATCAGACAGCCTGTCATTTTTCTGTTCACTGGCATCATTTAATCATAATATCATACTGTGATCTGTGATTAATAACAAACTACACTAATCAAAATATTGCTAATTTAAATGTCAATGTATTTTCTGTAGCACTATGTTTTCAGAAACCTACTACTCTACTACAAGAACAAGATTATTGTGTACTGTTGTAAACAATAAATTGAACATAAGTTTGTGAAGCTCACAAATACAGATCATAAACACAGTAAAATTAGCTAGCAACAATGGATAAGTTAGATAGAAAACCTTTGCAGCTATTTTAAAAATATGTTTTAAAATTTTATAAGGATGTTTTATTGGTAATAGTTTAAACAGAAACTTTATTTTTAAATATAGTTAATTGTGATCCTCCAAGTGACAATAACATTCATTGATGACACAATCAGTTTGAAACGACCAAATGTCTGTGTAAAGGGAAGAATACGGGACAACCGAGAGTGTTGAAGAAACCTGTTGAACGTATCTTTCTTTGCTGTGTAGCCCTAAAAAATCTATTAGAAAGACCAACCATCAATTAGCTATGGTGTGTGATGACAACATAGAATGTTTTAAGAAGAACTCTTACGTATAGGTCCATATCGTTTACAGCCATTACAGGCTTTGAAGCCTACCAATTACGGTGTGAGTGCCGACTTCGCAATCAAAATGTTGTTACATGAAGTTAATTCAACAATGTTGGAGTATGGCTTTCTTGATTATGTGTTAACTACAATATAATGTGTTACCACAATATGGTAAAGAAAGATATAGCTGTGATGAATCAACATTTCTTCTTAACGGAAAAGTTAATTTACATAATGTCTGTATCTGGCGTCAAAATTCCAAACGAATGCTTACAAAGCAAATGGAATTCCAAAAACTTAAAAGTTTTCTTTGCAATATCTTGACAGCAAGTTTCCTTGCCGTCTCCCATATATAACTGTGCTATGTCCTGCTGAATAATGATAATGATAGCGTAACAGTTGTTGCTTATTAGGATATGCTGCATAATGTCTCTTTCTTCAACTGCAAGATGGGCCATAGAATTTTATTTGGTAAAAAGATGGTGTACCTCATCACTATTATATCATGGGATTGGTTGAATGATGTTTTCTGCAACTGCTGGATTGGTCAGTAGTTAGCATGGACCGAATGACAACTAGTCTTAATGGTCTCTTGATCTGACCCCATGTGATCCTTTTCTTTGGGATTTTATAAAGATTCTTGTGTATATATATAAGCAGCTGTCGCTTCCATTACTGCAGACATGCTGGTTAAAGTATGGGACAAACTCTCCTATCAGTTGGATGTGTGCTGCATGATGAAATATATAGTCAATGTAGACTTGAAATGGTATACATAGTTCTATAAAATAGTAAATAGTGAAAAAATTTTAAAACACTTAAATCGTTGATGATTAAGAAAATTAGATAAAATGTTAGGTAAACATGAAGAAATTCACTTGATTACCGAAAAAATAAAAACAACATTTTTTATTTCAAATAATTTAATTTATTGTTCTTAAAGTATTATTGAAATTGTCGATCATATAATTATCAGTTTTGATTGGTTTCATATTGAATCCAGTAAAAATCTTTTAGATGTTATAGAGCTTGGAAGACCATAATTATGGATCTTCTTATATCCTAAATCACTGATGAGATCAGATTTCTTAGAAATCAGATAATAATAGATTATGAACAATCTTGAAGTGATCAGGCCATTTTTAAGCTTGGAAAAAGAAATAATAAAAAAATATTTTTAAAAAAAGACAGTATTTTTCTCTGACCACTCACTGTATGTATAACATGTCATAATGTTGGTAAAAGGATAATCCAGGTAATATTGAAGCTATTAATGAACTACGTAATTGTAACATAAGGAGAAAAATTACTTCTGCACATTTAGCATCTGTCTAATTATTTGAATAATAGTATGTTTTCAAGAAAACTACCTATTAATATAAAAAAAAGAAGTTTATTGGTATGAATGAAAAGTTACATTCATAATACATCTCTCACCCAAACAAATGCAAGGCAGCTGTAATAGGACACTGACTTATTGTAGTAATACTGAATAAATAAATAAAAATAAATTTTATTCAAATGAAATTTCATAATGGTTTTGATAAATAAATGTTTGTATTCTGTTAAAGAATTATAATCATTTTTGTTGTTAACATTATGCTTTATTAATTTGGTATATTATTCAATACTTATCTTTACATTTTTAGTAGTGATAAATAATAGTGTTTGGCAGCACTGTATGTTTCAAACAAGTTTTCTGACAATCTATTTCTATATTTATACTAATAAATAGATTTCTTGGGTATTTTTTTGTCCACACTAATCTGAAAATCTACTGAACCAACTTCAATCAAACTTTGCATGCTCATAACAGGCACTCAAAGGTTTTCCAGTTTGTTTGATATCAATATGTTAAAAAGAACCAGAGTTATTGCAAATTTTATTCACCTACCTTTTTGACACACCTACAAGTTACTTTGACTGCGCGCCAGGTTACTTGCTCAGCCACTCTGTTGCTATTATTATCTCATACAGTTTCTTCAATGGAAGAATTGATTGAAAAGATTTATAGACTCAAAGCACTGAGTCTATAAATTTTCACAATGATGTGTGGTGATTATTTGAGCGTGTGATATTAGCATCAAGAAATAAACAAGTAAATGTCTTAAGTAGCTGCATACTGCAAGAATTTACGGGAAATGAAAAAACATACTACTCTATTAATATAGTTTTGAGCAAAGAGGATGCAGTTTATTAACCAATTGAGTTTTTGGATTAGTATCATGATTACCAGCTCACATATTAAATTTAAAAGTAGGAATTCCAATTATATTCATGAAAAATCTGCAATCACCACAGTTATGTAATGGAAATCGATTGAAAGTTAAAAGTCTCTAAAAAAATATATCATCAAAGCAAGTAATTTAACAGGCTGTGTGGCAAAGGAGAAACTGTATTTATACCTAGAATTCCAATCATACCTCATAAATTTCTGTTTCAGTTTAAAAACCTTTTCTGTTTAGCCTCTGGAACCGTAAGATATTACTTCAGAGGATGAATGAGGATGATGTGTATGAATGTAAATGAAGTGTGGTCTTGTACAGTCTCAGGTTGACTGTTCCTGAGATGTGTAGTTAATTGAAACCCAACCACCAAAGAACATCAGTATCCATGATCTAGTATTCAAATCCGTATAACTGCCTTTACTAGAATTTGAACTTTGTACTCTCTACTTCAAAATCAGCTGATTTGCGATGATGCGTTCACCACTAGGCCAACGTGGTGGGTCTCATTTCATTTACCACATGTAAGTATAAATCACTTACAGATGAAAGTTTCTGGCAACATGAATTATTATTTCAGTTCGAATATTAACTAGAATGATTTAGAGAAATCAGGTTATATTTCATCTTGTAAATGAAAATATACTTTTATTAACTTTCTTATCCTTCATGAAATTAAAAAAATTTACATATGAAATTTTGTCACTTTTTAGTGGCTAGTTTAGTAGTAATCAAACTAAAAACAAATAAATATCAGATTTTTTTTTTTTTTAAGAAAAGTTGGGTTTTTGATAAATTTTCTAGTCTTTGATAATGGAAGAAACAAAATTGTAGTTTATAATGAGGCCTAGTGTAAAAATGTATATAACAAACACTATTTACATTCTAAAGAAATAAAAATTTCATTTATCTCTTTATTTATATGAATTATGTTACTGTATAGTTTACAAATATTTCAATATTATCAAATATTGATTTTACATATTGAGGAGACATGAATGATGAATCTGTTACTTCATACTTGGGATATTCATAAATCACAGTAAGAAATATTTTACACGTACTATTAGCGCTTTATAAACTTAACAACTGATACAACAATCATAGTTTGCATGTGAAGCTATAGATACCTGCTACTGTAGAATAAGTTGTTTCTAATTTTTCTATGCAATAAATCCTATTTATTTATTAAGGGTAAAGTTTAATAGAACTGCTGTACAATAATTTATTAATTTAAATATTGTAATTTTTTTATCATCAAAGAGTAATATTACTATCATAATTTATTCAATATATTTATAATTAATATTAATTTAGTCATAAATTCAGAAGAAATTACATTCTTAATCTATACATATGACTCATATGTTTAACTGGAATTATCCTCCACCAGGTGTCACTCCTGAAGGTATGAATTACACAAATATTTAGCACGTAGACAAAAAATGCATATTACATCCTAATTATACATCTAACTGACTGGAAAAAACCACCAGCAGTGTTTCAGCTGTAAACAAAGTGACTGTTTTCATTTTTTGTAAGATAAGATAATCATATAAAAATTGATAGTTAATTTTATTTTATTACTATGAAAGAAACTTTCTTTAATGGTTGATGTGCAAACGTTTTGCAATGCCCTATGTTGTATTAAATTATTTTCATTGTTTTTTAAAAATAAAATTAAAAATCTTTCTTTGATTAAATTTATGCACTTACAGTAAGGAAAATCAAAATCAGAATCATTATTATTGTTATTAGTAATAAGTAATAATAATAATTATTATTCGTAATTAAAATTTTATTAGATTGTTAATGTCAAATAGTAGTTTTAATTTTAATTTAGATTACTCACCTACTTATAGAGTTGTTAAGTAATTTTGTTACTTTATTTATTGCATTTTTGTCTAAATGGCTGGATGGTTTTTACAGGAGTTTCAAACATTACTTTTGTGCTATTATACCAAATAAAAAATTGTGTCTAATGTTCAAATTTGATTAATATTTAGTTGCCTTTATTCTATCTGACACATAGCACTGTGTAAATAAAATATTTATTAATTTTAATGATGATACTCTTAAATATGTGTGATTATTTGTTTAAATATGCATTAAACTATTTACAGAGTTAAATAATTATTGAAGCTTGATTACGCATTAAGCTATTTATAAATTTATTTTACAGGCAGTTTATTACAAAATGTGTATCGTTTTATGTAAACAAGCAAGAGAATCATTGATAAGATGTGAATATTAAATATTAAACAACTAAATTTTAAATTAAATGAACTTTGGAAGAAATTAATTTAAAAAAATTGAATTAATATGAAAGTGAGTTGTTAATATTTTTAAGAGTTCATGTGTCATTGTGCTCTTTAAGAAAATAATGAGACTACTACTTATTCTTATAATAAGAATTAACAATCAGTTTTGGAATTGATATACTGTTTCCATCAAATTAACTTATTGATTATTGTATCTTGAAACTAATCAATGTTACTGATATAATTTTTTTTTAAACCCACTTACTGCTATACGTTAAGTGGGTTTGAAAAAATTTAGATGCACATGTACTTACTCATGAATGTGTGTGGCAAACTATTTTATTGAGAAATAGTAATTTAAAAATCCTGAAATTGTTTAAGAAATTAGTTGTCATTTAAAAAAAAAAAAAAGGTGATTGTCATTGTCAAATTAAAGTAACTTTTATCCACTTCCATTGATTGATTCATAATATTAAAAGTTTAATTATAGTTCAGTCATAGATTTAGAAGAAATTACATTCTTATCTATTAACATATAATTTGTATGTACAATTGGAATTATTTTCCACTAGTTGTCATTTCTGAACAACATGAATAGACAAATATTTAACACATAGACAATCTTATAATCTTTATTATCTAATAACTTTTAACTTAATTCAAAATAACATAGTAACTTTATTTTACTATTAAAGTTAATAAGGTTGAAATCTGGTTAAAGGAACAAAATTTATAATGCTGTTTTAAAATTTTGCATTTTTATCTTTAAAAATGCATAAAAACTCTAAAATACACTAAAACATCTGTCAAGAACTGATGTATGGCTCTCACTAAATGAATAGGCTTCATTTTTTTTATTTGGTACTTTCTAACACAGAATCTACACCTCGAAATCATTTGAAATTGTAGTTATTTTGTGTAGTATTTGTGATAAAATTATCACAACATATATATATATATAATTTTTATCTTAAAATAAACTTTTTAAGATTCATTCTTACTGTACTGTTAAATTATATTTTAAACTCCATTTATCACCATCAAGTACAGAATATTGAGGTAAAATATATCTTACCTTAATCTTATCATGAAAGTAATTTTTCGGATCCCACATCCTAAGTTGTAATTAAAACACTTAATTAAAGTGCATATTAAAAATTGAAAATACTGAAATAAAGAAAATTGTGTATTAATTTATTGTATGAGTGCTGCTATTTGATGCAGTTTTTATAAGATTTTAATTTATTGTATGAGTGCTGCTATTTGATGCAGTTTTTATAAGATTGTCTCCTCAAATAATGTCTGATGGTTTATCAAATTGAAATTTTCTTTTGTATTTATAGATTTTTTAGTATTTTTCTAATATATGAGGGTTATTTTTTTTTAAAGTCCGATCGGTCGCGAAATAAAAACCCCCCGCAAAAATCGGATGAACCTTTGCGCATATGAGTTGCGCAGCGTCTCTTGTATGGCCTTCAATCACGCCGCGTCACTTCGTTTAGTTCTGAACACGCAGCTAGCACGTAAATATGTCTACAACAATAGCATCTCCCGCCAAGTGTGATGTGCGTGTGGTAATTCGATTTCTTCAGGCTGAGGGGTGTAATGCAGCTGAAATTCATCGACGAATAAGTAATGTGTACGGTGAAACTTCAATGAGTAACAGCAAAGTGCGACAATGGTGCAGGAACTTTAAAGCAGGACGTACGGATGTTGATGATGCAGGCGGTCAGGGAAGGAAGCGAGTGTCAACCGATGATCTCGTTGAGCGAGTGGATGAGGCAATTCGAGAAAATTGTCGGTTCACAATTTCTGTACTGAGTGATTCGTTTCCTGAAATTTCAAGGTCAGCTCTCTACACCATTGTAAGTAAGAGACTTCAGTACTAAACTGTGTGCGAGATGGGTTCCCAAGATGCTGTCCGACCATCACAAAACAATGAGAATGTACGCCTCCCTAACGTTTCTCCAGCGCTACCACAATAAAGGAGAAGATTTTTTGAACAAAATTGTCACAGGGGACGAGACATAGGTCCATTTCGAAACTGAAGAAACAAAAGAACAATCCAAACAGTGGATGCATTCTCATTCTCCCAATAAACCAAAGAAGTTCAACCTTCTCCAACAGAAAGTGTATGGCTACCGTGTTCTGGGACCGGAATGGAGTTCTCTTGGTGGAATTCGTGGAACGTGGCATGACCATCACTGCAGCCTTATACTGCGTGACTCTTCAACGTCTACGAAGGGCAATTCAGAATAAGCGGAGAGGAATGTTGTCATCAGGCATTTTCTTTCTTCATGACAATGCTCAGCCACACACTGCAGCTGTAACAAAGAAGCTCCTGCAGCGTTTTCGTTGGGAAGTGTTTGATCACCCACCATACAGCCCGAACTTGGCTCCATCCGATTTTCACCTCTTTGCTCACATGAAACGCTGGCTAGGAGGACAACATTTTGGCACAGACATCGAGCTGCAGACCAGCGTAGAAACATGGCTGAAAACACAGGCGGCTCCGTTCTATGACGAGAGTATTGGAAAGTTGGTACCACGCTATGAAAAATATCTAAATCGGAGTGGCGACTGTGTAGAGAAGTAGCGTAACTATGTAAGTACTTGTTACAAATAAAATTTTTTTTATTTTCACTGTGGTTTTAATTTCGTGACCGATCGAACCTTGATAAAAAATAACCCTCGTATTTAATTTTATTTTATTTTTATTAATTTCTAATATTTCTAAATTTGTGTTAATATCAGAATTAAAATATTTACTGTTTATTAGATGGTCTGCCATATTAAATAAATCTAATTTACTATTTTTTTGTAATTTCTATTATGATCAAGAAATCTAGTTTTAAAGGATCTATTTGTTTTTCCTATGTAAATTCCATCACAATCGTTACATTTGATATTATAAATGTCTCAAAAATTGTTTATTTTATTATGTGGTTGAATGCTGGTTTAAATATTTCATTATTTAAGTTTTAGTAATGTTTTTTCCCTGGGCGCAAAACGAAGTATCGTCATCAGCGCCCGGACATGAAATTAATATTATAAATAAATGAATATTAAAAATTAACAATTAAAATTAAAAAAACTAAAATCCAGCAATATAAAATCACAGCATAAATGGAAAATGCCTGTGACATATGCTAAAAGCGAAATAAAACCACAATTAAATATTACATTAATAATGTAAATTAAAACAATAAAATTACCATCTGCTGTATGCCAAATGGTATAAATAGTTGAAACATACTATAGAAAACTCAAATATTTGAATATAATATTCTGATAATATTTGAACAAACGGCCCTAACAAATCGTAAAACATTAAATAACATCGTTTAATTCTTCTCTAACATATTTTGCATGCTAGCCCCAAGTTTAAACTTACGACGCAATGCCGCATATTAGATACAATCCACAAGGATGTGGTGTACAGTTAGTTGGGAGTCGCAGCGAGCACAAATGGATGCATCTGTTTGAGTCATGAGATATCCATGGGTGAGCCTGGTATGCCCTATTCGCTAAACGACGTGTAATAACTTCCTCTCGACGGTTATTACTGCATGAGGAGCTCCACGTTGACACAGTGTTCTTAACTGGACGAAGTTTATTGTTGATAGCATTCCATTCACTTTGCCACTCATGATGAACCACCACTCTCTTCAGAAAACAGACAAAATCGTTCGAAACAACGCTATTAATGAAAGGAGACTTTGGTTTCGTCTATTCCAAATACGAGTAGCTCACCACTGTCTACTAGTAAACTTACCACGGGGCTTGAGCGAAACGCACCTGCAGCAAGACGGATGATTGAATCGTGGACTGGATCGAACATCTTTAGAGCGGTAACCCGTGCGGACGAATAAGCCATGCATCCATAGTCTAAGCGGAAACGGATCAGAGCTCGGGAGAAGCGTAACATGCATACTCGATCAGACCCCAATGAGTGTTAAATAGAACTCTCAGAATGTCTGTCATTTTTAAACATTTTACTTTCAGCTCTTTTTAAATGTAATACCTACGTTAGTCATTGGTCAAGCTAATGGTCAAGCCAACGGAAGAACTAGAATATGCGTTATCAAAGCTTAGGCTGCGTAAGACCCTGGGCCGGATGGGGTCCAGACGGACATCTTAAGAGTTTTTGCCGGGGTGTCACCACTGGTGTTTATAAAAATCCAACTTAGGAGCATGGCTTGACGAGGTGATGGACGAGGGGTTCACCGCACATGTCACCTGCAAGAAGGAAGAGAGAGTTTCATCCGCGGTGGTTGCTTTAATGGGGGACGTGGTTGGCCCTCGAGCCTCCAAAAGAAGGATCATTGTGGCTATGGTTGTTTCGGCTGTGTTATATGCGGCTCCAGTTTGGTGTAATGCTCTGAAGAAGAAACGTAATACAGCCTGTTGCACTGTGTATACCGCAGGCTGGCGTTGCATGTGGCGCAGGCATATACAACGATCTCGCTGGAAGCAGCTGTTGTGATCACTGGTATGCCGCCACTAGATTTGTTGGCGGAGGAGCGTCTTGCCAGATACTTGGGTGGAGACACTGGAAAAACCAGGAGGGAGCTCATAAGAAGATGGCAAGAGAGGTGGGAAAACGACAGCAATGAAAGATGGACGCATCGGATAATTCCGTGCATTTGAGACTGGCTAAACAAGGGGCACGGGAAGGTGGACTTCTAGACGGCCCATTGGTCGTTTGGAGTCTACCTCGATGTCAGAGCGAGGCGAGAGACGCCGATGTGTCAATACTGCCACAAAGAGGAGGACGTGATACATACGTTTCTACGGTGCCCCAGATGACGTCAGAGTATCCATTTGAAAGGGAAGTTTCTCCAGAAGAACCAATGGAAACTGCGATTGGGTTGGTAGAGGGTTGGAATCAATACGGGGGTTGGTTCAGACGCGTCCTTGCCAAAAAAACTGTAGGAGAACCGCCCTGATGTAAGGAAGTGAGCTTGAGGATGGTTTTTAGTTGGTCTCTGCTTTGGCAGGAAATCCCATACACCCAGTAGGGGCTACTGGGCGTCTGGTAGCAGATTTTCCTTCCTCTAGCGCAAAGAAAGAAAAGAAAACCATATACCTAAAACACCAATCCGTGTGCATGCTTCAACTGATTAACCATGAAGAAGCAGTTGAGGGTCAACATATTCCCTCAAGCGTGAAAAGCAAATGCATTTCGTTTTCTCTGGAGAAAACTTGAATCCAGTCGTTTTACACCACGATTCCAAACGGGTTATTGTGTTTTGAAGCAGACTCTCGCCACTACTAAAGTTCTAGATGCTATGTAAATTGAAAAATCATCTGCAAATAAAGAACATATGCTTCGCTCTCAGAACACGGATTTTCGCTCTCAGTTTATTATAATATTTTTGCTGCAGCAAAAAAAAATAACACTTAGGACACTTCCCTGTGGTATATCGTTTTCTAAAGTAAAATTTTCGGGTTGGCCTAGTTCCAACTCTAACTCGAAAGGACAGACTACTGAAGAAACCGCTAAGTGCAAGATTTCCTTGTACACCCCATTCATGCAAATTGTTTAGGATTCCTCTCTGTCAAGCTATGTCATACGGCTTTTCCAAATCAAAAAATACTCTAACGAGGTGTAGGGGAAGTAGGAAGAACGTTTTGGATGACAGATTTGGGTGACATTTTGGCGTTCTGAATGACAAATTCAAGAGCAACTACATGATCGATAGATGATCTATCTTGGCGAAAACCTCATTGTTCGGTTGCATATAGGGAATTTTTCTCAAGGTATTACACTAGATGATTTACCATTCGTTCCATCAACTTACACATAGTACAATGAGGAGAACGATAACTTGAGGGACATAACTTATCTTTACCTGGTTTCAGTAAGGGAATCACCAATGCTTCTGACCAAGAATCTGGAAAAACCTGGTCAGAAAATATTCTTTGGAGGTGAAATAACATACTGAATGTAATATTATCATTTCTGGGAGAAGTGACACGAGAATTATTTAAAACATACCTTAGCTCATCAAAAATAAAAGGAATGTTTTATTCATTTCGCGAGTATCCAGTAAACACGGGACACTATTTATCTGCAACTTATATCTCATACCTTATAACTCAGGACAGTAGAATGATGTAAGTGAAACTTACCTAAAAGAGTAACCGAACGTGTTCGCCACATTAATTGGCGTGGTGAAGAGGATGTAGTTGCTTTCCAACCCAATCAGCACCGGCGACGATGATTTTTCTGATCCCCACTGGGCCGAACTTTTCTTCAAACAACCGATGATTGAGTTGTCCGAGAAATGGTATCGATATAATACAGCCATTATTTCCGCTTAGCAGACGTAAAACTCACGGCATACAGCCTTCCCATTGAGAAACACGCAGAGAATTTCGCACTTGCCATATATTTACTAAAATGGGTAGGCGCACCTCGTCAACTACCAAAAATATATATGACATCCATAAGTTAAGATTTACTTCGTCTAGACAACAATTCGCTGCCAAGCCTAGGTTGCTGAATGCCAACAAGTACCTGTCCTCCATATTAAAGAGCTTGGAGCCGCAATTGGCTAGTGGTCAGCCATATATTTCTAAGTTAGCTTCCCACAGCAGTGCGGTAGGAGTCTTTTCCCTTAGGTAAACTACTGATGTCGGTTGAACATAACTACCGCATCAAGGAACTTCCACACGGTCCGACAAAGCGGTACTCGCCACATTGACAGTGGCCAATTTTCTCCCTGAACTCTAAGTTCCAGGGTGGCCCGGTCTCTGACCCCCGTCCCCTCCCCCACAAGAGCAGAGCAGTCAAATATTAGGTGTTCATTTGACTGATCTCCCAGCAGACGAACAGCTCATCAGCTGCCAGGCGGAACCAAAAACAGATATTGATTTAAATTAACATGATTGCTGAGCACCTGGGTACCCGTTGCACTAAAAAACGAGCTCAAAGCATACCATCCCCAGATCCTGCATAAACTTACACAAGGATCTTCCCTCAGTAGTGGTGTCTCATTCCAGCTGCCGTGTTTCCATCGCGACGCTCTGCAGCCTCTTCCGCAGGCGGGAGGTGGGCAACTGAACGAAATTTAGATCCGGTGCACTGTGTTTACCATTCCGCTTCGGTACAAGACCGGCTCGAAACCGCATCCTAAATACCTCGACCATCTGGCTTCTTTGCAATGGCTGCCCGAACTTTCAACATTAAATCAATTGGGAGAGCCATTCCCAATACGGTGGTAGCCTCGTAGGAGGTTGTTTGAAAAACACCAGTGCATACAATTAAGGCTCTGCGCTGGGCACTCATTAAATTTTGAAGAAATACTCTATTCATATCCAACCTATGCGCCCAAACGGGCGCCGCGTAAGAGGTCATGTTTTCGAAGATACCTCAGTACAAATGACGGCCCGACAACCCATAGTCTATCTGAGCAATCCTCCTAAGTTTGTGCACCACTGAACCGCTACTTGCCTAATGTGGTTTCTAAACAGCAACTTTTCATCAAACAAAACACCTAGGTACTTATGAACTCTAATTTTGAATGTCCATCCAGCCCTCTGCGGTTGACAAAGCCGACTGCCCCCTGTCTTCTAGCTGTGGTCCTGAATTACCACAGCTTTAATTCATGAACTAAAAGGAGACAGTCATCGGCGAAAGCCAGGGCCATGTCCCCTTCTGGAAATGTCAATCCCTGAAATCCATTGAACACCAGGTTTCACAGCAGGGAACCAAGAACGGAATCCTGCGGGCTTCCGTTCTCATTGTAGAACCGTTTGTGTTCTCGTTACGGGCTTACGTTGTGGAACGGATTTTTCTACAGCTAGGTGCGTATGCTTAAACAGAGCCCTACGGTTAGACAAATAGTCACATACCACGGCTTGCAGACCTACGGAAACATTGCGGTGTTCCAACTCATAGAGGACAGAACTCCAGCACAAGGAAGGAAATGCTGCCTCTACGTCTATAGAAACTGCTAAAACATATTTGCATTCAGCGCTATCCACCTCCGCAAAAGCATTTAAGATGCAATCCTCGGTACCAACCCCTTTTGTAAAGCCATACTGGCCACAATCTAGAAAACAGTTCACCTCGATGTTTTCCGAGAGCCGTTTCACAACCAGCCTTTCAGGCAACTTGCCAATTACCGGCAAGAGGCTGATAGTCGATAAATGCCGACCTCACTAGGATACCTTCCTAGTTTTAAGAGCACCTTCACCAAAGCCACTTTCTAACAAATCGGGAAGCAGCCCCAGCTTAGGCACTCCGAGAACAGCACGCCAAGGGGCTCTCTTATGACAGGCAGCAGATGGAATAACATATCCGGGACAAGTTGATCAATCCCAGGTACCACAAACGGCTAGTGAACCTCGAATCAGTTTAGAGACCATTGTCCTAATTAGCTTCTAGAGCTAACCTAATTGCATGAGCGAATTAAGCATGGTGGCATACACCACTTGATTTGTGTCCCACCGCTCCCTTGTCATATATTTACTAATATGGGTAGGCGCACTCCTGTCAAATACCAAAATGTATATGCCATTCAATAAATTAAATTTACCACGTCAAGACAGCAAGCTAGCGACCTTGGCGCGACAATGAGAGCGACCTAGGCGCTGCCACGCCTACGTTGCTGAATGCCAGCAAGTACCTGTCCACCAATATTAAACCTCTTGGAGCTTTAATTGGCTGATTGGAGAGTTATGTCCAGCTATAACTCTCGGGTAGTTTCCCACAGCAGTGAGGTAGGAATCTTTCCCTTAAAGCAATGGCATCGGAACACCCACACGGTCCGACAATGAGGCTCACGCCACATTGACTCGCCGCTTATGAGTGGCCAATTTTCTCCTTGACTTCAAAGTTCCAGGGTGGCCTGAGTTCTGACCTCCCCAAGAGCTGAGCAGTCGAACATCATATGTTCGTTCGAGAGGACTTCCCCGCAGACGCACAGCTCATCAGCTGCCAGGCGGAACCGAAACAAATATTGGTTCAAGTTCTCGTGGTTGGAGAGCACCTGGGCACCGGTTACCCTTAAAAACGAAGGAGAGGCATCCATCCGCCCAAGTCCAGTATAAATATATAGAAGGACGTTGCCTAGTCATGGTGTGGTAACTTCTCCTCAGGCGGAACATGGGCAACTGAACGAATTGTAGAACCGGTGCATTGTGATCACCGTTCCGCTCCGGTACAGGCCCGGCTCGAAACTGCATCCCAAATACATCTGGCTGCCTGCCTCTTCGCAACTTCCACATGGCCGCCAGAACTTTCAGCACTAAATCGATTGGGAGAGCCTTTCCTAATACGGTGGTAGCCTCGTAGGGGATTTTTTAAAAAACACCAGTGCATACAATTAAGACTCTGTGCTGGGCACTCCTTAAATTCTGAATAAGTGCTCTATTTCTGTCCAACCTATGCGCCCAAACGGATGAAGAATAAAAGGCTATACTTTCAAAGACACCTCTGTACACTTTGAACAAATGACAGTCCGACAGCCCGTAATCCTTCCGGGCAATTCTCCTACGTTTGTGCATCACAGAGATGGCGTCCGCCACTACTTGCCTAATGCGATTGCTAAACAGCAACTTCTCATCTAACAAAACGCCTAGATACTTATGAACCCTAACTCGGCTGATCACACAGCCTTTATACTTAATATTGGGGTTACGACTGTATGATAATTTGTCTGTACCCTTGAGAAGCATAAACTTCGTCGTGGACACAGATATCTTTAAATTTTGAATGTCCACCCAGTCCTCTGCGGTTGACAAGGCCGCTTGCGCCCGGCCTTCTAGATGCGGTCGTGAGTTACCACGAACTAACAGGAGACAGTCATCGGTGAAAGCCGGGGCCGTGACCCCTTTCGAGAATGTCAGTCCCTTGATAGCATGAACATACTCATTACGTAGATCCGCAGACGCTCTGCGCACACGTCATCAACAACAATTGCCGTCAGGAGGCGACGCTGGTATCTTCTCCTAGCGGACCTAATTCTTGCGCGCAGTACGCTAAGGTCAGAGGACCACAACCTTTTCTCGGGTTTCCTCCTGCGTTTAACAGAGGGCTCCCCACAATCGGCGGTCATGACAACTCCAGGCAATCCCCGATCATCGGATTGGCTAATAACTAAGCGTCCATCCACTGGGCGAGGCCGCCGTAGGACCCTATCGCAGCCAGCCTTGAGGCCCGTCCGAATTGATCAGCTATCAATTCCACCTCATCTCTGTGCTTCATGCGCCATTCCAACCCCTGCAAGGCAGCTACGCACTCGCACCAATCCGCTTAGGCGCGGGTGCGACAGTTACTGTGGCGAAGGAGACAGGGTTTTTCACCTTCTGCTCCACCCGTTTAATAGACTTGTGGTGCTCGCAAAGAGCTTCACCCGTCACCGGCTTGAAGCCCCTATCTCCCTCCACTACCTGGTCGACCTTACCGGATAGCCGTGACACGACCGAATCCAAAGCAAAGTTGGCGCATTGGAGTCCTTCACACTTAAGTGCGAGTACAGAGACCAACAACGCACATTCATACATATAGGAGTCGACTAACTATCGAAGCTCCAGTCTAACCCTCAACTCCTTTTTAGAGGTGATTTTGTACAATTCTGCCCGCATCTCTTCGATCCACTCCAACTGTAGGACCCAGAGTTCACCTGCCACACAGCAGGCTTCCCTCTAGCAACCTCCCACACCACTGCATTCCGCCTTCTTAGATTTCGCGGGAAGCCCCCCTTCGGGCTTGGTTTTCCCCCGCTGTCGCCCACTCCTTGTGCGGATTCGACCGCAGTCTTCCCCGCGTAACTTGTGACAGAAGTTATTTAGAAGATATTTAGTGCAATCCGCAGTACTAAGGCGCTGCACTACTCCTGTAGAGACCTCCGAGACCTTCTTTGCAGAGGATCGGGACCTCGGTGGAGACCTGCCAATTGATCTTCTCGGCTGGTAGGGATCCTCAGCTACCAAATTCTTGGCCAGGCCGACCAAGTACTCCAAGCAACCTTCCCCGGATTGCTCCATCGCAGCTTAAAAGAAAAAGCACCGACTGTGCTTTTTCATGTACACAGGCTGGCACTACTACAGGCTGGCACAGGCTAGTGCCTGGCACTACGTACACAGCCTGAATGAATCTATCACTTAACCCAAAGCAAGGTGAGCGTTCAACAATTTCTTCCTCGAGATGGAACAATTTCTTCCGTCCATTCTCACACAACGCATTCGAGAAGTCAAAAGCTAAAAGCTCCTACATCACCACCAGCGAGGTCAGAGCGAAATCGCTTCCCGAACCTGCCAGTGGATCTAAAACTTTCCTTGGCCTCACGAACTACGAGTAGGGACACCGTTATACAAAGGAAATATCCTTATTTAGCTGTCGGTGGCACTACTGTAACACTCTACGCCGCTGTTTTGTTTGGCGTAGGTTGACTAATCGCCACCGATTGTTGTACATCCCAACCCCGTAGGAGAAGACACTCATCTCGTGACGTTACCGGTCGCCACACCATCCCCTCCGTTCCGAGCTCTGAGGGGCTATACAGGAAGTCGTCGTTAGACCCCTAACTGATTACATCTCAGTCATCAGCCAGGCCTCGGTTGGGATGCCACCGATGTAAACACCTCAGAAGACATTTGCATCAGTAAAATACAAATCAAATTTTGCCTTCACGTAGGCCTCAAATGGATATATTCACATCCAACCTAACATGATTTCCTCAAACTAAAAAACCGAGACCGCGGAAGAACGGACCCCGCGTCTAGTCTAAATTTGATAACACCGTTTGAGACTGTGAATGCCTCAGAAAACGAACGAGTTGTAAGTAAAATCAGTGCTACACACATACCAATCAAAATTATGCAACATTGTTATTCAGACCTACACCCAAATAAGTCGACCAAAGTAGGTCACCTAACAAGGGGAACGTAACCTCACTCCGATCCGGGCAGGAGCCGGGAACAAACCTTGCACTCCCTCCCGGTTCAATCATAGAGTCAAGCGCGGCATTACGAAGTCACAATCAGGGACCACAATCGGCGGAACGAAGCGACGCCCCGGTCGAACGGGCTACCATACCCCGGCAGCGCGGTCACCCCCGCCAATCGGAGCCCCAAATCCAATCACAACTGTGGACAGCTCCGACTTCCTATACGTATAACAGTCTTGCAGAAATTCGCATCGGTATTGCAAAGCAGGTTTACAGCATGGGACCAGAGGCCGAGAAGCTATCATATCGACCATTTCGATCTATCGACAGATATGTCAGATATGGGAAAATCGACAATTGGCGCTTTGACAGGTGACATGGGCGACCCATGCAGGGCGGGCACCTGGAGTACCAGAAAGATTCCCTCCTGGATGTCTGTAATGCAGTTAATAGTCCACCATGGGCGGTGGTGGCTAATGAGTTGGAGGACAGAAAGATTAGTGATTATTTGAGAGTAGTGATATGGGATTTCCTACATGCACGTGAACTACTCACCTCAACGGAGGACGGTAAATTAGATTCCGAATGCAAGGTGGGGTGCCTCAAGGATCCGTATTGAGCCCCCTCCTTTGGAACTTTACTTTTAATGTGATTTTGAAGCTGGGCTTCCCAGAGGGGGTCTCTTTGATTGCTTATACGGACGACCTAGTACTGCGAGTGTCAGGACGTGAAGACGTCGAATACAGAACGAATACCGCGATTAAATAGGTAAGTAGATGGCTTCAATCCAAAGAGCTAAGTCTCGAGCCCAAGAAAACTCAGCTTCTCACGATGGTAGGGAAACAAAATCGGACCCATACACGTCAGAATGGACAGTTATCAGGTTGCATATGCCATGCATCAAATATCTGGGGATTTGGTTCCAAAAATCAGGAAAATTTAACACCTTGAGATGGTCATGTATAAGGCAGAGAAAACCATAAACTCTTTAGGACACTTAATGGGAAACAAATGGGGGCCAAAGGCCACGTAAAGAAGACTGATTGATCCTCAGAGCAGTGACATCCATCATATTCTATGCCACTCCGGCGCTTGGTATTCGGTTTTTACCATTAAGAAAAACAAAATTAAACTAAACTCCCTACAACGAAGAATGAATTTGAAAATTTCATAATCTTATAGAACTGTTTCTACAGTCACTGCATGGGTACTGGTGGAGATACCACCCATTCACCTCCAGGCCCGGAGAAGAAAGCAAGTCTACGAAAGCATGAACAAGAAAGATGCTGCCGGATTATTATGTCAAGAATGGCAGGAAGAGTGTAACACGACCCATACAAGTTCCTGGATGCAAAGATTAATCCCCAGGTTGAGACTATGGCTGGAGAGGAAACATTGGGAGGTGGGGTACTACATCTCTCAGTTCCTCTTTGGCCATGAGGAATTCGGTGACTACCAGAATAGGTTTAGAAAGAGAGAATTCGCTAACTGTGTCTATTGCGGAAGTGAACTCCACAACACATGATATTTGAATGTATCAAATGGGAAGAACACAGAGAGAGGGCTGGAGTCTCTAGTCTAGGTAGGAATGTAGGAAATGAACTTTTAATAACATCCTATATGCTAAGTGTTTGTAGTTTTCTAACAGCTTATTAACGAAAAAAAGATAGGTTTCATCTTCTCTGATGCCTAAAAAACCACCATCAATGTCTTTGAAGGACTTCCATATAGATAGTTCATATTTCCAAGGCTATCGTCTAATGTTGAGTCCTTAAGCAGAGTCTTGATTTGTGGACCGTTAAATATACCCTCCTTGAGCTTACCATTGCTCAATTTAGAATAGCGTATTTTTAAATGAATCCTGGTCCATCTTTATCTAGTGTCTTTACAACATTTTCTATGAGTCCAAGTTTTATGTGAAGTAGTGGCAGTATGATTTTACCACTCTCAATTAATAATAAATGCCTTACATTTTTTTCACCAGACACAAAGTTCTGTCACAATGGCCTGTCCTTTACTTGGTAATGACTTTTTGTATCACAGCAATCCCAAAGATAAAGAAAACAACAATATTTTGTAAATCCACCTTGTAAACCAAAAAGTAACGCAACTACTTTCAGATCACTGCAAACTTGCCAAGCCAATGGAATGGATGTCTGTTTGTTACCATTATGCAATAAAACTACTTTCATGATAACTTTAGAAGAGTCAATAAAAAGACACCATTATTTAGGGATATGCTGAATTCCAAGCTCTTCTCTTTCATTAGGCCATCAACATTAGTACAAACACGCAATGAATTTTTCATAGTAAAATAAGTTGAACGAGTTTTATTTCATGTTCTAAACGTAGTAACTTTTGTTTTATCCACTAAAAGATTCTGAAAAAACCTAGAAGTTCACCTTACTGCTTTGATAACTTTAAATTGCAAACTAAATTTTAAGTTCATGTTGAATTAAATAAGGAAATTTCTCACCAGATACATGAAGAAATTCTTCAACATCCTCTACATCATTTGCTTCATTTTCAGATTGTTCTTCTTGCAATATCGGATTAGTGGTGGTACAGGTATAGGTAACTCCTCTCCATGTGGAACTGGCTTTAGAGCTGAGGATAATCTGCATATTTTATGAACTTTCTTCTTTTGAATGAAAATCCAGATATATTTGTTATACAAAAGTAGTAGTTGCTGAAGAAGTTCTTAGGTTCATGCAAAATCATCAGTACAGCAAATGGACATGGCTCGTCGTTTCCCCTTCAACCATTCAGATAGAGTTACTGAGCATGATATTCAAATAACATGATCCACCCAGATCTTATCTTGATCCCCTAGTGCACAATTAAAATCAAATTTATAAGGTGTTTTTATCAATTCAAAAATAATCTTTCTTAGAAACTTAGGTGAAAATTTACCACAGACACAACAAACATTTTCTGGATGACTTCAACATCCACAAACTTTTGCAGAAGCCAATTTGTAGCAGATAAAAATGAGAAAAATCACTTTTGTATTATAAAGAATTGATGAAAACATAGCAAAACACTAATAACCCTGTGAACACAACACACAATACAGACAAAAAACAGTCAGTATAAACTAGACTGAATAAGATCTTAAGCTCTGTAGTAGGCAACAACAGTTGTCTGTATGATGCATCATATAGACATGTTTGTACGTGTCTACTTCTCATTATAAAGTGTATTTATTTATCCTTTATTAAGCATGTATGCATATTGTTTAAAAGTAAAAATACAGAAGCTATTTTTAATTGTTACCAGTAGTTGATCAAAATAAGTTTATTATAAAACATTTTTATAAAATTACAATTTACGGTAAAACCTGTATACGGTAACAAAATCTCAATAGCATAATTGAAATCAGTACCCAGATTACAGTGAGAAAAGTTGAGTAACAATTTAGAAACAAATTTTGGGTTGGCTGATGTTATTAGTTCTACTTTTACTGGTAAATATTTAACAAAATCAGCAATAATAAAATGATACATGATGAAAAGCGTTCCTAAACAAACAAAACATAAAGTAGCTATACTGCTAAATGATGAACATGCAGAAACTTCCAGAAGAATATAATCTCCAGAAAAAGTAGCTAGAACTGAAAAGAGAAGTTGCAATATCATACATTAAATATAAATATATACATTAAATTGCTCCTGTAGGATAAAAAGTTGGGAAATTTAGATTATTAGTTCACCAAGATCTGTTTCTATATGAATTTATCTTGATAAAAATTTTAGTAATGTTTTAGCTCATTTTCTAAACATTTAAAAAGGTTAACTGATCATGTTGATCATTGTTTTACTCATATTCAAATTAACATGCAAAATGCAATGGAATGAAAATTAACAGCAAAAATCTATGGCGATGTTTGTTAAAAAAGTAAAATTCAACAAATTAAAATGTATTTACTCAGAAAATTTTGTTATATAATAATTACATGGAACAAAAGCTCATTAAATTTTTATTGTAAGAACTAATTCTTATAAATAAAATATTATTTAAGCTGTAGAAATTCTGCCAAATCCCTCCTCCCACATAACAAAAAAAAATTAACCAGGAAAATGTGACATCAGACAAAAAAAGTTTTAGTTCAGGATATTTTTTTAATAGATTAAAAAATATACATATATATACATGATCTGCTATAGAAACAATTCTGGTTGTGATATTTTTCAGAAACAGCAGAACATTAACTACCATGAGTTATCTGGTTTTTCTGCAACAGAAATGAAAAGAGAATATCCCCATTAAAAGAAACTACAAACTATACCACACTCATAGTTGAGAACTAATATGAAACTGCAATGAAAGCTAAATTTGTTTTTTTGTTGATAAATTCAGCAGATAAAAAAATTATTATTTTAAAAGAAATATTTCATTAAATTACAAATAACTCCATATTCAATGAACTCAACTGGACTTAGAATTTTGCGCCAGCTCCTGTGAAATTAAGTATATTACCATTAATATTACATAAATAAATGACGTATAATCAAGATTCATTCTAATAACGATTCTATGAGGGATATTTTAAAGTAATGACAACTTGTTTTAAAAAAATAAAGATTCACAGTATAACTATTGAATGTGTCCCATCCCTCTGTTTCAATATTTCTCTTTAATCTAATTATTTATTATACATTATTTAAATGACTTAAGTAATATTAAATTATTAGGTAATAATATTTCACCTTTTATTAATGTATCTGCGATTAAAACAGAATAAAAAATAGATTGTATTTTTATTAAAAATAATGTAATCAGTAAGGTTTATAATTGATGGAAATTATGAAAGGAAAACCTATCAGAGTGCTGAGTACAAAAAAAAAAAATAACTAAAATGAATCGTAGAACTAATATGAAAAAGAGCGAGAGTAAATATTGGCAGTGTCACATATACATAATATGACAGCACTAAACTAGCTAGATCAGCAGTTCTCAAATTTTTTTTAAAATACCAGTCATATGAATTTTAGATCAGTAGCATACCACTGAATTAAAATATGTAATATGTCATTAGGATAGCGATGGAGTTATTTTGAAATGGCAAAACAATAAAAAGTTACAATTTCTTTTGAAAGTATCTATTTACTTTATAAATTAACAATTTTTCATTTTTACAAGTAATTTTATACAAAAACATTTATTTACTTTATAAAAAAAATGTTACTTTATACATTTACTTCCATTACCGATTGCAGTTTTCTTGAAGAGTAAAAATTCAATGGGATGCTTGGTGTTGCATGTTTAAAACAGGTGAAGAAATATCTGGTTCAGTTGAACTTAATTTTAAGTTCAAATTTAGGTTAAGGAATTCAGTTTATTAAAAAATTTATTTTTTACTGTCATAATAGCAGAAAATCCAGTTTCACAAATATATGTCATAAAAACTGAATTAAAAATGACAATGCTTTTCTGGGCAAAGTTGAATATTCATTTATATAACCTTTAGCCAAAATTCTCATAATTTAGTAAATTCTATTCTATTGTATGATTGTTCCATCGAAGGTTATCTTTCATTATTAGTTAGGGTTCCAGGAATGATATTCATATGACAGAGTTTTGTGTCCATAGGAAATAAGTCTTCTTTAAAATATTCTTCAAAAGTTTAAACTAGCATTAGGCAATTGCATTTTATATTTTTAGAAAATTATATTTTATTTCAATTTTGTGTATTGCCACAAAATTCTCTAAATTTGGAAAAGACTGCAGATTTTCATTCAAAACTATATTATTCATCATATAGCATTTTTTGATAAGTGTCTTTATTTTGTCATCTACAGAAAACTGATTTGTTGTTTCATCTTGCAAATCTAAATTTAAATTATTGTGGTGATTGACAGGTTAGTATAAATAATTAGGTTAGTATTTTAATCCCCATCTCCATCTGTCAATTGATCATGCAATTCAAAACTGGTATTCATTAGGAACACCGGTACTTCTGAATGTACCTCAAATAATCTGCTTAACATTTTTAAATCTTTAAAAAGCCTTCTCACCGCTCTGCGTAGCAGTAACTGAACATGATCACATCTTATTTCAGAACACAGTTTAGAAATAAACAAGAGTTTAAAAACCAAAATGTAATAAAATTGCCCACCTTGACAAACTCCTTGAGAATATGTTTAAATGTCCATTTTACTGCTAAAGGTTCTCTGCGGATGATGGAATGAGTAGGAATTGAATTTTCTGTTACTTATTTTACTTTGGTGGTAACACCTACATATTTTCTTCTCATAGATTAACCACCATTTAGCTTTCTGAATATTTCATCAGTGGTAGTTCGTGTTGACAATTCATCACAAAATAAATTATCCTCTTTAATACACTTTTCTTTTGAAATACACACAGGACATAAACCATAAGTCGAACATTGTTTGTTACATCTGTGATTCTGCGTTGTATGGCAAAAAAAATCATTATTTTGGACTTTAGCTATTAAGTACATTTAATGTTTAATGCCATGCTTTCAATTCTATGGTACATGGTATCATTTGAGAATGGTATTGTATTTAGTTGTTTAGCTGACAATTCACTCAACTTACATGTCACCATGTCTTTTGCAGTAGTTAACAGCTCTTCATCAACTGTATGCGGTTTAAAAATTACACACATTACTGTTCTTAGTTCATTAAGAAAGATCATTTAACTGCTTTTTGAGTAGTGCCTGTAAAAGATGACATAATTTTCTTTATGAATTTTATTTATGACAATTTTCATAAAAAAATAATCCTTAAGTTTGTTTTCTAATGTTGAATGTTTAATACAAAAGTATAGTTTTAATAATGAGTGTTTCATGATTTGGTTTGCAAGAATCTCAAAGGAGTATACACATTGAGATCATGGCTCATTGTTTACATCCATACAATATTAATGTACTCAAGAACATATTCTTACATCTTTTCGTATTTTAGTCAGAAAAAGATCTTGACTCACTGAAAATTCTGATTCTGAAATAGCATTGATGGTACAGGGATTTTAATTGATTTGTCTATCGTTGCTCTGTTCATCCACTTATCCATGCTGATTTATACTTTATGTCCAACAAAATAAAATTAATTATAACAATATTTTCAAATCAATCATAAGTATGTGAAACACTAGAAATCAACTGTATCTCTTTGTCTGTAGGATAACGCACCTGACTTGCTTAACTGCTGAAGGGAAATATGGCAGTGCCTTTATAATGGGCATTAAGAAACTTGTTCATACATTTGTAACATCGTTCTGCAAGAGACAATCATTACATCTGCACTGAGGCATAAGAACACCAACATTATTACTTATTGATTGTTGCTAGCTGAATAAATGATATTCTTATTAATAAATTAACAATTAATATAATCCACCTTATAGCACATTGATATGTACTTTAGATCTTTCGGCTTATTTGGAAGCCATCATCAGGAGTTAAAATTAATACATTTAAAGTTAAAACTTTAAAAAATCGTAGTTAAAATTTAAAAACAGTCATGACTATCCTGGTCCTACTGTCCTGGGTCATGACTTCCAAGTAAGCTGAAATATCATATCAAGGATACATATCAACATGCTGGTAAGGTGGATTATATTAATAGTTAATTTATTCATTTAACATATCAACGGTACAATGCTTGAGAAATTAAATATTATTATTATTGCTATGCACAAATAATTTACTCAAATTAAGGGAAAAGGAAATGCATGATAAATTTTGTAACAAAATACTTATTATATAGAAGTATTTATTATATGCGTCGCTTTATATGGAAGTGAAACTTCCATACAAAGCGACGCACCAAACATATACTTTCGAAAATTTTTTCCTGACATTTAAATTAATTTTTGATGTAAATAAATTATATTTCTGACTGAAAGCTCATTTCGCATGTGCTATTTGGCATTTTATGTCTGCCCTGCTTCGTCCATCTTTAGTACTGCTTCCCAAATAACAAAATTCTTCTTCCTCCATAATCTTTTCTTTTCCTATTTTCACATTCAGTGATCCATCTTCGTTATTTCTACTACATTTCATTACTTTCATTTTGTTCTTGTTTATTTTCATGCGGTATTTCTTACGTAGGACTTCATCCATGCGTTCATTGTTCCTTGTTGCGTTCATTGTTTCTTCTAAATCCCTTTTACTCTTAGCTAGAATTACTATATCATCAGCAAATCGTAGCATCTTTATCTTTTCACCTTGTACTGTTACTTCAGATCTAAATTGTTCTTTAACATCATTAACTGCTAGTTCCATGTAAAGATTAAAAAGCAACAGGGATAGGGAACATCCTTGTCAGACTCCCTTTCTTATTACGGCTTCTTTCTTATGTTCTTCCATTATTACTGTTGCTGTTTGGTTCCTGTAAATGTTAGCAATCGCTCTTCTATCTCTGTATTTGAACCCTAATTTTTAAAAAATGCTGAACATTTTATTTCAGTCTACATTATCGAATGCCTTTTCTAGGTCTATAAATGCCAAGTATGTTGGTTTGTTTTTTCTTTAAACTTCCTTCTAATATTAATCTGAGGCCTAAAATTGCTTCCCTTGTCCCTATACTTTTTCTGAAACCAAAGTGGTCTTCTCCTAACACTTCTTCCACTCTCCTCTCAATTCTTCTGTATAGAATTCTAGTTAAGATTTTTGATACATGACTAGTTAAAGTAATTGTTCTGTATTCTTCACATTTATCTGCCCCTGCTTTCTTTGGTATCATTACTATAACACTTTTTTTGAAGTCTGACGGAAATTCCCCTTTTTCATAAATATTACACACCAGTTGGTATAATCTATCAATTGCTTCCTAACCTCCAATGCACAGTAATTCTACAGGTATTCCGTCTAATCCAGGAGCCTTCCTGCCTTCAAATCTTTTAATGCTCTCTTAAATTGACATCTCAGTATTGTTTCTCCCCTTTCATCCTCTTCAACTTCCTTTTCTTCCTCTATAACACCATTTTCTAATTCATTTGCTCCATATAACTCTTCAATATATTCCACCCCCCCAATCAACTTTGACTTTTGTATTATAAATCGGTGTACCATCTTTGTTTAACACATTATTTTAATTTATGTACCCCAAAATTTTCCTCAACTTTCCTGTATGCTCTGTCTATTTTACCAATGTTCATTTCACTTTCCATTTCTGAACACTTTTCTTTAATCCATTCTTCTTTCGCTAGTTTGAACTAGCAAAAGAAGAATGGACTTAGAGTATGGAATACTCTTTATAGTATTTCTTAATTGTCTATAGTTCCTTTTATTTTCTTCATCACTAGCATTCTTATATTTTCTACGTTCATCCATCAGCTACAATATATCGTCTGAAATCCAAGGTTTTCTACCAGTTTTCTTTGTTCCGCCTAAGTTTGCTTCTGCTGATTTAAGAGTTTCCTTTTTAACATTCTCCCATTCTTCTGCTACATTTTCTACTTTGTATTTTTTACTGAGACTTCTTGCAATGTCCTCCTCAAAAATCTTCTTTACCTCCTCTTCATCAAGCTTCTCTAAATTCCACCGATTTATCTGACACCTTTTCTTCAGGTTTTTAAACCCCAATCTACATTTCATTATAACTAAATTATGGTCGCTATCTATATGTGCTCCAGGGTAAGTTTTGCAGTTGTTGAGTTGATTTCTAAATCTTTGCTTAACCATAATATAATCTAACTGATTATAGTATGATTATTGTACTTCGGGGAAAACTCTATAAGTCAGTCCCCTCATCCCCCCCCCCCTTTCTACCAGGACTCGACCCGGGACCGTTTCACACATTCCTTCAGGCCGAGTCCTACTATCCTAGCCTGAGAAGGCCGCTACCTAATTTTCATCCGTTCAGGACTATCCAGGTCGCCCTTCTTGGTCCTGAGAATGCTCCCAACGAAACGATTCACACTCTTTCAGCTGTTCAGGTCATGGAGCATCATCACAACCATGTTGTGGGGGCTCAGTGCTCCGAGACCACATCTAGTGTCTCTCAATCTGCCGCCCACCAAGCACATTTGGAAAAGATGTGCTCGGCATTGTCCCGTACACCGGGGCAATCGAGGCAGTTGGGGGACAACACTTTCCCTGGTGTAAAAATAAACGCGGAAATACCCATGAACTGTTAAAAACTGGGTCAGGGACAGCTCCACCTCTCATGCCGCCGCTCAGTCCACTGTCCGATATAGCAAGGGACCACTGGGATAAGCCTTGCTTTCCATCGTCCTCTGATCTCGTGGTTCCAGGTCTCTTGCCAGGAGAGGAACATGCAAGTCCGTTACTTCTCGGCGATGGTCTCCCGGTCTTCTCCTATCCGATTCGTCGGGTAGTGGTCTTCTCCTGCCCGTCGTCTCCTGTAGGCCGCCTGGAGCTCCTTTGCCAAAAGCGCAGTGGATATAACGCCAGCGACCACCAGAATGGCAGGCTCGGAAACCGTCCGATACGCTGAAGTGACTCGCTAGGCCGCGGTGCGTTACATTTGCTAACCGCTTCTGGTTTCTCTCAAATCTTAACGCCTGGGCTCACACTTACGCTCCATATAACAGGATGACATGCACTGTGAACATCAGCAGTCACCGTCTGCTGGGCTTCGGTCCGTTGACATTCATCGTGAGCCGGCTGAGAGCAGTTATAATAATTTTGTATAATAATAATATCTTGATTTACTGCTACGATTAGGCTCAGAAGCTCTAATGCAGGGTACGGGATTAGCGGCCCCAAGCTGTCCGAGCTGGTTGCGGTTGTGCTTCTCGGTTTCACTGATTATAGCGGTGGCAGGGGTATGACCATGATATGTTTTGGGACCATACTTTTCCTGGTTATGGAGTCGGGTTGAGAGTGGGCTGCTGTGAGCTTGCGCCGCCAGTGTGAGTCAGTCACTTCGGCCTTGGCATGGATTGTCCCATGGATAAGGGTATCGGAACCCTTAAGCTAACGTGCGAGCCCTGGAATGTTGGTATAGTCGGTCAGGTAGTACCTGACTCCCCGGCCCAGGTTAAATCTGTGAGAGGCGACTGACTGGGGGAACCCAGGCAGGATCAATAATACGGGGCACGACCAACCGTCGCTCCACCCACACCTTGTGACATATTGGCTGGCGAAACTTTAGATTATGTAACATTCAACTTCCGTGTCACAGGGTCCACGTAAAAACTCTTGTCTTGGAGAACCTCTTTCTTCGGAAGCGAAGAGGAGGAAAGGTGTCGAGCTTTTTGACAAAGAAGAATGTATAGTTTTGTAGTTTTGAAAAAGAAGGATCGAACCAAGTTTTGGCCGAAGAGTGAGGGACCGATTACTAAATATCTTGTACTCAAGGAAAAGGAAGGCAATTTTTCGAAGATTAGTCCTTTCATGATAGCTCAAGGCATCACGGAAACAGCTGGTAGACTTGTTAAAAAAACAAGAAAGATTGCGATAGGATTTTCTGTGGAGACCATCAACGACCTACAGTCGTCACGGTTACTCAAATCAAAGCAAAGAAATGGGACTCATTAACATTGAAGTTGACCCACATATTAATTTAGATACATCCAAGGGTGTTGTAGTGTACAGGGATCTACTAAATAGCACAGAAGAAGAAATTGTTGAGCAACAATGATTTGTTGCATGTGAAAAATTGAACACACGACTCTATAGAGAAGTGGTACCCTTCGCGTCGCATGTACCCTTCGGTTTTTATCGATTAGATGTTTGACCATTCATCCCAATTCCGTTGCGGTGTTTTGGTGCCAGAAATTTCGATACATAGAAGCGAGATGCTCAAGAAAATGAATTTGTGTGTATGGTGAGCCGGTGCACCCTGATGATCCATACAAGAACCCACCTGTATGCAATTGCCACGGACACCACTCCGCAGGATCACGTAACTGTCCAATTTATAATCAAGAAGTAGCTTCCAAGAAGTGAAGACCGTACAGAAGGTCAGCAACTACTACGCAACGAAAATTGTTAGTAGATCGCCGAAGTCTGCGTCTTATGCTCAGGTTGCTGCAATCCCAGCAGCCGCTGCAGTCCCCTTTAAGACAGGAGACGTATTATCTGAACTGACACCGCGTTAGTCATGATGGTCTAACGTAACATTACCGAGAAATTCAACCCTTCAGTTGAAGAAATGAGTCGTAAACCGTTGTAGAAGGTAGCAGATGTTAGTGAAACAAAGATTTCTTCTTCACAAAGTATTAGGCATTCGACCAATTCTAACGTGAAGATCAAGGATATTGAAGCTAAATCGCTGATGAAATCTCAGAAAAATATCCATATGGTAAAAGTTGAAATCCACAAGATTCCCACAAAGAGAATTGAAACGACTGAGATAAAGTTGTTAGAAAAATAGGACTTTGAACGTCCAACCATAGAGCCTCCGAAGGTACGGAGGCCTTTGAATGAGAAGGCGGATACTTCAGCCGATCCACAAAGTTTAGCAGGGAGTGTATCGAGTCTTGACTTCGATACACTGCTGACCGCACAATCGAAAACGACATTATCTGATGCCGGCAGCAGGTGATCCTCCATGATTTACTGCGGAGGATCAGAAGAATCCATTTCCGAGGGCTCAGACAACCTGGAGTTGGACATCGAGGTCTACAGAAAAATGGGGAAAAAGAAGAACGGATGGCTTAAGAGAAAACCTAGGCGATAAAATTTGAGGAAAAGCTGTTTTATATGAATTTATGATATTTCGCTAAAAATGATGAAGTGTTTTAAGTATTTTTAATTTGTTTTGAGTTTTTTAAGTGGCAAGGGCCGTTCACACCCTTGTCATCTTGTGTTTCTTTGCGATTTTAATAACTCTCAACAAGTGTTTTTTTTGGATAATCTGTCATGAGAAGACTAGTCCTTATGCTATGTCACTAGTGATTTTATAAGAGAGGGAGAGAAATGTTTTTTGATGTAGAATAGGGCTTATAACCATATCGATGCTTCAAAAACTTAAAAAAAATGTAATAATGACTCAGACAATCCCAACCCCATGTCCGTGCAATGACATACGCACACGTCTGGGGCGGGCAACGACATGGTACTTCGGTACTTTCACTTTCGTCGGTCAACAGGGCAATGGTTTTGCTCAGAAGCTCCCCTGTGAAGTACGGGATTGGCGGTCCCGATTTGTCCCAGCTGGTTGCGGTTGTGCTTGTCAAGTCTCGCTGTTAGCAGCGGAAGCGGGAGGCATGACGCTTTGCCGACGCTGGACGAAGTGTGGATGGGAATACTCATCCCTTTTACTGGTTGTGGAGACGGTTTGATGGTGGGCTGCTGTGAGTTTCCTCTGTAGAAGTCTTGCGCCGCTCAGAGTGAGTCAGTCACTTCGGCCCTTGGCAGGGATTGTCCCATGGGTAAGGGTATTGGAACCCTTGCTGCTATGTGCGAGCTCTGGGATGTCGGTATCGTGGGTCGGGCAGAACCTCACCACCCGGCCCAGGTTAAATCTATAGTAGGCGGCAGACTTGGGGGACCCAGGCAGAATCAGTGATCCGCAACACGCCCAACCGTACCTCTGCCCGCACCTTGTGACTTATTGACTGGCAAAAATATAGCCTATGGATACAGCAGCATCCACAACATCCTTGGCAGAAAGTTCACATATAACTACTCGTCTTGGAAAGCCTTTGTATTTGGAAACGCGTCGAAGGAAGAATGAAGGGTTTTATAATATAGAGAAGACGTATCAAACCAAGTTTCGACCGAAAGGAAGTACAATGATACCAAAATATTTGGTTATTAGAAGAAAGAAAGGAGATTTTGGTAAAATCTATTCATTTGTGACAATGATAACTTGATGTATCACAGAAGCCATCAGTTGTCCAGTTAGAAAGACCGCTGTTGGACTATTTCTAGAAATCGTGAACGACGTACAATCATCATGGTTACTTAAAGCTATGAAAATTGGAGTACTAGACGTTGAGGTCACATTGCATGGTACATTAAATATCTCAAAGGGTGTTGTATGTAGAGACTTATTGAACTGCGCCGAAGAGGAAATAGAAAAATAGTTTCATATCCAAGGAGTTGCTGCATGTCAAAGATTGAATACACGATGAAACGGGAAAGTTGTTCCTTTTGCATCGCACATCCTGACCTTCAGTAAACCAAAGTGTCCAGAGAAAATTAAAGCAGGTTTCATAAATTGGATGTATCTTTGATCCTTTTACCGCCTCCAATACGATGCTTTGCATGTCAAAAATTTGGACACACGGTGGCAAAATGTACCAGGAAATAAATCTGCATTTGTGGTGAGCCATTACATCCTGATGATCTATGCAGGGACCCACCTGTATGTGTCAGTTGTCATTGACATCACTCTGTTAGATCCCAAAATTTTCCTACTTACAAGGAATACAAAAAGAAGTCAAGAAATACAAAAGGCAAGCTACTAGAAAGCTAGGAAAATTGTACTCAGCACAATGCCAAAGGTTGCGACATACGCGCAGGTTGCTGCAGTCCGTGTAGTTTCAAAGGACATAATATTTGAAATAGCTCCAGTCCTAGCAAACATGGTCAATCATACCATCAATAAAAAAATGAAGAGATGACCATCAGAAGGAAATAGTCTAAAAGAAGCAAGAAGAAAGCAGAAGTTTCCAAAGAAAAGAATTGAATTCTGTAAAGTCCAAGAATGAGCCTATGATTCGTATTTAAGTGAAGCCAACAGAAGCCAAAACTGAGATAGAGCTTGAACCTACTACATCTAAAGTTAAAATTTAGATAAAAAAAATTCCCAATCAAGGAACTGCAAAACCAGGAATAAAGCTGTTAAAAAACAAATTTAAGCACGGAGAGCAATAAGGGAGAGGACCAAGATTTTAGCTGCTTCACATGCTTTAGCAGGGAAGTGCATCAAATCTTGACTCTGAGCACTACTGACTGCACCATCACAGCAGTATCATCTGATGTTGGGATCCTCTATGGTTTACGTGGAGGATCAGATGATTCCTTCCCCAAGGCCTCAGATACCTTAGAATTTGACATCAAGGCCTTTAGAAAGAAAGAAAAGAGAAGGGGAAAATATGGCCTTAGGGGAATCCTCGCAGGTAAAATTTAAGAAGAGATTGTTTTTGTGTTTCTGCACATGATATTTTTTACGTGTGGTTTTTGATATTCTTTGAAAATTTTTTCGTTAGAAGTCATTTGTGTGTTATTAAGTGGCAAGGACCCTTTACACCCTTGTTATCTTATGTCTGAAAGATTTTTCAAAACATCTTTTTATTTTTATGCGATGCTAAAGTATTTTTGATAGATTTTGACAAAATTTCATAAAAAATGGTTGGAATGTTTTTAAAATAGCAAGGGCCTTTACAACCTTGTTATGTTAGGTTTTTGGGATTTCAATAAACTTTAACAAGTCTATTTTTAGATTCTGTTTTTGCAAGACTACTCCCTGACTTTATTGCTAGTGTTCATTTATAGTAAGGAAATGACATTTTTTTTATTTTTTTTTTGTGGTGGAAAGGGGCTAATGACTATAGGAGTCGATGCTCCTAAAACTTTAACAAGAAAAAATAAATTTAAAAATAATAATACATTTTTGTATTATAGTTTTTTGTATTGTTGTGTTCGTGTTATCATCTTCTTGAGAAGTTCTACATATCACCAACATTATGCATCCATGTTCAGAACCACTGTGCTAGGTGGTAAGTCCTGCCTCTATAATTTCTAAGCCCTGAAACAAACAATAGATTTACATTACTATACGTTGTGAAAAACTGCATAAAACAGTCTCTTAAAGAACAGTAAGAGTTTACCAATTTAACTTTAATTATAAAATAAAAATTTGTCATCCTATTTAAAACTGAAACTGGAAGAATGGTTTCACAAACACAAATTTTACATTTTATAAGAAAATGCAATTTTTGATAACATTTCATCTAGTATTCCAATAAAAAACAAGTTAGTAAATACTGTATTAAATGTAATATAATATAATATTATATATATATATATATATATATATATACATATTATTTATTATATAATAGTACATAACAGTTAAGTATAATGGTGAGTTATATTACAGTCAAATTCAGCCTTATTTGTAATTAATTTCTTTAAAGTATACTTTAGCTGAAAATAGGACAAGTAATGACTAAAAATTCACAGTGGAATACTATTTTTATATCTTCCTAGGTATCTTTGGATGAGATTGATTTTTAGGATTATCAATATTTTGGTAAGAAAAAAGTTCTGAGATTCATGGTTTTTAGAGATGAATGGCCTGTTAAACGGCAGCATTTAATTGTTCTTTAATTTATTTGGAACAATTCAAAAGTGGCTTTAAGTACTACCATCATTAACCACTAATAGATTCCAACAGCAAATAGTGAAACTACACCAAGTACTACACTAAACTTCAGTGGTATGGTAACTATTTCATTAAACGTGGCTTTGATCATTGTCCTTTTTATCATTAGTTCACACCCTTCATTTTCATAGTTTATTTTCTGCTTCTCCTTTACTGTTATGATAATTGATAATCTAACATTTTTCTACTGATTAGAGACATTACATAATGTATTTGCTTGCATATCTTCACAACAGTGAAAGTACTACACTAATCTGTTGTTTTATATTATATAACTCAATCTTTTTTATAGATGGGAATTGCATGTGTGATTGTGAAATAGGAGTTTTTTGCTGCTCTGATGTGATTAAAATAGTTATGATACAAAAGCACCTATTACATTTACTTAATCTGAGGTTAGTGTTGTTCGTCATACAGCCATCCCTATGGTAGAACGAGGTGTTATTTTAGGCTTGAATGTCACCTGCATTTTTTTGGTAGTACTTAGAATCTAATAAACTGTGTAAAAATTACTTAACAAATTAATAATAATATTCAATATTGTGTATCAAAGACGATTGATTGATTTGCATGGCATTTCCGCCACAATCCCATTCGGTCGCCCTAAAGCTTAAGATCAAATGAATGTCTGTGCCACAAACGGCTACTCAGCCTTGAATCAGTTTAACGACCAGTGTCCTAACTAGCTTCTACAGCTAACCTAATTGGGTGAGCGAACTAAACATGGTGCCACACACCACTTGCTTCTTGCCCCACTGCTCACTTGTCATATATTCTAAAATGGATAGGGGCACCCCGCCAACCACCAAAATATATATGACATTCAATAAATTAAATTTATCAAGTCAAGACAGCAATTCGCTGCCATGCCTTGGACGCTGAATGCCAGCAAGCACCTGTCCACCAATATTAAACCGCTTGGAGTTGTAATTGCCTGATGGCCAGCCATAACTATAGGGTAGCTTCCCACAGCAGTGAAGTAGGAATCTTTCACTTAAATAAACTACTGATGCCGTTTGAACAAAGCAACGTCATCAAGGAATACTCACACGGTCCGAAAATGCGGCTCACGCCACATTGACTCGCCGCTTATGAGTGGCCAATTTTCCCCTTGACTTCTAAGTTCCAGGGTGGCCCGAGTTCTAGCCCTCCCAAGAGCTAGGTAGCCGAACATCATATGTTTGTTCGACTACCCAGTCCGTCTGGACTTCCCCGCAGACGCACAGCTCATCAGCTGCCAGGCGGAACCGAAACAAATATTGGTTCAAGTTCTCGTTGTTGGAGAGCATCTGTGCACCCGTTGACCTTAAAAACGAAGGAGAGGCATACCATACCCCCAAGTCCTGTATAGACCTTCCTTTACGTGGACCTTCCTTAGTCGTGGTGTGCCATTCTTGCTGCCATGCATCCATCGCGAAGTTGTAAGGCGCCTCCTCAGGCGGGAAAAGGGCAATTGAACGAAATTTAGAACCGGTGCGTTGTGATCACCGCTCCGCTTCGGTACAGGCTCGGCTTGAAACCGCATCCCAAATACTTCAGTCTCCCTGCGCTTCGCAACTTCCACATGGCCGCCAGAACTTTCACCACTAAATCGATTGGAAGAGCCTTTCCCAATACGGTGGTAGCCTCGTAGATGGTTGTTTTAAAAACACCAGTGCATTCTATTAATGCTCTGCGCTAGGCACTCCTTAAATTCTGAATAAGTGCTCTATTTCTGTCCAACTTATGCGCCCAAACGAATGCAGAATAAAAGGCCATACTTTCAAAGACACCTCGGTACACTTTGAACAAATGACAGTCCTACAGCTCGTAATCCTTCCGGGCAATCCTACTAAGTTTGTGCATCACAGAGATGGCGTCCGCCTCTACTTGCCTAATGTGATTGCTAAACAGCAACTTCTCATCAAACAAAACGCCTAGACACTTATGAACCATAACTCGGCTGATCACACAGCTTTTATACTTAATACTGGGGTTACAACGGTGTGATAATTTGTCTGCACCCTTGAGAAGCATAAACTTCGTCTTGGGCACAGAAATCTTTAAAATCTGAATGCCCATCCACCCCTCTGCGGTTGACAAGGCCGCTTGCGCCCAGTCTTCTAGCTGCGGTAGTGAGTTACCACGAACTAACAGGAGACAGTCATCGGCGAAAGCCTAGGCCATGACACCTCCCGGAAATGTCAGTCCCAAAAATCCGTCGAATACCAGGTTCGAATAAGGGACCGAGTATGGAGCCCTGCGGATTTCCCCTGGTGACGGACTTTTCCACTATTAGGTGCGCATCCTTAAATAGAGCCGTGCGATTAGACAAGTAGTCGCGTACTACGGCCTGCAGGATTACGGAAAAATTGCAGCGTTCTAACTCATAGAGGAGAGAACCACAACACAAGGAAGGAAATACTGCCTCTATATCAATAAACATTGCCAAAACATATCTACAGTCGGCGCTTTCCACCTCGGCAACAGCATTTAAGATGCAATCCTCGGTACCAACCGCTTTCATAAAGTCATACTGGCCTCGATTTAGAAGTGAGTTCATATCGATGCTTTTCCAGAGCCGTTCTACAACCAGCCTTTCAAGCAACTTGCCGATTACCGGCAAGAGGCTGATGGGTCGATAACTGCTGACCTCAATCGGATCCTTTCCTGATTTTAAGAGCACCCTCATCAAAGCCATCTTCCAACAAGTCGGAAACCAACCCCAGCTTAGGCTCCTCAAAAACAGACTGCCAAGCGGCTCCCTTATGACAGGCAGCAGATGATAGAAAATATCCGGATCAAGTTGGTCAATATTCGTTGCCTTTCTCAGTGCCATTCGAGAAACCACACGGTCTATATCTACGGGATCCACAGCCTGTACGTCAGGGAGTGGTGTTCACCCGCCCTAACGCCGACATCTGCTTCACCCTCTGGAGCAGAGTAAACAGAGTATCCAGGAACGCCTGTTAAGTCGCCACAGATGTTAAAGTGTGATCACGACCATCAAACCCGCATCGAACACTGGATAGCAGGTGCAATGGCTTTGGCCGGTAACATGATTTCGCGAGCTGCCAGTGGCTGCGCTGCAACTCGCGCATGGAGTCTTGCCAAAACTTGAGTTTGGCTTCCTTGATGGCATGAACGTACTCATTACGGGTGCGCCGGTAGATCCGCAGACCCTCAGCGCGCATCAATGATAATCCCCGTTAGGGGGCGACTCTGGTATCTTCTCCTAGCAAACCTAACGCTGGCGCGCTGCACGCTAAGGTCAGAAGACCACCACTTTTTCCCAGGTTTCCGCCTGCGTTTAACAGACGGCTCCACGGAAGCAGCGGTCATGACGGCTCTAGGCACTCTCCGATCAGAGGACTGGCCCTACACCTACGGACTGGTCCATTAGCTGAGCCCACCGTAGGATCCTATCGCAGCCAGTCTTGATGGCCCGGCCGAATTGTTCAGCCATCAATTCCACCTCCTCCTTGTGCTCCATGGGCCTCTCCAACCCCTGTAAGGCAGCCGCACTCTCGCGCCGCAGCCTGTGCTTATCCAGGCCCCTAAGGTTCTAGCGACCCGAATCTGGAGCTCTTGGACCGCCACCGTAAGCTATCTCATAGGTTAAAAGCCTATGATCACTCACATTGGCCTCGGGCCAGACAGTCCAACTAATTACTCTCCTAATCAGATCGCCAGTCACCAAGGTGACGACGATGTAACTTTTTCCCAGTTCGGAAGAGAAAGTCGGCAGTTGTTCTGCCTCGTTAAGCAAGTAGAGAGAGGTTCCTGGCTTCAACGAACTGTGCGAGACCAACGCCTCTGAGGTCAGTGAGTTGTGAACCCCAGGCGGAAGACTTGGCGTCAGCGTCCAGAGCAACCAGCACTGATACTCGGGAGACCGTCCAGAATCCGCCTCAACTTCGCCAACAAGTCATCGATACTCCATGCAAGCTGGAAGTATCCCGAAACCAGTACAACATCGAGCGTACCCCTAGTGACTCGCACGACGGTGAATTGCTCGTCAGAAAACTGAGGCACCCAGAAGACACCCAACGTGACCGAGCCGACCACGATCGCAGAGAGCGTACGTTCCCCACAAGAATGAATAACATCAACTTCGTGGAAACCGACCACTCTATCCCCGAAGTATACGGCTCCTGGACCAAGAGGACCTCCAGGTCGTACTCCTCAAGGATTCTCATAGCTTCATTGCTGGCCGCTCGGGAATGGTGCAGGTTTAACTACCCCAGGCGCAAGCGTTCAATATGGTGACGGCCGTCCTTGAAAGCTTCCCCCAATTCAGGAGTCACCGTAAGCACGATCACGATCACCGTATTATGCATGATCTTCGCCCGGGCTATGTCGTGCGACCTGCATTGCTCGCCTCCGACACGGTGTCCGGCATCAAATCCTTTCACCAAGGCACAAGGAGCGCACTTTGCAGGCGCGGTCTTACTAGAGCAATTAACTGCCCTGTGCCCTGCAAGGGCGCAATGACCACACTTCTCCGACTGTGCTCTACAGCGGAGAGAGGTGTGACCAAAGCCTTGACATTTGAAGCACCGGGGTACTTCTGTATGGTCAAAGACCCTGCAAGAGGTCCACCCAAGGAGTAGCCTGCCACCGGCCACCAAGACCTACCGAATTTTAGGCAAGGTCTCAATCACCCAGTGGCTCTTTGAGGGTTGCTTCCGCCCCAACTGCCGGACCATCCTAGTCGCCTTGAGGAAGTCCTCGGCAACCATATGCAACACTGGATTTTGGCTATGTATCGCCTTGAGATTTCGCGCTCATCTACCCTCGTTGCCTTTTGTAAATCATACACCAATAGTTGAGGCCTCCGCTCGGCCAGCAACTGAGACTTCAGCTCTTTCTTCTGCAGAACGTTGGCCTCCAGCAGCCGCTTCGCCTGCTGCTCACTTACGACCTCCAGGACCACCCCATGGTCCCTTGTTTTCGTGACCCAGGAGATCTGGAACCTTTCTCTCCGCGGATCCAGGACCTTCTTCAGTGTCAACTCCGTCATCGTAAACGAAGCCCCCGGACCAGGCATTACTAGGACCATCTTGACGGTCATCCGCTTAATTTTGTTAGCCGACGCCTGAACTGGTGGCGGGGGGCTAACCCACTTAGGCCCAGGTGCGGCTATTATTACAGCGAAGGAGACAGGCTTTTTCATCTTCTCTTTCACCCGTTTTAAAGATGTGTGGATCTTGCCATGGACCCTCCGGTTTACCGGTTTGAAGTCCCTAAGTCCTCCCACCACCTGGTCCACCTTGCCTGATAGTCGATCAACGACCGAATCTAGGGCTCGGTTAGCACCATGGAGGCCCTCAAATTTCAATGCCAGCTCAGAAATCGTCAAGGCACACTCAGAAAGGTACGAGTCGACTAACTGTCGAAACTCGACCAAAATGCGTGAATTCTTCTTGGAGGATATTTTGGCCCAAGCGGACCTCATAGGAATCCGCCCGATCCCTTCAGATCCCGAGCTAGACCTCTGCAAAGGAGGCTTCGCCCTGGAATTCTCCAGGACAGAGCCGACCACCTCACCGCTGTGCTCCGCTACCTTCGACTTCGCAGGGAGCTGCCTGTCAGCCTTGGCTCGTCTTCCACTGCCTTGCTCTCCCTGCATGGATATACCGACCGAAGTCTTCCCCGCACAGTTCGACGTAGAGGTATTGGCAGGATTTTTCGTGCAATCCGCCGGAGCACGAGAGGGTAGGACCTCCTCCCTCCTGGAGACCTCCGTGACGTCCTTAGAGGACCGTGGCCTCGGCGGAGACCTGCCCAGTGACCTTTTCAGCAGAAAGGGATCACTGGTAACCAAGTCCTTGGCTAAACCAATCAATTCCTCGAGGCAGTCTCCCCCCGGATTGCTCCATAGCAGCTTACCAACGACAAAATACACCAACTGCACTGCCAGGCACTACAGCTGCAGTTTGAAAGAATCCTATCACCTATCACAAAACAGGTGAGCGTTTGGCTTAGTTATTCCGAACAAGACCCCCTGTCCTTACGCAACCCCGCTTGAAACTGTCAAAGCTTAAAAGCTCCTACTATAGACCAGCGGCCAGGTCGGAGCGAAATGGCTTCCCGAACCTGCCAGAGGATCTGAAACTTTCCTTGGCCTCCCGAACAATGAAGATGGTCCCCATATCTTCATTCTTTGTGTGTTGGTGGGACACCAACACACAAAGAAAACGTCCTTATTTAGCCAACGGTGGCCCTCCTGCAACACACTACGTCGCTGTTCCGTATAACACCTCGCAGCAACGCAGGTTGACTAACTGCCACCGATCGTTGTACAGCCCCGACGGCGTGTACGTAGAACACTGTTCTTGCAGAAAATCGCACCGGTATTACAAAACAAGTTTACAGTACGGGTCCATAGGCCCAGAAGCTATCAAAGATCGCTTGTATCAAAGATATTAGTTTATGTTTGAAATCAGTGAGACACTACCAAAAATGTTTCTTTTTTTTAAATCACTCAATAAATATGAAACTACCTAAAGTAGTTTTTGTCTATTGAAATAAAAACGCAAAAGCCAAAGATTTCCTTCATGTTGTAAAGATTTCACAACGCTTTCAACAGTGGTGTGCTTAAGTTCAAATTAGTCCCCGGGTCAGTGTTCTGTTTCGTCTCTTCTGAATCCTTTCGGAAGAATTTTTAATATAAAAATTATGATCTAAATTATATTTAAAGATGCTTATAGAAGTTTTGCAATTCACGACTATTGTCACAGCACAAAAAAAATTATACTCTTTTTAGATTCTACACAAACATTATACAAATCATTCTAAACTGTTATACAAACTGTTTAATAACAGTTATTGAAAACTGTTTTGTAAACTATTGTATAAAAACCTGTTTTGTAAAGGATATATTGTTATAAATCCGAACAAAGAATATATCCGTACGTAGAAATCTACGGACTACTTTCAGATGTAACTGGGATTTTAGATCATAACTTTATCTAGGAAAAAATGATGTTGTTAATCTAGATTCTAGAATTACGTTCTTGCCTCCATTTTAGTTCATTTTAATTCAAGCAATATAACTCAACGAAAATGTTAAGTAATTAAAATAAGTAGAATACAAGAAGAATGAATTAAATTTAAAAAGCTAACAAAAACGCTACACAGATCAATAATTAATACACTTAAATTTCTTTTTAAATTCGGCGGCAAATTACGACTACTATATTAAACTAACTGTTAGTTTGGCGGCGGCTTCAAAAAGTCAACAAATAAAGGATTAAAGAAAAATTATTTAAAGGATTTATTGCTGTGTTTTGAAGTCGATTTTATTTTTTTAAAGGTTAATCTGTTTTACATTAAACAATGAAGAGACCTAAAAAAATTTGCAAGTATGAAAAAAGTCTGCGTTTTACAAGAAACGCGGGGGCCGAGAAACTTGAGTTTCATAAAAAAAATAAAAGGAATGCAAGTAAAGTAATATAAAAAGAATACTATCGAACGTAAACTACGACTCGCTGTACGTGGAGATAAATATACTTTTTCATCTCAAGTTTTCCAGCTCAAAAAATGAAACATATCTTCAGATCGTCTATGTAGACAGTATAATTCTTTATTTAAAAAATTCTCTTCTGTTCATTGTCCGAAAAAAATTTGTATATACGATAAAAATCGGTCCATCGTGTGAAAAATAAGGCTTGAAGGTGTAACATACACATGCGTGTGGAATTGAGCTATCTGGGACGTATGATTTGAAAAATTTTTTATCTTTAATATTTCATTTGGTTTTCTTTAGCTTTTCCTTAAGATCCTATTTTACTGTAAAATTATTTACGCCTTTATTAATTCTGAAGAAATCGTGAAAAAAGTAAAAAGAGGCGTAGAAGAATGGAATCATTACTGAAATTTTATGTTATTTATCAAATACATCATATTCCATATTCAAAGTAAACTCTTTAAATAGTTTTACGACAAATAGTTTGAAGATTGTTGAAAAAATGTTCAACCTCCATAAATTTTTTGCACGGCGATAAACATGTAATTCAAGAAGAATGTGTTAAAAGCGATATTACAGTTGTAAGTAAATAATAAATGATTCCGACACAGTAAAGCTCTTTGAACTTTTACCGGCAAACGTGCTTAGGAAATAAAGTTAAAGTTTTCAAAAAGAAGCTCGGTTCTACGAGTAGATTGAATGCGCTTCATTCCCTTATAACGATCCATTACATTAAAACCTCTCGGCTTTCACTTTAGAGCAATTCCTACTACTAAGTCGGAGCAAACTTTTTATACACTATTGCAGGAAGTTAATTTTTTTTTTGCGTATGGCTGTTAGCAATCGGAAGTCTTCAAAAGAAAATTTGTTTTCCTTTTGATTCGTGCTGGAAATCGAAGCCAGCACTTAGGTTTAGGATTCAGCAGATAACAAACATTCAGCAGTTAAACAAACTGAATCGTGTAATTGATGCAGTCGTTGAAAGAACGAGATATTCTTTCATTGCTGTCGATGCTACTTAAAATTACAATTACTAGAAACGTATTTTTGAGCGTAGAAAATATTTTAACTCAAACTGTCATATTAATAAACAGTTTAACTAACTGCTTCGTAGGAGCAGAATGTTAAATTAAACTAATACATTTCACATATTCATAAAACTGGGATTTGTATTTTTCTCATAGTACTATATTTTCTCATAGTACATTTTACAAATTATTTATTACTTTACATATTTTTACATTTTAACAAAATGGAACGATTAATGAAAGGGAAAAGTAGGCTCTCTAAACAGTTTTTAAAACAAGTTTCAAGCGCTTCAACTGCCAGGAGGCATCAGGCACTATTAACTGAATAGCATGAAGTAGATGTGAATCCCAAATCGTTTAAACTTCATTATCTAAGGTATCCGGCTTGTTAAACATGGCTTTAGCGCCATGAAACTCTTTAATTTTCAAACTCCTTTTACCTGATGGTGTTGAATCAACCAGGTGTTGCCAAACGTTTTAGTTGTAAACTTTGTGGTTTGGCGACTTAAGACCAAATTTAAAAAAATCTCATGTGGACACCATATGACTTCCTAGTACGCCTATTAAATTGCATATACACATTTTTTTCTGCACTTCATTTAAACTTATTTCATTTGAAAATGAGATACGATCATCCAATTCTTTAATAAAGTGGACAGTTACCCAATTGCAGAAATATTAGTTTTTATTAACATCAAATTTTTGTACCGTTATTAATTCAACAATCTTACATGAAATATTAAGATAGAGTAAAAGTCCCTTTATTACTCATATTACTAGATCAGTATTATTCGTATCTTCATGAGTTGCTGACTGAAAAAAGTTTTAGATTTCTGGAGTGTCGTGTAAAAAAAAGTTAATAATAATTAAACTACTCAGTTTAGTGAACTCCTTTATACTGGTTACAAATGCTAATTTCGACCTAAAGGTGTAAAATATCCAGTTTTTATTGTTGAATTATTTGGTGAATAATCAAAAATGAAAAAGACACAATCATACAGGAAAAAAAGACAACACGAAGAAATATATCTCAAAAAACGACAAGAAGATAAATATGAAGGGGAAGAAAATGTTAAGAACAAGGGAAGAATAAAAAAATTAAGAGAAGATGATAAATATAAAGTGGAAGAAAACGTTAAGATCAAGGAAAGAATAAAAAGATTAAGAGAGGATAATGAATATAAGAGAGAGAAAATTTGAAAACTAGAAAACGTGTACACGAATTAAAATCAGAAGAATAGTATTAATAATAATTATTAAACCAAAGAGCGATTAAATGATAGGCAACAAAAAAAAAATAAACGAAATGATGATCAACTCCGACTTAGGGAAAATATTGTCCGACAATATCAGAGGAGTAATTAACTGAAACGTAAGAATTGTTAGCAATTTATTAAAGATCAGGCATGTATGCTTCAGTGTATATGTTTTTCTTGTGAGGGTCTATTTTTCAGTTACTCTGTAGTTAACTTTAATGTAGATAAACTTAAACAGAAATTCCAGAATAATTAAATAAAATTAAACTAGAAAATTCAAAAATAATACGATTTTAAATTATAATTCTCAATGAATATTAAATAATCGGTCGTTTCACCAAATCTATTACATATACATATATGTAATGCCTATTAAATTACATTTATACATTTTTAAAACTATACCATTTTTTTTTATCATTGAATTATTATTTATTGTAATTTTTTTACAATTACGGGTTAATAATTATTAAATCAATATATTTAAATTAAAAAAGAAAGAAAAGTTAAAAAAAAGCAGATGAAGTCTATTCGAGCCGATGTGCTTTCCCTTTAAGACCCAGATATTTCATTAATTAAAATTTTTATTTTAATTTTGATTGCAATCAAAAAGAGAAGTACAGAACTAGATGGTACAATAGTGCTAAATCCAAAATTTCAACATCCTACGGCTAATCATTTTTTATTTATGCGAGATACATACGCACACACATAGGTACGTATGTGCAAAATGGATTCAGGGCTGGTCAAAATGGATATTTCCGTTGAAATATGAAAACCAAGATGTTTCGCGATCACAATAAGTTGAAAAAAAAGAAAAATTAAAAAAAGTTAAAAAAAGAAAAAAGGAAATGAAATCTGAAGACCGAATTTTACGCGATCACAATACTTCCTTTACTTCGTACAATGAAGTAAAAAACTCTTTTTATTAATATGTAAAAATCTTTAATTAGTAATCTTTTCACTTCACCAATATAATCTTAAACTATAAGTCTAAAAGGAAAAATCATGAAAATAAATAAACATTAATGAGATGATCGTAAGATTATGAAAATTTAAGAAGTTAAATTTCTGATTAAGAACAAAAACAAAATAAGCAAATAATAAGCATTAGTGGGATATAATTCCACTTAAAAAAGTCCTAGAAAGTCAACAAATCTCCGCTCTTCATAATGTAACGAAGGAGCAGGAGGAAGACCAACAAAGGTTGAAACGAATGAGCAATACTGTTAAAGACAATTCCAGGAGGACGGTAATTTATGAGGAATTGTACAACTGCAAGGCCAACGGCCAACAGAAATGAAAAGAGATTGCTTAAACAATTACAATAGCTTAATAGTATAAATAAAATGTATGTTTTATAAAGTAGCGCTCCGTTGTTCATGTATCAGATGGTAAACACAAAAGTCTTATCGTAAAATAAACTTAAAAAATTTAATGTACATAATCGTTAAATACGAAACTATTATTAAAAAAAGAAAAACAATATATTTTAACAATTTTCAGCATCAAGCAGACCCTAAACTATATTAACGTAATAATAATAATAATAATAATAATAATAATAATAATAATAATTTTTTTATTTTATTTGCTTTGTTTGTGCAACAGAACAGTTATACAAAACCTTTGTATGTTGCACAATATCACATAAAGTCACAAAACAACAGCCTCAAGTCAGCAACCCACATACAAATTAAAAATACAATATTCAAAACACAATAATAATAAGAATAAAAATAATAATAACAATTATACAGTCAAATACAAAAAAAAAAAAAATAATAATAATAATTCTTGATAAATAAAGCGAAAAATAAGAAATTTTAACGGTCGTTCAAAGTATGGAATTAGTTTAGGCCAAGTTGAAACTTTTCATAGAGTAGAGTTTTGCCTGTTTTTTCTATCCATAGTTAAAGCGCTAGTATCTTAATCGGGGTTTTAGTATTGCGCTCCTATTGGTAGAACGCGGAACTAAAGTTGGACATAACTATTTGCAGTCAGCATGCATCTCGCGCCCTCATCACTGCTTCTTATGCTGTTGACAGTTCTAATTCCAGGTAAATATCGCTCATAACCACACTTTCGTTTATTGTTTAATGATCCGAACGCGGCCGAACTTAAATCAGTTTTGTGTAATACGTTTTTTAAATTTGAACTAACAGTCCGTAACATTAATTTTACTGTATTTTAACAGAAATGTTATATTTAACAAAAAAAGAAAACAATTGTATGGAATTAGTAATTTAAAAAAAATTCAATTTTGTTTTAAAAAAAAAAATCAAATTAACAGGCTAAAATACATATATATATTGATTATGTATTTTAGATCCTAATTTTCATAAGAAAATAAATAAAATAAGCCACACCATGATTTTCATTAAATAGGCAGGTAGAAAAATCTTAAGTTTTGAAAACACCTATAAAATATCTTAACATTCCAAAAATAATATGCTAAAAAAAATCTAGTCGTAACTCAAGTTGAAGAATCATCACTTTGTTCAAATACTTTATTAGAACGTTTCGAAGTTACGGAAAGCTGAAACTTAGGACATCGATTACTGTTGGTAATTTTTACTCCCTAGATTATTATTATAATTATCTTTTTTATTCCATCAGAAAAACAGTTTATTTTTTTATTAAATGAAATTCGATTTACTTTATTCTGTAATTTTTTTAAGGTAAGTCAGAAAGATGTCTATTAAATTTTTTTCTTTTTGTTTTAATACAAATTTTTTCGTACTTAATTAATTTTAACATTAGATCAGAAACATTTTTTGTGTGTAACTAAATGGGTTTCGATTCTGAGTCAAGTTCCAGACACTTAGTAAATAATTAAAAATAAAATAAAAACAAATATTGTTTCTTTAATAAAAAATTTACTTGCTGGAATTGACACAACTCAATTAAATTAATATTTATTAAACAAATATCTAGTTTCAAATCTTGAAAATAAGCCTATAGATTCCTATATCTTTATTTATAAAAAGAAATTATCATGAAAGAAGTTATCTCTAAATCGATTAAATAATAAAATTAGTTTATAATCACCAGTTCTATAACATATTAATGGCCACTGTAATAAAGTTTTTATTCTTTTTAATATTTATTAGTAATCTATATTAAAAAAAAAAGTTTGCATATCCTCGCTCGGTAATTTTATTATTACTACCCAAAACCGAGCAGAATCGTATCTATATTTTGAAAATTAAGAAAACTTTGACAACATTTTGCTACAAAACTTTCTTTCAAAATAAACCGATTATATAAATATCTAAAAAAGAGATTACTATATTACATATTTTGGGCTTGCGATGTACTAATCGACTAGCAAAAAATAGCTCTATACTTCTGAAAAAAAAGAAAAAAAGATTAAATATTATTAAAGCTAGAAAATAAATAATAACTAAGTAGCCGATTGTAATTCAAGTGCATAAGCATTTATAATTGTAGTATAAATTCCGAGCTACATTTAAAGGAAAATCCTAACATTTGTCGAAGCGGAAGCAGTAGAGATAAATCTAAATTACGTGATACATCATTAGCGTAGCCTGATAATAAGGGTATTACTATTTTAGGGTACCAAAAGTAGCAAGATACTGAGTTTGTAGTTTTGTAGTATTTCTTCTGTGTACAACTTCAGATCCGCTGACAAGCGAAACCTTTTTGGATGGTGGAACGTTCTTAAAGTCAATTTGATGTAAAAAACATTAAGGTTATTTGCGAAATGATTATTACCAATATCAGTAAGTCATTAGAAATTAATTAATTCGTTTCTTTTTAAATCCCTCAGTAATTAGGTAAGATGATAACGTAATTAAAAATATACATAAATTTAATAAATTCTTGAAAAAAAATTAAATTAAATTATGCATTTTTAATATTTTATTTTGAATAATAGATTAAACACCACTACATATAAACGAAATAAAATAAAATAAAAATAGGGTTTTGTTACATGAAACTTTGATTATTTTAAATTTGATATATATTTCTATTTGTTTATTGGTGGGAGTGAGGTAGGAGGTAAGATTACATTTAACTGTCTCTTGTTTTTGACATAATCAAACGTTATTTAGTAGCAACAAAGCAATTAAGATTAAATACTGTAGATACGATGTTTATAGAAGAAAATGACTTCTAAATATACATATATTTTTTTATTTTCATATTTTTTAATTAATTTTTAATCGGCTCTTAAAGTTAAGGCCTTAGTAGAATTTGAACTTTCTAGAACCTTCAAAATAAGCGCCATTTTAAAGAATGTAAAAGCTGGGAAAAAGTCTAATTTTTGACATCTCGTTAAAAATCCTAAGATCTCTCGTTTATAATTCAGTCGGGTTAAGGAAAAAAATTAAATTTTAGCCGCATTAAAAAATTCATTAAATCAGGAAATCCTATTTTTAGTGAGGACAAAGAGGAAAGAAAACGGCAATTATAAAGACCAATCTTATATCTTGTCACATAATTATATATATAAACTAAAAGGTCTCTGTATTTTATGTAGGTTTGATAAGATACCATAGAAAAGGATTTATTATGAAATTATTCATCTATTCAGTGTAGTTTTAGTATTGATTTTATCTATTCTCACAATTTTTTTGGTCGCCTGCCTCTTCTCTATGTTTTTTTTTAATTTTTTCTATTCGTCATATATTGAAAAATTCAAGAACAAATCTTAAAGTTCATATAATTTGCTAAAATGTTTGCCTTTATGTTATTATGAAACTGTTAGGTATGAATTCCTTAATTTTTTGATGAATTAAAGGATTTTGAATTCCTCGGTCAGCGTGTATTTTCTTAAGAAATTTTATAATTATAAAAGTTAATTTAAAAAATATTACGATGTGTTATGTGTAGAAAATAATCTAAGATTAATCTTCTTCGGACTCGGTTAAAAAAATGTTACAAGAAATTTGCCTGCGAATAAGTTTTCTGTTTTCACAAACTTTTATTCCAGATATTATGGGTCCAAGCGGGAAGGACATCTCGTTAAAAATCCAGAAACACAAACAAATATCTAGTTAAAAAATATCTCATTGTTGGATTACAACCGAATGAACTGTCTGATACTTTCTGAAGGTTACTGATAGCAGCATACTATGTAAATGAAAGTATCATATTGTTTAATTATTACAAACGATAATACTTAATTTCGATCACCTAATGCTTCGACCGAATTTTCTAGTCTTAGATGCGTTAAAAATGTACTTAAATATGTAAATTTATTAAAATAAGCAAGCCATTTTCTTTTTAACACCTTTTAAAACCTTCTAAAGAGGTTCCTTACTTCCCTCGAATCGAGGAATGTTTTTCGTTTCGTTATTCGTTCAAATATTTAGTTTTCAAAGATTTAAATTTATGACCATAATATTTGTAAATTACATTCAAAACCGTTTTCATGCCTTTTTTTTGTTTCAGTTTAGTCCCAGACTATTCTGTAATATAATTGTATTCTGTATCAGTTATTTAATTTGTGTGATAGAATTATTTAATAAACACGATTTTCTACAAATACAGTAATTTGACAAGTAACTTAGATTCACAAATGTCTAAGCAAATACTTTGTAGGTTGTAAGTAAAAAAAATATAAATCAAAACATGTGAATGTTAGAAATTATTACTTATTGTCATGGTTAAACGTTTTATTACATATAAAAACTGTGGTCTCCTATTATTCCACAAACAGAGCTAACAGTTATTAAGTTATTAATAATAATTGCTGTAGTAATTTTAAATTATAATTTTGGTGAGTTATTATAGCATACACACCGTATATATATACGGATATCCCTAATAGAACCAAGAAAAATACGTATATTTTCTAAACTTATTCATATTAGATAAAATGTTAAACAATTAGAATCGCTAAGTTAATCTAATATCGTAGATATAAAAATACACAGATCTATTAAACTTACAAGAATTCACATGAAACGAAGAAAAATAAATTCTATAACAGCGTATGAATTTTTGAGGTTTTGTTGAAAGAAAATAAAGATTTAACGAAATATAATTCAATAATTTTGCAAATGTACAGTAAAACAAAACTTTTATATAAAATCGAAGGATTACAGCTTAAAACTGTTTAGACAATGTTAAAACTCTAGTTTATTAGTTGAAGAAAAAAAACATATTTTTTGTTTTGCTGAAAAATAAACAGTTTTATTTTCAAATCTTATCGGATCAAACTCATTGTACTTACCAAAATACGAACAACATTTATGAAAACAAGACTCATATACGGGAAGTTTTATTACGAAGAGGTTTAAAGGAGAGACCATATGAAAATTTAAATTTCGATTTTTCAGTTAACTGAAACTCTCGATTAACTTATTTATCTGATTTCTTAACAGGTAAATTATTTTTATAGTTATCTAAATTATATGAATAAGTTGCGCGTAGATAAATGCATCTTGTGAAGATATGGTAAGATTTAGCTCTTGAGAGACTGAACCGATTTTCGTGAAATCGGTTCAGTTTCTCAGAAGCTACATTGTGGAAAAATTATGACTATAATTAAAAAACTGTTCTCCGCTGGACTTTAGGACAAAAGGTCAAGGACTGTTGAAAAATCTTTTGGACTTCATTTTATCCGCCTCAGTAAAATGTACTTACTGCTTCCCTGGAGTTAGGTGATATTTTTCCGGCCAGATATTCTTTCCACCACCTACTGAAGGGAATGAAGTATAAATGAATTATTTTTTAACGAGGATGAAAGTCCATACTTGAACCCGAAAACTTCTGAATGAAAACCAAGACGCTTTTATTCTACCCAGGAGATTAGCAACCAATTTAATTGACGTACTTTACTTTTTTCCTTAAAATGAATTAGTTTTATATAAATTACTGTTAAGCACCTTTTTTCGCCAGTAAAATTCTAATATGTCAAAATCTAAAAAAATTATAAAAAACCCTACTTTCCTTAAAAGAAAAATTGGCATTTGTCATTTTTAGTTTGATTACTACTAAACTAGCCATTAAAAAGTGACAAAATTTCGTACGTATATTTTTTTAATTTCATGAAGGAAAGTTAATAAAAGTATATTTTCGTTTATAAGATGAAATATCACCCGACTTTTTAAAAAAATTCCAGTTAATATTCGAACTGAAATTCATGTTGCCAGAAACTTTCATCCGTAAGTGATTTATACTACATGCGGTAAATGAAATGAGACCCACCGGGTTGGTCTATGGGTGAACTCGTCATCGCAGATCAGGTGATTTCGAAGTCGAGAGCTCTAAGGTTCAAATCCTAGTAAAGGCAGTTACTTTTATACAAATTTGAATACTAGACCGTGGATATCGGCGTTCTTTGATGGTTGGATTTTAATTAACCATACATCTCAGGAATGGTCGACTCGAGACTGTACAAGACTTACACTTCATTCACATTCATACGTATCATCCTCTGAAGTAATACCTTACGGTGGTTCCGGAGGCTAAACAGAAAATGCAGAAGGGGTAAATAAAGTGAAGTAACCGAATTCATTTTCAGTCGAAGAATAAACTGAGATCCTATGAACCGTTTATGAACGGCGAGATTGAAAACGTCGTCGGTGAAAATTTTTACCATTTGGAAAGGTTTTTCATAATTCTTGATCTGCTCTTTGAGATTTGTGCCAGTTTTTAAAGATAATATAAAATCAGAAAATTAATCACAAGCCCCTTGGATGTGATGAAAGCTATTTTATTTGGGAAGAGGAAGAAAAGCTTTGAATTCTTTTAGTCTTACCGGTTTTAAAATTATTGTTTTAATATTTAAATGTTTTAAATATATTTAAATTGTAATCCGTTGCAGTATTCTCCAAAATTTCAGTAAGAAGTTGAAATATTATTTAATTAAAAAACTTTATTTTGAAGTAAATCATAAACTATAAGAATTTTATGTTGACTTCTTTAGCATTTTCATCTTCAATAAATATTTATTTATTGTATTATTAAACATTCGGAAAAATCCTTCTTTTATTTATTAATTATTTTTACTGATTTATTTTACGGTTAATTTCTTTTTTTATATTATATTATGTAAAATTAAGTTGTAATTATTGTATCTGCTTATATTGTTATATTTTATGATTATTATATTTATTTATTTTCTTAATTTATATTTTTATAATCATATTATATAATGATCCCATCGGGCTGGGCTAGTCTAGATGCTCGTCGTTGGAAATCGGTTGTTTAACAGCTGATTTTCAAAGTCAAATGTTCTGAGATTCAAATCCTAGTAAAAGTTAGCTGCTTTTGAAGGGATTTGAATACCAGACAGTGAACAGTGGTCCGCCTGAGTCTGCACAAGACTACAACTCATTTACATGACATCCTCATCCCATTGAGCCATGGGGGGGGGGTTGTTTATTGTTCACTAATTGGACTTTCCCTAATTAAATATATTTTTTGAATCTGATTCCTATGAAACATATGTCTGTGTGTGTGCGCGCGCGCGCACGTATGTATGAAATCTCATTTACTTAATATCTCCGGAACAGATCCCTCTTTCATGAAAATTCATATACGAGTGACTAGTGGACGCTGATGACTAGCTGCCATGAAATTTATGAAAAAAAAAAAAATAATAAAGTTATTATCTGATTTTGAGATGGTTATATTTGAAAGGGTTTGTTTTTTTAAAAGTATTTTACTTGTTAATGTTACCAAAAATATTATCATTTGTGATAAATGTTTATATAAAACATACCTGTGGAAGTTAAAATTAAAACAATTTAAAAATATCTACACAAGCATCTTCAACTTTAAAATGATGATTTATTAATTTTTTTATCTTTTTAACTCATCTATCGATTTCCGATCGTTTTTTAAAAATTATTTTGTAAACGGGGCGTTTATACATAGAGTTAGAAGTAGTTAAAAATTAATTAACACTTACAAATTGAAGTATTAAATTTGCGTTTTATTAACCATTTCATTATTTTTCTACTAAATTAGCGGTCATTATGGTGGGAAGTTTTTTCATACCTTATCAGAGATTTATGTGATTTAGAGAAAAGTTGTACTGTACAAAGTTTTAAAACGTTTTTACTGTCTCAGCTCATCAAATTTAACTTCAGTTATTATTATAAGTAGATTATTATTACACATAAACAATGAATATTTATTCACCTTTATTAATTTCTTTTATTTTTATTTTTTTAACTATTATTTATCGTTGGGTGTTGCACTTTTACAGTTATATTAATCTTGTACCTTTGAAAGATACCCTTCAACATCGCTGATAATGCAAATATTAAATTATATTATCAAATTACAACATTTTTATCCTTTTTTTTTTGTAATTTTTAATATACATACATATTTTGGCGGTTTTTTTTAATTTCTACAAAATAGAATAATTATATCCTTGGGATATAGTATTTTATAATGCTAACATTTGGTGATATTAGTCACACTTAAAAAGAACGGGAAGATAAACCACATATTACTTTATTATTAAGGAGAATTACATCCTGGTTACACATTAATTTATATTAGTATAATGGCTTGGTTAGACAAAAATATTGGTATAAAAAAAATCACTGCTCCGGGAAAAGTAAGTACTTTATACTGTATATCTTTAAATTTTATTGAATAATAATATCAAAAAAAAGCATTAAATACTTTTATTTTAGAGGTTTTCAAAATAAGAGATTGGCAATGCGAATGAAAACTTCAAATCTCTTGATTAAGATTCATTAAAGTTTTCAAAACTAATAAAAAGATTTTAAACTACCGATCGATTTATATATTAGACAGATAACACTAAATTTAATTAGCAGTATTATTCTGCTTAAGTTATTTTAAGTTACCAATAAGATTTTAATTTTATCGATTAGAGATAATATTGTAAAGTTTTTTAAATAAAAATGAGACTCACTTTCTCCACACAGAAATGTGTAGAAATGGTCGCTTTGTCATATTACAATACGGGGAATTATTGAAGAACTGCAGGGTTATTTCTGTAAATCCTTGTAGATAGATCATAAACAAAAAACTGAGAAAAATGCGGTCCAACAGTTCTTTTAGAATAGGATGTAGAATAAAAAAAACGCTGAGGCAGATCGAAAAACTGATGTTATTTGTTGTATTTTCTAAATTATTTTATCGGCGCGTGCTGTTAAAGGATGAAGCTAAAAAAAATCACTTCACGAGATATTGCTGGAGGAAAAAATGCACCTTTGTGAAGTTAAAGTAGTGGAGAAGGTTCAAGCAAGAGTTAAACAATAAATAACTGACTTTTTACGCTGGCTGTAGACAGTTTACGGAAGACAAGAATTTTGGCAAACAATAAATATTTTTTGATTATTCGAATTCTTTCAAACGCGGGCGAGTAAATTGGAGTAAATTGGAGCTACGAAAATCTAAGAGTAATAATTGACGGTCATCATCAACTTATTTAAAACTTCATGTTTGGTGTCCCTCTGGGATAATGTCATAGGCCATGTTTTATTGAGAAGAACCTATTAAGAGAGGTACTTAACAAATTGTATTTGAAGAAGTAACCACCTCATAAACTTAATGAAAATCTGACCTAAATCATTTTAGGTCAGATTTGTAAGTACTACGGGTAAAGCCCACCATAAATGTTAGATGGTGCGCCTTGCCCGTACTGCTCAAGCGTAAAGCCGTAAACAAAGTATAAATTTGAAAAATTCTGAACGAATGAATAATTCGGCGACGATCGGGTAGGAACTTGGTTCAGTATAGCGATCGTAACGCTCTTTGCTTTTAATTACTCGACTTTATTCTTTAGGACACCTTAAAAATACCGTTTTTCTAGCTGAAATATTTGTTGATCTTTTTGCGAATAGTAAACGATGTTAGACCAGTGATTCTCAACCGTTTCAGCTCCACCACCTCCAAAAAGTAAAAAATATATATAATGAAACTTTGTGGCCTCCAGCCCCAGCCTAATGAAACCTAGTTAAAACTATTTAGCTGCAGTGACAGCAACGAAAATGAACATAAACGTATGAAGTGTACACACATTACAAATTTACAGGTCCTAACTTGATGTATACGTGCTCCCTGTAATTTTGTCTGCTTGCGTAATATTCGCTGTGACAGCATCAAGTTCAAACATTCATATGATAACGTTTGAACACGTCGTGCTCTCAGCTGCATGAAAGAGGTGTAATGGAATGCAGAACGTCAATTTAGTTTCAAATGCAAAGCGTGCGTCTAGTGTCTTTATTTAGGTTTTTAAAATCATAGTTTCATTGAAAATAATAACTGAGGTTTCGGTTTTTTAGTGTGCGGTCAAACTGTGTAACTGTTTGTTTTTTCAATTAAATCCCTATGCTAAAATGGAAAGATTTGAACAAACGAAGTGGGCCTCAACATCCTGGGAATCAATGGGTAAAAAGACAAGATTATACAATGACCCCAGTGGAGGAAGACACCTGCCTTGTGGCGATCCCGGTCGCCACACCACTTCCTCTATTCATAGCCCTGATGGACTTTACTGGAGACCATCTTTCAGATGGCCTTTAAACTCGATAACACAACACAGCCATTACTTTGGCCGCTTCAGAATGCCACTGACGCAAATACCTCGGCAGACATTTCCATCATTCTATTTACACAACTTACTACCGCTTTCGTTTGCTCTTCCAATCACGACTACCTACCGTGACCTACAATCCTCAAATGTTAAATTAACCGTTTCGCGGAAGCGCGATAACCGCGCCTTCTCTTTCTATATCTAACTTCAAATTAGACTATGCACTCAGATCATTGCTTGATCTTTAAATACCAATAATAATACCCTCATACCGACAAAACAAGTGTTGATCGCAACAACGACGATTTTGTCCTACAATTCAATTTATTCAAAAGTCCTCTTGATTTACTTAAAAATCAAGAAACAGATTCACATATTTAATAAATCTCTAACGAAAACTTCCCTATCGCTCTCTGCTCTGGTCCGCTTTCGGGAACGAGGTAAATACCTACACCCTCCCACACCGCAGTTCCATCAGAGAGTTCTCCACACATCCATTCTCATCCTAGCAGTGAATATCTCAGTTAACCGCAGCCAGATGCCAAAACGCCTATCTTGGAGAAGTTAACAACCAGAGCCTCTAACCCGCTGGTTGCCATTCTATCAATACATCTATAACAGCAACCCTTTCACCTATCCTCCACAGGGCTAAAAATCTAAGGAAGCTTGCAACTACGTTCCATTCTGTTTCGGTTTTCCAATTAACTTGCGATCAAAACCAGATTTGATGCTCGCAAGGTCTCTAGCTACTTTTGTACGTTCAGCTTCGTACCTAGACATATAAGACATGGCGCACATCACCAATGGCCATACACTCCAGACACAAGCCTGAATTAATCAAACCAAATCTGGCCAACCTATCTCAAAAAGCACATGTCCAGAAAGAAACTGTGTAATATGCCGATTGGGAGAAATCCACCTAACTATCTGAATATTTCTCACATACAGAGAAATACCATATGTGTAACGACCATAGGACGATTCAATCCTCTTGACCTGACATAAATGGAAACCTTGGAATCTTGGTCGTCTATTTCTTTTATGCACCCAGAGGTGTCATTTTCTTCTTAACATCATAACGTAACTGGCGCTCAGTCTCAGGGATATCAATGGGCTTAATATCAGAAATAACACCAATTATAGATAACAATAGTAGACGCTGGTCTCTCAACAAAATATTTCTGTAACATTTTTACCTCATTCGATGAGCCCACACAGATGCAGCATGCAGTTTATAGCTTCGCATACACCCTTATATAGAACACGCATTCTGGATTAAGCCCTCAATCAGGGTGAACTGCTCTTCGAACATCGAAGAGAGCAGAACAAGCCTTTTTGGCAGCAAATTGAAAGTGCTCCTTGAATCGAAGATTCTCATCAAGGATAACACTTAGATACTTCTGTAGCGGGACATAACTAATTCGATGACCTGCCATTGATATACGAAGTCGTTGTGTAACAGCTAGTTTGCCCTTAAGCAACATCATCTTTGTTTTCTCTGGACTAAACACCATCTTATGTTGCAAACTGGAGCATCGTGCAAGCCTGGGCTCCTTTGAATTCAATCTCATTCCTCAAATCTTCTTTAACCAGCAAAAGCCCATCATTCGTATAAGCAGTCGCGGCACTCACTGGATAACCTCAACCTCATAAAAGAATCGAATTCAACAACCCAAACCAAGGGCAGTGTTTTAGTGTTCTAAAACACTGCCGTATGTACAACCTTTAGATAGCGTTTTTCTTACTTCTGAGACGCCATCTCGAAGTAGGAACTTCTCGATTTCTGAAATAACTATATAACACATCCAGCTCATACTGCGTACAATCACGCTTCTGTTGCTGAAAAAGAGCAGAGGGCCATCACAAATTATTAAAAGCTCCTGATATGTTCAAAAAGATACCCCTATCTCTCTTCTTCTCTGTTTAGCCTCCGGAATCACTGTAAGGTACTAGTTCAGAGGATGATATGTATGAATGTAAATGAATTGTAGTTTTATGCAGTCTTAGGTCGACCATTCTGAGATGTGTGGTTAATTGAAATCCAACCACCAAAGAACATCGGTATCCACAATCTAGTGTTCAAATCCATATAAAGTAAACCTTTACTAGGATTTGAACTCACAACTCTCGTCTTCGAAATCAGCTGATTTGCGATGACGAGTTAACCACTAGACCAGCCCGGTGGGCTTCAAAAGATACGTAAGACATACTCAAACTCACTAAAAGTAACTATGTTCATAATCTTAAGAATAGAATTTTCCGTGCCCCTGCCTGGGCGAAAACCATACTGATCATCCATCAAAAACTTTTTAGAATTCGATCTATCATTAATACGAATATACAATACATTCTCTAAAACCCTCCTTATAACTGACAGGAGCGTTAAAGGCTTACAAGAGGAGCTCACATTGGGGTCCTTGTCACCACCTTCAAACAACAACTTTAGAACACCTTTTTTCCAACAAAAAGGGAAATAGCCAGAAAAGAGTTTTAGAACATTTAAAATCAGTAGAATTTAAATTCAGTAGAATATTTAAAATCTCAGCTTTATTAGAAACAACACCTGCTGGATCGAGAAAGCCGACAAAATAATATTTGTCTTACGCTTATGCCCTAGGGCTCTATATCCCCTGCAAGGATCCTTATTTCCTTGCTCTCTAACAATAGAACGCTAAGAATTTCTTTTTTATGTTCTGACTAAATGAAAATATTCAGACGTCTACCTTCGATAGTCATTTACCAAAACCGCCGCCGTTCAGGATCAGTCTCCCGTTGAGCAGCTCTCCTGAGACGATTCAAGGACTGTTTCAACAAAGACAACTGTTCAGTCCACCAAAGGACAATTCTCTCTCGATCCGAACTACGGGGAATTGAATTCTCAGCGGCATCGATGTAAGCAAGAGACAATATTCCTGCTAGGTCTTCTAATTGAATATCATCCTGACTTTGGTCTAAGACACGGAGTCTAACAGAGAAAATATTAACAAATTTAGACCAGTTCACCTTCCTGTGCAGGAAGCACCCCTGATGTACGGGATATCGCATCTATAAGCTTCTCGCAACTCCCTTGCCAACTCAAAGATAGTTAATCAAGATCACTCACTGTAGAATGACAATTATTTAAATTATGGGTTTACCTCATTCAATGGAAAGCCACAGTGCGTTGTTTGCTTTCAAATCCTCTTCGATGAAAACGTGAAGCCATCAAAATTAATTCGACACTTGGAAACTAGATATCCAGATCATAAAAGCAAACCCTTGGAATTTAAAAAAAAAAATCACACGCTTTGAGAAATCAACAAGCTTTTATTTGTAAATCATGTCACAATGATAAAATTACACTTGAAGCATCTTATCTCGTAGCATTAAGAATTCCTAAAATGTCCAAACCCCATACAATCGCAGAATACCTCACAATGCCTTCTGCAATTGATATGATCAGTGTTTTAATAAGCGTGGAAAAAGCAAAAAAAAAAGAAAAAAATTCCGCTTTTTAATAGCATAGTATCAAGGCAAATCGATGACACGGCTGCCGATGTTCGCAGTCAGATAATTCAGCAAGTGAGTTCAAGTACATTTTTTTGTATGTAATTTGTTGAATCAAAAAATGCGGTAAACATTTCTCAGTTCTTATGTTTTGTAAAATATGAATGCGATAGGGACATATCAATTAAACATAGGAAGCACTGCTTTCTTCACAGACATCTTGCCACAAAACATATTCCGGAAAATCTCACAAATTTTTTATAAAGTTGTAAAAATGGTTAATTTATTAAAAGTCAACATTACAGGCTGTTTAATAAAATACAATGAAATGGGCGAAAAGAAAAACTCTGCTCTTTTCCATATAGCAGTCGTATGGTGATCGCGGGGGAAGATTTTACACGGTTATTGGCATTGCGAGATGAATTAATATTTTTCCAAAATAAACAAATTCTTAATGTTTTTACAGAGTTATGAGTATATTCCACTCTTGGCTTACTTAGCTGAAGTATTTATGCATTTAAACAACTTGAATGTGAATTTACAAGAACGTGATAAGAACATTTTATTAATCACAGACAAATTCATACTTTCACATAGAAGCTTGATATCTGGAGTATTCACCGTCAAAGCAAAAATTTTGATAAGTTTCCAATCACTTCCGATTTATTGAGAAAAATTTGGATGAAGAATACTATTATTCAACACAGTTTAGATAACATGAAGATGCATTTGCATGAGCTAAAAATTCGGTTGGAAGAGTGTTTCCCGGAAGATAAAAAAAAATTATTTCTCAAAGAGATGGGTACTAAATCAATTTAGTGGAAACGTTGTTGCAGCTGCTAAGTTATCGGTTGATATTCACGATCAGCTGATCGAAATGTCTGCCGATAAAATGTTACAACTACAATTCACATCTGAAGATTTAGATACGTTTTGGTTTGCTCGTCGAAGTGAATATGATAATTTACTCACAGAAACATTGACAATATTAATCCATTTCGCCACGTCTTACTTCTGCAAAAAGGGTTTTTCATCTGTTGTTGCGCTGAAAACCAAATATGGGAATCGTCTTTTCATTTGAAAATAATTTGCTTTTGTGTGCTTCTAACATGGAATTTTTTAAAAGAAAATCATACGCTTTGAAAAATCAACAAACTTTTATTTGTAAATCAAGCCACAATGATAAAATTACACTTGAAGCATCCTGAAGTTTCTTCCACGTATGAAGAAACTTTTAAAAGAAAATCAAATGTAAACATCTCATTAATTTATTCTCTTTACATGTGTACTTATAAATGTAAGTAAAATGTTTATAATAAATGATTTTTTCCTCACAAAATGCTTTCGTTATTGTTTACGTGGCAAGTTGTAATCTAATTTCGCGATCCCCCTTTTATATTAGCGCAACCCCGAGGTTGAGAACTATACTTTTGAAATTCATGCAGTTAGTGTGACAAAAGAAGTTTGAGTTGTGTTTTCAAAATGAAAAATCTCAGTTAAACAACATTAATTAGCAATCCGTGACTGAATATCGTGTTTTCTAACTCCTACTCATTTTAATAATGAATAAAAACATTTAAAAATGTTGTTTTTAATTTTGTTTTTTTATTTACAATGAAAAAAATTATACTTTCTGTTTCTATATTAATTAATTTTTGTACATAAATTTAAATTGATAGTTGTTTATATCTGGATAGGCATAAATTTTTAACTTTTCAAATATTTTACAGCCTTAATTAAGACATTTTGATTCTGCAATTCATATTTTCCTATTTTTCTTTTTAAATTCTGAAACCTTAAAGTAAAAATAATAGATACTTTTACTCTAGGTTTTTAATATTACAATTAGTGAAATTTGATGACATAAGTTGTTGAATGCTATTACTTAAAGAACTTAATTTTTTTGACATTTTTACATCAGTATTTTTCTCATCAAAACATTATTTAATATGATGCACAACTTCGGTCCGTCCTCTCCATTTTTAAATTTGTTTACACGCCCCGAGGATCATAATTATTGTGCTGTTTTGGATTTCAGAATACCTGAAGAATAGAATATTATTTGGGATTAGTAAGGTTTTATGGGACAAAGTAAATGTATTAACTATGTTAAATTATTAATTTAAAGGATAGCCCTTAAAAAGATTAAGGCGTAACATAATTGAAGCGGTACAACATTAAATGATAAAAATCATATGCATTTGGCTTGTTTATCTTTGTCATACTGTAAAGCTGAGGAAATAATATTTTGTTTATTTATTTAAATTGAATGAAACAATACTTCTAATAACTGTATAACCTACCCTTTTTTTATTTAGCCTCGGGAATTACCGTTCAGGTATTAATTCAGAGGATGAATGAGGATGATATGTGTGATGAATGTAAATGAAGTGTAGTCTTGTACAGTCTCAGTTCGACCATTCCTGAGATGTGTGGTTAATTGAAACCCAACCAGAAAGAACACCATTAACCCACCGGGTTGGTCTAGTGGTGAACGCGTCTTCCCAAATCAGCTGATTTGGAAGTCGAGAGTTCCAGCGTTCAAGTCCTAGTAAAGCCAGCTATTTTTACACGGACTTGAATACTAGATCGTGGATACCGGTGTTCTTTGGTGGTTGGGTTTAAATTAACCACACATCTCAGGTATGGTCGAACTGAGAATGTACAAGACTACACTTCATTCACACTCATACATATCATCCTCATTCATCCTCTGAAGTATTATCTAAACGGTAGTTACCGGAGGCTAAACAGGAAAAAGAAAGAAAGAACACCGTTATCCACGATCTAGTATTCAAAGTAGTCCTTTACTAGGACTTGATCTCTGGAACTCTCGACTTCCAAATCAGATGATTTGGGAAGTCGCGTTCACTACTAGACCAACCCGGTGGGTGAATGAAACAATACTGGATGCAATTCTCTAAATTTTCCATTAATAATTAACACCCAGTTATTAATTTATTTTCTTTTTTTTTAATGAATAATGTGTTGATAGTGTTTGTTTTTTAAGGTATAAAAAGAAACAACGAAACTATTTATCCGTAAAATATAAAACTATTAATAAATAATTAATTTAGCTGAACGATGTATTGTATTATCACTACTTCACTGATATTTATTAACGATCATTTTTAATTCAAAAAGTTGTCGTCAAAAAATAATTAATACGTATTTAAATTGTATTTAACTAAAATTCAAGCAATAAGAAAGTCTAATTAGCGTAAATAAAAGTAAAGATCAAAAGTGAGATTTTCAACCTGCTTAACGATCTCAGTCAAATCGTTTTGTGTTAATATCGATAGATTAATACGAAGGGTGAATTGTCTTTTCTGTTATCATTTTGTTTAATAAACTCGGAAATTATTATATTTAATTTACCGTTACTGGCAACATATTTGCCACTTAAAACAAAAAAAAATTATTGTAACTGGTAAGCACTGAACAAAACTGAATTGTCATTACAGAGTTTGAATTGTCATTACAGAGTCGTGTAGACCATTAAGTTAGCTTTTATCCCGTTTTGGAATATAGATCTAGGAACAAGATATAAAAAATACTGTAAAAAAAAAAAAATGTTGGTCGATGATTAATACTTTGATCAAAAGTTTAAAATCATAATCAATAGCAAAAATACTGCCTGTTACTGAACTAAATGGTTATAGTAAATGCAATTTTTATTTACAATGAAGTGTTACTAGTACTTTCATTTTCGATTTACTCGCTCACCTATTCACTTTAAGTCACTGAGACATGATTTTTTTGGTAAGGCCATTCTAATCGTACTAAAGTAGTAGAGCTCGCACAAGAGTGTTTGCTCCACTCAAAATTCGGTTACAGACAAATTTTTAAACCTTTAGTTGAGATTTATTATTCAGCTTATTTATCTATTTAAAATTAGTAAAAACGTAGTTCACTATACCGTTTGTCGAATCGATAATCGAGTGTTGAACCATTAGTTGCTTAAACATAGTATTAATGCTATGTGCAAATTAAAATTTTAATTTATATTTGTTAAATTAATGTCGTATATTATTGGAGTAATATACCTGAAATCTTCAATGATTTGAGAAATTTTCTCAAGTGGGATTTCTATGGTGGGTTTTGAAAAGGCGAACAGGATAATTTATTGCGGTAGCTTATAATATATGATCAATAATTTGTCGATTATCGATACGTTTATAATTTATTTGACGAAAATCTCAGCTACTGATAAATCTGTAGCTGATAAATGACTACTGATAAATCTGTAGATGAATCTATTATCGAGAAACTTGAGTAATATAATAATTTAGGTTATAATGAGTTCATATGTTTTTTTGTCTTCAGTCATTTGACTGGTTTGATCCAGCTCTCCAAGATTCCCTATCTAGTGCTAGTCGTTTCATTTCAGTATACCCTCTACATCCTACATCCCTAACAATTTGTTTTACATATTCCAAACGTGGCCTGCCTACACAATTTTTCCCTTCTACCTGTCCTTCCAATATTAAAGCAACTATTCCAGGGGATGCCTTAGTATGTGGCCTATAAGTCTGTCTCTTCTTTTAACTATGTTTTTCCAAATGCTTCTTTCTTCATCTATTTGCCGCAATACCTCTTCATTTGTCACTTTATCCACCCATCTGATTTTTAACATTCTCCTATAGCACCACATTTCAAAAGCTTCTAATCTTTTCTTCTCAGATACTCCGATTGTCCAAGTTTCACTTCCATATAAAGCGACACTCCAAACATACACTTTCAAAAATCTTTTCCTGAGATTTAAATTAATTTTTGATGTAAAGAAATTATATTTCTTACTGAAGGCTCGTTTAGCTTGTGCTATTCGGCATTTTATATCGCTCCTGCTTCGTCCATCTTTAGTAATTCTACTTCCCAAATAACAAAATTCTTCTACCTCCATAATCTTTTCTCCTCCTATTTTCACATTCAGTGGTCCATCTTTGTTATTTCTACTACATTTCATTACTTTTGTTTTGTTCTTGTTTATTTTCATGCGATAGTTCTTGCGTAGGACATCATCTATGCCGTTCATTGTTTCTTCTAAATCCTTTTTACTCTCGGCTAGAATTACTATATCATCAGCAAATCGTAGCATCTTTATCTTTTCACCTTGTACTGTTACTCCGAATCTAAATTGTTCTTTAACATCATTAACTGCTAGTTCCATGTAAAGATTAAAAAGTAACGGAGATAGGGAACATCCTTGTCGGACTCCCATTCTTATTACAGCTTCTTTCTTATATTCTTCAATTGTTACTGTTGCTGTTTGGTTCCTGTACATGTTAGCAATTGTTCTTCTATCTCTGTATTTGAACCCTAATTTTTTTAAATTGCTGAACATTTTATTCCAGTCTACGTTATCGAATGCCTTTTCTAGGTCTATAAACGCCAAGTATGTTGGTTTGTTTTTCTTTAATCTTCCTTCTACTATTAATCTGAGGCCTAAAATTGCTTCCCTTGTCCCTATACTTTTCCTGAAACCAAGTTGGTCTTCTCCTAACACTTCCTCCACTCTCCTCTCAATTCTTCTGTATAGAATTCTAGTTAAGATTTTTGATGCATGACTAGTTAAACTAATTGTTCTGTATTCTTCACATTTATCTGCCCCTGCTTTCTTTGGTATCATTACTATAACACTTTTTTTGAAGTCTGACGGAAATTCCCCTTTTTCATAAATATTACACACCAGTTTGTATAATCTAGCAATCGCTTCCTCACCTGCACTGCGCAGTAATTCTACAGGTACATTTACAGGTACAGGTCTATTCCAGGAGCCTTTCTGCCATTTAAATCTTTTAATGCTCTCTTAAATTCAGATCTCAGTATTGTTTCTCCCATTTCATCCTCCTCAACTTCCTCTTCTTCCTCTATAACACCATTTTCTAATTCATTTCCTCCGTATAACTCTTCAATTTATTCCACCCATCTATCGACTTTACCTTTCGTATTATATATTGGTGTACCATCTTTGTTTAACACATTATTAGATTTTAATTTATGTACCCCAAAATTTTCCTTAACTTTCCTGTATGCTCCGTCTATTTTACCAATGTTCATTTCTCTTTCCACTTCTGAACACTTTTCTTTAATCCACTCTTCTTTCGCCAGTTTGCACTTCCTGTTTATAGCATTTCTTAATTGCCGATAGTTCCTTTTATTTTCTTCATCACTAGCATTCTTATATTTTCTACGTTCATCCATTAGCTACAATATATCGTCTGAAACCCAAGGTTTTCTACCAGTTCTCTTTATTCCGCCTAAGTTTGCTTCTGCTGATTTAAGAATTTCCTTTTTAACATTCTCCCATTCTTCTTCTACATTTTCTACCTTATCTTTTTTACTCAGACCTTTTGCGATGTCCTCCTCAAAAATCTTCTTTACCTCCTCTTCCTCATGCTTCTCTAAATTCCACCGATTCATCTGACACCTTTTCTTCAGGTTTTTAAACCCCAATCTACATTTCATTATCACCAAATTATGGTCGCTATCAATGTCTGCTCCAGGGTAAGTTTTGCAGTCAACGAATTGATTTCTAAATCTTTGCTTAACCATGATATAATCTATCTGATACCTTGCACTATTGCCTGGCTTTTTCCAAGTGTATATTCTTCTATTATGATTTTCAATTGAGTGTTGGCAATTACTAAATTATACCTCGTGCAAAACTCTATAAGTCGGTCCCCTCTTTCATTCCTTTTGCCCAGCCCGTATTCACCCACTATATTTCCTTCCTTGCCTTTTCCAATGCTTGCATTCCAATCTCCAACTATTATTATATTTTCATCTCCTTTTACGTGTTTAATTACTTCATCAATCTCTCCGTATACACATTCTACCTCATCATCATCATGGCGCTTGTAGGTTGTAGGCATATAGACGTTAACAATCGTTGTCGGTTTAGGTTTTGATTTTATCCTTATTACAATGACTCTATCGCTATGCATCTTGAAATACTCCACTCTTCTCCCTATCTTCTTGTTCATCACTAAACCTACTCCTGCCTGCCCATTATTTGACGCTGAGTTAATTACTCTAAAGTCACCTGTCCAAAAGTCGCCTTCCTCTTCCCACCGAACCTCACTAATTCCTACTATATCCACGTTTACTCTATCCATTTCCCTTTTTAAATTTTCTACCCTACCAACCTTTTTTAAGCTTCTAACATTCCACGCTCCGACTCGTAGAATGTTATTTTTTACTTTTCTGGTGACCCCTTCCTTAGTAGTCCCCACCCGGAGATCCGAACGGGGGACTATTTTACCTCCGGAATATTTTACCAAGGAAGGCGCCTCCATTATTGCTTTTGAAAATGCAGAGAGCCACATTTTCTTGGAAAAAAAAGCAGCTGTAGTTTTCCATTGCTTTCAGCTGCGCAGTACTCAGAGGACTGAGTGATGTTTATACGGCCGTTTAAGTCATTGTGACTCACGCCCCTAACAACTACTGAAAGAGCTGCTGCCCTCTTTCAATAGTTTAATAGTAAATCTTATAAATTCCGGCAATTTTTTTTTTTGTAGTAATTTAACAAGTTTTAGTTAAATTTATGTAAGTGTCAATTAAAATTCACTTTTTCAATATATTAAAAAAAAATTATTAAAAATGTTTATTTTATGATGCTGTTATAAAAACGAACTTAAGTAGGGCTACGGTTCAATAAATTCTGATAACTGCAAGAAATTCTACATGCAATAAACCTCTTGAAAATAATTTTTGTAAAAATGTCATCGGTGGGTTCAAGTACAAGGCACATTTTCACATTCGTAAATTGATTTGCGGTTAACATTTTAAACGTGAACCCTTATAGTACGATAAAATAGGTAAGAGACTCTCTATTGCCATATGTACAAAACGGCACATCTTAACACATGTGTGCACATCTAAAATTGTAATCGCAGAGTCGTGATAAGTCTAATCAAAACATTATCAAATAATAACACCAGTATTATTTGATAAATACACGCTCTAGCACACGGTATCTTTAAAACTAAAAATAAATAAAATTATCTGAAGTCATAATTTTATAAAGAAGAATCAAAGTTAAAAGAATAGTAGAAAAATATTTACCGATTGACATTTTGCCAAAATAAACTAACATATCGATTCTTTATCTCCCAATACAGCAATACGCATAATTACATATTACTAAATCACATGACATTTGCGTAATTCAACTCATCGGGTATCTATAGTGAAATCGAAAAATAAATTTCTTTAAAATAAAAAAAAAATTGATCTTAATATCTATTAAATGAAATTACGATTCCAATATTTATTACGATACGCTGAAACATGTCTTATACGATTAATTAGAATACCTGGTATATTAAGACGCGAGAATATTTTTACTGTATGTACCCCTCGATAAATATTTATAGACCTTGTGCGAATATGTAGTTAAATTAGAAGAAAACTACAAATAAACCAGGTTTATGACGTCGTTATATGCCATAAGAAATTTTGTCGTTAAGGTGAAAACAGGTCGCCTTTAATAATACTGCTGTCACGACCCCTCACGTTATATGAAAATCGACAGCGTGGTAAAAGTACCTCTTTACTTCAGTCTGATTCCTATCATTTTCAACCCTCCGTTACATCACAGTCTAAGGATCGGATAGAATGCTAAAATCAAAATTCATATTTTACCGAAAGTTTTAGATATGACATCCAGTTATTATCATGTTTATAATATAAACAAATCGGTCTTGTTTCACTGATCTACGAATACAAGATTTTATTCAAACTTCATCAGTTTCTAATAAACAAAAGAATTTAAAAGTAAACTACTTTTTTTTTTAATTATTAAAATCGAGCTTTTTTAACCATAATTTTCATGAGTTTCGTATTAGGCGCTGATCTGTGACACATTTTAAATCATGAGGTCGTTCTCGAAAACGGTATCACACCTGTCTTCAAGAACGATAATCCTTTCGGTTGAGGTTCATCAGGAAAAGTAAAGAATAAAATTATTTCCCGTAGCCTTTTTTACAAAAAAAACAAACGAATACGCTCTTGCTACAAAAGCACGCCGTTCCACCGAAATACAGAAAATATTCAGCGCTACGAACGGTTCCTTCATTTTTTTTACTACAGGAGAATGAAGTAATAGTTCTGCCTTAAGCGCACGAAAACTGAAGTGATATAGAGCTCAATGAAATAAGTTTGTTTCGGTTGGCACAACTGTCCGGTACTTTTACCTTGTTATAGTTGATATTACCTGCATCGTCATTACAGAGTTTGATTCTAACATTGTTTACACCATTAAATTACTTTATTTCACTGCTGCTCCACAATAAATATAAATTTAGGTGGAAAATTGGTTTTTAGAATCGCTATAGCAAATTACAATCCTTTCACTGATTTCAGATATTCGATAAATGTTTCTTTCTTTTTTATTTCAAAGTAAGAATAGTTTAACCAAAAGTTAAAGATGACCAAATTATCTAAAATATAGTCATAATAATTTTTATCTTAAAACGGATAGTGTATTACTCAGAACTGCATGATGCCCTTATGTTTTAGTATTTAACACAAAAGTCGGATTCAATCAAATATATTTGCTTTCAGTAAAGAATAAATCTTTTTTTACTATGTACAGATTAAAGATTTATTTTTTCACCAGCACAATTTTTTTTTTCATAGGTTTTATTCTGATTAAAGTATTCTTGAACAATATATTTACTAATTTTTTCATTTAGATGTCTTTCTGTTGTAGAGCGACACGGATAGAAGGTAACTTAACGGTGTAAAGCTGAAATCAAACTCTGTAATGACAGTGCAGATAGTAGTAAATATAACAGGGTGAAGGTATTGGACAGCTGTTCCAATCGAAACGAACTTCTTTTTTTTCAACGAGATTCATGTTACTTCAGCTTTCGTGTGGCTTAAGACGGTTTTCGGATAAAAGTTTTAATGCCCTGCTTACTCTATAATTGGTCAATCCTGGTTTTGAAGAATGGAGACGATGTCCACGCCTTGCGCGGTTCAGAAACTCTATCCGTCCTGTTTTATTTACGATATACGTCAATAAAATTCGAAAAAAAATTATGAAAACAATTTAATAATACTCGAAATTAAAATTGTCCGATTAATTAAAATAATTAATAAATAACATGGCTAATATGATTAATATCTAATTTTGAAAAACAGTGAATTTAAAAATATTATATATATTTAACGATTTATATACGTTTTTTTCATTTCAGAGTAAGTAACGACCACACAGAAACAAATGAAAAGGACAAAATATCAAGCGCGGATAGAACTAAACTTTGATCACTTAATATCATATCTACTGCAGCATTTAATTTACAATTTTAATAACAGAAAAACTCAAACTCAGAGACCAGACACGGAAAGAGTGAGGTGGAAGGAGGGAGAACTAGTATAAAGCACAATAAATGAGAATAGAAATGCAGAACGATGAACGGATGGGAGATGTATCCTTCATCTCATAACTACACTTTTTAAACTTTTCTTTGAACATGTATTTACATTTCTGCCGATTTCTTTAATTCTTTTCAAGATAACACAAAATTTTTCAAAAAAAGAATAAGAAAGTTTATTTTAAATATATTTAGGTTATTATTTATTTTATTTTTTATTAAATTCCTGAAGCATTGCGCATCATAAAAGACTGCTGAAAGAGATCAGCAGTAAAGAAAGTCGGTTTTTAAAACTAGAGAATATATATTGAACATATATTTAAACTTATAGATGCATAATACTGACGTAACTTAATTACCTTTTGTTTTTTTCATTTATAAGTGCTACAAGAAGTCACCTACCGGCGTGAATATCATATTATTTAAGCCGGAGGTAATCGCATCATCAATATGATTTTTGATATTAACATCCTGTCCGAAAGAGACTTCCCAGAACCTTCGAGTGAACCACATTCTCTTTGCCATACTGTGTCGGAAGAGCTCATTTAAGGATATCTTTCAAATCTACTTATTACAGTTCCGGGGTGTTCATAAGAAAAATTGAAGAGAAGACACGATCCCGATCATTTATGTACAAATATATCTTCTAATTATATGGATCGGGATGAGGCAAAAACCCAGAATCGCAAGACTCCAGATTTTAATGATTTAGAGAAATAATACAAGCGGTTCCTTTTTAACAATAAAAAATCTTTTTTTCTTGAAATTTGCGTTTCAAATATTTTTATTTTGTATTACACTTGATGTGTTTAATTAACTGTTTTATATATATATATATATATATATATATATATATATATATATACTTTATGTGCACGCGCGCTTGTGTATATATATTTATATCTACTGTATACGCACACAAATTTTTTTTTAATTTTCGCCAGAAAAATATTTAAAATCATTATTTTAAAAATAAACAAGTAGATAAACAATACAGCAGATAAAACTAAATAAAAAAGACTTTTCTTAAATAAATATAAGCATTTAAATTATTTTTAACAATCTCTTAATTAGAGATACATAACTAAATATAAACTACATTTTATCTGAATGCCGATCTATGTGGTGGAGTGGTAGCGTCTCGGCCCTTTATCCAGAGATCCCGGGTTCGAATCCCAGTCAAGCAAGGCATCATAAAGTTATTATAAATGTTATTATAGGGCATAAACCTCTTGTTGCTTTAAAATAAATATAAAACTTTGATATGGAATATAACCGTTGGAAAAACGGGATATTTTTATTATTACACATAGTTTTACTTAATACCTACCTATACGTCATTAAAAATAAATCGAAACTCTCAGCAATAACGAATAAGAAAAGGCTTAATACGGTACAAAACTGAATCTTTTTCTATCAAGTTTCATAAGATGTAATTATATAATCGTACTTTCTTTTGAGACGAGTAGTTTAATTAATAAAGCAATTGTTACAATAAGCATGAAGCAAAAGCTAGCTTTGAAAAATTATTCATTAATAAAAAATGCATTTTCATAGCAAAGGGAGTGAAATCAAGTGGAAGATTGTTTTTAGGCTGAATTATTTTTCGGTTTAGAAACTACCCAGTAAATTTCCTGTGCAATTTGAAACCGTATCTTAACAAATAGGATGACAAATTTCCAGAATAAATCGCTTAGGATTTTATTTAATAAGTCATAAAATAACAATTCCCGGCGTATTTATATTTAAAGAATTAACACAGCTACCGAATTTCAAAGTGTAAAACGCACATTGATGTTTCATAACATATTTGGATTTCTGAACGGGCATATAATTTATCAAAATTTAAACCTATAGGGGATATGACTCTGTTTAAAGAAAGAAGTGGACAGACGGACAGAAAGCAAAGCTTTTTGGGACTTAAAGTTTATATGAATTTTCTACTTATATTTACGTATATTATGAGGGCTACTCGGAAAGTAACTTCCGATTCGTTATTAGTAAAACACCAATTGATAAAAAGCATACCTTATTATATATATATCTAATAGCTAAATATTTTAGCAACTTTTCTACATAATTGCCGCCCAAATTAAGGGACTTAATTTAAACTACGATATGATTATTTCATAACTGTAAACAATTTTTTGAATACCCTAGTAATAAAACTCTGTGAGCTCAGGTTACTGTTACAACTGATGAAATCAAAATAGTTGTGTTTAGTAAAGGCTCTTCTATCGGGTTAAATGGTTTAATTACCAAACATATGGTAATAATGGTTTAATAAATGGTTATATGGTGTAAATTAAGTCGGTTATTAACACTATTTCTCAACTCATTTTCAAAACGCTGCGTCACTAACCATTTCTTCATTTTAGGGAAACGGAGACAGTCACTAGGAGCCAAATCAGGGCTGTATCGAGGATCGTTAACTACTCCCATTTGAAATTGTCGATTTGGCGTTGAATGCGTACTACAGTATACGGACGAGCATTGTCATAAAGAAAAGCGATGCCTGAACTCCGTATGCCGCGTCGTTTTTTTATATAGCCCTTCTCAATTTCTTCGAAGTCTCGCATTGATTGCCACCTTTTCCCGGAAATGAGGAAATGATTAGCGACGCACTGTTTTGAAAATGACGAGGAATGGAAAAACTGTATTACTATCAAGCTTAATTCACAGGCGACAGAGTTTTTTGACGAAGGTATTCAAAAACTTGTTTACAGATATGATAAATGCCTTAATTTGGAGGCAATTAAGTAGCTAACATATGTACCTATTAGATATACATAATAAAATATTTTTTTATAAATTTTTGTTTTTTTAATAACGAATCTGAATTTTTTTCCGAATAGCTCTCGTGTGTGAGGAATTGAAAGAAAAACAGTGGAAGATGTTTTTTAAGAGTCCAATATATACTGCGAATTAGTTCTATCAATACACGATCGTTACCTAGAAATTAAAATATTCGGTGATTCATAAAACTAATTTTATTTAATTAAATAATAAAGTGATTCGCAAAAAAAAAATCTTAATAATTTATCACGTTATCACGTTGCCCACAGTTCATTATACAGATAAAAGAAAATTGCTGTTTTTTTTGCCGATTCCCAAAAAAAATTGTAGAAATCGCTACTGCACCGTCAGATTTTATAAGGGTCGGGGAAAGGAGAGATAACTTTTCTTTACGTTTTACATTATTTCTGAAGTATGCAGTCATAGTCCACTGATATAAAGTTTAACACTAGTAGTATTTTGTAAAGATAAAAGAATTTTTCCATTTTTATTCTGACAAATAATTTTTACAATCGTTTAATTCAAGAAAAAAAAATGTACATAATGAAATACGACAATGGTGGCCACATAATATCTCTTGTTACGATGCCCTCTCTCTGACAATATATTGAAATTAACAAGAGTGGGATAAGATAATATATTTGTTCTTGTTCTGACCTTGTTTAGAATTTGATATGAGTAGTCGTCATCGGAGGTGGAAGCATTCTATACATCTTATCAGTTTCCCCTTTCCTCTTTACATGGATTAACAAGGAAGGCGTGATCTGAGTTACTAATGATCCATCTTCATATTTCATATTACAATTTGTTACATTAAGGTGTGAGTCACATAAGAGACAATGGACATATAAGCATATATATACATAAAATAAATATATATATATAGACATATATATAAATATGTATATATATATCAAAAAGAGGAGGTAGACCGAGTTGCATTGACTGCAATTGACATAATTGTAAAAAATGTAATTTTGTAAGTACACATAATTATTTAAATCTGCAAGCTATTTTTTATTATACAATAACAGAATATATTCTTTAGAGTTCAACACAATTATTTTTAGATAGAGAACATTAAAAAAATTAAAGCAACTCCATTGAAGTAAGGTATAGTATACCTTGACGGCTGAGTTTGGTGCATTTTCTGCATTACCAAAAAAAAAAAATTCCTATATAAAAGAGGTGTAATTAAAATTATTTATCTGATTCTTCTTTGAAGTTTTTCCAAGTTCCAAATCGATTAAACGATTTCTCAAATACCTATAGCGTTTATTGTAAAGAAAACGCACTTCGGGCACAACGGAAATTTTTAGAGCTAAGTTTGGTACCGCTGGAATTTTACAACACGAAATTTACCGTCGTATTTTGAAAGTAAAACAAAATAATTTTGTTCATCAGGTGAATCTGTAACTAAAATATGACTGACTGTTATTGTTATTAAGAGTTTATCTAATTCAATAAAAAATAAAAATATAATAAATAAAAAATCTTTTTTTGAACCGTGTAAATTTAGTAGGATTAAAATACTTTTTAAATTCATTATAAAATCGTGTTATGATATATGGATCATTGCTAGTAGTGAATGAAAAACTAACTACAATAATTAAAAAGATAATTTATGGTAACTTGTTTGTTACACGTCTGTTATAAAATTAACTAAAATAATTTAATGTATTCAAACGTGATTCTGCAGAATATTAATAAAATTTACTGTACAATAATTACTGTTTTTAAGATAACGTAATTATTGTACTTCATCTTTAAAATTTCTGCTTTAAAATTAATGAATTGTTACATGGATTTGTATTTTTAGCAAAGGAACCATTTTTAAAGTAATAAAAAGGATATATATTTTTGCATCATTATTGTTAGTTTTAAATGTTATACTGTATCCATATTATATATATTATATATATATATATATATATATATATATATATATATTATTTCTAATTTATTTTTATCGTTATCATTTATATTAAATACGTTTATTTTTATTTTTGTGCCAATTTTTTTTACTTTTAATTTTTATTAGTTTTTGTTTTACTTATAACTTTATTTATTTTAATGGTATAATAATGGTTTTGTAAGAATTATTATTGTGTATTGCAGGCTGTATAATTAATTTCATTATAATATCCGTTTTTTCGAACTTAAATATTTAAATCTCTCAAACACGTTTTTTATAACCTTTGTTAAATATTTATTTTCAGTTGTGTGATAGCATTTTTTAACGATATTATTTAATTTTTAAAGTATAGATTTTTTCTTTATTTTTAGTAATACTCGTATTTTATTTTTTATTTTTATATGTAAGTTTCGAATTGTTTTATTTTTTAATATTTCAAGAGTATATATATATATATATATATATATATATATATATATATATTATTATTTGTTAAACCCTTATTTGATGAAGTCCTCTTTAAAATAACATCAACTGCAAAAGAATCATTTATTATAAAATTACATAGTCTATTATAAAAAATTATTTTATATTTTTCATTAAGCTCTTTTTATTCAATCCATAATCAAATTTCTGCATAAGTGTTTGTTTTCTTCAATCAGTTTTCCAGTTACTGCAGGGTCCGGGTGTCTGTTTGCGCGCGCGTGTGTGTGAGTATGTGTATAGGCAAACATAATTATTGCTAACGGCTTGCCAGACCTGACGTTGCTGTAATGTGAGTGTGTAAGTAAGTATAGATGTAACGGTAAACATGTAGTTTGGAACAGACTCAGGTCGATCATTCCTGAGACGTGTGGTTGGTTAATTGAAACCTAACCACCAAAAAACACTGGTATGCACAGTTCAGCATTCAAATCCACATAAAAACAACTGTCTTTACAAGAACTCGAATCTTAGAACTCTCAACTTCGAAAATCAGCTGATTTTGTGATGATGAGTTTAACTTTGTGTATAAAAATCTAATTTAATTCCTAAAAAAAAACATTAACCAATTACACTTTTTTAACATAAATAAAAAAATATCAATTTTGTAAAATTTATATAAATTGGTGTGTGTGTGCGCGCGCGCACACGCACACACACACACACACACACACACACACACACACACACACACACACTCCAAACATAAAAATACTAATTTAGCTGAATATCATTTTTGCCAAGTCAATAGAAATTTTCCTGTCTAACTTTAGGCATCGCATATTGATGTTTAAATGCCAGTTGGACGAATTTAAAGCTCCGCAATTATCCTACCGTCATGTTTAAAAATTTTCATTTCCATTTCTGAATCAGTCATTTCACTTAATTGCCATGATGATTATCAAAATGGTGATGAGAAGAATTATATCACATATTCACAAGATTAAGAATATTTATGTCAATCTCTGTGGCGGAGTGGTAGCGTCTCAGACTTTCGTCTGGAGGTCCTGGGTCCGAATCCCGGTCAGGTGTGGCGTTTATTATACGCTAAAAATTCCATTCTCATTGGGTAAAATGACGAAAAGCAGTCGATTACCATTCATCTCAAAAAAAAATTTATTCATATTACGAACCTTAATGGAGCATTTTTAAAAATAATTCTATGCCATCATCGCTTCCTTTTTTACTTCCTTTTAAGAAATATAAGGAAGCATTGTAATCGCGAAAAATTTCGGTTTTCAGATTTCTACGAAATATCCATCCCTGAACCATCCCTGATAACATTTTGATCTTCCCTGAACGCACTTTGACTAGTTTCGGCGTGACGTCTGTACGTACCTACGTATGTACGTATCTCGCATAACTCAAAAACGATTAGCTGTATGCTAATCTTTAGCATACAAATCGATTAGCTGTATACTGTAATGTTGAAATTATGGATTTAGGTCTGTTGTTACATCTAGTTGTATATCTCCCCTTTTGATTGCAATAGACTGAACTTAAAGTGTCCAAAAATAAAAAAGAAATTTTGATTTTATCTTAACTGCACTAATAAGCCCTCATTGAGAGCTTTTCAACGATATATCATAAGTGGTACTTATTTTCATCGCTTTCAGAGTTATAGCCAAATAAAAGTTTAATTAATGAAATATTTGAATCTTACAATCTGCATATCGGTTCGAATCAGACTTCATCTCCTTCTTTTTTTTAACTTTTTTTTTTAATTTAAATATATTGATTTATTAATAATAATTATTAACCTCTCATTGTAAAAAAAATTACGATGAATAATAATTCAATAACAACAAAAAATAATGAAAAAATATCAGAAGTTATTAACAAAATGAAATATGTAATTTTCATTAAAAAAAGTGTATATGTATTAAATAGGCGTACAAGGAAGTCATGTGGTGTCCACATAAGATTTTTAAATAGGGGTATTATAGTTTCGGTTGCCATACGGAACTATATGGAAGAAATAACAGAAATAAGTAGTTTTATTTAAAGTTTATCTGGTTACAGACTCATTTGGCAGTTTTGAACACAAATTAAGATTGATTTGTTCATTCGGTAACTTATGACTAAGAACCATTCATTTTAGAAGTTTGTCAGATTTTACTGAATAAGTGAAAAAAATAGAAAAGAAAAATTTACTTTATTTGAGATGTTTATTTATAAATCTTTTCCGTGTGATGTGTAATATATGAAGATTGATGTTAATAGTTTCGTTAAAAATAATCGTCAACAAATTAATCGATGCGTTGTCGAAGTAATCCATCATTTGCCTTCTCTGAAGAATTATTTAGATTTTTTTCTTTGGCGGGTTTTTTCTGGGTAAAAATCGCTTCGGCGTTATCATCGCCCGAACACAATGTATTTGTTTAAAAAAAATAACTAAATGTTAAAAATTCACAATTAAATTTATATAAAAACAAAAAACATGTTTAAAAACAATTAAAATACATCTTGAAATGAAAAAATCTGTAACGTATGATAAGATCAAAATTAAAACACAAAGATATATCACGCTATATATCTGATAAAGATAATAAAATTACCATGATTACAGAAAGATTTTGTCCCCAGGTGGTAATACACGATTTTTTTTTTTTTTTTTTTTAATAAGCATGGTCAAAAAATTGATGTATTTACGATGTGTCTGTCTAATTACGACCGGGATATTGTTGAACATCATAATGTGATTATACATATTTATTCAGATGTTATGATCCAGCTTAAAAGGAAATTGAAAACGTGATGGTTACATATTCAGGCCCGACTTAAGTAACGAATCGTATTGGTAAATTCCGTACGCCTTTAAAACGCATATGTATTCCCAACGCATACAGATTATTTGATTTACAGCAATTCAGTTCTCCCAAAGAAATAGAAAAGGGGTAAAATATAATAATCATATTATTGTACAAAAATATGTTTTAATATTTATTTGGTGGCTTTCAATGAAGAAAATGAAAAAAATAATAGATACTAAAATGGAACTTATTTTGTTAGTTACGTGTATAGAATTTGTTTGTTAACGAAGTTTAAATAAAATAAGTTATTAATTACAATTATTAATTAATTTTAAAAAATCTTTCTTAAATTTTTAATCCATCAATAAATAATTTTTTTCAGCTTTAAAAAGAACAATTATGATGTGCATTTTCCAAAGGTGGCACAGATAAAAATCTGTGTTATCGAAAGGTACCAACGCCGTGGAAAAGCTTTACGAGTATTAGAATATTTTAACCAGCGATTAATAAAGAAAGGTGTTCAACAGTTCTGAACGTCGTACGCTTCTTTGAGTCATGAAAAATTTAGTCTAATCTACCTAATGTACATATTAACAGTAGAAGTGCAACGATCGATTTAAAATTTGGAATAGAAAATTTAGAACACACTGGGATAGATAGATAAGATACTGCCATACGTTTAGAACTAGGAAGGAAAATACTGCCCGGCTTGACAAAAATTATACTGTACCTAGTTGTTTTATTAACTTCATTTAACTGGTTTAAAGTTGTGATTACTATAAAATTCTTAAATGTATGTCCTGTGAGCAGGGAGAAAACTAGAAAAAAAAATTATTTGAAGTTCGTGTTCTATAAAAATATTTATTATATCTACTTTTTTTTAGCTAGATTTCATAAGAGAGCTACCTATTGTAATGGGTACCATAATTCGATTTCCGGAAAATTTCGACATATCTTCGCGTTTCACATCCCCCAGACCTCAAAACCACCTTTTAATCAAAAGTTTATATATATATATATATTTCACTTTCTTATAGACATGATAACTGACGTAATTTTGCGCCAATCACTTTCAAATTGATACATAAAATTTAACTACCCAATATCTCGGTCGAGTTTGTTAATGGGCAAAATCGGACCATGGGGATCGAAATGGAAGGAGGCTTTTTTGAAAAAATAAAACATCACTATAACTTTCTTATTAAGTAAAATATCGAAATTGTTTAAAGTTTCTACTATTCTTTAGATAAGGGTCTAAAATTTTTCTAAGTAAAGTTTCTTGATATCACCAAGCATTGGTCCAGGGGGTAGAAAAAATGGGGTTTCGAAGACAAAAAAATCATACCTCCCTTACTAGGCACAATATATACTCGGTTTAAAGTGGTCGTTAGTCCTCTAAACATTACCTAAAACTTTTTGTCTGAAACAATTTTTGATATGACCAATACTTACGTCAAGGGATGATAAAATGTTGCTGGAATTGTAAGAAGATGGGGCTTGTCGTATGGTAAACATAGGAAATTTTGCACATGCAACCGTTTTCGAATGGAGTAAATTTGAAGTTTTTCTTAACTTTAAGGTGGAAATCTTTTTTATCCCTTACTTAGTACCGGTGAAATCTACCTCCGCCTTCCGGGGTGCCGAAAAAATTATTTAAAAAATTTTTAATTATGTGTGATATTTTATCGGTCTAGTAAATAACAATTTTATGTCAAATATTTTGAAATATAAAAAATATTTACGATGTGATTTATACCTTGTAAATATGAGCAAAAGTATATAACAATAAAATGTTGCGGTTGTATTATTATTATTATTATTTAAATAGTGATTAGTGCATCGTAATATTCTGTTACGAAGTAAATATAAAGGAAACCTTTTACATATTTATCCTATTATTATTAAATATTTATTTCTGAGCTGCTCTGAAATTATCTTCCTTAAAGCCTATCCGGTTACTCTTGGAACTATCGTAGGCGAATTGGAAAATCAGGCTCATTGTAGAGAGCCTACGATATTTTGCAATGCGCTCGGCAAATTGGAAAATTATCAAGTAATTTCTAATCTGGCTGATATTTTTCAGGCTTATTGCAATGAGCCCGTACAACTTTAGACTAATTAGAAAATGTGCTATTGTTTGCACATTTTTTCTTTCAAATCAGTGGGTATTTGCAGATATTTTCAGAGAGATTGTAAATATAATCTAACCAAACTTAACTTACGCTCGCTAGACAAAGTTAGCAAGGGATGCGAGCGTAGGCTAAGTTCGGTTAGATTATATCTATAATTTATATTTTTAATTATAAGTAATAAAGCTTATTTTGGACCTCTATTTATGTAAAACAAAACTTCTAAATGTACAAACAATAACACATTTTCTAATTAGCCTAAAGTTGTATGAGCTTATTACTGAACTTATAAGCCTGAAAAATATCAGGCTGATTAGAAACTGCTAGATAATTTTCCAATTTGCAGGGCGCATCGCAAAATGACGGCGCTCTACAATAATCCTGATTTTTCAATTCGCCTACGACAGAATTACTACATACTCCATTGAAGAAGGTGTTGATAATTAATCCCGAAAGCCGTTTGGAAGAACCGTTTCCATATAGTTTTAAAGCTATCTTGTTAAACGAATTATCTTTTCTAATAATTTGTTTACTTTTATTTTTTTTTATTTTAGTATTATTTTCGATGTTATTAGTTTATATTAAAATATATTTTGTGACTCCTTTTTAATATTTTAGTAAAACCAAATTAAAAATACTTACAGTAATTTTTATGCCGAGGTAATATTTTGGTCTTGCTATTATATAAAATAAATTATTAATACAAAAATACGCTCGCGCTCACGGAAATAAATACAAGGTGAACCTTTTACTAAGATCTCTCTAATTTCGTTTATCTTAATAATAATTTCCTTACGTTGAATGAATTAACGAAGTAACTAGCGGATATTTTTTTCTTTATAATTTTTTTTTTTCATTATACATTACCGTTATATAGAAGGTACTCTAATTATATGATATTATAGTAATATAATTAAATATAATTGCAGCACCCAAAGGCAGTGAAAAAATAGTTAAAATAAGTCTAAGTAAAAAACTGCACAACAGGAGAGATGCCAAGTTAAATATCGGCCAATGTTACATAGGCATAAAAAATACGGCTTATAAAAAATTGTACTTAATCTATACCAAATTATAAAATATTTTTAAAAAAGAATTTTAAACTAGATTTTCACGTTTGAAAAATCAGCTGAAAAAATAGAATAGACAATTGCAATTGTATTCAATTGCAATTAATTTTTCTGTAATAATCAGTTTGCTAGCTGATATTAATCGTTTTTGTAGCCTATTTAATGAAATATTTTACTACAATAAAAGAGGATAACAGTTAAACAAATATATCTGTTTTTATTTTTTCCACGTTTACTACACAATTACTGTGTAGTAAACGTGGAGTATTAACCGATAAAATTTCATGCGGTTGGCGAAGGATCCTTCGGAGATGGTTCTGGGTATAAGTCAATGAAAATTTTTGAATTGGGGAGATTTAATATTGGGGTGCATATAATCGGGGTACAGATAATATTGTACGTTAGAATGTCTTTCTTGCCATTTCTGGTAAGTTATCGGTACGCTGTCATATATCGATTTGACTGGAATAAATTTTCCGATCGTTTATTAGGCCTCTTCATTATTATCTCAAAATACAAAAGCGAAAAATTAAAACAAACCTAAAAAACTATTTTACATTTAAATAATACACACAGACGTATTCGGTAAATATATATATATATATATATATATATATATATATATATATATATATATATATATATATAACCGAATATATATATACCGCGTCTATATAGTATATATACATATAGCGTCCTAATAATAAAAGAGATAGAAAGAAAAAGAAATAAAAAGTAAGATAATCTAGCACACAATTCAAAAACATGCCAGCTAATAGGAACAATATTTCTGTTTGTCATTTTATCACATGGATAATTTCAAAGTTTTCACTTTAATCCGAGGATAAATTCTTCTGCCTCGAAGAAGATTCTTTAAAAAATATTCTAAATATTTGATATCTGTTAACTGTTTTCCAGACATTATAGTTTAATATATTCATTTCAGTAATTATGAAACGAATATATCACACTATAATGTGTGGTAAACAACTAATACGTCAAATATTTAAAATATTTAACAAAAAATATTCTCCGAAGGAGAAGAATTTACCCTCGGATTAATTTCAAAGTGAACATAATTATAGCTCTTGAAACTAAAAAAAAATTGTTTTATCGAGCGATCGATACGCCAGAGTTTCAAGTTGCAAAAAAAAAAAAGAGGCGTGTATAATTAATTTCTTCACTGGTTCATTGCATGAGAAAATATAACTTATATTGTTTATTTACTTTCATTTAACATTTTAAAACTTACCTAAAAATAATTGTCTCGTCATTCTTCGTTACTATAGAAACTATAAAAAGTTGTATCGATAATATAAGCAAACTATTTTCACTTAAATCAGTAAAATATTTTCTTTAACTATACTTAGGCTAAGGTATTTTTTTATAACTGTAACTTTATTAAATCTTTAATAATAACATTTTTTATCACTTTAAAATTATGCATAGTTCTAATAGGAATTTTTAAGTCTTTATATTTTTTATTATTAAAATAAAATAAGTTTTGATTTTAATCATTTGAATTCCTATTATGAATATGTTTTTTTTAATTTACTAGTATGAGCAAAAGACAAAGTTGTTAAAATATGTTAGTATTCTATGGACCGTTTTAAAAATATGTTTTACGATACACTTTACAAAAAAAAAATGTTTAATTAAAAATTGAAAAAACTCAAACTGTTTCGTAGATTAACGGCTCGATCGAGAAAGGAACCGAAATATTTTGAACTTCACTCAATACATTTTCATTTAACATTTCTTTATTTCTACATCTTTTACTCTTGATACATTTACGTATAATTTTCAAATTCTTTGCCGGAAAAAAGAAAAGTCAGATACGTTATAGAGAAAAAGTAAGAGATAGAGGAAGAGAGTGTGTGAGAGGGTGACAGAGGCAGACAAAAAGAGAATGAGAAAGTGGTAGGGAGTGAAACAGAAGCTAATATTTTACGAGTTATAAGGAACTTTCCCTTAGTATCGCTAAACATCTGATAGCTGAAGTATGGGAAAGTCCCTTGCTTTTCATCCTTTAAATTTATATGAAGACATAGGCCTAAGAAATAATTCAATATCTAAATATACGATATATATATTCACACAGAATAAATTCTCGAGTTCAAATCCTGGCTAGGCTTCGAATCGTTTCATGCACTATAAAATTTTCATACAGTATTTCATAGCTCAAGCTATGACCTTATGCGGTGAATAAATCATCAAAAAAATAACCTTATTAATAACGTTTAGTTTAATTCAAAGAAACACGTAATTATTATGGTTACATTCCCGCCAATTTCTCTTTCTTTGCATTACTCTCCTTTGCATAACATACGAGTATAATTAAACGATCATAATCTGTATAAAAATACGGATTATAATAAGATTTAATGAAATGAAAACAATTCTTAGGCAAATTAAGATAATAGTGAATCATTAAAAGAGATTGGTAAGCCTGGCAGTGGTTTACAATTACAGTCATTAGGGAGCAAAAAAAGACAGATATTTCTAAAATAAAAAAGCAAAAAAAAAGATGGCATGATCCCAAATTTCACTGCAAATCTTTCGACTTACTTCAATATTATGAATAACAACAACATATATTGTTATTGTTATTCAACAAATAGTAACACTATTTTTCACTGAAACAATTACCTTTTATTTCAGTCAAATTCCTTCATAATTACGGTTCTAAACATTAACCGTTTTTTCCCCGAATAACATAATTAACATTAGAATAACATAATATTACAAAATAATTAAACTTTCCGAAGAAATGTTTTGTAATTTTTCAAAAACTTTTTTTATGCGGTGCGAGAAAAATTAATAAACCGAAGACAATATCTGTCCGTGATTGAGTATTATATCTCCTAAACGGTCAAATTTTCACGTAAAAAAAAGTGTCATGTTGAAAACGGAATAAAAGAAAGTTAAATATATTATCAATCCTTTATTTAAAGAGTAAGTATACTGAAGAAAAATTCTTATGATAGGTTTTGATGGTATTCTTCTAAACTGGAAATGAGTTTGAGATGTCTAAATATTATTTTAAAAGCTTTTAACATTTCTTTTTTACTGACATGTAAACAAAATAACTTGTTGAAAAAAGGTAAATATAAATAATTTATGTACGTTTTTAAATATTGTGAATTTGATACAAATTATGTACGAAATAATAATTAATGAACGGTAACTTCCCTTCAGTTTCGATTTCGACTTCTCGAAAAGGTACAGAGTGGTTCAATTTGAAATTATTTTAATTAGCATATTTATTCTTATTTAATAACATATTTTTTAAATTTCTTTATTTTTGCTAATATTTTCAATATTTCATTTCATTATATTTTTTAAAATTTTTATAACAATTTTCCTCTGATAGTATATTTTATGAAATATTGTTAGTATACAAAGTGTTCCGTGAGGTATTTTAGCAGAACTTCAGGAACTGATTCGGGATACCAAAATGAGCAAAAATGTTCAAATTGACATAAATTTGAATAAATTGAAATTTTGTTTTGTTTTCCTTTTGGACGCCAATTTTTAACAAAAAATTATGAGATGAATGATGAGATGAGAAAAAGGATGAGATGAATGATTTGTAGCGTGTGAAAATGCCACGCCTGACCGAGATTCGAAATCGGGACCTCCGGATGAAAGGCCGAGACGCTACCACTCGCGTCACAGAAGCCGCCAAACAGACAATTAACCCGGCAGTACTCTTGTGCACCGTAATATAAGGTGATAATTTTTATTAATTTACTATTGTTATTTATTATTAATAATTTTTATTACATTTAGTGGAGGAAATAAACGCAGGCAAAATAATATCACCTTGCACTACGGTGCGCAAAGGTACTGCCGGATTAATTTTCTGCCATAAATAGATTGTTTGTCAACGGATTTTTATAAATGAGGTGTAATTTTTTTCAAAATAAACTGCTTAATAAATTTTGTAAAAGTAAAAGTTTCATCAAAGAAATAATTACCAAGATACTGAAGATTAAAAAATTAAGATGGCCGCCATTTTGAAATTTTTGAAGGTGACATTTTCAAATTTTTTTTATTTTATAGAACAAAACGCTAGTCTTAGATTTGCCAAATTTAATTACAGTAGATTTACCCGTTCCTTAGGAATAATTTTTTGATGAAGATCACAAAATGGCGTTCAGAAGGAAAACAAAGCAAAATAGGACTGTCGATATGAACTTTTATTCTCATTTTGGTGCCCTGTATCAGTTTCTAAAGTTCGGCTAATTCGTCTCGGAACACTCCGTATACAGAAGTTTCCTCTACAACTTCTGAACGATCAAATTAATTTTCACGAAAAAAATGAATCGATTCGTCACAGTAATTCAAACGACATCGAGGATATGCTAGTATTAAGAAAATAAAATGACAAAAAGTAGACAGTATTTTCTCCAACTTGAAAATTAGAATAATTTGCAAATCAATAAATAAATTATCAAATAATAGTGCTTGAAAACAAATTTCAAATAAATGCATTTGAATTCTTAAATTATACTTAAATTTGTATTATAGCGTTCCATAATAATACTATACATGGAGGTAGTTATAAAAGAAAAAAAAATAATAATTTATTAAAATAGTCGTGAAAAATACAAATTTTATGATTGTTTAAAAAATCGAATACGATTAAGTGATATGAAACTGATTAAAACTGAATTTGAATTTTCATGAAAAGTATATATCTCTGTTCTATGAATTAGACCGAATGAATGAATAAAAATAAATTTCTTCTAAAGAAAGGAAACTTTATGACATTAATTACTTATTGGTAACAATTAAGCACACACTCATACTAAAAATCAATTATCATTCCACTGAATAAACTATATTTTTGTATTTAACTACTTTTTTAACCATTAACTATTTAAACTTCATGCAACATAAACGATATTAGCAAAATGTTGCTTATACTTGTACATATTTATTTATTTATGTATACGAGGTTATAGGTACCAGCACAGTGACATGATGTTAACAGTACTCTGCAGATTATGCAAAGGCATCTGTGCGCAGTCTGGCATCTAATTGTAAAATGTACCGGTAAATGTGTAGTCTTCAACAGACACAGGCCGACCACTCCTGAGACGTGTAGTAAATTGAAACCCAACTGCTATAGAACACCGGTATCCACAGTCTAGCATTCAAATCCATATAAAAGCAATGCCTGAACTCGAATCTTAGAACTTCGAAAATCAGCTGATTTTGCAGTGACGAGTTTAACCACTAAACTAACCCGGCAGGTTAATATAAATATATCATGTACTAATAATATGTATTGTTCTCGAAATTTAACTGAGTCGTAAAATATTATATTTAATTTGTACAGTAATCAGAACATAACTCTTTAATGAGCCAAACCAAACAGTATTATTTCTTTCGTTGTAATCTACTTAATAAATATTTAGTTTAAGATTTCGTATTTTAATAAACATTTTTCAATTAATTTCACTTAAAAACAATAACAAAAACATAATTTAAAAATAACGTTTTATAAGCATCGTAAACGAAATTGATGTATATTAATTAACATTTGGTGCGGGTAGCTACTGGAAGACAGCATAGACATTCTCAAGAAAAATAAGATCACGTACCAGGACTATTGGGAAAACGAAGTGGTTTACATTCTTCAAGAATTTAAGGAACTTCTTTAATGAAGTATTATTTTCCATCTGCACGCCAAGTCCGATAAAGTATTCGACCCGAGTAATACTTTCACTCTCTTCACTCAGAGACTGACTTTTCGGTGTACATCGTTACTTTCATCCAAGCAACTGTGATTAATCCGTCATAATTAACGTAGCGTAAGAAATGTGAATATCGATTGATATTTAAGAAACCAGAAAATGATTCTTTCTGATTAAAACGACATTGCAGTAACTTCTTCTACTCAAAAGTGAAGAAATTAAAATTTCTAAAAAATATAGGTTTATAATAACAACTAAAATGGAAGCGTAAACGGATTAATTCTGTTAACGAGGGTTTGCAACTAGTTTCTTTTTTTCGATCCGTCTAAAGACATTTCATTTTGAACATATCACTCCCGCCTCTATACTTTATTACCGTTATATAAAACCACAAAAACGTCTGTATTTCTGTTCTTCTAGCCTTTCTACTGCCCGCTTTTTGGTAATAATGCTCTGTTGAATCCATTACGGTCAGTGATAGCATCCTTCTTTTCTGCATAAATGGCCTGTTTGCTATCAAACTCTTCGTTTAATATCTACCTTACTTTCCCCGTTTCTCAGATCAATGTTTTGCTTATGTCATAAAATAAGATCACTCATCCCGTAACGGTGTAGAACTTTTATGGATGCAAGGACAAAATTGTAAAAGTTATAGTGCTGGTTTTCTGGACTAAAAGGATGCTAGGCGGCGATTTACTGAATCTTACCAGCTACTTAAAAGTACAGTTAATTTATAACTTACAATGAATCATAAAAAAAAACACGCCTAAAATAGTAACGTCATAAAGCTCGTTGCTTTATAGGGTTTTAACTAGTATCTTTTTAAATTTCATCTTAGCTCAGGTAGGCAAGGATTTAGGATTGGTTTCCTAACTGGAAATGAAATGTTCAAAAATACTCATAGATGATAGTACGGGTTATTTTAAGGAGACCAATATTTGTGAATTATTTCTGAAATCGGGTTATGAATTAAATCTCAGTCGAAACCGGTAACCGGTAAGCGTTTATTTTTGGAATGTTTGAGACTCTAAAACAGAAATATCTTGTTTCTCAAGCACCGTTTCTTCCTTACAATCACAGCTCTTGAATATAAAAGCAGTAATAAAATATCTCTAAACAGTAATTAGATATTTCATTTAAATATTTAATAAATATTTCTTATTTAGGAGCCCAGTTTTGCGTAATTTTAACAACCCAGAACTGAGCTAAAAGAATCAGAAATTTAGAAGTGTACAAAAATCTTCTTTGATTGTGGGAAATAATCGTGCTCTTTTAATCTAATCTAATTGACCTCATTTTTATTTTACACTGTAATAGTAAAAATAGGAAAACTTTTGTGTACGATTTTATGAATAGGGAATCGATTATGAGGACTTGAAAGAATAAAATAATGCACGTTTCAAGAACGTTAATCGACCAAACCGAGGCGTAGAACGTAGTTGATAGTTTGTGTTTAGAGCAAATTAAAAGTTTTAAATATTCAGGTTTAATAATATTACTTTTTACTACGGGAAAGAGAAATTTAACGTTAGAGTTCAGAAAGCGACGCAGATTTAATATCAGTCGAGTAAGATGATTACAGAAAAAAGAGAAATGAGTATAGAGACGAAGAAAAGATGACGATCTGTAATACCATCTTTGCGCTGACATTGCTGAAAGGGTTGAAAGTCTTTCTTTTGGATAAACATAAGAACCATTTCGTAGCAGCTGAGACGAAATATTTTAAAAAAGCAATAGGAAAAAAGAAATGATCGAATATGAAACACCATAGTATGAACTCAGCGACATCAAAGATCTACGGTGGAGATTGCAGAGAGAAGGACATTAAGATGGAATGGTTATATGAGATTGACACGATAAACGATCGAGAATAGCTTGGAGGCTAGAACAGAACATAGGCGAAGAAGGGAAAGACCGAGGTTGATAAGGGAAAGAGGAAAGACTGCATGAGAGATTAGGCAGATAGCTACAGAGAGAAAAGCGAATAATAAATGGTCGATAGATAACAACGCTTAGCGACAAAACGAAGAAGGAAAACAATTCCATTAAGTTAATATTTATTCCTTTCTGATATTTATCATCAAATTTGTTTTACCAGCTTTTATTGTCTAATGAATATTTCTTTTCTAGTAATGATTCACTACAATTCATCAAATATTCTATTTCATGTGTAATTTCGGGTGAAAGAATACACCTAGTTTCTCTTAGGTTATTCTACAATTCGATATTTTTCGTAATATTCCGCTTCTAAATAAAAATTAAAATGCAACGGGCAGAAAACATGTTCTTATGTTTCTTTATGAAATTTGTCAATTACATATTGATACCTAATAATCTGTTCTAATATCTATTCTTTATAACAAACTACGTGTTATTTAATTTATATTTTATATCCGTTTACTAAATTTAAATTTCTTAAAATTTTGTAGTTCCTCATGGTATAATAAAAATTTATTAAGCGAGCGTGCAAGTAAAAGGCTAAAATGAGAATTAAAAATTTCGAAGTTTTAACAAAAAAAAGAAAAAATATTATATTTTAAAATAATATTCGAAGCTTAGATAAACTGAATAAGGCACGTTATTTAAAATAACTTAAACACATAAAGTAGTTACTCTACAAAATTTTAAACCGACAGTAATGTGGTATATAGGTTACATATTCAGTGTTGAAGTACTTGGAAAAGTCTTAAGAAGAGCGAGATACTTATCTAGCTTAGACTTAAGGTTGGAGACGTGCTTGAAAAGTAGTCTAACGAGGCTTATGTGAAGGAATGGGTGAATGAATCTGCGATAAAGTTCAAAATTCATTCATTTTATGCACACTAATGGATTCCAAGAAAAAAAGTTTTGTACGTTATTTCTGCGTCTCTGTAAATAACGCTAATTAATGCTAATATAAATGAAAAAGGCAAATTACTTTCGGTAGAACACATTTGATTTAAAAAACCCACACACACGGTCACATTTTCGGATTATAAACACGAAAGTAAAAATAAATAAGTAAATAACAAATTTAAAAAAAGAAAACATTATTTGTCTTCTAATAGAAAACCCGTAACTCAGTAAAACTACTACAGTACTAACTAGATTTTTACACCGACAGTACTAGAAGTTTAGATGTAACTGACTTTTCTGAGAGTTTACATACGGATTAAAATTTAACCTTTCCACATGTATTAAAGTTAACAAATTTTATTAAAATTGCACTTATTTATTTATTTAATTATCTTTCTACAACAAGGAAAAAGTCATAATATAAAAAAGTATATTATAATTTTCAGTTAATAAAAACGGATATAAATTAACATGAATTTAATCCTTAGTTGAGGTGCGCCTAAAACTATCGTTAAACGTAACTAAAAACAGTTAATCAATTTTGAACAAAAAAATAATTTTTAAAGTTAAAAAAGTATTCTTTTGCGTTAAAGGATAAATCTAGTTCAACCTTTATAATAAAATCTCACTAAGGGAAAATATAGTAAAAACTGTTTTGTTGAATTACTAAAATAAACAAACGTTAGAAAAATCACCACACCACAATTTTCTATTTCTTTAAAAATTAAGTTCCATATTATTACCGTAGAATCAACTTATATTTTCATCAACTTATCTGCATCAACAAATTTCATAATTTAAGATTATACCGTTTCAATAAAATAAGATAAAAATTTAAATAAAGTCCAGCAAACATACAGAATTTAAAGAATTTTTGTAATTCTGAATCTTGAGAGGCCCAAAATACCCAGATATTATCTGAGGGGGATATTGTTTGAACGATAGGAGCAGATGCTCTCTTTTATATATGTTCATAGAAAATAAAATAAAAATGAAGTAAAGTAACTTATTTATTAATTGTAATAAGCTTACAACCGTATCAGTTTAAAAAAATTAAAACATTCAGTAAAAAATGACATGTAAGAAAAAATTTAATTTAACTTCATATCATCTTTTTAATGACAAGTGAGCCGGGGAGACTAAACACTGTACAATTTCCACGACTTTCTTTAGTTAGTACAATATAGGTATATGTGTGTGTATATATATATATATACATATATATATATATATATGTATATATATATATATATATATATATATATATATATATATATATATATATATATATATATATATATATATATATATTAGCATCCCCTTCGCAGATTCGCCCGCACTACATGATTACTTGCGTTTCCCGTCGCGGTCAGAAGATGTTTAGTCGCTCAGAGGCTCCGTTCCCTGGACCCCCTCTGTGATCACTAAACTCATGCTACTGAAAATAATGATATATAAATATTAAGCTTGTTCAGTTTATATAAACTATCAGTTTACTGTAATTTTTTCAGAGCAATACTTTCGTCAGTTCAGGACCCACTAATTGGTTTTTAGATTTCCTGTCGCGGCTTCGCTCGCGAAATACATAATCAGAATTAAAAACGCCATCATAATGTTACCAGATCTCATAAAGATTGATTCAATAATGGCCGCGTAAATCGGCAAAAATGTAAAAAACAATTTATGTTTTTTTACCCCTTAAAATATTAAAATTTAAAAAAGACCGGAAATGGTTTTTTGACATCTTGTTTTATATATATTACGAGGAAATAAAAAATACATATATAAATATGAGAAATTAAATGCGGTAGAAATAATAATTTCCAAATTTAATATTTGTGGAAATGTTTTAGAAATTATTTAAAGAAGGTTATGATGAACATAAAAACGTATATACTCGTACATACATGTATATATACACCATATAAATGCGAATATTTTTCTGTTTGTTTGTTTGCAACAGCATCACCAACCGACCGATTACTTTTAAATTTTCAGAATATATTCGTGTTATATCAGGTAAGGTTTAAAGCCGTAGATCAAGACTCTAGCCCTCTTGCGCATGAAGTTGTCAACTAAAGATATTCATTACAGAAAACAAAAGACGGTGTAAGAGTACACTAAGAAAGTTTTTTTTTGATATTCCGAATTTAAAGGGTTAAAATGGATTTTGAATATTTTTGAAACACGGCTATTTTTTTTTTTTTAATTTCTCCCTAAAAAAATGAGAATATCAACTTGATTTTTGGTTTGTGTAATTTTCATGTAAATATATATATAAAATAATTTTTAGTTTTTTCGAAATTCAATCTTGAAAGAAGTAAAGAAAGGTAAAAAAAATGTAAACTATGATTGCGAATTTTCCCCCATTTCCTGCTATACTAAAAGAGATATTCACTAGATCTGGGGGTTCAATAAATATCTAAAAACAATTTTCGGTTTTTTTTAATTTTAATATTTTAAGAGGTAAAAACATAAATAGTTTTTAACATTTTTGCCGTTTTATGCGTTGCCATTTAAGTGCCGTTTTATTGAATTATTTTTTATGAGATTTGGTAATATTGTTATAGTGATTTATGTTTGTAATTCTGCATGTATTTCGCGAGCGAAGCCGCGACAGGAAATCTAAAATCCAACTGGTGGATTCTAAACTGATCAAATTGTTGTTATGAAGAGATTACAATAAATTATAAATTGAACAGGCTTTAATTTTTATTTATCATTATTATTCTCACAAGTCTGAGTTTAATGAACATAGGGGGTTTAGAGAGCAGAGCCACTTTGCTAAACACCCCCTTACCGCGACGGGAAACTCAAGTAACCATACAGTGCAGCGAAGTCGAGACGGGGATGCTAGTCTACGTATAAAATAACATGCGAGTCATTCATTCATAATCAATTTCCAGCAAAAGCTATTGAAGATAAAGTGATAAAAATTTGAATACATGGTTTTTTAGGTTTTTGTTTTAATTACTCGGTAACAGTAATATAAATATAAACAGTAAGTGAAGATATTAACTTGATTTTTGGTGTGTATATATTATTCATATGAATATCTAAAACCAATTTATAAATCTTTTGAAATTCGACCTAGAAAGGGGTGAGGAAAAGTAAAAAATTTCGAATAATGATTACGAATTTTCCCCATTTCCAATTATCCTAAAAAACGAGAAATTCACTAGATTTGGGTTTACAAATACCCTTAATATAAATATTATTGACCATTTTCGGGTTATTTGAATTTTTAAAGGGTACGACAATTTTTAAGGGGTATGGCGGTGTACAGCGCGGCGGCTGAAACAACAGTCACTGACACTGTTACTGAATATGCGATTCGACTGGCTGCACCAGCCTCCTGTTAACTTGGGTAAAAACATAAAATAAAAGTAATTAAAATTTTTTTTTTAAAATGATACACGAAGCACGGTCACCCCCTAGTGGTGTTTGTCGGGTAACGCTAAGACCCGAGCAAAATATATTTTTACCCTTACGAAGGACGAATTACCAGCTGTAACTACTGTTTATAAGATGGAGGCCGAGTATTTTAAAACCTGCATTCTTGAAGTCATTCAAAAGTTTCGGGTTCAACACTGACCAAACTATTGCTCAGAAGAAATTTCAATACACTGGTAGAATTTTTATAAACTGAACAGATTTTAATATTGTTTACCATTATTATTCTCCTCACAAGAATGAGTTTAGTGAACTCAGGGGAGTCCAGGGGGCAGAATCCTTTGGTTAGACAAAGAAGTGAGCTAAGCGAACCCTGACCGGTTATATATATATATATATATATATATATATATATATATATATATGGAGGGTATTAACTTCTTTATTACTTGAAGAAAATCACACTTGTTTGTGATTATTTAACTGTGAAAGTAATTGGAATTTCGTTCCAGAATACCTTGTAGACATTGAGTTAATCAGTTAAATTAAATTTAATTCTCATGGAGGCAATTTTCTTTCACTTATTTGTTTAATACCATTTCTATCTTTTATGGTTGCCGATAAATTAATTAATGTAAAAACTACTTCGTATAGAACAACTGCGATAGTGAGCTTACTGTCGTATAACAATAGACGGTACATTTTTATAACTAACGTTATAAAACGTTTCTTCCAATACTATTGAAAATATGATTAAAAATAAATAAATTTATTAAAAATAGATCGGACCAGTCAAGTATGGTCAAACTCCCGTGTGTTTTCGATTGAAAATAAATTGATTAACGATTACTTGGTCGATTCAATTTTTTCTATAGGGATCCCATTTTAATACAAGACATATTGTTTTTATCCTATAACGAATTCTACAGGATGAATTCAGTAAAATATAAAACTTTATTAACAATATTATTAAAATTAAGTTGTGATATACATTCTGTTTATCACATCTCTTTTACTGAAATCTAGTATATAAATGGTTTGCAAAAAGCATGGTTCTATGTATGAACAGTGTTAAATATAAATATTAAATAAGTCATGAAAAATACTTGATGTAATATGTTTTGATTTAATTTCTGCATATATATGTATATTAATCGATCATGATATCATCTGATTGGTTGATAGTGGTCGGACCAATCGCAAGCCTGAATATTTTTTATAGTAGTTACTGTGGGACTTTAATGCTCTCTAATATAAAAACAAGAATGCTAATCGAAAAACTGTTTTGCGCGTAAGATTACATTTTTATTCAGGATTCTTAATCACAATCATTCATTAACACACCATTCTTATTAATTTAATGAAATAAATTTGAAGACACAGAAGGTGTTGAAACCCCCATTTCAAAGATTATAGAGGTAGCATCGCCGTCTCTTTGTCAAGTTGTCGTACTTGCCAGAAGGGGCGCTAGCGACACACCTCGATATAAATTTCTAATGTATTTTTATACGTTAGTAGTATTTTTAAATTGTAATTACATTTTCCGTTCGAAATTGAATTTTATTTTTTAACCATTTACCGTTTTAACATCTCATTTTTTAAAAATATACTAGGGCGTTCAGACAACTTTCTTATAATTATTTCCACGGTCAATTAGAGAATTCATATCAGTTCCTTTTATTCTTCACTCGGTAATGTAACTTATTTATGTTTTACTTATTTTGAAAGAATGAAAAGAAAAAAACAAAAGGACAAATTCTAAATATATTGCTACGAGAAGTGACCGATTCAAAATTTTAATTTGTGGGAAATTAAAATTTAGTTCCATGTAATGTTAAAATTCAATTTGTTAACGTTTCATTCAAATACATACCTTTATTAATTTGTATTGTTTAAGATATAAAAAAAAAATTTCTAAAAAAAAGGATTTTGTAGGAGGGGTTGGGTTAATGACTAAATTTTCCATGTAATCAAACTCTGTCACTTTTCTGTAAAACTGACAATAAATAAATAATCTTTTTATTCTAATCTGTACATAACAATACATTATAAAGATCACGTCATTATAAGTTACAGATATAAAAAAAAATTATAATATAAAAAATAAATGTGAATAAAATCCATATTAATTATTTAAATACAAACACATGAAATAATGAATTATGTAAATACATTAAATATAAAAAATTACTATAAAGTAATTTACAATTCGGAAGCCACTATTGAAGGTTTTTTTGAAGCATCCCCTTTCAATGTGTATGCAAGGAGATGCAGATAAAATCGTGGTTTTTTTTTTAATCTTTAAAAATACATTGATTGGGTAATATTCCTTAAAAGAAAACCTTTTAACTGAATTTTAAATATGTGAATAAATAATTTTTCAAACAGTTCACCAATTTATTAAAAATAGTAATAGCTTAGTAAGGGCCCTTTCTCTTGAACCGAAGTATAGTGTTGAGTTATACGAAAATAGTTCCCTTGTCCAGTTTAATAAAAGTAGATATTATTTTTTTTTTTTTTTTTAAGAATAAGAGACCATTCTTTTTAACAAAGAATATATAAAAATATAAACACAAGTGGAAGAAAACTACTTCTTCCTTATTTTACTTTTTACGTGGTAATGCTGATATTATTACTTCGGCTAACTATTAAACATTAAAATAAGGGCATGTTTTGGCTAAAAATAAGTTACCCTAAAAGGGGCTTCTTTTTGAGATAATTCTCACAGTGGTTGTTTTAGCAATAAAAACTTACTAATTTTTTTTTTTTTTTACATTGGTTAAACTTCATACATATAAAAATTGTTAACATAAAAGAAACTCAAAATTAAGTTTTTAAAAAAGTAATATATCTATTATTAGTCTTACAAAAATACTGAGACCTAAATCTAAAAATTACATTGAAAAATGGTTCTATTTTTGTAATTGATATAACCCACAGAAACATTTAAAAAATATAAATTAATAAACAGTAAAAGTTATGTAATGTTGATATTAAAAATCTCTTAAAAAATATTTAAAATCCATGTCAAGAGGGCAATGATCATGTTTATAAACAGATACAAATTTTGTAAAAAGGTCAGCTTGTTGAATGTATGAATTCTAAAATTGACTTTATATCCCTTTAATTTCTCATCAGGCATGATGTGGGAATTGATTGGTTTCACTTCATCTGCAGCAGGGTTAAAAAAACTGGATCTCTGACCCAAAAAAAATAACCTCTTTAAATTCTTCCTCTTCTTTAAAAGAAAACTTATCAAAAATTTACCTGGTTCATCAACATTATATTGAAAATATTTTATTTTTAACCATTATATTGGTTCATTATCAATACTTTTTTCTTGTGAACATATTTACTATTAAGCAATTTATTAAATGTCAAGAAGCTCGATGACTTTAATAGGAAGAGATCTATGAAGCAGCCGCCTAATAAGATTAACCCAGTCCTTGGGAAGATTGACTCTACAAGAGGTGTTTTTCTCTGTTTTAAAGCCGCATGTATAGTATTGGCCTCCATTTGGGTATGGCCAGGCTCTAAGAATTTATGATTCAATATTTACTGCTTCTTTTCCTTTGCTTTCATCCATGTAGTACATTAAAAACATAATAGGAAAATAAATTTCGGCCTCCGTGGCGCGAGTGGTAGCATCTCAGCCTTTCATCTGGAGGTCCTGGGTTCAAATCCCAGTCAGGCATGGCATTTTTCATACGCTACATTTCCGTATCACAAGCACAAGCTTCAAGCTTATGTGGCAACATCATCAATAAAAAAAAAAAAAAATACGGTTTTGACCCACATGCATGAATCACTAAATGTAAATGTTAATAGTGGACTCATCTGTAATAAGTGACAATATGTACTGTCGATCAAAGATAGTATTTCCTGGCCTCCTTGATCTGCAATAGTTTCATTCCATATACAACAAGTTAGTGATTTCTTTTTATTCATTATGCTATAGACTGTAAAGTTTAGACACCAGAGGCATCTTTTGTAGAATGCAATGCCACTATGTAACACTGGTGTCTGGTGTCATGCAACACTTTTGCAAGTTGAAACAGAAAAAAAAACTGTATTTTCATCTGATTGACTTTGTAGTTTATCTTTCTTCTTTTCCTTGTATGAAGATTCTACCAAATCCATGTGTTTATTTCGCTTCTCCTCTATCAATTTGCTTTTCTCTAAATCCTCTCCTGCTTGTATTTTCATATGAAACCTGTCACACTTGCCACACGTGTCATTTTTTGGTCGGTGGAAAGAGAGATTAAAGTTTTCACTGAATACGTTTTGGTAAAAGCTTTCATTTTCAGGAACTTTTCCATTCTCATTACAATAACTTGAGTAGTACAACCTGTACATTTTTGAGATTGATAGAATTAAAGAACCTTTTTTTCAGAATGAGAATGGGAATAATGACTACTGTATGCAGGGAACATATGCTTTTTGATGAAATTTTCTACCTCCTGAGGAGTTTTCTATGTCCATTATGTTTTCCCTCCGATCAGTCAAGCATATGCCTCTAGGAGAATTACGTTTCTTTTCATTCAGTGTGCTTTATCAAGTTTCCAAGTTTGCTGTATCAGCGTACTTTTACAAGTTTCAAAACTAGTGAGTTCAAAGACATAGTTTGACACACTTGTATTCTTGTGCCATCTAACTGTTGTAAAAACTATTCTTGAATGAATTGTCTTCTGCTTTCTATATTTTTTCTTATCTCTAATTCTCTGCACCAGCTTTCCATATTCTTCTACCATGGAAGCTAGAAACTGATTTTGACCTTCCCTAGAAAGACTATAATATGAAAAAAATGATTTTGTATGGTGAATTTCATCAATTTCTAATGAAAATTTCATTCGACAGCTGCAACTTGATTTTAATCCTTTACTGGGGACTTTATAAGCAGATGTTGATGTGTATTCCTTCCCTTATTGTATGGCAGATTTATGAATATTTCTAGCCAAAAGGGACGGATTTCTCTTCCTTTTTCCAGTTTTTTCATTACACACCTGCATTCTATTTTCTGATACAGTGGTTAAAATATTTATACTTGAGTTTTCTTGAGATGAAATAACTTTTTAGTATTATTGCATTTTTTCTTCTTCGAAGACTCTTTCTGTTTCTTGCATACAGTCACACTCATTACTACTACTACTGATTTCAGATGGAACATAATCAGAACCAGAATCAGATAAAAAAAGATCATCATCCAAGAATCAATCAGGTAACGTTAGATCAATAACTGAAATATCATTGGGAATTTCTGAAGGTTCATTCTGAGAAGACATGAAAACATTTTGAATTTCATTTAAAAATTTGCTTAATGGTGAGTTTTGCATTTCTACTTGATCATTCTGGTAATAGACAATTTCATTTGGAATTTCAGTAGCTGGCTTACCAAATGATGGCTCTATTTCTGCAGACTTCTCAGAAGATACACTTACATTCTGAATTCCATTAGAAGGCGTATCTAATGATGACACCTCCATACTCCCTTGTATTCTGAATGTATGATACATTGGCCAATTCCAGTAATTTTCTGGTTCTCTCCATCATGATTGTTTTTTTTACTTATAGAATCTATATCTAAAAATAAAGCAATAGTAGAATTAAGCAATCACAGCTCAAGTTTTAGTCTATTTAATACATATAAAATATTTTTGAAAAATAAATATCAACATTAAAAAAATAGAGCCCCATATGAACTGAAATAAGCCTACTTCATCTTTGTTTCTCTTGAACTATTCTAGCTTACTAATTCGGCACTAATGTTCAATTTGTAGATGATAGTATTTCATGAAGTAGAAAAAAACAGAGTATTTTACTCTATTATCATAAGAAGGTATTAAAAAAATGCAATAAAAATATTATCATATTGTTGCTTTTTCTATTTTATATCCTACTCAAGTGGTAATTTTGATAAGTTTCTAGGACGATGAAAATTTATAATAAAATTACGTTCTGAGTGTTTAATAATAATGAAAAATTATTCTGCAAGTAACTGTTCTGCAAATAATTATTCCAGACCTACATGTCTGAATAAACTGATTTTGAGAATAAAATGTTTTATTTTTGTACATATCTTGTTTTTGCTTTTCTTCTGCTTCTCTGTTGTTGAGGCATTTTTTATTAACTCAGATCTTGATAAAATTACTTTAAACTTCTTCTTACTATGCATTTTAATCAAAACTTTAATAAGCACACTCAACAGTAAATCAACAAGAAAATAATCAACTGTTTCCCTCCAAAAGTTAACAGCTATTTCAGCTGTTTTTCTTTCTCTTTCAGCTCTTTCCCACCTTTTTTAAATCAGTAAAACAATAATTAATTTTTATTTTATCATTTTATTATTAAAAAATTCATTTCATTTTCTGATTGTTATAATTTTATATAGTTGAAAATGTAATAATAAAGGTTGAAAAGAAATATTGTCAGAAAATTGATAAATGTTTACTTATTAAAAAATTAATAATTTTTAATTTTTGTTTAAATAAAATAACTTTATTGAATAAAAATGTGTCTAGTTCAGTGTAACAATAACCAATGCTAATTTCAGTAAAAACCACTGTTAAAATTTGAGTGCTAAAACAACATATGTCAACATTGATGGTTCTTATGTGAAAAAAAGTCTATCTATCAAAGTCAACATTGGTAGTTTTTGCACAGAAAAAAAGATGATGACATTGGCAGTTTTGTTTGCTGTTTCCCTAATGGTTAGAAATAAGACACTGGTTGTTTTTACTTATGAAAATATACACATCTGTTCGTCTGTTGATATATATTAACTTATTTTTGAAAAAATGGCACTGGTATTACTTACACCAAGGCATAATTTTAATTTTCTATCAGTCTTTTTTTTTCATATTTATTGGTGCCAAATGATGATCTATAGCCCATTTTTGTAACTTGAAGAATTCTTCAGGCATGACATTCATAGTACTCAGTCTTATAAGTTATTTACTTTTAGACTCTGAAATCGGCAATTAGTTTATATTAGGTCTGCATAAGAACTCTGCGGATTTAAATCAAATTTATTTTATTACAATTAAAATTACAACTGTGTTTGTTTTATTACATAGAAGTACAGAGTTAAAAGGTATTTTTAACTACTAATGTAACTCAATATGAGCACCATTTATAGTGAGTAGGGGTAGGCTTATTATACATTAGTTGTATACATACAAATTTTCTGTTATAATACATTTTTTAAGCCTTAGAAATAGGTAACTGCAAATCACTTCACAGATAAAATGTGACACTATAAAATTTTTGTCATTTATTACATGCAATTTGTCTTCATTTTTGGTATTATTTGCTTCATCCTCTCTCTTTTCATGAGTCTCATGCCTAGCTTTTTATTACTTTCACAAATTATGCAATAATCTTTTGTGAGTTGAAAAAAAAGATTCCACTTTTAACCATACCTTCTCTATAAGTAATTTCAGAATCAAATGGATCTTCAATTTTTGTACTATTCTCCTTTTCTTTGGCCTCTTCTACATTTTTTTAATTCTTAGGTTAGAGTCTAAGCACTTTTTGTTGTTTTTCAACAATAGTGTGACATGACAGTTGAAAAGCTTTAAGTATGATTTTTAAAACTTGTATTTAGGCTGGATCTATTTTTGTTTTTTCAACAGGACCATGACTCATGTTCAGCATCTTCAAAAATAGTGTTTGTATACATACTCTTCTTCCTTGGCTTGAGTTCCCTTTTTTTTATGTTATTCTTTTCCTAATTATTTGGATCCGTTCTATTCCACTTCTAAATCTTTACTCATGTTTAAAGATTTCAATTACACACTGCAGTTAAGCAAAACTTACTGATTAGCATGAAAAGTTGGTCTCAGAATATTCTTTTAGCAAACTGAACAATATTCAGTTGATTCAGGCGACCAACTCTGTCTGTGTAAACAATACCCTACTTCATTCAGCTAAAAATTAACTAATCTAGTCGGTCAATTTTTTAAACAGTTTTAAAAACACATAAACTTTCTTTATTTTATAGTTATCTAAAAAAAAAAAAAAAATGGAATGACATCCAGAACATGTAACGTGAATTTCCAAATTTCCACTGTCCCTACTGATGTTGTATATTATATACAGAATGTTTCTAAAATGGTGGGCTAGCTATACTTTTTCGGATTCTACTTATAAAATTAAAGAAAAAATGGCCCTCCCTTAGGAAGAATGGCAATTTCTCCTTCATTCTCACGCTGTCCACCATTTTGCTATCTTTATACAAAAATTTATTTCTCAAGTTTGGATAAACGAATCACATTAATATTTGGTAAGAGTTTTGGTAATAAAGTTTTAAAATTAGCAAAAAATCAGAGCTTAAATACCTACGCAAATTACAAAATGGCGGCCATGTTTATTTTTTAATTCGTTTTATCTCCATAAATATTAGTTTTATTAAAATTTATTTTACTAAAATACTGTGCCTTTTATTTTGAACCAAATGACAATTTATTTTTTAAAATCGGTTAACAAATAGCCGAGTTACGGCAGAAAATTGATGTAATCTTGTGTCTGTTTTCATGTTCTCTACTTTACGTTCAATTCGATGAAATTTTAATTGTTTTTATTTATTGTTAATTCTAGTATTGGTGAATTAGTAAAAAATTAAGTAATAATTTTATCATAATAATAGACCAAATAATTATGACACAAAATTACAACATCAATTTTCTCCCATAATTCGACTGTTTGTTAACCGATTTAAAAAAATAAAATGTCATTTTGTTCAAAATAAAAGACTTAATATTTTAGTAAAACATACATTTTGATAAAAGTAATATTTATGGAGATATAACGGATTGAAAAATAAACATGGCCGACCATTTTATAATTTACAAAGGTATTTAAGTCCTGATTTTTCGCTAATTTTAAAACTTTGTTACCAGTACGCTTAATAAATATTAATGTGATTCGTCTATCCGAACTTGTGATATAAATTATATAAAAATAACAAAATGACGGACATGGGAAGAACGAAGGAGAAATTGCCATTTTTCCTAAGGATATTTTTTGTTTAGTTTTACAAGTAGAATCCGAAAAGTATAGCCAGTCCCCCATTTAGAAACACTCTGTATGTAATGTATATAGGGTCAATTTCAGACGAAATATCTCGATCTTTGATGATTTTGATTTCGATTTTTGAAGATTTACGGTGCTACTTATCTTGTGCAGAAACTCACATTACCTGTCGTAAAGAGGATCGTATAACATCATCTAACGTGACGCACACATATAGAATATCAGGGTTCTCACTGTTCCTACCGACCCGTCGGAGACGAAAAAGTTTTTTTTTGTCAATTTTCACACCGATATTTTATGTCTAAAACGTTTTTTTATCATCATGGTACCACCACTAAAAGCAGCTGATTCGATTGCAACAAGATTCATTTCAATCGATTAATAGGAAAAACGTTACGCTCAAACAAACAAAAATATATACGATCGAATACATACTTTTTTTTTGAAGTCGGTTAAAAATTATAAGTTGACTAAAACATTTCAACTCTACAGATCATGTTTTCCAAAACCGGTCATTTTTATATGAGCTTGTAAAGGATGTTCACATCACATAACAACACATATTTGGCTAACAAATACTGATAATAATTTTAATTTTTTCCTGACAGTAATAATACTTTTGAGAACTTTAGCTCGTTTTCATTATTTTTTAAGTCGGGCCCTATTAGCAGTATACTCACCACATATGTTTATGTAATTTACAGTTTAATTAAAATTTAACTTTACTATAAAACTGATTTTATTCTCTTGATAAACAAGCTATAAATTTAAAATAAAGAAAAAATTTCTATAGTTTTCTCTGACGTTACAATTATCGTGATTTCTTGGATTAAAAATCGAACTATCAGTAATTAAGATCTATGGAAATACAAAATTATTAGCAAGACATCTAACAAAATGAATTAATATCGTACGACAAAAAATCAAACTGATCAGGAGTTAGCATTTAAATAATAAGGAAAAAATGTATAGATGCCGACCGCTAACTCGGTCTTTATAAATTAATTCGGCATTTCAATTCGCTTATATGTAGTACTGAAAAATTCTGTTCAGCGACAATCTGTAAAGTATAGAATGTACAACGCGCATAAATGTGCTTTGTCTTGACTTACTGATTTAAGTTAAAATCCGATACTAGTGTCAAGAATTCAACTTCTACTGTTAATTTTAATTTGTTTGGGTATGACAAAATACTTCCATTTTCCTTAGAATTTTAGGATTAACAATGGAAATCGATTAAAACTTACTTATGTAATTTAGGGAGAACAGAAAATATAAAATATTTGTTGAAGTCTTTAATACATAAGTTGAACACAGGTATGCAGTAACATTTCTTTCTTTAACAATGACAAAAACATGTTTCTTGTCGACAAAAACTTTGCTCAAGTAAATGGATTACACTGTATTTTTTAATTCGATTTTGTGCATTTATTATACCAAAACGTAAGAGGTACATTTTTTTAAATAAAAGTCCTACATTTTTTCAAACCTACAACCATCTTATTTACAAGTCTGCGTTAAAGTCCTCTGAAATCATTAATTTAGAACAAAAGAAGAAAATAATTTTATATCGAAGAGCTCACAAAAATTGTAAATAACATGAAACCTTACGGTAACTATAAAATTTAGTTCTTGTTCAAACAAAAATAGTACAACGGCAAAATGAAGTCCATAAGCGTTTACACTGCGATGACAAATTAAAATGTGCATAAATTTACATACAAATTTGACCGATTACTCCTATTACAATTTTAGAAAACAACATTACCCTAACTCATTTATTGTTTCTATCTGACCGGATAAATTTGTTCTGATGTAAAAATCAATATGCTAGGAACAGCAAACATTGATAATCAATAAATTATTCTTTGTTTAATTACGCTTTCATAACGAAAAACGGAACAGCTTTTCAAAGATTTCAAGATACGCATTTAAAAATCATAATTTTCCTTCACGGCTACTAAATCATGCGGATCTGTCTGTAATATTTAATCAGTTTTCATAATATTAAGTTTTTCAAAATTAAGAATTATTTTATTATTTTTACTTCATACTGCAATATATAAAGAAAAAGTAAATATAATTAATAATTAAAAGCCCACTTACCAACAGTTCTTTTACATATGCATTCAAGCGCTTTTAAAATAAAATTCTATCATCAGGAACTAAAAAATTTTTATTTTTTTATTTTATAATCTTATTAAAATTAAAACTTCTTGTCATGTAAATTTGTTTATGTAATGTAATATGATATAACGTTGGTCGTCACAGTTTAAAATTATGTACACTTAACGTACTGTCATTATGAGTTCTCCACCGTTATCTATAAAAATCATATATCATGATATATATAATCATACCAACGGGCCTTGTTTGATAAAATTATTAAAAAGTAAATAATATAATAAATTAATATATTACATTAAATATTAATTTTATTATTATTAGTCTTCTTCACTTCATGGGTTAGGCAGATCTGCCTGTTCCGGAAACCATCTTCTCCTCGGGAACCTACACACCAGCGGCCTTTGGGTTTGTAACCACGGGCTAAGCGGGGCAATCGTTCATCTTCCATCCATTCCAGATGACTGTAGCAGTTTCTCTTGTATGCCATCATTTTTTGCGCAACCCGTGGCAGCTCGCAAAATCATGTTACCTGCCAAAGCCATTGCACGTGCTGTCCAGTGTTCGATGCGGGTTTGGTGGTGGTGATCACACTTTAACATCTGTGGTGACTTACCCGGCGTTTCTGGATACTCTGTTTCCAGATGCTCCGAAGAGTGAAGCAGATGTCGGCGTTAGGGCGGGTGAGACACCATTGCCTGACGTAAGGGCTGTGGATTCCGCAGATATAGACCGAGTGGTTTCTCGAATGGCAATGAGAAAGGCAACGAGGATTGACCAACTTGACCCAGATATTTTCTATCATCTGCTGCCTGTCATAAGAGAGCCGCTTGGCAATCTGTTTTCGGGAAGCCTAAGCTGGGGTTGGTTTCCGACTTGTTGGAAGGTCGTTTTGATGAGAGTGCTCTTAAAATCAGGAAAGGATCCGAGTGAGGTCAGCAGTTATCGACCCATCAGCCTCTTGCCGGTAACCGGCAAGTTGCTTGAAGGCTGGTTGTGGAATGGCTCTGGTAAAGCATCGATATGGACTTACTTCTAAATCGAGGCCAGTATGACTTCATGAAAGGGGTTGGTACCGAGGATTGCATCTTAAATGTTCTTGCCGAGGAGGAAAGCGCCGACTGTAGATATGTTTTGGCAATTTTTATTGATATAGAGGCAGCATTTGGTTCCTTTTGTTGGGATTCTGTCCTCTATGTGTTGGAACGCTGCAATGTTCCCGTAGCCCTGCAGGCCGTATTACGTGACTACTTGTCTGATCGCACGGCTCTGTTTAAGGATGCGTACCTAATTGTGGAAAAGTCCGTCACCAGGGGAAGCCCGCAAGACTCCGTTCTCGATCCCTTGCTATGGAACCTGGTATTCGACAGATTTCTGGGAATGACATTTCCAGAAAGGGTCACGGCCCAGGCTTTCGCCGATGACTGTCTTCTTTTAGTTCGTGGTAATTCATGACCACAGCTAGAAGGCCGGGCGTAGATGGCCTTGTCAACCGCAGAGGACTGGATGGAAATTCAAAATTTATAGATTTCTGTGCCCAAGACGAACGAAGTACAGTCGTAACGCCCATATTAAATATAAAGGCTATGTAATCAGCATAGTTAGAGTTCATAAGTACCTAGGTGATTTGTTTGATGAAAAGTTACTATTTAGCAACCACATTAGGCAAGTAGCGGCGGACGCCGTCTCAGTGATCGGAAAGACTATGGGTTGTCGGGCCGTCAAATGTATATTGTGTACCAAGGTGTCTTCGAAAGCATGACCTCATACGCGGCGTCCGTTTGAGCGCATAGGTTGGATATGAATATAGCACTTGCTCAAAATTTAGGAGTGCCCGAGGGCCCAGAGCCTTAATTGTATGCACTGGAGTTTTTAAAACAACCTCCTCCGAAGGGGAAAGGCTCTCCCAATCGATTTAGTGGTGAAAGTTCAGGCAGCCATGTAGAGATTACGAAGAGGCCGGGAGACCGAGGTATTTGGGATGCGGTTTCGAGCTGGCCCAGTACCGGAGCGGAAAGGTGATCACAATGCACCAGATCTAAATTTCGTTCAGTTGCCCATCTCCCGCCTGCGGAAGAGGCTGTAGAGCCTCGCCATGGAATAATGGCAGCTGGAATGGAACACAACTACTAACAGAAGATCCTTGTATAATTTTATACAGGATCTGGAGGGATGGTATGCCTCGAGCTCGTTTATAAGGGCAACGGGTGCCCGGGTGCTCTCCAACCATGTTAATTTAAACCAATGTCTGTTTCAGTTCCACCTGGCAGCTGATGAGCTGTGCATCTGCGAGGAGGTCCAGTCAAATGAACACCTAATGTTTGACTGCCCTGCTCTTGGGGGGGGGGGGGGGGCAGAAACCATCATATTTCTCTCTCTATCTATTTATCTTGACCTTATAATTCTCTCCACTTCCATACACTTTTATTTCATTTATTCAAACTCGTTCTATCTTGTGGAAGGGGTCAAATAATGTTTATCAACTCTACTAGAAAAGTTTTTTTATTATTTTTAAATTATTTCCTTATATACATAGTTAATCACTTCCTGTTCTACCGATAGCCTTAGATATTATACATTATATAAATTAAATTATTACTTTTCTAAAATTTAAACTTATTTGATCTAACTTAAAAAAAAATTGTCGATTAACATACCCACTTTCGCTGGAATTTCTCCATCTAGACAATATTAAATATATCGTACAAATCTTCCAAAGGTTAAATATCAACGAAAAATTAGAAAAATTATTTTACAGTTGGTAAGAATTATGTTAAAATTTCATCATTTTCTTAAAAAATAGCAACTAGCAAAAACTGATAACAATTTTTCTACTAAATCTACCTTTTTTTGTCACAATTAATTCTAGCATTTCAGTGAAATACTACAAACAAATATTGTCTGTAAATACGTACTAATAGCTATTTACAAGGACAAATTCATCATCTCTCTCAAAGTAAATATGAAAAAATATTCAGTTTAATATACATTATTTGAACTTATACATTTTTATCTTATTTAGGGAACTATCATAATAATTTAAATTATACGACAGGTCTTTGTCTATCTAGATCGGTCAACTTCCGTTCTGTGTAAAATGAACTTCCTCCTCTTTCCCAGTGTTTAATGACCGGTCCACCGTAGTCAAACTTTTCATAGATTTTTAGCAAGTTTTACAATATATTAAGTCTTTCAAACCGTGCGAAGATTTTGATGCTTCAGCGATCGCTTCATAGATTTTGAAATCCGAATTATATTCCAGTTTTCTTTACCAAGAAACACTTTAATGTGAACTGCTACTTTATTGATAATTTTTTTTTTTTTTGGGAGGGAGAAATATTTTTTAATGAATTTTTTAAGAAACTTTTCATCACCAAATAATTAATTTTCTTATTCGATTGCGAATCTCAGACGTTTAACTTTTTTCACTAAATTTCTAAAGAGTTAATGTTATAGCCGAAGTAGAAGTGAGAAAAAAAACTACTGTTAGATAATAATTAATATCCTATTACTTTTTGATATCAAGCGAACGCTAAAGATGTTAATGATCCAAAAATTATTTTTAATAGTAAGATGAAAATAAAGTAATAAAAACTCTGCATAATTAAATAAACTTTAATAATGTTTGTAGATATAAACAATTACATACACAATTTTAATATATGACTATTCTTGGAGTAAACGGTTATTTAGCTAACGACTGACTCGCAGATTTAATAATAAACAGTTGTTAAAAATAAGCTCTAGGAAATGACATTGCGGATTTCGTTAAAAATAATTACATTCGCAAAGATTCAGGCAGTTATCAGATTTGTAACATAAAAATCAGTATAATGCGATCATTGTCACTAAAATTTATAATACTGCCTTGGCCTAGAGACCGAGAAAGGTCTAATACAGACTCTGGCGGAAAGCCATAGTCTGTATTAAAAAAATGTAATGTAATGCGATGAAAATTTTGTAGGAAGAGCTTATAAATGATTAATTGCATTGCATGGCGTTAATTAGTCAAAAATGTTACGCTTATTACCAAACCATCCTGTAAAATTTATTTTAACAAAATATTACTAACAACAGCAGTTACTCACTCCTAAGCTATATAATAGAGGTTAATTAAATTATTTAAAATCATTTTTGTGCTGTTTTCTTAATGAATTTGTCTTCAAAAGAAAATGAAAATGTTTTTTGACCGACTGTAAGAATAAATATACATTTTTAAACACCTGACTTACTTCTATCGTAATTATGAGCTGGTGCCTCAACCGAACGGTTATTAAAAATCATCAGGAATGATACTAATCGATTGTGAATGGAGCATAGTCATTCTATAAAATAAAAATCAGATGCACACCTGCATGCCCACCAAAAAGCAGGTGAATTCAAAATAAAAAGTGACACCTTTGATTACCACGACTACGACTGAATGGTGCAATTCGATATTTTTAGGGAAATTAACTTTCACTTGCGCTTTTAAACCTCAGGTATTTTAGACATATTACAGAAGTATGGGAAAAGTAGTGCAAAATATTAAATGTAAGTACCATTACTCGGTGTAGAAAAGCAGTCTCTAATAGGTTACATTAATATTTGGCTCTAAACGTTAAATATCCGACACATCTTCTTAAAGAGACCAGCCCTTACCTCAAAAACGCCGTGATAGCTCTGGGCATCACGCTATCCGTCTTGAAAAGAAGCCTACATTCAAGCTTGAATTGAGTCTTATCCAACTCCGCATTCTGCTCCCAGAAAAGGGAGCAGAACGCGGATAGGCGGCAATCAATTTCATACCCAATGTCGCGGGGCTACGTTTTTGCTTGGGATCAATCTTGACCTCCTTTTTTTTCACAGCAGGAAACTCAGCGATGATCCGGATGGTTTCCCGATCATCCGCCACAACTACCAGTCCTTTGCTTATTTCCTTAATGTCCCTGATCCGGAGATTTTCCTATTGCCACGAAGAGCAACCTGGAATTCCTCCTTTATTTTCTTAAAAGATTTCATTGAATCCCCTGCCTTTTCTATCAAAACTACCTTGGGTTCTTCCTACCCAGACTGGCTTCCCTTTGCTCCATGACTACTTCCGCGTAACGCAGGAACTGAGGTTGAAGATTTGACAACCTTGACTTTGACAGAACTATCTGGTCTGCTCTTGGCCTTAATAAAATTTCTAACCAAATTAGTTTTTTCAACCCGGATGGATATCCCTGAGAGACATTCCTCATCAGAAGAGATGGAAGGTCAGCTTCCCTCCCTCTTCTTTCTACTACTCTTGGGCTTCTTCCTGAACTCTAAAGAATCTGACTTCTTGGTCGAAGAATACCTAAAAGTGAATTATGTAACTGCGCTCACTATCTTCCTCCAAACACTGTAAAAACACTGGGTAAGCTTACAAACGCGACAACTACCCGCAGCGAGCTACGGGCAGCCGGAGACCTGAACACCCTTCTGTTGCACTTTGCACTTCTTAGCCGCTACTGGATCGGGTACATGAGTGTAAAACACAATCCAGCTCACACAGATTATAGTCCTCACTCTGAAAAGACCACAAGCAGGACTAGGGTCACCCGTTGTTTGTAACAAGGACTTACGACCAGGAGTCGTTACCACCCCTACACCGCGTTGAGACGGGTGCACGTAAGAATAAAGCGCCTTTAAACTCGGTTCTCAGTAAAGAGAAAATATATTGACACGATGTTTTAGCAGCCTCAAATAAAAACATTCGATACTGGTGGAAAGTACACACTCGACATTTCAAATGAATTTCCCTGTTCTTTAAAGGGAGGAATTTTATTTAAAATCCTTTTCAATAATCCTTTTAAAGTTCCAGATAATTAAAATTTTAATAAAAAGTATTATTTTTTCCTTTTATATTAAAATTACGAAGCAAACGAATATTAAGGCACGATTTGAAGAACTGAGGAAAGAACAAATCAAATGTATTATTATTCTTCAAAATCAAGTAATATTACACTTTTTAAATGATTGGAAGTTTGGAATTTTTCGTTATTTTTACTTCCTTGTTCGAAGTTAAGGAAGTATAGCGATGGTGAAAAATTTCGGTTTTCAGATTTCAATTGAAATATCCATTTTGACCATCCATGAATGAATTTTAACTAGTTTCGGCGTGAAGTCTATGCGTACGTACGTATCTCGCATAACTCAAAAACGATTAGCCGTAGAATGTTGAAATTATGGATGTAGAACTGTTGTAACATCTAGTTGCACACCTCCCCTTTTGATTGCAATCGACTTAACCAAAAGTGTCCAAAAATCCAAAAAAATTTGAATTTTGGATTTTCTCTTAACTGCACTAATAAGACCTCATTGAGAGCTTTCAACGATATATCAGTGGTACTTATTTTCATTGGTTTCAGAGTAACAGCCAAATAAAATTTTAATTAATGAAATATTTGGATCTTACAAGGAGAAGGCACATCGGTTCAAATCAGACTTCATCTCCTTTTTTAAGCTTTTTTGTAATTTAAATATATTTATTAATTAATAATAATCTTTGATTATAAAAAAATGTACCATAAATAATAATTGTATAACAATAAAAAAAAAGAAAAATATCAGAAGTAATTAATGAAATAAAATTTTATGTACTTTTCATTTTAAAAAAATGTGTGTATGTAATTTAACAGGCGTACAAAGAAAACTTGATGTGGTGTCCACATCAGATTTTTTTTTTTTAGTTTAAAAACTAAAATAGAATAATTCATTTAAAAAAACGTGATTGTAGTTCTTTTTCACTAATTTATACGTTCAATAAACTATCAGTGATGATAGCAAATTTCATCAATCAAAAAAATAAATAAATAAAATCATCTATCAATAATTTTCAAAAAAGTCATTAGCATTTGAAGGAAACGAATTTTTCAATAAATCAAATAAAATTATTCAGATTTAGAACGCGTATTGTTTTTTACACATCGATAAAAAACTTGCAAACGAATATGTTTTATTTATTCAATGAAACACCTGAATTATTAACGTGAATAATGTTATTACTCAATAAAATTAAAATTAGTCATATTAGGTACCTATTTTTTGTGTAAATCAAGAACAGAGAATTAAAATTAACTTCAAGTAGATTAAAAACCTTGTTATAATGTAATACAGTATATCCTGGCACTGAAACAGTTGGCAGGTTCAGTTTTAATCGTTTAATAAAATTTGTCCGTAAATAATACATACGCAGAAATTCACCCCTTCCTATATATATTTTTTTGAATAAATCTTGAAATTTATAAATATCTTTTGAAAAGTTTACAATAATCAACTATTTATATACACATTTATTTTATTTAGACTACATAATACTACTTTCGTAAATTTAGATTGAAACTATCTGAAAATGATGATACTTAGTTTCATTGATGGGGATAAGACGATCACATTGTTTTGGCATTAAATATTTTTTTCAGGTTTACCTAAGAAAGTCAGGTATATTGTTTTGCAGATATAATTTAAATTTTTTTTACTCAAAGTCAAAGGTCACAAAATTAAAAAGAATCCGTATTAAAATTATTCTGTTTTTCAGTCAAATGAAGAACTCGTATTTAAAAAAAAAACTAAGATAGTTGAAACAGGTAAAGATTCATTTTTAAGGGAGACGGACTGTTTCTTTTGTATTTTTGCGAAGCTTTTTAATTTCTCTTAAAGATATTTTTTAAACTTTAACTTTCACTTTATATTCTGAAAGATCCATTTGTAAATGAATCTAATGAAACTCATATATGTCTATGTCACTTTTTTATTTAAAATCTAAAACCTGACATCTGATACTGTAAATTGATTTAAACTGTTACGTTTAAAAAGGGTGAAAGAACTCAAGCAGACTAAAATAATAACCTTTGCTCGATCAGTGCTCAATTGTTTTTTGTTACAAGAATGAGGCTGAGAGTAAGTCACTGTCTTCAAAAAATTTTTAAATTACTTCCATCTGCAAATTCATATTTTTTTCTGACAACATCCTGATTATTAACTTTCTACTGTACCTCACAGAAACTGTAAGGTACATTATACCTGCATATTTATTGAGAAAATCTGTTTAGAGTTTGCAAATAGAAAAAAATAATAATAAGACTGTGAAGTAGTTCTAATATTATATGATTAAAATATTCAAAATTTTCGATACGAATAACACCGTTAAAGGATACAGAATTAAAACAATGTCCGTGAGTCTTTGCGAGCGCGTGAACCCGGGAGTTTTAATGAAGCAAGCTGTTTTCAGATATCGGAAGTGAGTATTTACCGTTACTCTTACTGTTAGCTTTTATTTATTAATTGTTTAAATTTGAGAAAGATTCTAAATTGTGTCTTTTCTTCCGTTTTGTGACCGTGAATTAACAAACAGATCTATTGAGTTCGTTTTCAGCAGTCAGAATCTATTTATGCCTTTTGCACATTAAGTTTTCACACTACCTGTTGCTTTACAAATAAGATAGTGTAATCAATGTACCTGTGTAATACACTGTCTGTTTTGCAGGTCTGTTTGTTTTTTGTGAATACGTGCTCTAAAATATTTACGCTAGGAAATAATTTTATAAATATTTTTCTTTGTTTTCCATCTGGGTTTGTTGGAAGTTTTCCACTAAAATACTTTGAATATCAGACTAACAACATCAGGCTACATATTAATACGTTCGTAAAATCGTCTAAGACTGAGCAATAAGAGTACCTTCTAATCGTCAACGTATTTTTTGCCTAAAATTCTTCCCCTTAAGTTACGAGGAAAAACTACAATTGAACCGCTATAGGAAATCTTTTCTGTATTTAAAGAGCCGTTATCATTCTAAGCGACGTAATATGAGCCACAAATCATACCAAAAACGAAAATATTGCTTTTAATAGCAAAAATTTATTCCAGAACAACCAGGAAGAATGAGTAGTGAAGTGCTTCCCCATTGTCTTCATTAAGTCAAACATGGGGTTGGAATATCAGCATAGCAAGCCCTTCAAAATTTTGAGATTATTCAACCCTAGAAGTAAAACCTTCATTCTGTTCACCAGAAGAATTGACTGTATAATGAATTCCATTACTATGACAGAAACGCATATATTCCTGTAAATTTATGTAAATATATTTATGTAAATTTATTTACAAAATTAATTTTTGTAGGTACTGCTTTGTTTGATTCTTTTTTTCAAATCAGTTATTGAAAAAAGGTATTTTATAAATAACTATACTGTGCTGCTAGGATCCATTCTGCTAAATAATTTATACTACAGACAAATTGCATTTGGTATTTTTGAAGTCAAGGGAGTAAAATATTTGAAAAGTACAAAAATCTGGAAAGGACTATTTTTTATGGATGACGACACTTACTTTCTGATATGTAACCATAGATACCAGTAAAAAAACAAAACAACTGGCTGTCAGTGTAGTGATAGATATCCCATAATTAATACAAATTGGGCGCCATTTTTCTTCTGCAGGGTTGGGGGCGTTCTGTGAGGTCAAAAGTAGTAATAGGTATAGTATCGTTAGTCTACATGGAGCTCTATGTACTTAGTTGTAAGCGACAATTATTAAAATTCATTGCAAGTGCAGAGTATGTTTTGCTGAGACTGCATGCAAGTAACACGGCGTTTTCGGTAGGAGAAGGGAGAAGAAATGAAGCAACTGTGAAAAAACCAGGATAATTTCGATTATAGAAATCATTGAACCAAAGTTATGAAAAAAGTGATAAAGAATTTTGTCAAATAAAGAACCCGAGATTGTAAAATGCGTAATAGTTTCAAATGTACTACTCCTTATTTAGTGGCAATGTTTGATTTTTTAATAACGCCAGCTAATAAATATAAACTGATTTTTTTTCTGAAATTTAATTCTCCGTTTATTTATCAAATCTGTTTAGTTAACTTGCTTGCCAGCCAACTAAAACATCAGCTTTAGTTTAACTAAAGGATAATGATATTACCTAACTTTCCGATCAGATTCCATTCCTGAAAAGAGTCGTAGCCGCCTTTCTCGACATCTTTATCGTTAACATACCTGCATAGGATGATCAATCTCCAGATTGATCATAATAATAAATATTAGCCTTGTAGGACAGTTTTTAATCAAATCAAATCATAATTATTTTTATTTTTTGTAATATCCTTTTGCTGTGAGTTTGGATGTTGCAGATACTTTCCTCCGCCAATTTACGGTTTGCCTAGAACAAATTAATTAGGCGATATAACCATTTTGATGACAACCGAAATCAGAACGAGACAAACATCGCAAAACTTAAAAAATGTCGAATTCCTTACAACGTTTACTTGCCATTGTAAAACATCTCTAAACAAATATTTCCTTTTCTGATGCAATACAATATTACACAACGAAAAAACATACAAAAAACGGTTAAGACAACAGACAAGATAGCAATATAAGAAAACAAAATTAGACACTTTAAACAAAACTTCTGCATGAAATAAATATTCCTATCATATTAACAGAAATATTTTCACAATACACTGAAAAAACATCCTCAAAGTCAATGACTGACACGCACAAAATTAATTGGTATAGATATATACGAGTAAATAACAGAAACACTAGATCGTGGATACCGTGTTCTGTGGTGACTGGATTTTAATTAACCACACATCTCAGGAGTAGTCGACCTGAGACTGTACAAAACTACACTTCATTTAAATTCATACATATCACCCTTATTCATCCTCTGAAGTAATATCTGACGGTGGTTCCGGAGGCTAAACAGAAAAAGAAAATGAGATAACAGAAACACCCTATACAACGGGAATTTTAGACAACTTTAGTAACTTTTTACGCATACCACCAAAACTCACAATAAAATAACCTTCAACCTTGACAGCAGCATAAATTATTTGGAACTACCATCACAAAGTACTGACTCAGGAAAACGTACCATAACTGACTTAATCATGGATAAATCTAATTATCCGATGCAGTACAAACCTTTGTCATTCAAAACCATGTTTCGCAGATTACAAAACATTCCACCTTCCGTAAAAAGACTCTCAGGACGTACTGCGTATAATAATACATTCAGCAGAAGATATATTCTGTAAGGGAAACATCGAAAGAAGAAACCAAAACACAAACAGAAAAGTACACATTATCACAGTAACACAAATGGTTTTAAAAAATGTGTTTTATGTAGTTCTATCAAAATGGCAGCTTGTAATTTTCCACGTTAGCCTTACAGCGTGCTTCTTTTTTATATAAATATATATTTTATGTGCATATAGATAAGTCATGAGTAGAACATTTGAAAGTATTATGGCTGCTGCACATTTATCACTTATACCTAAATCAATCAAGAATTAGTCAACTCTATTAATTGCGTGGATGACCGTTGCTCATACAGTTTCACTTTACTCGACGATTCACTACAAAAAACATTATATCATAATTATTTTACGTTGAGTTTTAGTATTAAAGTTATAATTATATTTAATTACACACCAATAATGTTTTTAATCTTAAGTCTTTTCTGTTTTCAGAAATTTTGGCAGGAGACTGGCATTACAGTGAGGAACGTAAGTACATTAACTAAAATAAATAAATCTTTTATTACTTATCAGTGTGTTTTCTTCATCCTGTTATAATCTTAATCAAATTTAACAAATCTGTGTTAAATACATTAACCAACACAAATGAACTGAAGATCCTCTTAATGAATGAACACACCACAAACGAATACCCACTGAAATACTGTGAGCACAAAACGTATTTTACGCCTACAGCCGTTGAAAAGAAAGGTTTCGATAGGGCTGTGCTAGAAAAATTCCTGTAGTCAGACAAGATTTGCTAAGATAACCTAATTTTTTTATGAAAACAAGTTGGTAATTTGTAGTTAGTAGGCCTATTTTTAATTTACACTACCTTAATTAAAACATAGACTTTACATAAAAACAGATGTAAATTAAGCATTCGATTATCATATACCGGTAGGTGAAAATATTTCTTATTATTAAAGGCCCACTCTTCTTTAACGTTACAGTGAATTGCTTCTTTCCATTATGAGTCAAATTCCTTTAATATTATCCTTTTTTTTTCTTTTTTTTTTTTTGTTACGATAGCCAAATATTCAAAATTCTAGCGTTTAGAAAACTGTTGTTCGTCACAAAAATCCCCTTTCCAAACTTTGTTGATCTTTAAAGAATCTTCGTAAAAATCATTAACAAACTCAGAATTTAGAATTTCCACTTCTTCCGGAAACTTGCATCTATGTTATCTTCTTGAAAAGAACAATAAAAAAGCTAAACTACTTCGTTGATATTTATTGAATCAATTCTTTTTCTACAAATCGGAATCTTTTCTTTGCTTAGAAATCTTTATTAGGTGAAATATCTTCCTTTTTTCCAGGTAATTTCTATTTCATAATCAACAGTGAAATTTAGAAGCAAAATTTAAAGCATTTAGAAGCACAATTTTAAAGCAACATTTAGTTTTGTTTTTTTTTCAAGTTTTTTTCTGTATTCTGTAAAAGTCACTTTGCGAAACTTTATTTTTCTTTCTTTCTTTTGGTATTGGAAATAAATACAAAGCGAGAAAAATATTTACAAATGTACAAAATTATTTCCCTATTATTACATGGTAAATAGTTGTTAGATGAGGTCTGGATAAAGAAGTAAATGAGGAACATCTATCATTGTTTTATTTTCTACAATAAAAAGTAACAGGGTTATGACTTTTTAAATTTCTTGACTTCCCTCATGAAAGAGCCTCTCTTTCCCGAATATTTCACGAATTTGTATGATTAACTCTGAATCTAAGAAAAGCATACTAGAAAAAAATTTACAAAAATTATTTTCAAATAGTTATATTTTTTCTTTTAAAGGTTACTTAAAAAATGACCTATACATGTATATCATTTCTTAAGAATAGTTTTTCAGATGTAGCTCCTGCTTGGCCCGAAGTTTAGTCAAAAAATATACGTAACAATTTTTTTTTTTAATCTTCTATTTCAGAAGATAAAAATGATTTGTTAGTTTTTTCAAATAATTATTAAAGTTTATAATTTAATTAATTATATAATAGTTTCCACTTACCAACTATTTTTATGACTATGTCCAAGTGCTTTCGGATATTAATCCATCAACAGAACATTTATGTTTTACGCGTTATAATTATTTCCTTTACAAATTAATATATTATATATTAAATGGATTTTGAATTTTAAAAACAAAAATTATAAATACAACAATTGATGATCAAAAAGTAAAAGTAATGTCGACGTTGTCCGTCATGTCAGTATGAAGCTCTCAATTGTTGTGTTTATCCAGTATGAATCAGTATAACCCAACCTAAGAATCAAAATTATTGTTTAATATTTGAATAATCATTATCAAATTTAATAATAATCATTATCATCATTATCAAATTTCGTTTGTTCATTTATAAAATTTTTATTATTTAATATATATAATATTTTTCAATAATATTTGTTTTATGAAGGTTAGTGGAATATTCAAGAATATTAAAAAAAATTATCTGGGTTGTAATTATGATTATTTTCTAAGATAAGACTAGGAAAATTGGATAGTTAGTTATTTTCCTTATTTTTACAATTAATGTGTTCATTAATTCTGATCGAAAAAGATCGGTTTGTCATTCAGATATATTCCAGATCGCAATTTTCGCATTTTAAACTACATACTCCCTGTTTATCTAAATTAAATTTATTGTTATATTTTTTTATTGTAGTAGGATCTCTGTTATTCATATTTTTTTTTTTTTGTCTTCAGTCATTTGACTGGTTTGATGCAGCTCTCCAAGATTCCCTATCTAGTGCTAGTCGTTTCATTTCAGTATACCCTCTACATCCTACATCCCTAACAATTTGTTTTACATATTCCAAACGTGGTCTGCCTACACAATTTTTTCCTTCTACCTGTCCTTCCAATATCAAAGCGACTATTCCAGGATGCCTTAGTATGTGGCCTATAAGTCTGTCTCTTCTTTTAACTATGTTTTTTCAAATGCTTCTTTCTTCATCTATTTGCCGCAATAACTCTTCATTTGTCACTTTATCCACCCATCTGATTTTTAACATTCTCCTATACCACCACATTTCAAAAGCTTCTAATCTTTCATTCTCAGATACTCCGATTGTCCAAGTTTCACTTCCATATAAAGCGACACTCCAAACATACACATTCAAAATCTTTTCCTGACATTTAAATTAATTTTTGATGTAAACAAATTATATTTCTTACTGAAGGCTCGTTTAGCTTGTGCTATTCGGCATTTTATATCGCTCCTGCTTCGTCCATCTTTAGTAATTCTACTTCCCAAATAACAAAATTCTTCTACCTCCATAATCTTTCTCCTCCTATTTTCACATTCAGTGGTCCATCTTTGTTATTTCTACTACATTTCATTACTTTTGTTTTGCTCTTGTTTATTTTCATGCGATAGTTCTTGCGTAGGACTTCATCTATGCCGTTCATTGTTTCTTCTAAATCCTTTTTACTCTCGGCTAGAATTACTATATCATCAGCAAATCGTAGCATCTTTATCTTTTCACCTTGCACTGTTACTCCGAATCTAAATTGTTCTTTAACATCATTAACTGCTAGTTCCATGTAAAGATTAACGGAGATAGGGAACATCCTTGTTGGACTCCCTTTCTTATTACGGCTTCTTTCTTATGTTCTCCAATTGTTGCTGTTGCTGTTTGGTTCCTGTACATGTTAGCAATTGTTCTTCTATCTCTGTATTTGAACCCTAATTTTTTTTAAATGCAGAACATTTTATTCCAGTCTACGTTATCGAATGCCTTTTCTAGGTCTATAAACGCCAAGTATGTTGGTTTGTTTTTCTTTAATCTTCCTTCTACTATTAATCTGAGGCCTAAAATTGCTTCCCTTGTCCCTATACTTTTCCTGAAACCAAGTTGGTCTTCTCCTAACACTTCCTCCACTCTCCTCGCAATTCTTCTGTATAGAATTCTAGTTAAGATTTTTGATGCATGACTAGTTAAACTAATTGTTCTGTATTCTTCACATTTATCTGCCCCTGCTTTCTTTGGTATCATGACTATAACACTTTTTTTGAAGTCTGACGGAAATTCCCCTTTTTCATAAATATTACACAGCAGTTTGTATAATCTATCAATCGCTTACTCACCTGCACTGCGCAGTAATTCTACAGGTATTCCGTCTATTCCAGGAGCCTTTCTGCCATTTAAATCTTTTAATGCTCTCTTAAATTCAGATCTCAGTATTTTTTCTCCCATTTCATCCTCCTCAACTTCCTCTTCTTCCTCTATAACTCCATTTTCTAATTCATTTCCTCCGTATAACTCTTCAATATATTCCACCCATCTATCGACTTTACCTTTCGTATTATATATTGGTGTACCATCTTTGTTTAACACATTATTAGATTTTAATTTATGTACCCCAAAATTTTCCTTAACTTTCCTGTATGCTCCGTCTATTTTACCAATGTTCATTTCTCTTTCCACTTCTGAACACTTTTCTTTAATCCACTCTTCTTTCGCCAATTTGCACTTCCTGTTTATAGCATTTCTTAATTGCCGATAGTTCCTTTTATTTTCTTCATCACTAGCATTCTTATATTTTCTACGTTCATCCATCAGCTACAATATATCGTCTGAAACCCAAGGTTTTCTACCAGTTCTCTTTATTCCGCCTAAGTTTGCTTCTGCTGATTTAAGAATTTCCTTTTTAACATTCTCCCATTCTTCTTCTACATTTTCTACCTTATCTTTTTTCTCAGACCTCTTGCGATGTCCTCCTCAAAAATCTTCTTTACCTCCTCTTCCTCAAGCTTCTCTAAATTCCACCGATTCATCTGACACCTTTTCTTCAGGTTTTTAAACCCCAATCTACATTTCATTATCACCAAATTATGGTCGCTATCAATGTCTGCTCCAGGGTAAGTTTTGCAGTCAACGACTTGATTTCTAAATCTTTGCTTAACCATGATATAATCTATCTGATACCTTGCAGTATCGCCTGGCTTTTTCTAAGTGTATATTCTTCTATTATGATTTTTAAATTGGGTGTTGGCAATTACTAAATTATACTTCGTGCAAAACTCTATAAGTCGGTCCCCTCTTTCATTCCTTTTGCCCAGCCCGTATTCACCCACTATATTTCCTTCTTTGCCTTTTCCAATGCTTGCATTACAATCTCCAACTATCATTAAATTTTCATCTCCTTTTACGTGTTTAATTGCTTCATCAATCTCTTCGTATACACACTCTACCTCATCATCATCATGGGCGCTTGTAGGCATATAGACGTTAACAATCGTTGTCGGTTTAGGTTTTATGATTTTATCCTTATTACAATGATTCTATCGCTATGTGTTTTGAAATACTCTACTCTCTTCCCTATCTTCTTGTTCATTATGAAACCTACTCCTGCCTGCCCATTATTTGAAGCTGAGTTAATTACTCTAAAATCACCTGACCAAAAGTCGCCTTCCTCTTCCCACCTCACCACACTAATTCCTACTACATCCAAATTTATCCTATCCATTTCCCTTTTTAAATTTTCTACCCTACCAACCTTTTTTAAGCTTCTAACATTCCACGCTCCGACTCGTAGAATGTTATTTTTTAATTTTCTGGTGACCCCTTCCTTAGTAGTCTGCACCCGGAGATCCGAGCGGGGGACTAGTTTACCTCCGGAATATTTTACCAAGGAAGGCGCCTCCATCATTGTTATATGAAAATGCAGAGAGCCACATTTTCTTGGAAAAGAAGCAGCTGTAGTTTTCCATTGCTTTCAGCTGCGCAGTACTCAGAGGACTGAGTGATGTTGATATGGTCGTTTAAGTCATTGTAACTCACGCCCCTAACAACTACTGAAAGAGCTGCTGCCCTCTTTCAGGAATCATTCCTTAGTCTGGCTCTCAACAGATACCTTTCCGATATGGTTGCACCTTCGGTCCAGCTACTCTGTATCCCTGAGCACTCAAGCCCCCTCACCAACGGCAAGGTCTCATGATTCATAGAGGAGGGTTATTCATATAGTTAATTATTTTATTATTCGTTGTATATGCAGTTATTAATTCAAAAGATTTAAATATTTTATTGAATTTTTGTAATTTATGTTGTATTCAGTTTTAGCATATTTGTATTCGTTATTATTACTCGTATTTGTTAGTTTTACATTATCTTTTATAGAAATTTTATTTTTTAATTTAATATTTAATTTATTAGATTTTCATTGTATTCATTCGTTATAGCTATATGTTTGATATAATTTAATTCAATGTTTAATTTCATATTGTTATGTCTTAATATTTTATAGCTCTGTACATTAACGAAATAAACGTCGATTTGTTGATTCCAAGAATGAATCGAATTATAATGGATTATGGTATCCTGTTTAGTGAGTTTCCTATATATATATATATGTGTATATAGATATCCAGTTTATTAGTATAATAAGTTTTATATCTAAAAAATTTATGCCATTATTATTTTCTCGACCTAAAGTGAATTTAATGTCATTATTTAAGAAGTTAATTTCTTCAATTATTGTATCTTCTTAATCTTTAAATTGTTGATCACATATGATCAATATATCATCCACATATCTTTGATATATAAAAATTTTATGTTTATTAAATACGATATATGTTGTTGATTATTTTTCTCTAATTCATTCATGATAATGTTAGCTAAACTAGCAGAAAGTGGAGATCCCAAAATGAAACCTTTTTCTTGCTGATAATTCTTATTATTAAATTCGAAATAGTTGTATATAAAACATAATTTTAATAGGTTTATTAATTCGTGTATAATTTTATTATCTTATTAAATTATTATTAATTATATAAATAGTTTCGTTAGTATTAATATTAGTATACATATATTTTATGTCTAATGTGACAAGCTTTGTTGTGTTATTTATATTTTTATTATTAATTATATCTAACAATTGGTATCCATGTTTTAGATTATATTTATTGTCAATTTTAATGTATGTTTTTAAGGTATTAGGTAAAAATTTGCTTAATGTGTATGTAGGTGAATTAATACATTTTACTAACGGTCTCAAAATAGTTGGTAAGGGGAAATTATTATATTATAAATTTATATCAATACCAACTGGCCATGATGAATAACAAAATTAAATTATAATTTAATGTTAGTAAAAGAAAATAATAACATGATAATTGATATAAAAACCTGTTTTATTATTTCCATTTTAGAATTATATTACAGTGAATTTGGTTTTATATGCACAGAAGAAATAAAAGGGTAACGTGAGGAGATCTATTTGAAGAGTGTTTGCTGACAAAAATCTATAAAATTTAGCCATTTCTAAAATATCGTATAATATCGTATTAGGAAATCAGAAGCCTACAATATTTTTGAGTAAAGATTACCATACGCAAGTGACTTCAGGGTAGCGGGATTCTGGTCTCGGAAGAAGAAGTAAAGCTGCAAACCCTAGTGAAAAGAAGACAAATAAAATAAATGCTTGGTTCAAATAAAAAATAAAAAACGTAAAATCTATAAAATTGTTAAAGAAAAGGATTTTAGAAGTATGGGTGTTACGGGCTAAGAGTACTAAACGTTCTCGCATTAAGTTATTACCTTATCATTGCAAACTTAATTCGATAGATATGATCTCAGAACAATTAAAAAACTACATTAAGTATCTCGATGTTATTTGTAATGGAAAACGTTTGAAGGTTGGTAGGGAAAGATGCAACAACATCCTTTGTATAACCGATAGAACTAGGTGGGTACTCCACCTAGTTCTTCTGGTTTACGTACTGTAAAACATATTTAAAGAAAGATGACAACAGATTGTCTTCAAGATGATATTACATGATGAATTCAATATTTTCTCTCATATAAACGAGAAGATATCTTTTTAAAACACAATCTTTCCAAAATTCACAGACATGTGAGTCCTCAGCGCACAAAATTTTCGATCAGGATAACCAGGACTAGTCAGATTTTTCGAATCAACCGATCGTAAATAAATAATGTTGTTTTTTCCATTTGACATAAATATCAGTTATAGAAATAAAATTAATTTTTATTTACTTGAGACGGTAACGCACTTGTTCAGCAAACTATGAAAATTGTGAGTTGTTTTACAGATCATAAAGAAAGAAAATATTTATGACGTTCAACGTAAATGGGAATAAGTATAGAATACGAACGGGCGAATGGATTGCATTTATCCTTACTTGTCACTGTCCTTACTCGACCTCGTCGTTCTATACTAGAACAATGTACTTCATTTACCTCTATCCGCTAATTTAAAAATTACACTCCGACTATAAGAATAGTCGGCTGGAAATCGGGCAAGACCAGCAGCCAAATTTTTTTTAGTTTCAATCCAGTCTGAGACAGTAAAATCCCAAAATAAAAATCATGAAATTTATACGTAGCTGGCTAAAATTTGAATCTACATTTAGCAATAACTTTTATGTAGACAAATTAATTTTTTAATTTAACTGTTTTTAATTACGAACTGTTATGCTGAATTATTAGATAATCTTTCTTTACTTAACAGCATGTTCTGTGTACTACAATAAGTCTATTCATAGTATATAATAAATTTTCTTCACAATATTGACAAAAAATATGCGATATATAATAATCAAATAACACACCGCATTATTTAGATACTCAGGAAATTTATCCCATAAATTTTTCAAAAAAATTCTTCCTCATAAAAACTTCAATCTTCAAAGAGTGATTTCCACCGGCGAGTGATTTTTCTATTAGATTAACTTCATTAGTTCTACAAATTTTATACTTCCAAGAGAAATTTTTATCTTAAATCACTCTCTCCTAGAGCTTAATATTTCCTGAACTCACCTGGTAAAGACGAAGTATTCAATTCTATTTCTGATTCAGTGAAAAAATAAACTCAAAAAATTCAAAAAGGAATTAATTTTTACTTATAAAAACTATTTTTTGTTGTTATTTGAATGGTTTCATGAGCTTATTTATATTTTTATATTCTAAAATTAATAGAAGGGATAGAAAATGTTTTTTTTTAATTTCAATATATTTATTTAAGCCGCATTAATCATTTTTCAGCTGGTGCTTTCAACTATCGAAAGTGCTGTTACCTGCTTTCAAGAGGCACACTGTAGTCTCGACCCTCAATTAGAAACCCATCCTTTATAGAAATACATATTACGTTTTTACCGGAATGCTGCATGCTCCATCATCGGGGTTAAGGTCGCATAATTTCTATAGCTAGATAAACCGCACAAATAACGAAAAAGTAAGATGTTATCAAAGGGCTCAAATGTTTACTAACTGAGCTTAGAGAAATTACTGTAACAGCACGGACATATCCTCACATCTATATTTATCTTTTCTTAGTGTGTGCGCGTTTGCGCGGACCTGTGCGTGACAGATCTAAGAAAAATGAAGTTGTGATCAATTTTTACTTAAGGTTTTCAGGTCATGTAATAAGGCATCTATGGTTGGTAAAGGAAAGAAATATACAAGATTAAAAGGGTGGTGAAGAGGTTAAAATACAAACATCAAATGATTGAAGATGTAGGGCGTAACAAAAATGCTAAAATTAAAAGACTAGTATAGAATAGAAAGGAATGGAGCAGTGTAATGGCTGATGACGAAAAACTCCCCTTTTATGTTTTAAAAATTATTATATTTATATTTAATACGTATTAAAACTTTCTACACAGAAATTGTTCGTCAAAATTTTTTCAAATATAAAACTCTTGTTTAATAAATTACAGGAATGGGAATCTATTATAATCATTTCTACCATTATAATGGAAATTCTTAAACATTTAGCTTATTAATGATAGATGACCTACCATGAAACACTCAACACAAAAATATGCACTTGGACACAAAAATACACAAAAACATTACAGACCTTGGATGAAGCTCCTCCGAACTACAGACCGACCAACTTATCTGTAAAGTTAAATGGGAGAGCCACCATCGTATTTTTTTTAAACAAAAACTGAGTCTCGAATGGAAAATTTTAGTTCCTTCATTTGGCCAACTTTACAGGTAAATTGATCGGTCTGTATGTCAGCGAGTCGCTTTTAGTGTATTGGATTGAAATAAAAACGAGACATTGACTGCATACTAAATTTAATTTTAACATAAAACACTAAATGGTACGTGATATTTATTTCGACCAATATTCGACAAAAATTTTGTTCAACATTGGTTTGTGATATGAAAAGTAAGAGACACAAGACATAATAAGCAGCGGTAGAGGGCTCGCGCCATCGGAGTCGTTCACTGAGCACGCCATACCAGCTTTGCGACGCTCCCGAAACAGTCTAGCTTACTCAACACCGGATATTAGAGTATCTGTGCGTGGCTCATAACCTTCCCTTTCCAACGATATTGGTAATTTATATTTCCGGCTGGCTTGTGCGCGAGTTGAGGTTGACGTATTGAATTTTTATACTTTTTTACGTTTACTTTAATTATATACGCATAAATATTGTCCATAATATTTTTATTATTACTTAAATCGATCTATCTCGATAAACTCTAAAGACAAACACACAAATCACCGCGCTATCACGTCTAAGTCGTGAGCTACACTGAATGGAAATGAGCGAGAGCGCCAATTTTGGCCGATCTGCGCTGTGCCCCCCTCGCCAACCCGCTCGCCAGTGACGCAAACTTAAAGTTGTATCGGCGAGCTGACCATGTAAGTTATAAAATGGTAAGTTATACCGCATTTACGTCTATGAGCTAATAGTTAGGGAGTTATTAAGGCAGGACGAAATAGACCTTTTTATTACACTACAAATTTCTGTTCTGGTACCCGTTTGTTTCGATGTGATTTTAAAGACGTCAAAAAAATACATATATATATATATATATACTAGCATCCCCATCGCGGCTTTGCCCACTCTGTATGATTACTTGCGTCTCCAGTCGCGATCAATTTTTTTTATTTTATATTTTTTGGTCAAGTAACTGAAGCCAGGTGCAGCCAGTCACGTCGCACATACAAAAACAGTGGTAATGGAGGTGTTGTTGGTTGAACCGCCGCGCTGTATACTGTCGCACCCCTTAAAAAATCGAAATACAAAAATACCCAAAAATGGTTTTTACGTATTTATCGAAAGAGTATTTTCAAGCCAAATCTAATGAACATTTCGTTTAGTATAGTCGGAAATGGGGAAAATTGACAATCATTCTTAATAATGTTTTACTTTTCTTTACTCCTTTAAGGTCTAATTTCAGAAAATTTAGAGACTGATTTTTAGATATTCACATGAAGATTACATATAACAAAAACTAAGCTGATATCTTCAACTGTTACTGAGAAATTAAAAGAAGGGTTTAAAAAAAAAATTAAATCTATTTTAACCCTTTAAACTTGCAATTTCAAAATAAAATCCTTTCTTAGTGTGCACTTACACCGCAAGAAGAAAGTGAAAAAATGTAAAAAAAATATTATGAAATATATTTTTTAATTTTCTTTATTTTAGGTTTTTTTTCAATTTTATCGCCTATTTTGAAATTATCAATAACACTACAGAATCAAAACTAAAAATCTAAGAACTTTCAGAATTTTATCTAAGGAATGTAGAATATACAAAGAATTTTATCGAATTATTTTGAAAAAAAAATGTCGAATTACAGTAGGCCCGAAATCACTCTTTTCCAGTTTAAGCTGGTTTGTTGCCATTTCCTCATTTATATGCTGCCTATATAAAAATTTTTAAAAAATCAGTGTTAAAGCTTATAAAATATAATACAATCTCCGTTTAACATACTCTTTCAAATATTTATGCAGAGCTCCTTCACTCTTGAAGATTTTTTAAGGTTTTCTTTAATTTATTTTTTTAATATTTTTCCGTAGTTAAGAGTGCTAACAAAGAGAAAGAACCTACAACTATATTATTATCAAATCAAAAAGAATAGTTGTTTCCTCCAGGAGTTTTGATTTCTAAACGTTTTACGTTCTCGTGTCCAAAAATTCTAAAATTGGTTACAGAACTGATCATTTATGTGTTCATGCATGATAGACAATATTTATACATACTTATATATTAACTTTCATTCTTATAAATATTTTATAAAGCATTTTCTGGTATATTCTTATAAATATTTCATACACGCGCGCGCGCGCGCTGGTATGTGTATGCATCTATCATTGAAATTTGTCTGTGACTGGCGTCTATTTTGCACAGTTTATGGTATCTTAAGCACAGTTTAACCTATAATCATCTAGATGTTATGTCGTTGATTAGAGAGATTCTAAATAATTTTAAAATCGGATTACGGTGGGGTTATTTGAGAGTACGTCTCTAACAATCAAATATTATGAAAAAATTACTAATTATTTTGTTTTTTATTTCCTTTTTTAATAAAATTTCCTTTCTTTGGGATTCATTTATGACTACCAAGGGCTCTAATTTAGCATTAAAATAAATAGTATCATCGGAAAAATCACTGGGAATATTGATAAAAACAACTGGGGATATTGATAAAAACAACCAGCACCAAAGAAGTTATTTTTATAACCTCTTACAACTAAAAAGAAAAAAAACATTTTCTCTAAGTGAAACATTAACAAGGATGGAACAACATCTTTTAATTCTTATCCTAAGGTGTTTGGGATATTATTCACTCTCTCTGGCTTTCAAAATAAGATTTCTATAATTATAAAAAACCTTTTTATTTAATAACTAAAAATTTTATTTTATAAAATCTATTTTTCTTTTTTATAAAAATGATAAATATATAAGACAAAACGGGAAGTCTTACTTGTGATGATAATAATTTTCAGCTTTATCACAGAGGGAAGAGGGTTGAATGTTAAGCTGTATGCAAGTATTGAGAAAGTTGTTTCACGTAGTGTGACGCTCTTTTTTTTAAAAAAGAATAACATTTTTAATTTTCTCTTTCTTTTTGGCTATTTGAAGGTCGAATGTAAGACCTTACGATCCTAACTCAGTTTTTGAATTTTGAATTGCTATGTTGCAAATTGCTATATGAACTTTATTTTTGAATTTACAACATTGTGTCGAAAATTGCGACACAATTTTACTTAATGCTTGAAGTACATTATTCAATTCGATTCTAAACAATATTCCTGGATAATTCACGCCATACTCCAAATCAAAAAAATAGTGAGAATTCATAATTTCTGAGATATGCAATATATATTTTATAATTTAAAAAAGGTTATTTTAGTTTATAATTTATTTTTTATTCTTTTATTATTATTTCCCCAAGACAAGTTTTTTCACGTAATTTTAGTCTAGGAAGATCCAATTGATGAATGATAGTGAAGTATGGTGGAATGATGAAATGAAGGCGAAATGATGATAGTGAAGAATCCCTTGTTGGGAATCGTATCCGAGACCTGCTGTTCAAGAACAGTTCAGTTAACAAGTTCAGAACAAGGTCAGTTAACCGCTGCACAAAAAATTGAGTTTTCATTTTCAAATGTTTAATTTCTTTCCAATATCATAATTGAAATATTTCAATAAAGAGTTTATATTCGATTAATAACTTCGTTTATAGTCATAAGTGGGGTTCTAAGTAAACATTAATGCTTCGCGCATAGCAATTACACTGCAACCACCAATCGATGCAACCTCCTTAGGTCTATCATACCCGGGATTCAATTTTCTAAAATTCCGGGAAATCATTGAACGTTGTACAAAATTACCTCGTTTAATATTAAAATAGCGATAAAGAAAATAATATTTATTAAAAAGTAAAAATCTATAAACTAAATTTTTCCTCGCACATTTAACCGACACGAAAAATAACACTATTAAGACCTGCGACCTAGATACAATATCTTTTGAGTGTGAGACAGACTGCTTACGCACTCAACAAATAAACAGCAGTATCTATGCTGACCGTGTTCGTGTAGTTATTGAGAACAAAAAATGATGTCTCTGGTCACCGGAAATCTTCAATCAAGATTGGCATTGAAATCTCAAGATGTGTGGTCTGTTAGTGCTGTATGTTTTATTAAAAATGTAGTATTATTTTAATAAAACATTTATATATATATTTTAATTGCAAAACATCATAGATGAACATACGAGGCTGCTTTTTATCTTAAAAACAAATAAATAAATGAGTTGTAAGTTATTCTATGTGGTAGTAACAAAGCTCGAAAATATACATGAAAATTATAATGCTACAATAAAGCAATCTACGATCTTTTATTTTTAAGTACAATGCTTGATATTCTAAACATGTGTAACCCTAAAGATGTTCATTAAAAATTGCTATTTTCGGAGGGCGGATCTAATTGTAAAAGCGCCTACATTATTTTAAAATTTCTGTTCGTAATAAAGCGAAAGTGAGGAAGTGAATTCCTGAGGAAAAAACACATTTATACCACAAATTATTGTGTTTAAACGGGAAAGGGTATCGATCGTAAAAATTTCAAGGTTAAGGAAGTCAGAGTAAAGGAAATTTTAAGCGAAGGAGGGGATAAAAAGGGAATTTTTGCTGTACTTATAATTTAAAATACGAAGGAAAAATAAATTATTTGTAATAAATAAATAAATCTGAGATATTATGTCGGAACCAGTGCTGCATCATAACTTAAACAGGGGTAGACGGTAAATATATTGAAATTGAAAGTGAAATAGTCTTTCATACGATATAAAGGTATATTTTTTATAATAAACGTTTCAAAGATACAATATTGGACCTAAATTCGTAATAGATTACATTCAAGTAAATTTCATTAATCAGAACAAAAAAGAAGATTTTATTGCAATTATAAATCTTCCTTCCCGAATCATTTGAGGAAAAACTGTTTATCCATTCCCCGTTTCATACTTCTAATATATATATATACTTCTGACAGAAGAAAGTAATTTTTTTTCCAAAAATTTCTAATTTTTAACAGAATACGTTGTTTATTCATTTGAAACTTTAGTTCACCAAAGATTGCTATAATTCAACAATATTTCCCATATTCAGAAATCTGCGCTTTTATTTTTAGTTGAAAACTTTCTACTTTAGTGAAGGCTTAATTACGTCAAATGCGTATTTGTTTTTACAGATATTGTGTTGGTCTATGTTATTTCACAAAATATAACTCTTAATTTTTCGTTAATTTTCTTGTTAGGAAATATACTAGGAGTTAAGAAAGTTAGTTATTTAACAGCAATTTCAATTCAGAAATTAATTTTAATTTTACGAGTAATTTAAAAAATTTCCTTTTTTAAACTTTGGTCTTAATAAAAGTAAATGATTAGATCTTCACTAACAGTGCAATGTTGACATTAGGTGGAGTAAGAAAACCTTTTGTAACTTAAGGTGACACCTTCCAGAATTTGTGCCAGTCGTTATTCAAAAGAAACTTTATACATCTTATAAAACTTAAAAAAAACTGTTTTTTTAATCTAAATTTACAACTTATTAGCTTTTGGCATGAGCGAGAGTATAAAGTTTAGATAGTAAAAGATGGACCAGGAAAACGGGGAATTTTGAAATAACTGTTATCACCGTAAAAAAAGTTTCTGCAAGTTTTATTTTTGAAAATTATAACTACACTACATGCCATTAAGGGTTCACCTACCAATTATTTTTAACCTCATGTCCATTAAATTCTTCAATGAAACCGGGATAGTCGTTGATTTTTTCGTCATTTTTTTCACAAGAATGCCGCTACAGATGGTCAGTTGGTTGTAACTGCTTTACAGTTTTTATTTTGTTTGGATGGTATTGTAATTTCTGGTGGAGTACTCCTTGAACGGTTTTTTTGGCTGAAGCGTGTTTACAAGCAGAATGTCGGGGGCTTCTAATGAATGAAGTCCGAACAGCTTCAGTATTCTCTGCGGTTCGCTAAGTTCATAGAGCTCTTAGTGATTTCTTCTTTAAAGCTTAACCCATCTCAAAATTCTCAACCCATATTTTGGCCACACGACAAGATAGAATACGATCATAACGTCCTAAATTGTAGTGGCGCGAAATTCCCTACCAGCAGCAGTCACACTATTACAGTTTTTGTAATACGCTTTCACGTTAAATCAATGCCTTCATAACGTTGTCAACCGGACCACTGATCCATTATATCCAAATGGGAAGGTTGTTCCTGCCTCAATAGCACAGTCATGAAATGTTGCCACTACGCACTTCAAAATTTCATATTTTCCTGATCCACCTTGTAGCAAGTTCTTTAGCTAAAGAAGGAAGTGTCAATACTTTGAAAAAAAAAACGTTGTCACAAGTTTTTTTTCTCAAGTAACAAGAAGGTTTGTATAATGAATTATACAAAATTATGAACAAATTATTTTGACGTTTCAAAATTGACTAAATCAAAATTTTGATTCAATTACTTAATTAAACGATTTTATGATCTACTTAATTCAGCGTCATACTCAATTCAACAATCTTAACAAAACGATAATAAAAGCATCTAAACAGTTAAAAAAACACTATTATTAGCGCAATTTTAACTCATAATTGTGATTCTCTTGAAAAACTATGTAATTATAAATAATTACAGAATTTTCATGTAAATTCTTTGGTCTAAATATGTAGAACATAAATAATTAAATTAGGCAACTGATTGGTCATCAACGATTTAAAGATCGTTTTGTATAGCTACATTTAAGTAATATCCATAGCACAATAGCATGAAAGAACATGTGATTTATATTTTGCGTCTGATCTATCCAAGTAACAATACTAAAAGCTATGCTTTAAAAATCAACTTTTGTTTATAAACGTACTGTAGATAAAATTACAATTTTAGGTATTAGATATGATATTAAGAAACTTTAATACCATAGTGAAGTGTTGGAAAGTGTGCTGCCATTCATCAGAATCAAAGCATAAGGTAGAAGCAGAATTTCAAAAATGCATGAAATATCGTAATATGTTCAGAAATTTTTAGTATGCTCTTATGAACACATTCTTTGTGGTCCTAAAATGACATAACATGACAGGAAGAAGATAACTATCAATTTTATTTTTTCTCTAAGTTTAGAAATTTTCATCAGCAGGTTTGTATCATTTTCAATTTATTTTTATTTCATTGTTTGAATAGATAGATTATATGAAGATGACAAAGATAATATTTTATTCTATTGTTTTCAGATTATGTACTTCATTTTTTTTAAAAAAGGGCCTTTAAAACATTTTAAATTGACCTCTGAGAAGGTGAAGGAGATTCAGAATTAATCTTGAGCCCCCACATTGAAGAAGCACGAGATGGAATGGGAGAAGTGAGAACTTCAGTGAGGTGGAATGGGTTGACAAAACTTCATCCTTTTACACTCAGCACACTTACATTGCCTAGGACAAGGAAAGAGTGCACTGGTTTTGAGAGTTCTTTCGCAGTTTTGGGGACAATAGCTAACTTGAACTATCACCACGACACATGTCAATCATCTTTTTAAAATAGATTATAATAACCTATTTTATTTTTAATCGTGATTTATATTCATGGCCTGTAAAGATTATTTTCTCTTAATAAAAAACTAATATCTAATACATCGATAAATTAATACTCTGTGTATATATATATATATATATATATATTTATATATATACACATTTAGATGTATTAGATATTAGTTTTTTATTAAGAGAAAATAATCTTTACAGGCCATGAATATAAATCACGATTAAAATTTTACAGCTCTGAAACATCAAAATGATAATCCCCGTTTTTTTTTTACATATTACGAATAGTTTTATTAATTGTTCTTTTCGTTGCAATTTTTTTTTTTTTTTGCGTGTACAAGATTCGTTTGTATTTATACACTAATAAAAATACAATTTAGCACTAAATACTACTTAATGTCCTGAAGTACATAATACCCACATCCGGAACATACCATCTACGTCTTATATCCAGGCCGGTAACAGGTGTACATAAGTACAATAAATGTAGTTGGATAACGTGGTTCCAAGCATTTTCCTCGAAAATGTGGCCATCTTTTGACCTGATACCTAATATATTAGTTTATACCTATAATGGTGCCTGCATCTGTATTCTATTTTAGTTTAAAAGTCACTCTAACGGACCCATGGAGTCCCCGGCCACGCACTGGAACCGACACACCTAGGCATAACGGCCCTCACGACCGGTGCACACTATGTACACCGGACAATATGTACTGAAACAAGTTATCTATATTCAAACCAGACAAATCATTTATATTCCGCAGACCATTCCATGCAACAGACCCAAAAGGAGTATATTCCGCCGTATCAATCCCAGAGCAAAACACACATTGGGGAATGACACGCCTACAAAATCTGAATAAATACTCCTCAAAAGCGCTGTGGTCAGTGAGCATCTGTGTAGTATTCCACACAGATGACACGCTGAGTCCTGTCCTCAATCCAGCCTTCCAGTCATTCATGACCAATACGTCGACCTCTGATCTGTCCATTCCATTGCGGGGTTCGTGCTTCCGCGAACTCAGTTAGCTAATTCAGAGGGATACGATGTAGGACATTCAAGATGTCCGGACGAGGCCTATACTATAGCGAAGGCAAAAGCTGAGTTAATAAATCACCGATGTAAATGTCTACCGACACATTTACATCGGTGGCATCCCAACGAGGCCAGGCTTATTACTATGAGATGTAAAAACTCAGAGAGCGATAGACGACTCCCGTTAAAACCCAACAGAGCAAGGAACGGGAGGGGTGTTGTGGCGACCGAACGTCACTAGCCGGGTGTCTTCCCCTATGGGGTTGGGATGTCCATCCCATTATATTTTAAGGTGTGTGCTTTAATCTGTAGGTCAATGGGAAAAGCTGAAGCTATGATACAGGCTGCTTCATAGGATACGGTCCTGTATCCTGAAATCACGCCAAGTAGTGTGCGTCTATTAATCCCCTGTAACCGCCTTAAATTCCTTTGCACTCCTATAGCAGTCCCCCACACTGGGGCTGTATAAAACAACGTCAAAACGTCAATGTGACATCAGCATTCGTCTTTTGGAGGTGTGCGAGGCCGCCTGAGTTGTCAACTATTAGTTGAGCTATTAGTCCTTTTTTGCGAAGTGCAGACATGATTGTCGTCCTACTGAACGCATTGCGTACGTCGAGCATAATAAACAACGGCATTACTGCCTGTACTGTTTACCCTTCTGGCCAAAATCCGTATTGGTTGAGGTGGATGCCGACGCCCGCCTCCAACTCCTCAACTATGCGGGACATCCTTTCGACTGATTTGCCGACGTTGTTAATAAGACGTTACGGGCGATACTCGACACCTTGACCTTCTCTAGCTTGCTTGGAGAGGAAGAAAAAAAAATAAAATAAGAAAAAAACAAGTAAATACCTGTAGTTGTTTTTCTAACAAACTACACTTTACCGATACAATTTACATGACGTTTAGCGAACATATTATCAGTAAATATAAAACATTAATAAAGCATTGTTTTTATTTTAAGTATTTTTATATCGTCGTTTATCATTTTATCTGTGGTATTTTCTTCAAAGACCGATTACAGTAATTGAGCAATTAAATGCAAATTTATTTTATTCACACTTCAAGAATAATTCTTTTTATGAGAACTTGAAACTTGTCTGGCAAAAGAGGATATTTTAATCGAAAAATAAATTCAGTCAGGCTAGGATGATCAGAGAAATGCCCAAGATTCCTATTTTTAATTTAAAAAAAAAGCTAGCTAACGCACCTTATATCAAGTAACAGGGCATTATGTTCATTAACCAGAATTGCTTTTGCTTTGTGAGTAACACAGCAACACAGCAACAAAGATATAACATATAAGCTTTCGTGGGTTAGCAAATTTTTTTGAAACGGAACGTTTTTTCTCACCACTAGATAAATTGCATCTTCCGTACCATCCATTATTTTTTGTTGGGTTGAGTAGACGTGGTCATTTGCTCACAAAGCAATCATAATTTAACGGATTGCCAAGAGATGCGGGCTTCTGTTATTTATTATGTAATATAAGTTCAAAAGCACAAAAATTGAAGCAGGTTTAATATTTTCAATCAGTTTTTTTGCCGGACCCAACTTTCATCTGGCGTTACTCTTAATAGTTATTCGTTCATTAAGATAGCTTTATTAAAATATGTCGTTATTATCGTAGAATACATTAGATTCGTATTTCCGCTATGCAGATTGAACAATCATTTACAGTATCTAAAACTATTTAATTCCTAAATTACGATTCATGTATCAGTTTTCTACAAATAAATTTTTCTAGAAAGTCCAATAGTCTCCTTCAATCTTGTCATCTTCATAATTTTTTTGTTACAATGTGCTTACAAATCAGGAAAATTTTGGATTTATGGCGCCCTTCTTTTTACATTTTATTAACAAAAAATGCTACCGCAGTTAACCGTTTTTACCAACTTAAATACGTAGGGAAATTTTTTATAAAAAAACTTGAAACATATAATCTAAAAATGTAAAAGAATGGATAATCATTACGAAAATTAGCTGAATAGGAATGGTAACTTATTTTTAAACGAAACACAGTAAATAAAAATTGTATTCGGTTACTAATAATCACAATGGACTCTGAATCTTAAATATAAAATAAAAAAATAAAAATTAAAAATAATGTAACAAGATAACCTAATAATGGTACTTAATACCTGAGAAGGAAATAAACGAGGAAAATAATAGTCAGATACAACATATTTAAAAAAATAGATATATGTTTGAAAAGACAACTCATATATGTGAGATGGGCGGAAAAGAATTGTCGAACGTTTTTTAATGCACATTTAAAATCTCTTTTCTTTTTATTCTAATTTAAGTTCTAACATAGTTCAATGCACTTTCAAATGAATATTAATAATTAATTATTACGGTTTTGTCGTATATGCCACATTATCAGCTAATTTTTTCACATCATCGAATTTTAATTCAATAATGTACGCCTGACGGACACTAAAGGTGGTCTACTTATGAATTCTCGTATAGTTCTGTGGCCGATGACAATCTTAGAATATTACATGATGACGACTTTTACAGTCATAAATTTCGATCATCATTTTATTACTGACATTGTGTCTAAAATATACATCAAGCGCTTAGGATTCTCCAGAGTTTACCACACGACGTCACAACAAATCGGCAATGGGGCAGTCTAAAGATGAAGCGGCAAAAGTAACATCAAAGTGTTGAGTCAGCCCTGTTTTCACATCATTTCTGAGTAAAAATACTCATTTTTTAATATTCACTGGTCATTTTTTGTCTTTATTTCCCCTTTTTTTATGCAAGTTTTATTTTAATATTTACATTTACTGGTCCTTTCAAAGATAATAATATTTAAGGTGGACAACAAAATTGCTCCAGTTTTGTTGCTCTATTATTCTGTAATAAATTTAGCATCCTCTTGAGTATTCAGAAGGATCCTCCAATTTAGTATTCTCACAAAATAATCTCTTTCTGCTCTGTGACTAATCTTGTTTTAATAAGACTGTTTTACTGGTCTAAGAGTTACAGTAATAATAACTTGTCTATCTCCTGATTATTTATTTTCTAAACACGTTTTATACTTCTCTTGGATAAAAACATCTTTAGCTATTTTTCGGATGAATTTCACTATAATTTCACATGTCTCAGTTTAGAGGAAATATACGTAGGATCTAGAATGACAAATATCCACCGCATCGTCAATCATTCCTGATGATCATTATTGCCATTTTCTCCCGTAACTTTAACACACTCTTGTTTTTAAATTAAGGGCTGCAATTTATTTCCACTAAATTACTTCAATAATACAAGTTTACTCCTAGTTTTATTCCTGGGTCACTAATCACATTCCTAATAATCATATTCTCATCTTGGGTGCCACTAACATATTCCTCGTACTTCTTTGTCGTTTCATGCAGAATATTTATAAACTCGGTTAACTCGTTTATCTTTATGCAGTTTATCTTTACGTTTACAGTCTTCTCCACGTTATCTCTAGAGTTAGCAATTGCTTTTAGGATGTAGATCTCGGTGATTATGAAAGCAAAAACGGTTATGGAGGTGTTACTACGCAACGTTCATCTTCTTTCTTTACATAATGTACATCTTCAAATGGGTTTTCACGCTACTTTTAAGTATAAACGTACTGGTAATCAATTTACTGAATTCTAATTCGTGTTCTAACAGATTATCATATAATTTATCACATAATATTTTTTCATTCTTGAATGAACAAGAAAGAGAAATGAAATGATGATGGAGAAAAAATAAATAAAGCTTTAATTAAGTAAATAAGCCTTAACGCTATTGCTAAAACACATCACTGTGTAGATTTATTCATTTGGAATAGAAAGATCACTCTAGGAAGTGTTCTAAGGTACACTTATTTACACTCGTACATATCATCCTCATTTATTCTCTGAAGTAATACCTGAACGGTAATTCCCGGAGGCTAAACAGGAAAAAAAAGAGTGGAAGGAAATACTGTAAACCACAGCATATCCTTACTTCTTTCTTTTTTTTTAAATCTGTCTTTTCAAAATAAATATTTTAATTTGTAAATCGTTTTTATAATTGTAGGTGAAATATAATTTCGTTTCAAAACTTTGGCAGCAAAAATATGATAAATCAAAAAAGGTTCCTTTAAACTACTGTTTGATCTATATTAAAAATATCGAAACGTAAAGAATATCTTTAAACCTACATCGAAACGAACAGAAATTAATTTAAAAAAATCTGATTTGGACACCACATAACTTCCTTGTACGCCTGTTAAATTACATATACACATTTTTTGCTGCACTTCATTTAAACTTATTTCGTTTGAAAGTGGGATACGATCCTCCAGTACTTTAATAAAAGTGGACAGTTAACACAGAAAAATGGCCCTAAAAATTTCGTTAGCATTTTATATTAGTTTATATATTAATTTTGTTTCACGTCGCTCAAGTAGGTTATTTGGTGTAAGTGAGAACGTATCGGATCCGTAACCAAGCAAATATCGTTTCGTATCCGACATCATATACGTAATATTTTTTTTTTTTTTAATCTAAATAAACTTATTTATTAATAATTATTAACCTCTGATTTAAAATTTTTTTAACTAAATTGAAAAATACATAAAAATTTATTTCAGTAATAACTTGTGATTTTTTTCATATTTTTTTGTGCAGATATTATTGAATTATTTACTGTTCAAATTTTTTTTTAATCAGAAGTTAATAATTATTAATAAATCAATATATTTAAATTAAAAAAAAGTTTAAAAAAATGTATGTAAAGTTGGATTCGAATGGATGTGCCTTCCCCTTGTAGGATCCAATATTTCATTAATTAAAATTTTATTTGGCTATAACTTTGTAATCAAGGGAAATAAGTACTACTTATATATATCGTTGAAAAGCTCTTAACCAGGACTTATTACTGCAGTTAAGAAAAAGTTCAAAATCGAAATGTTTCAAAATTGAAACCCCGCTTTATTTAGAGGTCTGACTGTATACACATTTTTGGCCTGTCGGTTGCAATCAAAAGGGGAGGTGCACAACTAGATGTTACAAGAGTCCTAAATACAAAATTTCAAAATTCTACGGCTAATCGTTTTTGAGTTTTACGAGATACATACGTACGTACTTACAGACCTCACGTCGAAACTAGTCAAAATGGATTCAGGGATGGTCAAAATGGATATTTCCATTGAAATCTGAAAACCAAAATTTTTCGCGATTAAAATACTTCCTTTACTTCATATAAGGAAGTAAAAATGAACTGGCTGAATATCATTACTTTTCAAATCGCCCTTGGTGATTTTCGATTTTTTTGACAAATTATTGGGCGCTTTTCAAGTAATGACTATTTTCTTCAATAATAAACATTTTTGAAAATTTTTTAAAATGTATTTGTTTTCATCAGTAAGTACTATGATAATCGAGCAATTATACAATGACTCCTAAACACAGGGATTTATGTAGAACTAGCAGACCCGTCGCGGCTTCACCCGCGCTACACGGTTACTTGCGTTTCCCGTCGCGATCAGGAATGTTAAGCCAGTCCAGGCTCGCTTCACTTGCCGTTCCCGTTTAACCAGGGGGCTCTACACTCTGGTCTCCTCTGTATTCATTAAAATTATAAAAAAATTAATAAAAAAAACTATAATACATAAAAAATTTAAATCATTAAAAAAATATATGAATAAACTAAACTTCTTTTACTAAATTTAATATAGACGTATATATTGAGAGATATCGTCTAATGTATTGTCATTGTCTATGTCAATATCGACTTTTTCAAACATTAATGTGATTAAATTTTTCTAAATATCTCAACCCCAGCGCCATCTAGCTGGTCCATTTTTTGCAAAAATATTTATTTTCATGTAACTAATATATATTCTTAATATGAGCCAAATCAGACCAAAAATACAATTTTTCGAAATATCTTGACCCCAGCGCCACCTAGTGGGTCCAAACTAACTTCCCTGGCATGCGTCCAACCATTCCCCATAGTTTCGTCGCTATCGGATGAACGGTTTAGGAAGGCATAAGAGACATACAGACAGACAAACATTCATTTTTATATATATAGATAATTAAATAAATGTGCAGTTAGCTAGATGCTATTATGGTTTAAGTAGTTCAAATAAAACATTAAAATAATGCATTTAACTACAAGAGGGATTGTTCTTTATTTTATGCATTTCAATGGTTAGTAAGATCTGAAAATAGTGTATTTTATCCCTAATTTCTTCTAATTATGAATATTTATATTTAATTAATTATGTACGTATAGCATCTGAAAAATAATGAATAATATTTTACAAAGATTTTTCTATTTATGAAATAGTACTGTAGATATAAAAGATTATTTAGAATGATATAAAAAATGTAGAAATACAGCAGCTATTTTTTTTTAATTTAGAATTTTTTTACCTGGATATATGTGAGTATACGTTTGCGCGTACGCGCTTTCATTTTTATTTTATTCCTTTTGAAGAGAAAAACAATTTTACTTTTTTAAATAACAGTTGATATTTTTTTAAAATTACAATCACAACATTTTTCCTGTTCCTTTTTATTGAAAATGATGTGGTGGGTCGTTAAACTACAACAAAACACGTCTTTCCACGAAGTTGAGTGTGTAATTATGCGATTCATTAACTGAGAAAACTTTTTAAATTGGTTAAATCTGTCAAAGTCAGAATGTTATTAACCAAATATTTTTGACAAAATCTTTTGAAGAGAAATATAAAACTCATTTCGACTTTGCCATTGATGTAAACCGAAAAAGATGGAAAGAGTAGGGGACACAGAACGCTCGCTCATTCCTTAAATTTATCCGACTAAGCTAGAAAGAGGTCTACGTGTTCGGGTTGTAGGTTTATTTGTCTACCAGTTACACCGATCTTCATGAAATAGGTATCAAACAATTTATCTCATCCGAGAGACACTTGGTATACGAAGATTTAAAGAAATGACAGACAGAAAACGTCATTTTCTTGAAGACCAAAATTCATGAAACCTATCAAGGGATATCAGCTAAAAGATCTTGCAAAGGAGATTTTCAATGAACTCTTATGCATGGGGTATTTAGTTGCAATATTTTACTAGAAAATGCTTATAAAAGTTAAAAAAAAAGATAATTTAAATAAACTTGTTACAATACTTAAAAATTAAAGATCATATGTTTTTATGACAATGGTATATCACATTAAAATAAAATCAAAAGGCTTATTAAATAGTGTATTTATTCTTTTTATTGATATGTTCATAAAAATTAACAATCATTGTATATCGATAATTTACTAAAAATCGGCAATAAAACGGATTTTTTCGTAGTCGAGGTTTTATTTTTAAATTCTGATCGTTGAATACTCTCATGATGAGGATAAAACTAACAAATCCGTCTACAAATACTTTTACATTTAAAAATATTGTAAATTTCAAGCAATTTTATTTTTTTTATAATAAAACTGATTTTAATATATACTTAAATTCTTCATATATTTCGTGATTTTGAAATTATCTGACTAGACGAGATCTTAGTTTCGTTCGAATCAAAGTTTACTATTAAAACTAAAAAAATACTATTTAATATAAAATGAGTAAAACCTCGAAATAGCCTCCCCATAGAAACCTGATTTTAATAAATTAATTCAACACATCTACTGAAAAAGTAAACAAATTTACGAGTATGAGAATACTCGTAATAACGAGTATTAATAATACTCTTATTAGAATTAATAAATAATACTCTTATTGTGAGTGTAAGATTAATAAAGAACCTTAGAAAATGTAAATATCATTTAATTATTTCTCTCAAGATACGCTAGACTAAACTTTTAATAATTTTATAGAATATTAATAAAGGGCCACGTTATGTATTATTTTTAACATCACACTAGCATCTATCAAGTGTCACTCATAAGAAATACACAGGATGAATTTTAAAAAATTCAACGTATTTTAGGCATTGTAAAGTTAGTGTCCTCTTAATTTAATTTTTTTTCAGGTACTTGTACATTTTTTTCATTACTTTAACTTTAAAATATGTGGTATTCTTTCTCTTATTTTTCAATCAAATTTCAAATTATTTCTTTAAAGATATTCCATAATTTAGTTAAAGATTATTTCTAACCGATTACTCATTTCAGTTTTTATATTTAATAATAGTATATTATCTTAAAGATTAATTTTTAACTTCTTTTCTTATTTCATAATTATTTAAATAAATTGATAGCGTTTTTAAAAAAAATATTTGAGCATAAACATATTATCCCGTTCTTATTTAGATTTCCAAACAGATACCTACTATGAAATTCAACAATACCTTCATGTAACTTGCAATTCACCGATGTCGTATACGACATTTAATAGCGACTGTTAAAAATAAATACGTATCTTATATCTCTTGATAGAACTGTAGAAGAATACCTTATTTTATAGAACAACCTAATTCGAGATTTCGATGAAAATCTTTTTATACATTAGATGTCGATAAGGCTAAAATTTTTTCTTCGATGGTTTCAAGCGATACGATTATGTTTCAGGAGTGTACTAATTATTTTTTCATCGCTCCTAAAACTATTTCTTCTATAATATGATTATCGATAAGTAGCTTTCGCGCGTACGAAGAGCTTCTTACTTTTATTGCATCTTCTTCAGCTCCTGAAGTGGTCTTATTAGATAAACTCGTCTGATAGAACATCTTCTTCGTTGTAGTTGATCGGTTGACAGACTCAGATAAGGGTTTGAACTGTAACTAAACCGTTTCATTTTCATTTTCTTGAGTACTTCATTTATTCATTTCTTCAGTTTCTTACACGTTGAATTAAGGATCATTAAATCGCCAGTCACTGACGCATCGCTTTCATCGCTTGACTCAGCCAACAATTACATAACAGCGGATTATTATTACACCTTCTCTTGGTTTCAGTTTTTTACGGTACGATTCAGATATTTTTTTCGAAAATAAAAATAAAATTTGTAAAGCAAATTCAAAAAGTAAGCAAAAGCTCTCTGAAAATCGGTCGATTTCAATTAAGTTCAATTTAAAGAACGATCATGGAGGAAAAATATGTTTGAATTATTTTAGAAATCGATTTAATCCGGTTAAATTTTATCTAGTATACGGCAACGTAAAATTCACATTAATTAAAGGGGTGAACTTATTTTTTTATAAAACGTACCTCGCTGTTAAAACTACAAATTAAGCAGGAAAAGAAAATTAAAAAACATAATAATATTAACAATGTGTTAAAATAACAATACAAGTCATGTTACATGTCAACACTTTCTAGCCCAATAACCTAGGTACCTGAACAACATAAACCATTAAGTCGCTCCGTGATTATCTTTCACCTCTTAACAATAAATAATTGTATTGACAACCGTTCTTTAATCAAGATGTTGCTCAGTGAAACAATTAAATGTCATACAATCATCTGAATGATTTTTTCATAATCTTAATTTGTATTGTTATTATTATTTGTATGAATAAAAACATTTAATAATAATTATATAATACGAAACAAACAAATATTAAAAATAGTAATAATCGTAGTACATGTTGTGAGTTCAACGTAGCCGAATTAGATTTTGTTGAAGAAAAAGCAAAAATGATGCCGGGGAAAAAGGTAGGATTCCCTTTTACTTATAAAAATTTCTTAGAAATGTAAACTGAATAAAACCTTTCAGCCAATAGTGATCAAATAATTAACAAATACAGATAGCTTGATCAAGCAAGTTATTGAACTTTAGGTTACCGTTAGCGATATTTTTTTTGTCTCTCTTTAAAAAAAAAACCGTACTGGATCGAGTTAATCATTTGAATTTTGAGCATATCCATCTTAGCTATTAATATAATAGATTCTTTTCATTACATCTTCACGTTAAGCGAATTAAATTAATTTATTTTGATTTTTTTCTTTTTTCCCGGCCACCACGCAAGAATAGCGAAAATGTTCTAATGTTAACTCTGATTGATATCGTATTCGATCTTAAAAAAGTTTTAAATAAATTAGTTTTTCAACAATTATTTTTTTTAAACTATTTTAAAAAAATAATATAAAAATGTTAAAATGATGATTAAGAATTATTAAGAAAAGAATTGAAGTGAATATAATTTTAAATAAATAGCTTAGTTTTTCTGGGGGAGGGAACAATTTTTATTAGATTTACCCCCTAGGAGTTGATTTTAATTAACTATTTCAGAAGAACAGTTTAAAACAAAAAACTGGAACAACTTTCCTGGAAGAGTTTTTTTTTTTAAATTTCGCTTGAAACAGTAATATTAAATAATAAGAGCTGTTTCTCAGAGTAACGTTGGGTAATTCGGATAGTATTACGTATAATTCATACAAGTAATGACTGAAATTTATTAAACTTTCATTACAATCCATACAGATAGTTTATTGTGCATTTTTATTACGATAATTCATTTCACTAAGAAATAAAGTAGATCTATAATGGATGAAATATACTCTTGCGGGAGAACTGGTGTGCAAGTGAAAATTCTTTCAAATTGTTGCAGGCTACCAAGATAATAAATACCAAATAATCGAATACTTAACAATTAATTATTATTATTAATATGTTTTCAAGTGCTCTTGATATATTAGTTATTGAAAATATCCAGTACCATTCAATTTTTCTCACCACCTAGTGAGAAAAAGTAAAATTAGTTTATACAAATTTCAAATTACCCATTAAGTGATGTTCAGTATTACCAAAAGATTCACAGGAGTCGGTGGGGAGTTCCCTTTTGGGAACTCCTCATTTGAGGCTTGGCATGCAAAAAGACCGAGTCCCGGATGCCTGGGCGGGACCTTGCGTCCTTCCGAGATAGTTTGAGGCGAAGGCACCCCTCGGAACTGAGCTTATCCTTAATTGCGTGTCCGGTCCGGAGGGGCGGGGAAACTACAGATGTATAAAAAAAACGATTCAGAGCTTATTAAGTTGCTGTTAAAGTTGCAGAAGGAAAATAGCCATAGATTTTCATAATAACGTAATAATTTATAATATTTCTAACTAAATCGATGATTCATCATTCGGTGATTAAATTAATACAAATGAATAATATAACGAGATTTAATTGCAATGAAAAGTGTCATGCAATGAAAAGGAAGGGGAAACAACCCAAGAATAATTATCGTTAATTGAGCTATCGGCTCTTTCACACAGACCAGCCCCAATCAGCAGTCAGCGGTAGCAATTGATGAACTGTATAAAATTATCACGTACATTTATCACAGTTCAACTCATTTAAAAATGGCTAATAGGAAATGGATTTCAACCGAACACAAAACATTAAATTAATGTTCCCTTTGCAAGGATTTATTTTTTAACAATAACTTTACCGATATGAAAATAATCGCTCTTTGATATTCTCAAATTTAATTAAAAGAAAGTTTTTTAAGGATAATAAATCGTTTGACTCAAACTTAACCAAAGTATTTAGTGATAATAAACAGGATATCAATATATTAAACTAAAATAGGTAAATCATCGAAATACGTCTCGAGTTGCAAAAATAAAACAAAATACGAGTAGAATTTCTAGAAATTACTTTCCGAAAAGGCAAATTGGAAAAATCAAGGCTTTCTGATACATATAATATTCATAAACAGAAAACTCCTATCCTTTTTTATTTTTGTAAATAAATAACTCGCTGCACGAAAAAATAAAACGGACTTTAGAAAACTGTTTTTGGCAATTTATTGCATTAAAATTCAAAATGCAGAAGCGGAAAGGGAATGGAAAAGGATTAAAGTATAAATAAAACGTTTTAAAAACGAGCCTTGACTAGAAAAAAATAAAGATTAAATTTAGTGAAGTAGTTCAGAGAACTGTATCTTATGTTTAGAAAATAGTTTGGAAAAATTAAAAATTCTAAAAATAACTGATCTGCTACCTTTGTATCGAACATAATATTCCTTCAGAGGAAATCAACAAAAAACGAGCTTAAACTAGATTTCTAATGTAGCACTGACTTGGCCGAAACATGAATTTCTTCTGAAGTGGTGAAGATTTAATTGATACGTGAAAGAGTATGTGCATGCAATTTTTGAAGGGCATCTAACTAGAAACAAGAAAGCGTCGGCCATTACCAATTCGGTACCTTCGACCGTGAAGGAATTACGTAGGTTTACCAGTTTTGTAAGAAAAACGGCAGTTTAAAATTCTTCAAAAACATACTCAAGAAATAGTTTAAATCACATAAAAAGTGATCTCTTGAAATAAACATAGTTTTATTAAACTCTTAACCTCTTTAATAAGATAAGAACTGGAGATTGTGAGTCCCTCACACACACACACACGCGCGCGCGCAGCACTAAATTAAAAAAATAAGTTGGTATTAATTCTGGTAGACTATATGAAAATGAAATAGAAAAAAGCTAACTAAAATGTTCCCTGGATTCTCCAAGTATCTATTTAGACCTTAACATTTAAACTTACTTATCGGTGATCGAAATCATCCTCACAATATCCTATTTACACAAAATATATTCGATTTCAATTACCGGTACAAATTTATAAAAATGACTGTAAATTTATGGTGAATAATAATAATTATTTATTACTTTTAATTGTTACTCGTGAGTAAAATTACCTACACCTTTAACTGTGTAAAACCCCGTAAGGTAAATAAGCTGCATCGCCGAATTTCATTTGGATATAAAGAAAAGTAAGTGTCAAAATATATTACTGTTAAAGCACAATACATTTTTAGATTTTTTGTCAAGAAAAAATTTAATACACATAATTTTGTGTATATTCTAACAATTAAATAATTGGTGTAGGATCTTTATAAAAAATTATAATGCCGATAACGAAAATATTCGCCTGATTTATTTTATTTGAAGCTTAAATTTACATCGGCAGTAAGAAAAATCAGTGAACTGATATTATTCATGGAACAGAACAGGATGCAGAATTAAAACACTATTAATCAAGTGTTTCATACTCTAAAGCAAATTGACTTTTCATTCAAATCACCCATTACTTATTCAGTTAAATAACTCAATTTAAATTACTGTCAACTAATGGTAGCTATTGTAGATATGACACAGAGGTCTATTTTATGATTAATGTGTATTATTTTTTCTCGTGTCTAATATAATATAGTATAATAAAATGATATATAATTTATATTTATTAGTTTTAAAATATTTAAATAACAGATTTTTAAAACATTCTAAGTAATAGATTTTTTAAATAAAATTAAAATTTTATATTTTAAATATTTGACGTACATAATTGTAGAACATAATTTTTGTTTCTATAGTTGATTCTTAGGTCGTTTATCTCGTAACATTTATTAATATCTTTAAATTATGGTTAAAAATATTTTATAGAAACGGGAGATAAGAAACGTTTTTTAAAAGAAAAGAGATAAGGGCACTTTTATTCAATAATTTATAAGATTCTGTCTCTTATTTTTCTTTTACTGTCTCAAAATTTCCTCTAATAGCAATCTCAATCCTCCCTCGGGAGAAAATAAAGATAACAAACGGGTAAAGGTTAGATCGAAAGAACTAACGGAATAGAATAATTAAAATATGAGTATTACACTCTCACAACAAACTATCTTTTCCAATAAAAAATAATAACTTTTTTTATATTTCCACATTTCCCTTTATAGCGATCACATCCATCCACTGAATAATTAATTCTGGGAAGTCGGAATTACCTAAAGCAGGGAGAAAGTGCAACACCTTAATGTACGACAAAAAACAAACATATGTTAAGTAAGCAATATACAGAAAATCATATCATTGATCGTGCAAAATTAGAAGATTATTATAAAATATTAATAATAATCAAAATTAAGGCCCAGGATTAAGCTACTACTTAATAATCAGAACGAATTACAAACTTACTATTTTATTGACATATTTGTTACTAAATTTCGATAACGTTTTACTAATTTCTGACATGTATCAACAAAACACCTACAGAATCAGGGAGACAAAGATTTATTTTCTTCTAGTACCTTGCCAAAGGAATCAAAAAACTACATCCAGAGAAAAAGATTATTCTTTCGCGATCTAACATATGGTAATCGAAAACTGATATTGTTGCGTCATCTAATTATAAAATCCAGTGTAGTGTCTGGGATCTTAGTTCCCAGAGTGATCGGCTGGTGGTTTCAGAATGTTATTTTTATTTCTAAGATACTCAAAGGAAGTCTTCTTAGTGATATTTGACAAAAACTCTATATTTCAACAATGAAAAGAGGCATCTGTGAACTGCTTCAATTAAATTAAAAGTGTAGTCTGTATTACAATTCCGTATGGGAGACGCAGTATTCAACTATTGGCCTATTGCCTTATAAGGTGAAGAATTGATGAAACATCTTGAAACAACAGTAATATTAAACAATAATAATAATAATACTTTATTTTTTTATAAATAAAAAATAATATTCGTAATTCTTAAATTAATTTTATAATTAGATGACGTTTGGGTTTTGCAGGAATCATGGTTTATTTTTGAAGTTTTTATTATAATTTTTTTTCGTTTTATCTAGCTGGATTTTATTAATAAAAACTTTTATTATAATACTAAAAATAAAATAAATGTAATTAATTAATCTGCTATAATGCATGTGTCATAAAATCTACTCTCTCATCGTTCACCTTACCTCTGTTACCTCTCGAGTTAGACAACATCGTAACTGTAATCTCAAAATCCTACACTTAAGAATTTGACAGCCAGAATTATTATAGTCTATAGATACGCTGTAGAAAAGGATTTTAAGAAAATGAATTCCTAAGAGGTTGAAAGGAGGAAAAATATTTCCTTATGGTCTGTGTATCTCGAAGAGTCACACTGAAAAATAAACTGGAGTTTAATAGGAGAGGTAACTAATCTATTATCCGCTGCAAAGGAGAAAAAATATGTTTCTTTGTTTCTTCAAGACTAGCTAGAGGAAAGAGAGCGTAGGCTCTTTTTTATAGCATTCGGTAAACTTTTCAATAAACATCCGTAGGGATACTCAGATTTAATATGTTTGGTGTACAATGAAAAAGATAAACATCTATTAAACAGTTTTTTACCCAAGAGAATAAGTGAATTATAATGAAGATATTCAAAAATATCAGGTTAAGGAAGTTTATTTTTACAAAAATGTATGGTAATTTGTAACAACATGTCGCATAATTATATAAGGAACTGAGTTGAATTTCAGTGTAATTTTTTTACTATTCGTAATTTCTATTAATGTAGTTTCTACATTAATAGAAACTTGGCGTGGGCTTGGCATTTCACATGCCATAAAATGTATATTTTTCATCGTGGTAAAAAGAAGTATAACTGTGATCAGCCAGAAATAAGTTGTTGAATAAAAAAATGTAAATAAATAATTTATAAATAAAAGAAGAATAGAAAAGGAAATAAAAGAATAAGAAAAATAAAAGAAGTTCTTTTCAAAGAAAAAGAATAAAAGAACCGCAATAGGAGCAGACCCGTTCTTCACATGGCGAGTGTAAGTCATCGAAATGACAAACATCGCTGCATATACTATTGTTTTCATAGTGAAAATTATTTATGTCACAATATAATATATATATATAAATATATTTATTTTTATTTTTTTAATTGTTGTTCCAGAATGGACGGGTCAGTGTTCAGAAGGCAAGAAACAATCACCCATTGATCTTCAAGAGAGAATTGGAAAACGGGAGAGAGTTGAACCACTCATATTTTTACACTACAATAGACCGGTGCAAGCTAACCTCACAAACAATGGACACACAGGTCAGTAAAGGAAAAGAATACTATCGCATCTAGTATTATAAAATGATTGTAAAGTAGAAAATATGAGAAGAAAGCAATCGTTGACTTGTAAGAAATATGTGTCATCGTGGTTGCTGTTAAAGGCCAAACACACGAACATGTTTGTAAGAATGGCGATATACATTGTAAACGTAATAATTATTTACATACAGACGTTAGTTTTTTTTAATAAATATTACAAATCTAGAACTTATTTACATTAAATATTACACGAACGCCAACGAATGGTTATTTATTGATCGCTTTTAACATAAACTTATGTTATTACACTGTGAGCAATTAGAACGTTTTAAATATGATTTAAATCAGTGTTTCTCAACCTGTGAGACGCGCCCTCCTAGGAGGGGCGTGATAACACTACATGGGGGGGATGCGAGCATATCGAAAAGAAAATATTATTAAAATAAATTATTAATTTAGTGAAAGGAAAGAAAAACAAAATATATTCTGACATAATAATTAATGAAGTACACATTTATACTGATATAATAAACTTATAAAGAATTGTATCAGTACTTCACAAGTATTTAATAACTAGCAGACTAGCTAGATTATATATATATATATATATATATATATATATATATATATATATGTATTAATGAACACAATTGAAAGATAGATAAAACATTAACAAAATGAACATTACGGAACTTCGCAAAATATAACCTTTTCCTTTCTCCTTTTTCCCTTTCCCCCTTTCCCTTTCACCTTACTCCTTTCGCTTTTTCACTTTCCCATTTTCCCTTTTCCCGTTTTCATTTTTACTACATCCCCTTTCCTTTCCCCATTTCTCTTCCCCTATTTCATTTTCCCCTTTCATCTTCCCCCTTTCCCCTTTTCTTTTCTCCCTTTCCATTTCATTTTCGTGTTTTTACTTTTCCCGTTTCCCCCTTTTTTACAGTTTTCCCTTTATTTCCTTTTTACTTTCTTTTCTTTTATCTTTTTCGATTTTTCCTTTTTCCAATTTTTCCCTTTTCCGATTTTTCCCTTTCTTCCTTTTCCCCGCGCAAAAATCGGTCCAGTAGTTTTTTTAGTCTATAGCTGGCCCATGTATCGGAAACATTGAACTGGAATTGTAAAATATCTAGTATAGCGTGTGTTGCTTTTACGTCCAACAGATAGCGCTGTTTTTCAAAAAAGCATGTTTTTATCTGTCACAGATGTGACTTAGGTATATAAATAGTAGGTATATAAAAACACGCGCGTGTTCGAATGCAACGTTATTGTCAAAATTTCAAAGCAATCGGTGAAGAATTTTCGGAGATTTAAAATATTGAACAAATGAACATTTACATTTTTATTCTTCTAGATTAACTTATCAAAATTAATTAAAAACAAGTTTGATAATTATTAGTGACTACCTTGGGCCTGTCTTGCAGGGCAAAGTTTTTCGAAGGAAGATTTAATATTAATCTAATATTAACACCGCAGAAAATCCGGTTTCGCAAAGGTAGGATGTTGAAAATGGTAATAATATACGAAATGCTCTTTCTTTCGGTGCACAAAACTCATCATCTACCCTTGCCCAAAATTCAAAGATTAACTTATTACTAAATTGTCTTTGGATTTCGCACTTGCCGTGAAATCTATGAAGATTTCTTCTTCAATAGTCGAGAGCCCTTCGGGAAATGGATCCCTAACCCCCTCGTAATTTGTTTCCAAGTTGTCGTCAGCAAAAAAATACTTTTTAAAATTATTTGCCAGCATGGCTAAATAATTTTCAATGGTTACAAAAACAACTTTCACATGTTGTTCGTAAGTTTTAACACACTCATTCACATTTGCAAACATTTCTAGGTTTTTGCTTTAAATTTCTACTTCACAATTCCTATTTTGTACAAAAAGCATTAACTTTATCACTTGTATCCAACATATGTGTTTACGCCATTCTGGCATAAAGTTTTCCGTTATTTTCTACGAATTCCAAGCTAGGGTAGGTCCCGTTGTTTTGTTACAAGGAATGTTTGAATTCCACTTGGTTTCGTATTGCTGGGTCTGTAAAGCCCACCTGTTTTTATTATTGTTCTTGTGTTCGACCCTCCCACCGTCATCCTTAGCGACCGCGCCTATTATTCTATCGAGTTATTTCTGACTACCCTTTTCATACACCCGTTATTTTTCGTCCCCTTACTAATACACACACACACACTCTCCTGTCCACTACCTGGATCTGGTTACCCCCGCCTTTTTTCGCCATCTTTTCGGCAGAGTACCTCCAACATCTCACCACTGCAGTCGCCTAGGGCAATACTCTCCTGCAAACTTTGTGGTAACATTCACGCTCAAGCAGAATTTCAAACTCATCACTACACATTTGAGATTCCACGCCTCATTCTACCACTAAACCACATCACGCCGCTGTATTCCTGATTCACCGTGCGGACTACGCCCAGGACTACATAGGTATTCTTCTGTACTTGCTGCTACGAGTTCATCTCTGGCAAATATTTGTGTGCTACAGCCAAGTTCAGTTTTTCATTACTCATTACGTTAAACCTTTATGTCATCATTCAAATTTGTGGAACATTCAGTTCATCCTACCTATGCCGTTCAAGTTTCAATTTCACTTTAGTACAGTCACGACAGGTCACTTACAGAAGGCTGTCATTGTTCAGCTGCAACCCATTTCATGTGCTCAATTAAGTTCAGTGTGATTATATTGTAATTAACTCTTTTGTACTGTAATATTATTGTGTCTTTTTCTACGTCAAACTAGAATTACATTTTTACATTATTTAACGTTAAGTTTGTGGTTCATAAATCAGGAAAGGCCAATGCCAATCAAGATTTACGGTAATTTGTTTTTCTAAGTTTGATATGAAGCTGATATGTTGATTTCAGTTGATATTTCTTATGTGAAATTAAGTTATGTTTATTTCATAATTTCATTTAATTTAAGGTTATGCTTTAACATAAGTTCAGTTGTTTTACATAATTAAAGTCCAATTTCTTTTGGCAAATACTAGCTGTGTGTTTTTTTTATTTTTTAACTTTACCCAACAATATGTGTATTTGCTCCTTATATAAGGATTTCTCGAATATGTCGACCAAGTATCTCAATTCCAACACAAATAAATCATCTCGAAACTTCTCGGCTTCCGGTAGGTTTTCCTCTTCTAGAAAAATGGCGATTTCATATCTTAATTCATAAGCACGTTGTGTAAATTTCCACGTGATAACCATCTTACCTCGCACTAAAATAGTAACGCTAAATATACTGCACCTATATCTTTAGAAAGTGGAGAAAAGATTCTTGATTTTAGGGGTCTCATTTTTACATAATTTACTACGGTTACAACCGTTGTTAGCACAATATTCAGACCAGGACTCGCTTCTTTGGAAGCCAGAGCTTCTCTGTGGATCATGCAATGTATCCAGACACACTTGGAGATTTTTGTTTTATAAGTGCTTGTATACTTTGGGATCTTTCAGACATTGAACGAGCACTATCGGTACATATTCCGACGCAATTTTTCCACTCTATATTTGCCTCGTTCATAAAATCATTTAAGACAGCAAATAATACGACTGTTGTTGCTTTGAGTTCTATTGTTTGCAGAAAAGTAGTTCTTCTACTGCTGACATACCACCACAAAATCGAACGTAAGCAAGGAAATGGCCATCTTTATTGCTACCTGTTGCCTCATCAAGCTGAATTGAAAACAATTTGTCACGCGACATCTCGAAAAGATGATGCTGAATACATTCAGTTATGTCACCAATTCGACCCGCAACAGTATCATTTGTTAGAGGTATGAACTGCAATTTTTGGCTAAATTATCTCCAAACATAGTTTCTACAATCTCAATTGCAGCTGGAAAAATAAGCTCTTCATCAATGGTGTGAGGCTTTTTATAGCTGGCTATTTTATATGAAACTTTGTAAGAGACAAGTAAAGTTTTTCATTCAAAAAGTTTTTCATTCACAAAGTTTTTTTAAAAATGTTTGCTTTTTATATTATTTTAATTTTAGTTCGAAGAATTCTCGAGGTTTGTTAACGTATTCACTATGAAGCGTTTCCAAATGTCGTTTAAGTTTATTAGGTTTCATGCTGTCTGCTGCCAAAAGGTTTGAGCAAATTACACCCATGGGCTTTTCTTCTTAATTTACTTCAGTAATGGTAAACCAAAATTTAAGTATTCTTGAGAATATTTTCTTAATTTTATTTTCGAAACGCGCTCGTCTGTGCCTTGTTGATGCTTCAATATCGTCTATTGTTCGCTTACGCCCACTTAAAAATTTATTCATGATTCTGTATAAATCTACTGACGTGAATATTTAATACCGTGAATTGAAATTAACACGCAAATTACAACATAGACATTCACGATAAATTCGATAGCGATAGAAGGATCGACTTGACTGAGACTGGCTGGAATTGAACAAGGTGCAGTATTTATACATATTTGTGCAGACGTTCAAGAATGTTCGAGACTAATAGGAACTTCTCACGAAGCCGCGAGAATGTCCGATATGGAGGTCGTAAGACAAAGAGCAATAGAGAGGCATTGATTCTGGTTTTGTCAATGCAGAGAATCGGTGTTGCCAAATTCGGTGTGGCAAATATCAATAAATTTACTAATTCTTGGTAATTTGCAAAGTTTGTAATTAAGGTCGTAGTGTTCCTTTAGCGCCAAAATACTCAAAATACATTATTATTGTATGAGTGGGGGCGCGATGAAAATTATTATTGAAAATTGAGTCGCAAATACTGAAATGGTTAAGAAAAGCTGATTTAAATGTCTCTACTCGAAACATTTAACCTTAACTTGTTCTGGAATATTCATTACCTCTCAATCTAATGTATTCTACAATCATCCACTGTTAAGTAATTATACTCCAAATATAAAATCAATAATAATAATTAAAGTAAAGAAAAAATTCAAAAACAGTTTTCAAAAAAAGTCATTTAAAATAATCTAAAACTAGATGGCCGTTTCAGTTTTAAAACATCAGCAGAGGATACTGAGGGAATTTGAATTGTTTAAAACAATTAAAAAATTAATTTATAATTAATTAATTTTTTTCTTTTTACAGTTTTTATTTTGTTAATTAATTAAATGGGATAATAAAAAATATTAATTTCAAATAAACAATATTTAGGAAAAGCGATAAGTGTCGTCGATTTAGACAATACGAATAGGAAGCCAGTTCAAAAACATCTAAATCACCTACTCAGATTGCCCAGGGGCAGTGATTTGGAAGTTTCGTTATTTACATTTTCTTTAGCTAAATTTAGGCTTTCGACTGGAAATGCCTAAAACAAAAATAGTTGTTGCTTTACGGAAGAATTGTTTATTCGTCAATTAATATTTATAATTATTACCAATGAACTAATCAATTATTTTACATCATCCCCAGTATCTATGATACTAAGCATGATGATTGTTTAATAATCGAAACGGCTGTAAAATTTTATGTGATTTTAAGTGAAATATTTAATAAATGGATGTATTCGTTCGTCTTCACATGCATACATGTGTGTGTGTGTGTGTGTGTGTGTGTGTGTGTGTGCGCGCGCATGTATTTAAAAGAATACACTAGTTTCTTTCTCGGTTTCATAATTCTATAAATTATTTCAGTTGTGTTAAATGTTGAACAATACTGTGAGGTGGCAGTTGCAGCAGGTGGATTGCGAGGTCTGTACCAGTTAGATGAAATACATTTCCACTGGGAAGCTGAACACACAATTGATAAAAAGCGGTAAGCGAAATAAAACATTAAATGTGATAAATGCAAACAAAAAGTTATTTTCTATTAATTTTACATGTAATTAAATGTGTCAATTCATACATTTTAATTATTAAAAAATTAACATCTTATCATGTCAAAAAATGATAAGATTTTTTCTTATTTTCTTTACACAAAGAATGAAATCAAGGAGACATATTCAAAAAATTAGGCTACATAAATATAATAATAGAAAAAAAATCAGTTTATTAAAAAAATTTATTTTATCGCATCAGCTACACCTTAAATTACCTTACTATACTCGATTCACTTTAAGAGCTAGCCTGATATAAACAAACCGCGTGGCATTGTAATAGATTGTCTCAAAAGTAGTTGCACACGTACAAATTATTATTAATTATCTCCTTCAATGCGACTGACTACTTGTACAAGGTAACTAATAAGAAAATTTTTCAAAAAAGTAGACAACATACGAAAATTTTATTTGCATATTTATTCTTTACTTGTTTCCTGTTTATTATTATTTTTTTTTATTTCCTTTCAGTTTCAGTTTTATCTTTTCTATTTTATCAATAATGACAAATTTAAGTTAAACCTGTAATATTAAAAGTTTAAATAAATATTAACAAAATAATTTAATTAATTAACATATAGTAATTTAGTTTCTACCCCACCGGGTTGGTCTAGTGGTGAACGCGTCTTCCCAAATCAGCTGATTTGGAAGTTGAGAGTTCCAGCGTTCAAGTCCTAGTAAAGCCAGTTATTTTTACATGGACTTGGACTTGAATACTAGATCGTGGATACCGGTGTTCTTTGGTGGTTGGGTTTCAATTAACCACACATCTCAGGTCGAACTGAGAATGTACAAGACTACACTTCATTCACATTCATACATATCATCCTCACTCATCCTCTGAAGTATTATCTAAACGGTAGTTACCGGAGGCTAAACAGGAAAAAAAAAGTAAGTAATTTAGTTTCTACGGATTACGCATACTTTTGGTATTCCATATAAGTTCAGTAAGCATTTACTATTAATTACCTGTAAAAGTGAAGTTCTTATTCCAGCCCGGCAATTCTGCCTAAATTGAGTCGTAAGAAGATTTTGAAGACGAATGTGATGAATTAGTATTGAAATTTATGATCATACTTTCAACTGCCGCCTCAAAAACGATATTTTTTCCAAAAATAATTCTGCTCTTTTTCAACGTGCTTTTCTTGCTTCCAGTTGTCGGCCTGTACTCTCGCTATGCTATTTTCTAGCAATTTTCCATGTCTTTTATTTTGCATCTTTTTTTATTACGCGCTATGTACCCTTTAATCTGGTTCCAGACCAATTCTATCAGATTTTGATATGCAATGGTAGGGAGGTAATCGTAAAACTACGTGAACGTTTTCCCGAGCGACTTCATCCGCGACAAATCATTTGAAACGGGATGTGTTTTGTTTGACTATTTCCATTAATTCAATTTTTATATTTGATTTTTTCGAAAACAACAATTTTGCCCTTTAATCACGAAATTATATCGGCTTTCAACCACGATATATTAGGAATACGTTTGTCTTTATACTACGGTAAGACCCATTGTCCGTGACTATTACACTGCTACCCTTAAAAAGCTGCACAGTTTTTTAAACTGATTTATGAAAACATCTCCATTCATCTTTTGCTGGCAATCATCAAGAGATATAAACTAACCGGTTTTTTTCTGAAAAAACTGTTCATTTTCAATCTTACAGCAGTTTTTACAAATTCGTCGCACTGTGACAAGTCGGGTTTGCTTCTTTTCCTTTTCTTGTTTGGTGTCTGCAATTTACCAGTTTCTTTAATCTCATTACTTATGCTGTAAACACTAATTGCCAACACGCCAATCAGTTCGGATGTAATTTCCTAGATATCTTTACGGTTAAAGAGGGATTTTTATACTATAGAGAATTAAATACATTAAAAATAATAGTATTTTCTCCACTTTTTAAAGATTTCTGACTTTTATGTTTCACAGTGGAAGATGAAGCTCTATCAGTCATTTTTACAGTTTAATATAATAATAATAGACTATCCCTTAAACAGATTCAAATGTTACAAAAACACCAAACAGAAAGCAAAGTAACAAATACTGGAATTAATTCGTATCCTCAGATATAACAATTAAATAAAACACAAAGAATTTACATAACAGCAGCCCGAAAATAGCATTCAGAACTTAGAAAATAAAAAAAAATATAGGCTACTCAGTTTTAATATCTTGTAATACACAAAGCTAAGATGAACTAAGATGATGTTTACACCCGATGTAAGAACGAAAACTAAAGAAGTTTAAGAATTGTTAATAGAGCATGATCATTAACCACTTTCTTGTATTTTGCGTTAATTGCCTAATAACAGTAAACAATGTAAGAATGATTCATATATTATTTGATGTCTTCATTTGACGCCAACTGAAACGAGCTATTTACGAATGAATTATATGGCAACTACATTTAAAGTTATTTCACAGTTGAAAAAAACACGATAGACCAGTGGTTTCGAAACTTTTCCGAGTCCGACGTCCTTTTTCAATTAAAATATTTTCATGGCGACCTACCCTAAGCAAAAGTATGACTACTACTCGTTGTAAGTAAGAGATAAAAATAAATAAAACTCATGTATCTTTATTATTTTTTTACTTTGTTAACATTAAGTTAATAATTATAAATGTCTTGGTTCAATTAATTATGAAGCTTTTACAATATTTCGCAGCGCCCCTGTGAAGAGGCCGCGGCTTCCCGGGGTGCCGCAGCGCACCGTTTGGGAACCATTGCGATAGACGATAAAGTAGTATAAATACTGGTGAGGACTAACAAATTGAGTCACCCGTTAATGTTCATTACTGCACTAACACAATCCCACATGCTGCAGTAAAATCCTACTACTACAAACAACAGGCAGGATAGCTCTAAAGCTGAACACAGAATACATAACATTATCATAATGGAAGAAATTTATCACAGCGGGCAGCCATCTTTTGTATTCTCTCGTCATAGAACGAAACCGCCAGTGAAAAAACTAATTCTGCAAACCAATTCTAATTAAAAATCTCTTCAGATTCAAAATAAATAAACTGCTTTACATCGAGTCTGAAATGTACGAGATAACAAATCCATCTATTTTTTGGTCTGCGGCCAAAAAGTAACGAAATGCCTTGGTTTCAATTCCGAATCGGCCGACATAATTTTTTCAAGACCTCACAGTAGAAGTTATTTATTATCGTTGAGCCTTGTCGGAACAATTAAACTAACAAGTTGACAAAGTCTATTAGAATTTACTGTTACGCCTTTTCAGTGATGTAGTATTTCCCCACACCATGGACTGTAATTTATGGAAGTATGGCCTAACTGTAGTAATGTTTGGACTGTTATAAAGTACCGTCCATAACTTGTTAGCGATGACAAAATGACTTAAGAACTTATCTCTTTTCTCCCGGTAACTCTGGAAAAGTAAAATGACCGCCGACTTGGTTCTGCATTTCTCAGAAAACTACTTCGGCTACCAGTTTGAGCCAACTTCCTGTTTTAAATATTGGACACAATTTTATAGATATTGGATTCATTTTTTATATTGGCCCCATTTTTCGCTATTCTACAAAATATTGCTAGCGTTTTTATCATAAAAACTAAAAAATACTTAAAAATATACTTAAATGAATTTCAAGCAGTCTAGCGTCTTGCGTTTAGGAGACTGTTAACAAACACTCTTTCACGGTCTGATAACTGTCAGATGATTTCAATATTTTAACCCATAACGAAATGCGAACTCGTTTTGTTTTTACTTGCTAACATGAAGGAGTTCTGTGCAAATGTGTAAAAGTATGACAGCGATGCTATTACAAAGAAGTTCGAAAAATAAGCTTGTAAAATCAGATACGAAGTAAGTACATGATGAGAAGTAACAACCATAATCCGTAGTAATTTATTTCACTGGAATTAAAAATTCAGTTAAATTTAAAATTTTAAGAGAATATATTTCCAAATACAGTAATATATTCTAAATAATCTAAAGCTTGGACGATGTTAGCACCAACCGGTATAGTTTATTTTACTAAATTGCAATTAAAAAAAGAATTATATCTGTGTATTTGTTCAATGAAGCTGAACAAATTAATTTAAAATTATTATTTTTAATGAGAAATAAGAATTTTTACATTTTACAAATCTAAAATTTAAATAATTTATCAATTATTTAAAAAATCTTTCAAACCTAAAATTGAAAACATAACAACTTTCAGTAAAAATTGTAATGTTTTATTAAAATAAAAAAGCATTATATATGATTTTGCCAAAACAAAACAGAAAAAAATGCTTATTTTTATTTATTTATATGAGAACTATCATTACCTAACATTACCAAACCTACAGCGTGCTGTTTCTGCATTTGACAAGTACACAAGTTCAATACAATTGACATGCAACATATATCCCATTTAACTCTGAATTCTGACAAATTACAAGTCAAATTAATGCAATTATTTATAGTTACCGCCATGTGTATGGGTTTTTTTTTTATAATATAGAAATATATTAAATTTGAAAACAAACCATCTCTGTATTAGTTTAGGCAAACTTTAGTACAGTCTAACTTTAGTTCCGTAAGATATTTATTTTAGTAATTTTAAAACTAATTATATTATAATATTAAATATATATTTAACAATTAAATTTTAATTGCAGGTTACCATTAGAAGTGCATTTTGTTCATCATAATATTTTATATAATAACATCACGCAAGCATTATTTTACGAACAAGGTTTGGCAGTGGTAGCTGTTCTCTTCCATGTAAGTAAAAATCTTCTTATTCGTGTCCTATTGTCAGTTGCCGAGGTTACGAGAGCTCTCCATGCTTTCCAGTCTCCAGCCATTCTGCCTCACTCAACTGAGTTTTCTCCTCAGTCTCACAAAAGGGTCCATAATCTGATCCACCCACCTGGCCCTACATCGACCTTTTCTTCCATCTATCCCGTATTTTCACACTCTTCTGGACAGTCTTATCTTCAGACATTCTCAAAATATGTACCAACTGTCTTATTAGATCTTCTGCCCTCTGGATAATGGGCTTTGTATTCATGATCGCTCTAATTACTGTTTCTAATGAATTCTCATCTAGTTTTACCCGAAACTCTTCTAAGATATATCATTTCCTGAGTCTGCAGTGTACTTCTGCTCCTCTTTAACATGGCTCCAGTCTCATTGGAACAGAGTAAAGTAGTTTCTGTAACTCTGTTATCATTTCTTTTTCTTTTATGTCATCCTCAACAAACATAATTTCAGGATAGTATATCCTGAAGTTTCTCATTTCAAATCCTGAGGTAACTTTATTTTCAAATTCCACATTCCCCTCACTACACCATAAAAAAAATCAGAAAAATACTCGCTCCATTTAGTCATTATTTAATTTTCCCCAGTTAGTAATTTCCTGTCCTTGTCTCGATAAATTTTAGAGGACTTTTTTTGTCTTTTTTAAAGGTTTTGAGATTCTGTAAAAAAAAACGTCTAACTTTCTGAATAATTATTTTCCATATATCTTCCAATACCCTCCCATGCATGACTTATGCTTTGCAGCTTTAATGGCACTCTTTGCCTTAATTCTTTGCTCCTTATATCATAAAGATATAAGGAGCAAAGATTTCAGTTACAGATTTCAGTTACAGCTGTCAAACATTTTCTTTTTCTTCATTTCATTTTTCATCTCTTTTGTCAAACAGTTTGTCCTCTTCTGCATTTTTTTGGTCCTAATCTTCCCGCAGCTTTCTTCTACTGCACTTATAAAATTGTCTTTGAAGGTTATCCAACATTTCTTCAAATCTGCAGACTACCAACATTCTCAGTTTCAGAATCTGTTCATCCTGTTTCATCCTGTTCAGAATCTCCCTGTATTTTTCCTTAAGTTTATGTACTTTAATTTTGTATTCCTGCTGTGGACTATTCTTCTTAATCTTTCTTCTCAGACTCATAGTCTCTTGTACCACCAATTTCAAGACTACCAGATGATGTTTTATATCCAATGTGGATCCTCTCATTACTCTTGCCTCCCTAACTCTACCAAACATAAATTTAGAAAATATTAAATAGTGTATAGTTGAATTTTTGCCTCTAGATTAATTCACTCTTGTATACTTGTGGATACTTTTCTGAGGGAACCTAGTATTAGCAATCGTATAGTATTAGTAATCATAAGTCAAGTAACCATTCTCCATTGTTATCAGTTATTTCCTCTCTATAATTTCTCCTCACCTGTTCATTCAGCATCTGCCGGTTGCCCTTTTGGCCATTCATGTCCCCCATCAGGATCTCTGTTCGTTTAGCCTCAGCAATTTTCAACTGAAGCTCATCAGAAAATTCATCTTTTATGTGTGAAAGCTGATCATCAAGAGAAGCGTACATAACAATAAGAGAAAAGAGCTCATCTCCTTCGTTTACTTCCTTCCTCATTATGCCTTCATCCATGTACTTTCACTCCTTAATATTCTTTATCTTATCCCTATACACCAGTAAACTGTAAAAAAAAAAAGATAAAATCACCATACAGTGTTGACTCTTCTTGTTTCAGTGATATCCAAGTATGACACCTCTTTTCATATTTCCACAATTAATACTAATTCTTTCCATTTCACCATCCTCCACATTCTGTTATCCAATGTTTTTAAATGTCAATGTTATTAAATTTCTCCAATTTTTTTAATGGTAAAGTCCTATCTGCATACTCTTGATTTAAATTTCTTTTAGTAATGGTAAATTCAGATGGATGGCACTACTCAAGATAGTTGCCAGGTGGATGGCAACTAACCCATGGCACCCTATTACAGTGTGGGGCTGCCTCCTTATGGCTCTCGTTCTTACCGCATTTAAGGGCCACATCCTCATTTCATATCCTTCTAACAGTAAACTTGACACTACTGCTTGAGATGTTACAGTAGGTTCAGAACCAAAAGAATCACTTATATTATTTTGAAAGTACTTAACGTATAATGATTATTTTTTTAAATGTAATTTATAACAATTTTTTATCCAGTACAATAATTATGATATTTTAGTTTTTTAAAACTGATTTTTTAATATTTTTTTTTATTTAAAAAAATCTGAAAAACTTTATTGTGTGTGTGTGCGCGCGCGCGTGTATAAATATACATATATATATATATATATATATATATATAAAATGTTATCCATTAAAAGATGTCATTTTGAATTCCTCATATTTTTCAACACAAGAGATGCAGATGTTATTTATAAACAGCTAATAACTGAAAACAATACAATTTATTTTAAAATGATATGAGATAAAAATTGAATGATATAATCTCCAATAACTCAAAGAAATTGTGAAAATTCATTACAAATATGGTAAACATTTTGCGAAGGCAATTTGGAAACTTCACGGGGATTTTGAGTGAAATGAAACACCCTCTCATACAGCAGATGTAAAACTAGTTGCTAAATTTTAAAACCTTTCTAAGTTACTGTTTAAAATCACAAATCCATCAATGTTATGCTAGGTCAGCTGAAAACTGAGGATTTTGCATAAAGTTCTTGAACTACATGTTTCCAAATTGTAGCTGATGCTGCAATAGGGACCATGAGACCATGCTCAGTATCATATATTTGTTGAATGGATTTGATTTGAAGTAACTCCAATTTTAATATATATATGTAATTGTTGTATGTAATATATTGTAAATAATTATTTTTAGAAGAAATAAAGTCTATAAAACAACAAAAGAACATAACAAACTTTATAAAACATTTACTTGCAAATAAACATAAAACAACAAGTATACAAAAGAATATTCAGGAAAGACAACAGGAAAAGAATGAATAGAGGCCTTGGAAGTGATGGTTTATGAAAGGATGTTGAAAATAAGAAGTTTGTTTTTGTGAGACAAAATGAATAGATCTTAAATAAACAGGGAAGAGAAAATTTATCACACAATCTTAAGAGTCTAACTACGAGTAGCTTGGTAATGCCATAATTACTTTGGCACAAATTTAGTTAATATGGTGATAGAAGGGAATAAACTGAAGATTAAAATAAGAAGATAAAAGATTAGAATATATGAAAAGATAGTTAAGTTAAAGATTAGTTGTAGTAAAAAAGAAGTTAAGATTAATGTAAAAAAACAAAAACGGAAGTGTAGTAACAAATCATTCAACTGATTCATGATAGTAAAAAAAAAATTAACAATTTAGAAATTACGGAAATATGTTGTGATTATAAAAAATTAAACGCACAGAAAAAAATACAAATCCTAAAAATAAAAATTATATTTGTAAATTCATAAATTAAAAATGACCTGATAAACTGCTATAAAGTGCTAGTGAAATTCGACTAGTCAAATTCAACATCAGTTGGTGCAACTGAATTTTTATTTAAAATACCTTGTCATTATTAAGACCATATTCTGACATCTTTGAGAAAATAAGGATTTACGAATGAATGTGGTATACTACCAGTAATATTTTAATAACTAAGGATGTATTATTAAAATTCAAAAGGATTATTATGAGCTAAGATAGCAAAGACTTCAGCAATAGTACAAATTAAACTCAACCTTTTCAGCTGAAGATGAAGAGATAGAAAGTGAATTTGAAGAAATATTGATTTAATCAAACAGCTAACAGAATAAATAGTTTTTTAATGGTAATGGGAGATAGGAATTCTATATTAAGAAAAGGAAAAGTTGTTAGAAAGTATGGAAAGAATGTATAATTATTGAGTTGAAATTAAAAACTGAAACCAAAAAAAGAAAAAATAACAGCAAAGAAATATAAGAGTAAGTAGTTTTTCAGAATTTTACATTAAATATGCAACAATAATTCTCAACAGCTACATAGGGAACTACCTTCAAATTTTAATAAAAGCATTTTACCAAACCAAAGAAAAAAGGAGCAAATAAATGGAAGAATAAGTTTGATTCTCATCTTAGAATAATTTATGAAGAATAAACAAAAGATACACTAGAAATTGTGAACAAATTGTACACAATTTTTTTTTTTTATATGATATAAAATATTGCTGACATTAAAGAAATTATTAGTAGTTTGAAAACATTATGATACTGAATATCAGTAACTAAGTTCTGTTCCTATGTTAACTTTCTTCACACCACCAGCAGATCTTCTGGTTATGCTTTTTGCTCCTGTGTTTTCAATGATGTTTTTCCATTTAATTTTTTTACTGTGTGAAAATTTTATTTTAAAAATTGGTTTGAGGCTACAAAAACTGAATTATCATCTCTCATTATCAGTTAAATTAAAATATATTTTTTATATATGCTAATGTCTTGATAATTATTTTTTAAAAAAAAAGTAATTAAGTAACAGCATTGATATATGAATAATGCACTCTGATATAGAAAAAAAGAGTGCAATTTTGAATTTTTCACAGAATTTAGATTCTGGTGGCCAGAATAATAGTTACTTATAGGAAATTAAGAAAATAATCATAAGGACACATATTTTTTTTTTACAGGAAACAGAGCAAGTAAATACAAACATGGTACCAGTTCTAGAAGCATTGGAAGAAAGTGCAGATACAGTCGGTGATATAACAGCTCTTACATCACCATTTTCACCATCAGCACTTCTACCTGATGATAGAAACTCTTTCTTTCGTTATCAAGGTTCTTTAACAACTCCACCATGTACGGAAGCTGTCATATGGACAGTACTTCATAAAACTGTCCCGATATCAAAACTACAGGTAAAATACACTATGGTTAAAATTATTATGCCTGTGTTCATAAAATTATATTTATAACAATAATGAAAATTATTTTTAAAATGGATTTGGCTCTATTCCTATTTTTTTGTAAAAAAAAGTTACTAAATGGTAAAAAAATTATAACACACAACACAAAGTGTAAAATATAAAACAAGTAACTGTTGAGTGAGCATAGGAAAAATAACAGCACATTAAATGTAAAATAACTTTAATGTGAGGTTTTTCTTAAAGCTTTTTATAATTTACTATTTAAGAATGCAGTAGTTATACAACCCATGACAGTGAACATTAATTGCATGTAATACGACGAAATATAGTGTACTGAAAAATCTAAAAATAAAACCAAGTAGGTTTTATTGAAAAGAGTTGATAAAATGTTGAAAAGCCTGTAAAATAATTTTTTTATTTATTTTTTTTTTATTCCAGGTCATTTTTACAGATATTTTCTCAATCCTTTTGAGAGAGTATAATAACTTAATATTGGCTGAATATTGAATCCATCTTAGACAATAGATATAAGAATGTGCCATTTGCTTATCCATGATGTTCAGCTATGATATTAATTAAACTTAGTTTTGTAATGGCAAATTTTATTATAAAATCTTGAACCCTAATTCAAAGCATTCACCAGTTTTCATAAAATTATATTATATTAATTATACATTACATTGTCGTCTTTGTGGCCATCCTTAATAATTGGTACTATTGTTTTCAGACTGATGTCAACTAATGTTACTGCTGGCAGTTTTTTTTTTTTAATTAGGCAGACCTATCTGGTTAAAAAGTATTGTGTATTTTGAATTATTTCTTTTGATTTAGTATTATGTTGACGGATGTGAATGCTAAGTCACTCTTGTGGCATAGTGGTTTCACCGATGTTGATGGTGAATTAAGGCTTATGGTTAATTAGGCTTTTTAGCCTAGCATGATCTACAGGTTTATAACGTACCTGGTGAATTGCCCACCTATCTAGGTATGGTAGATGGTAGATAATGATAGATAAATGTACCGTTGGTAGGTTTATCCTTACCATTGTTTGTAATTGGAAGTGATGATTGCTCGAGTGACCATCAACTGATTGTCTATGAGATTGCAGGTTGCTTGAGTGAGCGCTACCAATGTAACATTCCGGTTCAGCAAGGTCATTTCCTGCACAGGTGCGGACTGGGAGATATTTGTTGATTTACTTTCGACGAGGCTCTCAGTTCTGGATCGGAGTCTGGATGTCTTGGATTTGGAAGATTTGGCAGTTGGTTTGTCGGCAGCTTTTTTTGATGACACTGGTTCAATTCCCCGAAGTTCCGGTCGAGAGAGGATTGCATCATGGTGGAATAGGGACCAGTCCAACATGAAGAGGGTGGTTTATCGTTTTCGGAGAGCTTCTCAAAATGGGGATGATCCTGAACGATGGGCAGCCCTTGTTGCAGGATACAGGACCCTGAGATGTCATTACTTTCATAAAGTCCAGACTGCGAAAAGGGACTCCTGGCGTTCCTTTGTCCTTGAGCAGGTGAACAGGGATCCCTGGGGCGTAGTATATAGGATCTTGGGACACAAACGACAAAAGGACGTTCTGTCTGCTCTCTCTCAACCAGGTTTGGTGTAATTTCGGATACTTCTGCAATTTTACACAAATTACTAGACGATTTACTGCTTCATGATAGTGTAGCTGGAGAGACTGCATACCATCTGCGGGTGCGGTGAGAGGTCGCTCATTCCCGCGGGGGTGATAACGAACAGTGAGACGGAATATGTCCTGGGAATTTTTCTGGACATTTCCGGAGCATTTAATAATTTATGGTGGCCTACTATTTACCAACTCCAAAAAAGAGAATATACTGTAAGTGAATTGTGGGTTACGTTACTTCAGTCATCGGGATGTATTGCTTCGCGAGGGCAGCCATGAAATTGGCAAGACGCTGTCTAAGGGATGTCCACAGGGCAGCGTGTTGGATCGATTATTATGGGTAGTGAAGTTTGATTCTCTCCTGCGGCTGAGGTTGGCCAGCGGATGTTGCACAGTGGCTTTTGCTGACGATGGGCTCCTGCTGGTCGAAGGAAGGTTGAATTCACAATAAAAAATGGGACAGTCAGTGTGACTGACCAAAATGTTAAAAATTGACAAATAAAATATTGACTAAAACTTTTTTGTAGGTTTATTAATGATGGGTATTTTGTAGATTGAATGACATGAAATAAGAGGTAAATATTATGGTATTTTAACAATTTTTTTATTCTGGGAGAATGACAATATAAAGATTAAACGTGAGCAAAAATCTTGTAAAAAATAAAACTAATTTTGATGACAATATTAAAGTGCATTGATAAATAACAGATTTGGACTTACCTTTCATCTCCTGGATCATTACAAATAATGAAAGATGAAGAAAAATTTTTAAAAAATAAGCAGTATAATTTAGTTAGTCCAAGAATCTTTTAACTTTCTTTATCATTTAGAAAATAAAAGTTCAAAGAAGCAAAACAACTTATTTAGGTTCTTTTACGCACTTAAGAAGTTATCATTGTATGTCTTACTCATACATTTATCACTTAATCCCTAAAACTGCAGATTAGAAATGCAATATCCCAATCCAATATTACCCTTGTTTTTACAAATAAATGATTTCTTTGATATGTTTCACTGTTTGGCTAAAATACTGAAAAGATTAACTTATATTGGTTGAAAAAATTTTCCACTTTGAACCATACTTGGAATTTTATATAATTTAAAGTAAATAAATAGGAAAAATACAAATAACTTTTTTTAATGATTTTTAGTTGGAGAAATTCCGAACTGTTAATACTACTGCTGGTCTTCTAGATGCTAATTTCCGTCCAACACAACCACTGAACAGCAGAACAGTATATTTGATGAGCGATAACCTGATAGATGATAATGAAACTGCATCAGCACAGAAATTTAAATGTTGGTCATACATTATTCTAATCATTCCAATGATTTTATGTTCATCACTAAGACAATATGTTTAAACTGACTGAATTACCAAATCATACTAAGATTAAGTAAATATCAGAAAATTTTAAAATAAAATATCATTTTTAATAAAATTGATTTAGTGCTACCAATGAAAATCACAATACTAATCTTAGTATTATATTAAATAGGTATTAAAAAGTATAGATATATAATTTTAATTATTTAAAAATAAAATATGTAATATTCTATTATGTATTTGCTTAATGTGTATCTACTGGAAGATAAAAATATCAATCCTTTTATTAATGTGGAAGAATTTAAATCTTTTCAGCCAGGAACAAATATCAGCTAAAAGTATTTTTTATAATCTAATAATTTTACCTTTTCATATCCATAATGCTCCTTTCCTCATCAGTAGTTTTAAGGATATTTTCATATTTAATAAAAATGTTGCTTTTTATCTCAAAAAAATAATAATGTATATAAAACTTAGATTGTGATTGATGTATTGTGATCTTATATTGTGACTAAACTAGCGGAGGAGCAAATATAACAGGAATAATAAGTTAATCATTAGGAGGTTATTAAGCCACTTTTAATTAATTTTTCTTAACACAAAAGTATGAAACTCTGATAGTTTTTAAAAATCATTGTTGTACCTTTGTCCTAAGTAGATACATATTAATTAAACATTTAATTTATAAAAATTAATTACTATTGATATCTGTGATATTAATTTAAAATTATATGTTATGTTAATTTTCTTGAAAAACTAAAAAATAAAAAAATATTATACTTAAGTTGTTATGTATTTAAATATTATTATATATGTTACTTTTATTTATTTTAAAAATCACTGTCTTAAATTAATGAACAAATTTGTCAGGGAGGTTAAGATTACTTCTACATTCATTCATTGTTAAATGAATGGTATTTTTTCTGTTTAACTGTTAATGTAATTTGATATTTAAAGTTTATTAGCAGAGGATTAAGTATAGTCAAGAAGACAATATACGTAATAAATTGTGTACATAGATGTTAACTACAAATGCTTCTTTTTTTTATGAAAAAAATACAATACCTACAAAATTAATTTTCCATATATTATATATATATATTTTTTGAATTAATGTTATCACAACTTTCTTAAAAATAAATGAATTGTAAAAGCCCGTAATTCACTGTATAACATCATTACCTTTAAGGGGGGTCTGACTGATCTGCTTACTGTACAAATGGATGCTTCCATGCAGTACTTAATTATAGAAATAGTTAAAGAAGTCTGAATCTACTGACTGATGGGTCTTTAAATTCTGGTAGAAATACATGTTCTTGCAGCATTGTATTTAAAAGGAGGTCAATGCAAAATCATTAGTCATTAATGTGTAATAACTAACAATCATTCAGAATCAGGATTCCTCACTTTCTCCATGGGTTGTGAACAGGATGGAGCTTCCTCTGAGTAAGTTTGTTTGACTTTTGCTCTAATTTCTCCATGAATTGATTACCTTTTCTCTCCATCAACACCCTTTCCTTGTCGTAGATTCCTTATTTCTCAGTTCTGTAGATGTGAATAAGGGCTCACCATATTTTGCTGGGGATAGTGTGATCTGTAAACCCTTTCTTATACATTCTTAGTACATCTAGAAGGTTGAGCTGTCTGATGATTGCACAAACTCTAATGGTTGATCAGTTATATAACATCAGAACTCCTAGTCTCTCCTAAACCACAATTTTAATACACAAAGAACTACGATTTTAATACACTACTTCGTTTGGAGAGCATTCAGGTTCTCATAAACTTTTCAAAAGGTCAGTAGTTATCTAATACCAATAATACTCAAATAAACTCATATATGACTTACAAACTTCAATATAATTATTTTTTAATCAGATTAAATAGTATAATAACTTTTACATCAGTAAGCTTGATATGAAATTTATTACTGACAGTTCAGATAAGATTTACAGTTACTAAATGTGATAAGTAACTATCTGTTTCATGGGAATCTTTTTGATTAAACACAATACAGTACAGTACAGTATTAATAAATTGTAATATTGTTGTCACAATTAATAAGATAGTTACTACTTAGTTACAATAGTTACTACTCTTACTGCCCAAGGTAATATATTTACTCTGCATATGATAACCCTCGTTATCAAATAAATCATTTCATTTTTGTAAATTAATGTAATAATTTTGAAATTAAATAAGTTCATGTGGCTTATATTTATTTGTTTACTATTACTTTGTGAACATTAATTTATAATGTTTACATTAATAGATAAATGACTAAGTAGTAAATATAATTTTAACGATCTTTACTAAATGTTATCTCCTAACAAACTGTAAAACATGGAAATAAATCACAATAAAAATCTAAACAAACTTTGAAGATTTTGCAATGCTGAAACAAATAAAAAGTGATAAATAAAAGTAAGTAGAAAATGTTAATACATTATAAATAAATTGAATGCCAAAATATTTTATAAATTGACACAATCAAACATAAATTGAAGCAAAATCAATCACAATGAAGTAGAATCAAATAACATTAATAGTTATAGTTTCATAAAATTTTAATTAAATTATTTATAAATACTTAAAAATTATAAATTATTTAAAATAATTCTAAATAATTAGTGAGCAAATATCATTAATATGATTATTGGCAGATAATTAATTAAAAATATTATTATAATAATAATACTCACAGTGAATTATTTTTTTCTAGAATAATGGTATGAATACAATGGTGATAAAACAACTTAATTTTCAAGCTTGTGAATTGCTGCTGGAATTGTACATGCATTTAGTATACATTACATACACTTAAACAAATAAATTATTGATTGTAAAAAAATATAAAAGATTATCTTTATCAAGATTATAGATAAAATTATCTAATATCAATAATAATCAAAAAAACTCATAAGACTCACATAAAATTCAATATATATATTTTTTTAATCAGATCAAATGAAGTAATAACATTTATATCAACAAGCTTTGTATGAAATTTATTAGTTACTTCAGATAAGAGATAATCTAAAAGAAAAAAATTCTTAAAATAATCTTTTATGATCTAAAAAATTATTTCTTTTATTTACATTCTTATTGAATTAAAGAAATTCAATAAGGGAGGTTTCTAAATGACTTGCAATTGGACAAATGTGAATCATGTGAAGATTAATAGAAATACATAAGACAATGACTGCAATTTATGATTAGCAAAGGAAGATAATTTTATTATTTAAGTTAAATATAAAAAAATATTTGGATGTGAATTCGTTGATATGTGGATGAATCAGATAATTGCAAAATATGATTAATATCTGTAAAAATTTTTTAAAAAGAAAAATCTTCTCTTTATAAATATATAACAGATCAATATAAATGTACATAAAATTTTAAACTAAATTACACATTCTAATAGTTGATGAAAAGTTTTTGTTAAGATACGTGAAATACACTGTAAAAAGATAATTTATACAAAACTGAATTTTAAAACCTTCAGAACTTAGTGAATAATGAGTAAGATATTAGATTTTAACAAAAAACCAGACAAGGAAAACTCCACACCAGCCAATTTTCACTAAATTATATCAACACTTTCATCTAAAGAGTAAATTAATCTTGTTATGAAAGAGTAAGAATAAAACCACATTATTTTAATGGTGGTCTCTTGCCATGAAATGCCTTTATAACCTTTGTGAATATAAAAGAATATTCTTATAGATTAAACCTTTTTACAGAGTAACAGATTTTCATTATCACTCATGGGATTTGGTTATAGTTTGATGATAGCTCATGAAAATTACTCTTACTTTTACTTGAAATATTGAAAAATCAATATTAGTTCAATAATGTACGAGTATTGGTTTAATAAAATTATATTTGATAGTATGTATCTTATTTTTTTTCATAAGATTTAACAATTTATGTAAGTAATTTCTTCTGACTCAGCTTAATTGTATTTAAAATAACCATCTATTTAAAGTAATATCTTCAAAAATATAATAACCAGTTTTTAAATTGACACTTATTTAAATTGAGTACATTTTAATTTAAGGTAAAACTTACAAAAAATTTACCAAAGTCTGAGCTAGCTTTACTCATAATCATTTTTCTTCAGAGAGTGCCTCTGAGCTAAGTGTTTTCATTCTATCAGTAATGGGACTAGTGTGTAAAGGATGTTTGTTATTTATTAGTTTTATCACACATACAATATATATATAAATATATACATTGTGTGTGTGTGTGTGTGTGTGTGTGTGTGTGTGTGTGTGTGTGTGTGTGTGTGTGTGTGTGTGTGTGTGTGTGTATGTGTGTTTTAAATTATATTTTTTTATTTAGAGTATAGATTTTATATGCTAATATGTGTTCTTCCTTTATTATTAATTTGTAAGATTTTCATGTTGAAAATTCAACATCAATAGTAACAACAATGGTGATGACAAAAAAAGAACAAATTTTCTGAGTTTTGTTTTAAAAAATCTTTAGTTATCTTGAAAAAACTTACAGTGGGATTATGAAAGTTCCTTTCTTCACAGAATAAATAAAGAATTATGACTCCAACTGGAGTCATAATAATATGACTCCAAGTTTTTAATATAGATTAAAAAAAAATTCTATACATATATTCTATATCTATACTTTCTATATTATTAATAAATTAATCTCTTTGGGTTTTTTGTTAATGCTAATCTCAAAATCTAACAAACAAATTTCAGTGAAACTTTACATGCTAAATAGCAGGCATTGAGCAGAAGGCTTTCCACTATGTTTGTTATCAACATGTTAAAAAGAACTGGAGTCATTACAAATTTTACTCACTTACCTTCTTGACATGCCCACAAGTTACTCTGACAAGTGTAACGCATTACTCGCTCAGTCCCTCTGTAATCATCATTTTGTGGTACAGTTTCTTCAATGGCAGAGTTTATAAAAAGGTTTTATAGTCTCATTGAGTCTATAAATTTGCACAATGATGTGTGGTTATGTGAGTGGGTGCTAGCACCAAAAATGAACAAGTAAATGTCAAAAGTAGCTGCATATTGCAAGAATTTCCAGGAGACAGAAAACATACTACTATATTAATACAATTTTGAGCGAAGAGGATACTGCATCCTCTTAATGTGTGTGAAATATTTTGCATTGTGATTTACAAATATTCAAAGTTTGAAGTAATAGATTCATCATTCATATGTCCTTCTTGTTATGTAAAATCAATAGTTGATAATTTTGAGATATTCCAATATTCTTAATCATACAGTAACATGATTCTTATAAATAGAGAGATAGGTGAAATCTTTATTTCCGCAGAATAATGCAAATGAACTGGAATGGTAATGAACTGCTCATTACCCAACTGAGTTAAAATTAAAAGTAATGTTCCAATTACACTCATAAGAAATCTGAAGCTACCACAGTTATGTAATGGGACTCAACTGAAAGTTAAGTCTCTAAAAAAACATACCATCAAAGCGACTATTTTAACAGGCTGCACCAAAGTAGAAATTGTATTTGTCCCTAGAATAATAATTATACCTAATAACTTACTGTTTCAATTTAAAGGATTCCAGTTTCCAGTTAATATATGTTTTGCGATGACCATCAGTAAGACAAGGTCAAACTTTATGTACAGCTGGTGTGGGTTTACAAGCTGCTTGCTTTTCTCATAGGCTATTGTATGTGTCATGTTCTCCAGTATGCAAGAGCAGCAAGTTCTTTATTTGCTGTGATAACAGAAGGAACAAAAATGTAGTTTATGATATGCCGGTTTAAATGTATATAAAATCACTTTTTGCATTATTCTGCGGAAATAAAGATTTCACCTATCTCTCTATTTATAAGAATCATGTTACTGTATGATTAAGAATATTGGAATATCTCAAAATTATCAACTATTGATTTTACATAACAAGAAGGACATATGAATGATGAATCTATTACTTCAAACTTTGAATATTTGTAAATCACAATGCAAAATATTTCACACACACTATTAGCAATTTATAAACTCAACAATTGCTACAACAATCATAATTTGCATACTAAGCCTCTACTAAGCATACATACTAAGCCTCATACTAAGCATCTATATATATATATATATATATATATATATATATATATACATTGAACTGAAAACCACCTCTACATTTTAAAGTTGATTTTTTGTTATAATCTTGTTATTTTGATTTAGGTTGATAGGTCAACAAAATTTGAATCAGACTACTAATCAGCAATATTACTCTCCACAAAGTTCTTTTTTTACATGGTCTGATAAAACTGATTTAAAAAAAAACAAAGTTTTATTATTTCTATTAAACAGAGGATCAAAATTTAAATATATTATTTTAGAAATAAAAAAACATGCTCTAGAAGTGATAGCCGTTGCTAAAGTAATTTTTGTTTAATTTTTTTAAATTTACCATGTGAAGTCTGCTTATGTATGAAGTGTGAATGAAATAATGCACGCATATTCCAAAAACTGCAAAAAATCCATCACCTCACATTATTTTTTCATTTGACATTATTTTACGTATTTCAGTAACACTTATTCTCAAAGCATTACATACGAATCTTATTCTATTAATAATCAACTGATTTTTCCACTTAAAGGTAAGCATGTGATTAAACCACAATGTTCTAAATTAACTTCAAAAATATTTTTAAAAAATTATGAATAATATTTTATTAATATTTAATTCAATTACTACAATTTTAAAATTTTTTTTAATTTTTAAAATGTGAATTTTTAAAATTCACATCCCTGATATATTTCGAAATATATAAAATTGAATGAGATTGTTATTCTGATTAGTTGCTAAGGAGACAGACAGAAGCAATTTACAAAAAAAAATCATTTTCTTTTAAAATTGTCTACTTTTTAGGACCAATTTTTAGCTTGAACTATATAACGCAAATGGATGTATTCTGTAAAATATTTAAAAAATAGATTCATTGGTGACCAAAGCCTAGAAACAAAAGGTTTAAATATATTATTAAAAGATACTTGCTAAAAATAACTTTCATGTTCCTACAGATCCTCAAAATGTCAAGATCCACTGAAATCTAGAAGCATGATTCACCACAATATTTTTTTCTTGTATATGAGAAATTAGAAAATAAATAAATAATTTACTTATTATGATTTAATCCATGAAAATGATTTAAAACTTTTTAAAAGACAAACAAACTACATTAAGTACAGAGTTTTTCAAACTCACATCCTCTTTGAAGTAACTCTTCCAGTTAACTTCACCTGTTTATCGCTACATATAAATAGAGTATATATAAAATGGTAAAATTGAAAAACATCTTTTTACATTAAATAAATGTTTAATATATCCAATAATTTATTCATAAAATATTTGGCTTTAACCAATGACACAAAGAACAAATAAAAGCACTCTTTCAAGCATTGAATCCAATTTTGTAAATCAACTCATCGAAACACTAACTTGGTTTATGCAATGAAGCCAAACATAACGAAGGACACAAACTACACATCCTTCAGTAAATCAATGCACAAACACAAAAAACCAATCTAAATGAACAATTAATATTGAAACATATGTACCCTTCATACACATTATAAACAAAAAACCTTTCATAACTTAACTTCCAATTAAATATTATGAACGTTTCATCTCTACCATCTTAAATATATCAGCTGAAATATTTTTATTGGGAAGGCCAAAGATCATTTCCTATAAAAAAAAAAGTTTTACTATTAAAAAATTATAATTTTTTCTTTACTATTAAACTTAAATAAAAACAAGATCCTTTTTTGTAAAAGTACACCCTCCAAGAAAAAATAAAAATACACATTTTACATGAAAAGTAAGAGGAGTGTTTCTGAAAAATGATTAAAATTTTAAAAGTTTACAAAACTAGAGAATCACCTTCTGGCGCAGCCATCTATGAAATTATTTTGAAATTTGAACAGACTGGATCAGTGGGAGATGTCAAACGATCAGGAAGACCAAGATCTACCAGAAATAATCAAAATACTGAATCTGTAACTAACAGTGTATCAGTTGATGCCAGAATGTCAACACAAAACGTTCTGCACAGTTGGGCATTAATCGAACCGAACATCATTGCCCAGAATATTGCACAAGAATCTAAAAATGTTTCCTTACAAAATCCAATTAGCCCATAAAGTGGACTTTATGCATTAAAGTTAACAATTATGCATTACGCCTGCAATACTGCCGCAGTTTAACAACACTGATAATTTTTTTTGCTTAATTTGTGGATGAGTGACGAAGCCCATTTCCTTCCACCTTATTGGCTATGTCAACAAACAAAATAATCGTTTTTAGTATAGTATCAACCTAAGTTACATATGAACTTCCTTTACAGTCACAAAAGGTTACGATGTACTGTGCTCTTTCTCAACAAAATCATCGGGCCCAGAGTTGAGCTGCTTTTGGACCTGGTTAGCATTTTATTTAATCTGGTGATCGAGTGTATACCTTCCTTTTGACTGTAGGATTATATACTGTTTGAGGATTCAGCAGTTTTAGAATCAAGTTGATTTATACTCATAATTTTGTACATTGTGAACTATTTAAGCCTGCACCCACCTCAAAAAGAAACTTACAAAATACTTATGGCCTGAAAGACACATGGCAAAGTAGTGGCAACAATTCCTTGTTATAAGTCCTTGTAACAAACAAGGTTTACCCTAGTCTTGCTTGGGTTCTTATAAGAACAATGGTTGTAGTCTGTTGTTCCGTGTTTGTCTTTTCACTCACACAACTGATCCAATAACAAATAAGAGGTGCCAAGAGTGGCAGGAGAACATTCAGGCCTCCGGCTCTCCGGCTATTCCCAGCTCAATGTAGGTAGTTGTCGCATTTTGTAGGCTTGCCCAATTTCTGAGTGTGGTAAGAAGACAGGGAGCTTGGTTAGTCTAGAAATTAGGTTAGGAAATCTTCGGTCAAGGTGTTGACTAATTTTATCGAGGTCAGAAAAAAGCCCAAACGGCGTAAGGAGAAGAGGGTGGTGAGCCCTTACACACCTCTTCAGATGGAGAATACATGATAGTATCCTTTACTGGGTTGTAAAACCTAACGTAATAAGTGATTTTGTCAAAGTTAAAGGCAGACCTAGCAGTTCTTTCCCACTGATCACATGGCAACTCAGAATTGTTTAGACAGTTTGCTGAGTTTCTTAGAGAATTCCAAAACCGCTAATGCAACAGAGGCTCTTCAAAGTTGAAGTTCTTTCTGCGCTTGCAGAGGCCTTCGAAAGTTTGGCCTCAACCTCAAGGAGGTCAACATGGTTCAGCAATCTTCTGTCCTTGCTCCTTCGCAACATAACCACTATGCTAAAGAGCGTTACGAGTGAGAAAAAACCCCAGGTTGTCTTCGCGAACAACGTGCAGGTGTACAAGAAAAGATTTAAGTCAATTAAAAAGAATTTTCAAGTTTTCCTTCGTGACAAAAGAAAACGCCAGAAGATTGGGATATAAAAAAAATCCAGAAAAGGTTTGGTAGTGATAACGGATAATAAGAAGACTGTCCGGGTTATAAAAAAAATAAATAAATAAATAAATAAAAATGGTGGTTAGGTTAAACCCTAAAAGAAAGAGGAGACGCCGTGTAATACTTTAATGAGGTTTGCCTCTCCGATGATGAAGTTCTATTCTTTATACGGAATATATGGATATACATATATATATATATATATATATATATATATATTATATACAGATATACAGATATATATATTATAGGACCGGGTGGAAAAACCTTCTTTGGCAGTCATTGAAACAGCAGAACATTCCAATCCCCGCAGTACTGGTCGAGAGAGAGTTGCTGCTTGGTGGACTCGAGAATTGATTGCGATGAAGTAGACTGTGAACCGGCTCATGGAAGCTGCTCAACATGAGAGTAACCCTGATTGGCGTACAGTACTAATTGCTGACTTAGGTATAGGGCCGAGAGTTAGGTTTCACAGAGTTATGTCTTCGAGCGTGATTCTTGACGCTTCTTTATTAAGGAACAGGTGAAAAAGACGCTTGGGGTGTGATCTATAGGGTAATTGGTCCCAATAGAAAGAATGCCACTCTTCGGTTCTCCCGAACAAGGTTGGTGTCTTCGACAAAGATCGTGTCCTAGATCTTCTGTTAAACGATCTCTTACCTGTGATACTGAGGCGAATGAACCCTTGTATATCTACGAGTCCATAGAAAAGTCACTGATTTTCACTCTGTTGAACTGTCTTCAGAGATTACAGAAAAGGAAATCATCTGGTAATCTGCAGTCTGGCTAGGAATAAAGCCTCTCGGATTTGATGACATCATGGAAGCTTCTTCTGTGTTCGTTAGAAGTTTGTGTTCGTACACTGATTTGGGTTTTAAATAAGATGCTTTTTGCTGGTAATAACTTCCTGTTTGTTGTAATTAAAACTTCTTTTCAAATGTGGTGACAAGGATCCCACAATGAGTTCTTCTTATTGGGCTCTAACACTCTTGCCAATAATAGGGAACAGTTTCACAAAAGTTCTGTAGCTATGAGTATTAGATTTTTTCAAGGCACTTTTTAATGGACAAACTGGTTACCATCTGGCCAGGGCACAGAGGATACTATTCTGAAGGTTATAAGCATTACTTCCTCTAGTGAAGTTATACATTAGATACATGTTAGGAGTCTTTCTGATGGGGCTTTTAAAAATTTTAAGGTTAGTACTTATGTGGTATTCCATGCCATCACAAATTACTTGGTTGTATCCAGAATAAGATTTTGGTTCTATAAAGTTATTTCAGTTATAGAGCCGTTCTTTCTTCTTCGCAACAGCGACTCTGAAGTAGGAAAGACCATGTCTAAAGGAAGTTGACAGGGCAATGTGTTAGGTCCCCTCGTCTGGTTTGTTGAATTCAACTCTCTGATGCGATTGAAGTTACTCAATGGTTACCACTCTTTGTTTATACAGATAAGCAATGGCTTATCTGTTGGTTTTCTTATGACTACTGTTGGTTAAAGGAAACTTGAGGAATGAGATCAAGTTCAGGGCAACTAACGCACATAAGATTTTAAGGTTGTAGAGTCTTCAGCAAAAGATGGTCTTTAGTCCTAAAAAGATCACCATAATGTTGCTTAAAGGTCAGTTGGTCAGTACAAGAGAAGTGCGGATATTGAGAAGTGTAAGCCTTAAATTTCAAGGAGTCAGACTTATTTTCACTTATTAAATAACACTGAATGAGGTGTTGAACAGCTGAAGGAATGAATAAAAGATCTTTATCAAATGTACTTTTATTACTGTCTAATAACATCATATTGAACCATCTGTATAGTGTAATAACTGACTAATTAATTATTGTTGATAATACATTAATATCTGTTGGTCATCAAATAAGGTCACTAGTGTTGAATTCTTGATACTCCAGCTAATGCTCTGTCACATCAATAAAAATAATTTCTTACTGCTCATGTCACATGCTTTTATCTCTTCACATTACTTCATACCTAAATATATACCATAAATTCATTATTTCCTTATCTGTTATATCTATAATTCCCAATTCCACATAGTTAAAAGCATTACTTGAAATAATGGACAACCTGTTACAGCTAACCTTCTTTTACATGGAAGAATGAACTTTGTAAAATATCTAAAATAGTAGTTCTTGTTAGTAATCAAACCCAGAATATTTAAATAAAAAACAAAGATTCCACAGTTCCTCAGAGGTCAGCAATCAATACATATAAATAATAGTGACTGAATCATAATCTATTTTTAGTAAAATTTAAAATAAAGTTAGAATATAAGTTAATAAAATGTAAGTTTAAAATGTAGTTAGCAACTTATATAGAATAAACTAATGTTTTTCACTTATCTGATGATCCCAGTCAATGTGACTTTAGCTTTTTTCTTTTTGCATTAATAATAGAGATATATGGTCATTATATCTGCAGTTGAGAGAACTTCCACTGGTTATCATACTACAATAGATTATTGCTTGACACTACATGAATATTTTGGAGGTAACTACATCATCATTGTAAATCTTTAAAAGTAAATAGATCTTGCAGTTAAGTTAATAATATAAATATAAATATTACTCAATAAAATATACCAGTCTGATTTATAATACTTCTAGTTTAAAATGTCTTAACAATTTCATTTTTTTAAGAAAAACATGAAGTAAGCTTTTATTCCAAAATATAAATTTAATTAATATTAAAGTTAAATAGTTACCAAAGAAAAGGCTGAAGTTATACTGTCAACTTCTACATCTGCGATTTCAGTTCTCTTGATAGGTATTTCAGAATATCCTTAACTTTATTTTTTGTGAATTACAATAGATTCACCATAAGTACAAAAAATGGAAAATAAATTATTAAAAAATTATTGATATTTATTTTCTTATTGGTCATTTTAAAAATCTACTATTTTGTTTTTTTATAAAATAAATAATTTTTTTCTTTCCAATATGTATTTTATGATTTAGGTCTCTTAATTTACACTGACTTCTTGTTTATTTTTTAGCACAGCATTTTTAGTGATTTTATCATATTTTATTTTTTGAGATTAATATAATTAACTTATATCTGCGATAATTTTTGGATTTTAAAAAAAAAATTTTTTCTGGACCAATGTACACAAATAAGCAATTTTTCCTCTAAAATTATTCAAAATTACAGACTCACTTTCAAATAATGTGGAAATTGTTTTTCCAAAGGACTTTTGGAAATAATTATCAGCATATTCAGTAGTGTTTAACATTTAAAAAGTTAGTTAATACTTCACAACACATTCTAGCTATTTAGTGTTTGTTCATTTAATATGTTGTTTTTGACAAATTTTGTGCATTGTAAATTATGTATTGTTCAAGTATATAAAGATCATAATTTTAGGAGCTGCATGTACTCTTAATAGTTATGTTTTGATTAATGTCTTTGAGGATATTAAAAAGTTACTTGGAGATGATTTGAAAATTTGAATTCTTTGTGAGTAATACCTATATAAGTTACTTAGAATCTGTAGGTAAATTCAATTACCAGTCTGAATTCTGGATGAATTAAGAAGCATTCAGTCTGTCCATTGTAGTATTAACTTCAATCACTTCATTTTAATTGATATACTTTTGAGTGTTTGTAAGCATTTCTGTTAAGTTGATGTAGAATATTTTGTATTCTGTTTATTGTTTTAAAAATGAGGATTTGTTTTAAAGGTAATTCTTTTTTCTTAAAGATGTTGCAATTTTTGTATGAGTAATCATTGATGAACCCTAGTATTTTATATCACTAGGTGTGTTTTTGAATTTATACTGAATTTTATATAACATGCTGACTATAAATGTGGGTGGGTAGCGATTAACTGTGCCAGATGTTATACTGAAGTAATGACATTTCATGTGTAGTAATAAACTGAGAGAAATGTCTGGTAAATAAAGACAAACAGATGTTAAATACATAAACCCAACACACATTAGATTCTTAGTCAGCACAAAAATCAAAATAGATAATCATTACATTTTCTTTCCTGTTTATTATGGAAGACAACATAGTACATACATAAGTTACAATAAAAAAAGTTCCATATTCTATTAATGATTTTCTATCATCCATTCACAAAATATCTTATAAAATAGTATTTAATATTCCTTAAAATAATATAATCAGTATAGCTAAAATTATATCTTACCTGATATTATTGTAAGGTATGAAAAATTATGTCTTGCTAACAAAAGGTCCCATGTACTTTAATATGACAGTAAAACTGCAAATCCTTTTACAATGCAGTTGTTTCACAAACTGTTATTGAGTATATAAGTGCATTCCTTTTATTTTCCTGGTGATTAAGAGTAAGTACGATCATCAGACAAAAAATCACCTCTGGGATTTTAACAAATCTTGATATTTCACGTAAAATTAATGTCATTTCTTGACATACATATGTAGATACATATATAAGTTCATTGCACTGTTTTTAATTAAATTTCTCCAAACTGGATGAACTGATTTTGTTTATCATTCAAAATGTACATGGGGAAATTTATTTTGTTAAAATTTTCTGAAAGGGGAAATTTACAAATTTTTAATTTTCGTCTTTTCATTTAGATGGTTTAGAAAAACTTAGCAAAAACTGTGGTACTTAGGTAGTACATAAACTTTAAGCAAAGAAATTTTTCAAAATTTTTACCCTCGCCTATGAAAATTGCAAGTATGGAATTTTATTTTTTTTTTTTAGAATATCTGAGCTAAGCTAAAATTGGGAGTGCAATTGTCTACCATACATGTTTGTAAATATTTTTGACCTTTTGACTTGACCCATAATTCACAAATATCTGATTTTATAATGTTTTTGATAATGTACTGTAACTTATAATTTTATTTTAAAATAAAATACAGTAACTGTATTTAAAAATAAAAAATAAAAAATTTCTTTAAGAAATAGTTTAAATGAAAATAGCAGTAAGGGAAAATCTTGAAATCATTCAAGAAACCAGTTTTTGAAAAGCTTCAGTTTCTCAGTGTTGGGAAGGAATAGGAACTCTGTTCCCAGCTTTTTTTATCATGTTGTATTTCAGCATTGAAAGTATTTAAATATTTTACATATACATATATGTGTGGTATAAAAAATGATATTGTTATACGTACAATCATTTATGTCATTAAAATCCTATTACTGTCATTAGGCTGGTTAATATAGGTATCTTAAAATTGTTTATTCACTCGTTGGATAGGAAACAGTCTCCAAGTCTATTTTGCATCAGGCAGATCTTCTTCCACCAGATAATACCAAAGATGCACTGAATCAATCATGAATGTCAACATGCTCTTCCTGTTGGATGTAGCAGGATAAGACCTATATCTACAGAACTGATAATGAATCTGTGATTGAGGTTAAGGAAAACTGGTGATTGATGAGAAAGGATGATTTACTTATCAGGATAGATTAGGGTACTTCATAATTCCTGTCTTAAGAATAAGGATACTTACCCATGATGTGTAATTCCTGTGTATATTGTACTGTATTAATATTTGGGAAAGAGCACATCAGTTTTCCCTTCAAAACGGGCAATACATGAAATTAGTAATAGAGTAACAGAATATCTATCACATAATGAGGGTTTTTTTTAAGAAAATTCCCATCAAAATAGTATATTAACAGCACTAAACCTATTTAAAAACTCTTGCACTATTCTATAAAAGAAGACCGACTTTTTGTTAATTTGATTTGGTTATAATTTTTTAATAATTATTTTAATTTTGTTTAATATTGCTAATAATAAATACCACAGATAAAGAGACGTCGATGTTCCAAGTTACAGCTTCATAACAAACCACGCTTCTAAATAGTCCCACTCAAATTTTTCTGACTTAAATTGAGAGAAATTCAAGAACAATTTCACCAATCTTCATTAAATTTTCACATACACAACTTCAGATTCACTACTACAGCATATTTAAATTTCAATGAAACTGATTCAGTAGTTTTGGAGATTATTGAGCTACAAAATTTGAGCCTTAAATTGAGCATAATTCAAGAACGACTCAACCAATTTTCTTCAAATTTTCACATGTACACCAAATATACTACTAGACTAAATTTTATTGAAATAGACCTAGTAGCATTGGAAATTTTTGAGCCACAGAATTTTGTGCATAAGCCTTAAACCACAGTTTCCCTGTCCATTAGACCCCAATTTAAATGAATGATATTTTCGTGTACACCTCATATGTTAAAATGTAAAGAAAATCCATTTTCCCCCCCTGCTCCCACCAAACAACCAGAAGTAAAACCATACTATTTTCAAAAAGTCTGTAACAAGAATGTCACTGACACTATTATTAAAATTATTTTTTTTTAAGTTTTAGGGGCATCAACTGCTATGGACATTAGCTCCTTTCCACATAAAAAAAGACAAAGAAATCAGACAAGATCAAAAAGACAAATCAAGCAGACAAAGAAAAGAAAAAGAAATCCAGAATGAAGACTTGGAAGACTTGAATGGAGTCTTCATTCTGGATTCTTCTGATCCTCCACAATAGATCACGGAGGATCTCCTGCTTCCAGTATCAGATGATATTGGCCCGGATGGTGCGCGCAGCAGTGCATCAGAGTCAAGACTCGATGTACTCCCCGCTAGAGCATGTGGAGAGGCTGAAGTGCTTGTCCTCTCGTTTAAAATCCTTCTTGCTTTCATTGGCTCCCATTATTGGTTTTTCCAAATCTGTTTCATCTAACATCTTTCCTTATGTCTTCTCAGAATCCTGAATGGGGATTTTCTCAATCTGAACTGTAATTTGTGATCTAGTTTGCTCAGGCTTTGGCTGTGCTTATACTTCATTTGGCTTCAGTTTAGAACTGTTTGAAGATCCAATGCTTGGTGGAGAAGAAGTCATTATTTTAGCAAAATCCACTTTCTTCTGTAACCGTTTATGACTTGTTTCTTGAAGTGATCTAGTTTTCAGTTTCTCATTAATGGTACATTCGACCATTTTACCATTTTACTAATACAGTGAAAATGGTCACATGCCAGTTCAGATATCACATTGGCTGCAAGAGCTGCCGGAGCTGCAGCAACCTGAGCCTAGGACACAATCTCCAGCGATCTACTAGTCATAACTTTCTTTGCATCGTAGTAGCTGACCCTCTCTAGTCTTCACTTCCTGGATTGCTACTTCTTGTTTGTAAACTGAACAGTTATGTGCTCTTACTAAGTGGCATCCGTGGCAATTGATGCACACAGGTGGATCCCTGCACGGGTCATCAGGGTGCAAAGGCATACCACCCACACACTCACACACACAAACACACTTCAGCAGAGCAAGCTCATAGCAACCCACCACAACCCGGAAGAGTGATCAGCACTCCTGTCCACACTCCACCCAGCATCGGCAAAACAAATCATGGTCATACCTCCCAACCCCAGTGCAATCTTGTCTATGGTCTGCTATCTCTTCACACCAATTTAATAGTAAATTTTTAAAACACTGATTGTTAATTTATTGGATAATTCTTTGTAAAATGGTGTCTGTATTGGATCTTACAAGATTATACTCAGCTAACAAAAAGCAAAACTAAACTCTATTGGGTTTGAGAAGCTTAAGTTTAATTTATTAAATAATGTCAGTATAAGTTCAAATAATTTAAAAATTACACTGTTGTTAAGATTCCTTTCTTCATTTATTGTAATAGTGTTCTCTGAAAATTCTTGGGTTCACTAAGACTGTGACCAAGTTGATCAAGCGTTATTAACTCCATTAATGTGCTGCAGTCTCTAAAATCCAAGTAGACCATTTATATCTTAAATACATTGTCTGTATCTTAAATGCCTACACCTTAAATACATTGTCTGTAATTAGACAGTAGTTTGATTTGAATTCTTGCTTTGCTCATTATCAGTGTTATTCAAATGAGAATCAGTTGGAGCCTGGCATATCCAAATCCCTAATGGTAGTCTTATTGAAGTGTGGTAGTATGGTAGTACAAATCTTATTTAAATATCTTTATTGCGTTATATCCATTGTGTTATGCATTAGTTAGTTTAAAGCCAAATTTATTAATAAATGGTTAAATATAAATAAATTATAGATTTATTTCTGAATAATGAGTTACTATTTTTTTTTTTTTTTTTTGGGGGGTTTTATTTATGTTGTTTCACAGTTATGTCTAACAGATAACGTTTCTCCTTCGAACTCAGTAAATGTTCAACAGTTTGATAGAATACATCAACTGGTTAATATAACACTATCTGATGTTTATATATTTCTTATGAGAGATAACTAGCAATATCATAACTTCTGATTTGTTTCATCTGCAATGTTCTATTATAAGCTTTGACTTTTGGAAAACTCTTGATAGAATCATCTGCTACAGTTGTGCATATGTAGTTTTACTAAAGTTTGTCTGAGGTTTAGTACACACAACAAAAAAATGTAATTTTATTAGGTTAAAAGGAAGTGGTTAATTGCATATAGAATTAATACAGTATATTAAGAATTCTCAATGCTCATCATCAAGTTCCATGTCTTCCATTAGGTATATCTGTCCTATTTTTTCTCAGAAACTTTAACAGATGATTGTTATCAAAAAATTGTAATGAACTTCAACAATTCTAGAACTTGATGAAGTACTATTGGTTCTCACAATAACATCATATACAATTGTGCAATTCTTTTTTTGGACCAACTAATTTCTCATTTGTTAGTAAGATGCATATTTTTGTTTAGTTTTTAAATGCCCTCCACTACTATGATCATTATCCGCTAAAAAATGCTAATAGCTTGTAATGACTTGCACCCAAAGTTTTTAACTTTGGCTGCTGGTACTGTACCAGTACTTTTTAAATATTAAAGTACTGGTTTGTATAGTTAAATTTCAGTTTCTGAGACTCAATTCCAGAGACATTTCAAATGTGGAACCTTCAACTTTATGGAGGTGTACATCACCATCTTACCCGTGAAACAGTATTATTGATTATACTTTTTGTAAACTATGTAGGATTTATAAGGATGGTCCCATCGAGAGTTGTTGAAATACAGCTCTCCTCTACTGTGGATTAATAACTTTTCTCTGTGGGTTATAGATAGGTATATGGCTGAATAGACAGATTATATAAAATTAATTTTTTTAATAATATTAATAAGTAGGTAATTTTGATTCTCTGATTTTTATCATTCTGTATTTGGTAGATATATCAGATGTGATAAAATCTGTTATGTATAAAGTAAAAGGTAAGAAATATTTTAAAGAAAGAAAATATTATAATTTTTGTAAATATTTATGTAAAAAAAAATATTTTGTTAACTTTAGTGAACTAATTTTACTTTATAGGCTAATATCATAAAACTAATAATGTCAGTAATACATTAAAATAAACATAATTAAAACTAATGGCATTTCTTTCATTATTGTGAACTACTTTTGTAATATGTAGATGCCTTCTCACCCATTCTAATTATAACACTTTTTTGTAATTACTATGCAGACCATATAAGTTTATATGCGCGCTTATGTAACTACTCTTAACACTTCCTCTCCAGTGGTTAGTTCCCATATCTCTTATAGGCTATTTATTAACTAAAATTTTATTGTTCTCTAATTCTAATTTCACAAAATAAACTCTTAACCTAAAAAAGTTTCAGATTTATTGACTTAAAGTTAATGGTTTTAATTTGTTTTTAGGAAAAATGTTATTGTTAGTTATCAACTTTATATACATTATGTTATATTTACATTTTATGTTTGTTAAACATAAAAATTTATCAATTTGTAGGCTTTCAGAACTTTCTAATGTTCATAAACTTAATTATTTTCCTTTTCCTGAAAAGCCTTGGAAAACTAAGGTATTCACTTGACTTAAGTAGAGACAATGATTTACAATATTACACTAATAACAGAATTAATTCCTTTTTAAGTAATTTTCAAGTACAAGTGGTAATTACTGAATACAATTTAGATCTAATCTTATGCTTATATTAATTTTTATATAATATAAAATATTTAAGTAAAATTAGTTTTTCATAAGTGCATATTATTTTTATCATGCATTAAATTTATTATATAAACTTACAAATTTACAATATTAAATTTTTAAATTAATTGGCATAATTTGAAATCAAGTAATTTACAGGTACTTAGCTTTTGTTACTATCACTTTATGAAAAATATTGATAATATGGCACATTGCTCTATGTAATGCAAGAAATCCCTTATATGAGCAAAGATTTACAGAATATCAGAGCTGTGACAATTTCTTATGAAATAAAAAGAACAAAAACAAAAAATTATTTGTAAAAAGAGACAAAAACATATATTTAAAAGTATTATTTTCTATTATGATTGCTTTCAGTTTTATTACTTTCAAAATTAACTTCGTATTTCCATACATAATACTGAAACATTGAATAACTTAAAATTTATTACCAAATTATGTTTAATGAACCATTTTCCTGTTTATTTGTTTAATGAACAGTTAGTATTGTTGAAAACAGTCTTCATTTATTTTCTTAAATTAATTTTTTAATATAATTTTTATAATTATGTTGTAATTATTTATTGTTATATTTTTTCATTGTTATATAAAAATGAAATAAAAACTCCTTACAGAAGTCACATAATTAAAAAAAACCGTAGTCTTTGTTACATGGTGCTATAGGAATGTGTTACTTCTACTATAACACAGCATCCCCAACTTATGGAAAAAAGAAATAAATTCCACTAAAACATATATGTGTTGTATAAATGTCATCACAATTCTGAAATTAAAATTGCATTCCTATTTCAGAATTGTTATTCATTTAATTGTCTGAATTCAGTTAAGTCAAGTCTTTCTTTAATCTGAAGTTTCTTCATAGACTTTTGAAAATTCTATGTATTAGAATTGGAATTTATACAGTGCTAAAAAATTCCATTTAATAAAAATATTTACCCATATTTCAAATGATACCAATTTTTGATTCGGTTTTTAAACTTCTTATGACTTATTTTTAATGCACTAAATAAAATAAACTAAATGTTAATCAATCATATGGCTGAGTAATTTAGGGTCATAAAAAATCAACTACAGCTGTTCTATAATGTTACAAGAGAATCAGGCTCATATCTAATTAGATATTATTTTGTTCAGATTTGAATGTCTTGTTACATTATTCTTTATCTATTTAACTGATGGAACTGACTTAGAATGGCCAGCATTATTCTAGTCAAGGGAAGTGCCTAACTGTAATTGGCTTACAGGCAGTGGTGAAGAATTATAATCTTAACATTAAAATAAAAATGATGAATATACAAAAGCAAAAAATAAAGTAACCTACCTAGTAATGTGTAAAATAAATCTGATTTAGTAAGCTAGGTAATAATTTCCTACTACAGTAATAGATGGAAATCTTTTAACTGGCTCTAAAATAAAGGGTGTAGGTACATGTGAAATTAAACAGTAATGTACACTGCATGAATCATATTTTTCCCTTTCTTTTCTTTTTTAAAATACGATACAGCAAGCCAAAAAAGGAAATCAAAATCATAATGAAATTTAATTACATTCACAAAACTCTTTTTACTGTTAGTTTTGTTTGATCAGTTTACAGACTACATCAAATAACTACATAAAAGAAGATAATCATTTTTCATTTTGCCTCGTAGTTATTTTAAATTTTGGATACTTGATAATTTTTTTCCCATTCTTTACTAATATGAGATTATCTAAGTCCAACTGTATTAACTCTTGACTGCTATGAATTCATAATTTTTACACTAAGTAATTTTTGGTGCATCTTAGTTCTGTTCATTAATTATAAGAAGAATGAATAATTTCTTCTCTCTTTATGATTCCTCTTACTTGGTTTAATTAACAGCATTTTGAGTCAGGGAAATTTTTGAATCGCTTCATAATTTTTATAAATCTATTTAAATAAAATCACATTCATAATAATAAAAACTAAACTTTTTGTTGCATTCTGAACAATTTTTAGTATTTTTTTTTTTTTTAGTCATTAATTTTAGTGTGTAGTTATAATAATTAATAATAATGTTTAAGATTATTTAATTAGGTTGTGATTAATATTGTTTAACAATCTATGTAAAACTAATAAATTTAATTTGTGAAGTGTGAAACAAGTATCTAGAAAACAACTAAGTTTATCTCGCACTGAAATTTGTTAGTGTTAGATAAAAGCTAAAAAAAATATATTTTATTTAAAAAACTGGATAATTTAGATAAATTAACTTGGATCAAGTTAAATATTTAACCTGATTAATTAATTACTTATAAATAATATTTTATCTAGGTGAATCCAATCTTTTACTTAATAGCAATATATAAGTTTAAATGATAACATTTGTTGAATTATTATATTTTTTTCATGTTATGTTAAATCATAGGGTATGATTTTTGTTCCAAAATAAAGTGAAAAAATCCAACTCAAAAAAAATCTAAAAATCAATTATTTAATTACTTCCAAATTAATTGTCTTTTCCAGTTGTAAAAAAATATTTTTACAATCCTTAATGTTACTCAAAAACAATACTAATTTGAAGATAAATTTTTTCTCTTTTTCCCAGCAATTGAATTTTTTGTATGGAAAGCTCTTTTGAGTACATCACTCATTCTAATCTATTTATTTGAATATCATACATTTTTATCAGCAAATATATTCAATTCTACTTATGCAGAATAAATAGTATTTTATAATTGATATATTAATTATTTTAGATTTATGTCATTTATACTGAGAAAGATAAAATTAATACATTATCAATAATGTATGTTAAAATTCAATAAGTCTTTTAATGTAATTATGTATCTGAGTTTTAATGTTATTGCATTACTCATTTAAACAAATCCATTATGTAAAAGAAAATCACCCATGAACACTATAATTAAAGCTTCAGCATAAAATTAAAATTATTTACATCCAATTATTAATGGTTTACGTTAAAATTACTTTTAAGTTTCATGTTACATATACTGCATCAATTATATATGATAATTTTTTGTTGATAAAATACTTTTTGTTAAAGCTGTAGAATGCTTCTCAATAGTGGAGTTTATTTTCTTCTTCCACTTCAAAATCAACTGGTTTAGGCCCAGGACCAACATCTTTTACTTTATCCTGTACTGAAAGAAAGCTACTTCGTATATTATCAAGTGCAGTTCCAAGACCAGATTTTATCTGATTAAATTCTTGAGTTACCAATGAAAGTCGACCTAGAAGATAATTCAAATTATCATCTATTTCACTCATTCGGCTGGTTATTTGTCCAACTTTACCTTCCATACCGTCCATTGTGTGTAAACTACCATTAACATATGTCTCAGTTTGTTCTTGTAACCTATCCAGGGCACCTGCCGATGCAGTCAGTTGTTGATACATTATTCCTATCTGTCTCCATACTTGACTAATTTCTGTTTCAATTTTGGAACTCAGATTATTAAAACCACCATTATGATTAACAACTATAGTTTCTGATATATTGTCAAATCTTTTATTTATTGTTGTGTTGAGATCTTTAGCTTGAAGTTTTACAAGATCCCCTACTTCAAGAAGAATCTGATGTACACCATATTCAATCCTTCTTTTAGTATCAAGTACGTTATCAGCTGTTTGAATTAAAACTTGTTCAACTTTTGATAATGCTTTTACTTCTTTTGAAAGTTGGTCATAACTTTTTTGTACATCAACATAGAGTCCTTCTGCCATTACACCTGCTTCGGTGACTGCTTTATACAAATTTTCTTGATCTTGACTCATTGAAGATTTTATAATATCTAATTTTTCCTCTACTTTTGCTGAGGCCTTATCAGTGGCCAAGATGAGTTCATATTTTACTTTATCGATTTCTTCATGAGTTGAATTGACTAACTGATTGATATCATATTTATCTGGAACTACAGTACTGATCTGTTTTATGGTATCAGCAATATTCTTCAGTTCATGTGAAATTAACTTATTAAAAGATAACTGGTTGTTAAGTTTGTCTTCTACCAAATCATGCCAGTCATCTTGATTAGTTGATTTTAATTGTGATAGTTTTTCCTCAAATCTATTAATAACATTTTCGTAATTGATAACATCCACAGCAGTAGTTGGTGAAGGACGAAGGACTAATGATTCTAGACGTTCAAGGGATGAAGCTAAATTATCAATTCTTGAATTAAGTGCAGCTTCCATTGCATCCAGCTGTACTCGATCGCTTGACAAATATGAAGATTGGTTTCGGACAAGCATTTCAATATTTGTCATCCATGATTGTATTGATTCATTCATAGTGTCAACAGTGTATGTTCCTTTTTCCCTGGCATTAACCTGAAAGAAAAATAATTAATGAAATTTTAACAATTCAAATGAAAATAATAATTAAATTTTTAATTATTTGTTTAAAAAAATATTTAAGATTAAAAAAGTAAAATAGTGATAACCTTAACAACTTTATGATTCTTTGAATTCATTTAATTAGCTGAAAATTCAAAAAACCAAGAAGTCAGAGAGTTAATAATGTTTGTTACATTTAACAACTACAGCAGAATCCTGCTATACTTCAGTTTTACTTAGTCAAATGTTGTAATAGTTGTATGAATGATTTATTTCAAAAATATAGGTTATCTGAGTAACCATTTAAAAATTATGATTGTTCTGTCTCATGTAATGAAATTGAACTGACCTAGCTGCTCTCTTAAGTTTATATAACTTCAATTTAATATAAATAAAGTACATGTGATTACATGTGCAACTTATTAGGAATCAGATTTGTAGCAACATTACATTTGCAACTGGAGGGAGATCCTCTGGAGAAAATAATAATTGAATGTAAATTTAAAAAATAAATTTTATTACTAGTACTAATTATAAACAACGTTGTGCAAAGAAGTTTTGTATTAAACTCGGTAAGAATGCTACTGAAACTTTTCCAAAATTGAAAAGAGCATATGGAAATGACGATCTGTCACAAACCCAAGTTTTTAGGTGGTTTAAAGTGTTTTCAGATGGCCGGGAATCAGTTGCAGACAATCCTCACTCTGTAAGATCATTAACATCAATAAGTGACAACAATGTTGAGTGAATCAGAGACTTGATACAGTATGACCGGCAATTAACTGTCAGAATAATTGCAGAATAATTGAATTTGAACCATATCACAGTCCATCAAATTTTGACAAACAAATTGGACATGAAAAAAGTTTGTGTAAAATTGGTCCCACAAAAACTCACTGTTGAACAGAAAAACAATAGGGTGGAAGTGTACCACATTCTTCTAGGGTGAATTGAAACTGATACTGATTTTCTAAAAAATGTTATTACTGGTGATGAATCTTGGATATTTGAGTGCAACCCAGAAACAAAACACCAGATCAAGGAGTGGTACACTTCAACTTCACCACGTTCCAAAAATGAGCAAATCAAAACCATGCTAATTTGTTTCTTTAATAGTAATGGTAAGGAGTTTTTGCCTACAGGACAGATTGTAAATCAATATTTTTACCAAGAAATTCTTGAAAGACTTTAGAAAATGTTGCCTGTGGTCACACGGCTGGTATCAACCAGCCATCAGAGACAACTGGATACTACATCATGACAATGCACCTTGTCACACTGCACTCTTAATCAATGAGTTTTTGGCAAAAAAAAAAACATTCCTGTAATTCCTCAACCACCTTATTCACCTGACTTGAGTCACTGCATCTTTTTCCTGTTTCCGTCTCTAAAAAAAACACCTCAAAGGACACCATTTTGGAACAGTAGAAAACGTAAAAGAAAATTTAACTGTAAAAATATAACTGTAAAAATGTTAATCTGAAGAATATTCCAGTTTCTGAGTTCCAACACTGCCACGAATAGTGGGAAAAATGTTTGAAGCATTGTGTGGCTTCCCAAGCCATTTTATGTAGTTGAATATCATAATTACTTTACTTTCTGCTCTTACTATGAGAGCATCAGTGGAACCTCTTCAATGTTGCACTATAATCTGACACAAAATTCAAAATTTTAATGACAGAATATTGTTGCTGACTACTCTACACCTTGATAATTAATTGTGAAAAGTGAAATTTTTAAATTACATTAAAATTTTATTGGTGATTAAAGAATTACACAATAATAAAATTAAATATGTGCACAATAATAAAAATTAAATACGGGTACTGTAAAGTAAACACAGTGACATAATATTGTAATAATTGAGAATAAAGACTTGAAATTACTATGACTACAATCTGAAGAAGCACAATTTTACCTCGTTCCTCCAAATAAAAATCTAAAATAACATGAGCAAACTATGTGAGCTATATCCTTTTAACAACTTTTTGATCAAACAAAAATTTTCTCTATTTAACTATTATGTACGTTATGCATATTTATTAACTATGATCATGTACGTTGTAGGTTAATGATGCACTAAAATTCTTAATCAAATATTTTTCTAAGGTTTTAAGGATTATTGATTTTTTTCAGATTTAGTTTCTGTATTAGATTCACAACATAAAATGTATGTATAGTTATTTTAATATTATTTTAGTACAGAATTGTTCCATTTGACCTCATTCATTGAGTTATATGATAGGTACAGATATCATCATTGTGTTTCTTAATGGCCCTATCAATGGAAAAGTCTGTGAAAAATTAAATTTCATTAATCCTGTTAATATGAACGTTCATATTAAGATATATCAATGAAGTAAACACATACAGTATTAAACACATCTGTTTACTTAGCCATATTTTAGGCTGATGCAGTTTTAAATAGAGACATAGTGACACAAATGTACTATAATAATTTGCTATGACTTCCATAAATTAATTGCATCAACATGAATTGTTACAAAGTATAGTCCAATCACTAAATATTATATTTATTACCAATCAATTACTGATGTGCAGTAAACTTTTCATTGGTACAACCAACATAACAACACTTGCAAGCAGAAAGTCTAAGCAATAAAACAAATTTATTTACTGAGCAAATTCATCTCTGATGTGCATGCTACATCTTGATATTACATTATTGACCCAAAAAGTATATATTTTCTAGCATTATGCCCTTGTGTTCAAATTAATTTTTAATAATAAACCAATTAGGTTCATATTCAAATTAGTAAGGATAAAAACCACTACTTTTTCCCATTCCTTATATTTGTTAAACAACTATTTTGTTTTTAATCTCATTACTTACTTGGTTTTCCAGATTACTTTCTATTTTACGCATTCTTTCATCCATTTTCTGTAGTATATCAGTAATGGTTTTCAGGCTCTCATCATGGTCCCGTCCTCGCTTGTCAAGCCCTGCAATCATTTTTTTCAATTGTTCACCAAGTTGCCGTTCTCTGTATTCATGACGTTCAAGTTTAGTTGTTGTATCTCTGAACATGTGTACGAATGATAAAACTGCATCTCGAATATCTTCATGTCTAAAAAAAAATAATGAAATTTCAGTTTCACTGCATCAAAATCCAACATAAATTATTATTTAGTTATAATTTTTGTAACTTTGAAGTCATTTAGGGTTAAAAAATTTTCAAGCTAGTAAGCAGAAATGCATAACAAGGAAATGCTTATTTGATTCCTTACACTGGAAATAACAACCTGAAAATCCTACCCCAGTAACATTTGCATATAACATTTTTTTTTTATTATCCCTTTTTAATCACTCAGAGGTAGCCAGTAACCACCTATAAGACGTTGCCACGACTAGTCCTAAGTGACACGGTGGCAACTAGCCACCTGCCCTGATTTGTCTGCTTTACTCCCTTTATTCGGACTTCCTGATGGGGTCCCTCCAGGTTCACTGAACCTGGACCTCCACTTCTGGTTGCCATGAAGCCCCTCCCCTAGAGGGCTACCCTTCCCTTCCCTACACTAGTCGGGGTCCGAGTAGCACCCCATGCAGCATGTGTTTTCTGAGCTCCTCCATTTAGATGCCTGTGTAAGAAATTCTTTCATTTCATTTTTTTTATGTTATTTTGATTATATCTCCAGTTTGCTTTCTTCCCTTTTTACTTCCTTGCACGAAGTAAAGAAAGTATTGTGATCACAAAAAATTTCAGATTTCAACAGAAATACACATTTTGATCCATTTTGACTAGTTTCAGTGTGATGTATGTACGTACCTCACATAACTCAAAAACGATTAGCTGCAGGATGTTGAAGTTTTGGATTTAGAACTGTTGTAAGATCTAGCTGTGTACCTCCACTTTTGATTGCAATCGACTGAACCAAAAGTGTCCAATAGAACCAAACTTTTTTTTGGATTTTGGACTTTTTCTTAACTGTAATAATAAGCTCTCATTGAGGGCTTTTCAATTATATATCATGTAGTACTTATTTTGATTGGTTTCAGAGTTATAGCCAAATAAAATTTTAGTTAATGAAGAAATATTTGGATCTTTCAAGGAAAAGCACATTGGACCAAATCAGACTTCATCTCTTTTTTAAATTATTTTTTATTTTAAATATATTGATTTATTAATAATTATTATATCATGATTGTAAAAAAATATTTACAATAAGTAACAATTCATTAATAACAATAAAAAAAAAAATATGAAAAAGACCAGATGTTATTAGTGAAAAAAAATTGTGTGAACTTTTAAAAATGAGTATATGTAATTTAATAGGCATTATTACATATGTGTATATGTAATAGATTTTTTGGAACATCTGATAATTTAATATTAATTGAAAATTATAATTTAGAATGTGTTCTAATGCTTAGTTGTTTGCCCCTACCAAGGGCTTCTAAGGGAAGCCCCCTTAGAAAATACTGCAATAAGTATATTGCGGTACTTTTGGTAATTTGGTTGATTTCTGTATTTCCTAGCCTCTTTACTCTGGCCGTTAGATTTTCTCAGGTCATCTGCATCAGCCTGCCTATGTCCTTTTTTCTAGCCAGCCTGCCCGGCTATCAATATTTTTTCCAGTCTCTTTTGCCAGTTGTGTTTCCTGCCCAACTGGATTTTCCCAGTTTTGGTTATTATTTTTTAATGGTTAATTTTGAACCAGTGACTGCTCCGTAGTATATAAATATCTTGATATTTTTTAATTCCTTATCCTCGATTTTTTTTTGCTATTATTTAATCGATGTAGATTTGGTCTTCTTTCTATTTCTATTTTCCTTTAGCTTTTTGTTTCTTTTTAGATTGGTTTCTACAAATCTGGACTTGGTTGGATTGGTCCCTTCGAATCTCGATATCTTCTCTTCAAATTCTTCTTTTATCGCTTGATTTTGTTAGGCTTTGGAGCTCCCTTCTGCTTGGTCCCGGCATCAGATTTCGTCTACTTCCTTAGCACTTAGCTATAAGTGGCAGCATCATCCTGGCTCCTTGGTTCTTGATACAAGAGGTCAGTGCCCAATTGCTCTTCTTCTTGCCCTGCTTCTGCATACACTTCTACCTATTTCTCTTCGTTCCGCTTCCATTTCTGCGCATTCGTCTTCTGTTACCTGGCTGAGCTCTAATTCGATGAGTCTTCAGCTATTAATAATTGTTCTTCTTGGTCGCTTCTTTTTACTGTTGCATATTCTGGTGGCGTTGCTATAAACAGCTCATTCATAGCCTTTCCCTAATCGATTGTTACTTGTTCCAAATTCATGACTCTGTAATAACACCTTATGGCTTTTGTATTTAATTCCTTGTTCCATGTCATGCATTGTCTGCATAAGCCCACTTTAGTGGTTGCCGGCTGTCCAGCCAGCAAAACACACTTAGCGAATTGTTCCAGTGGGTCTATTGCTATTTCATCTGCCAGGTGGCCAGCCTGCCCCGCGCTCCCCCTGACCGGCACTCGTCCGAGGATTTCCTTCTTCTAGTAGGAACCTGTAGATCTCCTAAGAGGGGCGTTAGCCCTCACCGAGATGGAGTGACTCAGGTGTGCAAGAGCAACATTCCCCAATAGCACAAGGTCCTGTGCATTTTTTTATTATTATTATTGTTGTAGGTTAGGGTTACTATGTTATGTTATTATGGTTGTAGCCATCCTCGAGGTGCTCACTTTATGTTCTCCTTTTAATTAATTCTAACCTGTTTTTATTTACTAGTTCCACCTGCTTTCTTTCCAAACTTAATAATTACCAAATAACAATAAAAATATTATTATTATTTTCAGGCCAACCTTAACAGGAGCCGGCTTGCTGATGACTTACTGCCGCAGCTAGCCAGAGACAGGGAGGACGATTTGGTGCTGATCAGCGAATAGTACCGGGACCGTGACGACTTCCAATGGTTCCGAGACTCGCTCGGGACTGCCGCATATGGATTCCGTATCGCAGCAGAGCCCAAGTTCGGAGGTACGGTGCAGGCGAGGGTTTCGTTTGCATCTGCTGCGGTGAAGTGACGATTTTTAGCTGTTACCTCACCCCAAATGATTCGATAGCGGACTTTCGCCAGAAAGTTGACGCGCTGGAGGATGTTATCCTCGCTGCCGCTGGTGAGTTGGTGGTAGCTGGGGACTTCAACTCCAGTGCGGTAGAATGGGGTATGGCGCATACCAACTCCAGAGGGAAATACATTCTGGACATGGCGGCACGTACTGTACTCGTGATTCTCAATACAGGGAACACGACGACGTTCCGCCGCCCAGGATATTTGGAAACCATTCCTGATATTTCCCTCGCCTCCGAAGAGCTGGTCACGCTCGTTCAGGACTGGAGAGTTCTCGAGGATTATACCGGTAGCGACCACCAATATATCTCATTTAGAGTCCTAGATGGTACACGAGAGCGCCCGGGGCCCCCACGGCTAGTGAAAAAATATAACGTCAGCAAAATCGATGACAATAAATTCAACAGAAAGATCTCCTCAGGGGTGGTAGCCCCTGAAAACTTCACCAACGGGGAGACGCTGGCGCTGAAGCCGTAGTTGCAACGACCATGCGGCTGATCGCTTCTGCATGCGACGCTTCCATGCCCCACGGGAGGCCGAGGCACCAGAAGCGACCCGTGTACTGGTGGACACCGGAGATAGCGGGGTTGCGCCGAGAGTGTCTTCGACTAAGACGGGTGGCCCAGCGTGCGAGGAATCGCATAGACGCGAACGCCAGGTCAGCCGAGTATAAGCTGGCAAAGAAGCGGCTCCGTCGAGCCATCAACGTGAGCAAGGCACGCTGCTCGAGAGAACTGACGGAGACCGTGGATGCAGACCCTTGGGGGCTAGGTTACAAAATAGTAACTACTACTCGCGATTGGGGGTCTCGCGGTCACCAGCTCCACTAGACGAGGCTAAAGCGGAATACGTCGTTAAGATGTTGTTCCCGGCCCACTCGGTCCTGCCGAGCGGGACTTCAGCGACATGGGCGACTTCCCGCTCTTCTCGATGGAGGAACTGGAAGGAGTCCTACGGTCGCTGAAAGGCAAAAAAGCCCCTGGTCTCGACGGTATACCGTAAACTAGTGGGGCGCTGCAGGCCCCGTCTTCTACTAGACATGTATAATGCATGTCTGAAGGCTGGGTCTTTTAGCAACAGGTGGAAGACCGCGCGTCTTGTGCTAATCCCAAGGGAAAAGAAAACCCAGTCGCCGTCCTCCTACCGCACATTATGTATGCTTGACACAGCTGGGAAGGTATTGGAGAAGCTGTTAAATAAAAGACTGGTTACGTCGATGAATCAGGCAGGTGGCCTGTCACCTAACCAGTACGGTTTCCGGCAGGGTCGGTCGACCCTAGACGCAATTCAGGAAGTTGTTGAGGCAGTCCGGCGAGCGGAGGACCACAATCATTTATCGCGACGTGTGGTCCTTCTCGTTACGTTGGGCGTAAAAAACGCGTTCAACTCCGCACCGTGGAGCGATATGATTTAGGCCTTGGAGCATTCGTTCCATGTGCCTCAATACCTTCTCAGAATGGTAGATGCATACCTGAGGAACCGCGCTCTCATTTACGAGACCGCAGCAGGCTGGCGTAGAACTACGTTCACGTCAGGGGCGGCGCAGGGGTCGATTCTCGGCCCCGACCTTTGGAACGCCATCTACGATGGCTTGCTGAGGCTGGAGATGCCTGAAGACTCTGCCTTGGTTGGGTACGCTGACGACGTTGCGCTACTTGTCGCAGACCGCGACATGGAGCGCGCCCAACTGAGGCTCAGTCGAGCCATGCACAGAGTCGGTGCCTGGCTGGACGATCATGAATTGTCGCTAGCCCTCAACAAAACGGAGATCCTAGTTCTCATGAAGAAGCGTATCGTCATCCTTCTCTCCCTGCGAGTCGGGGTAGAGGTTGTCGAGACCAAGCCGGCCGCAAAGTACCTCGGTATGATGATTGACCGGAAACTCAGCTTTGCTGAGCAGCTTCGTACAGCCGCCGACAAAGCTGCGAGAGCCGTAACTGCTCTCAGCCGGTTTATGGCGAATGTCGGCGGACCGAAGGCCAGCAGACGGCGATTGCTGATGTCCACGGTGCATTCCATCCTGTTATACGGGTCGGAAGTGTGGGCCCAGGCATTAAGAGTTGCAAGAAACCGGAAGCGGCTCGCGCAGGTGCAACGCACCGCAGCCTTGCGAGTCGCTTCCGCGTATCGGACGGTCTCCGAGGCTGCAGTTCTCGTGATCGCCGGCGTCATACCCATTGCTACTTTAGCAAGGGAGCGCCAGGTGATCTACAGGAGGTGACGGGCAGGCGAAGACCAGGTGACCATTGCCAACGAACACACTCGCACGTTCCTCGCATGGCAAGAGATCTGGGACCACGAGACCAGAGGACGATGGACCGCAATTCTTATCCCTCTGGTCAGACCGTGGACAGAGTGATGGCATGAAGAAGTGGAGTACTATATGACCCAATTTTTAACGGGTCACGGGTACTTCCGCGCTTACCTCCATGCCATAGAGAAAGCGCCGTCCCCCGACTGCCTGTATTGCCCCGGTGTACGGGACGACGCTGAAGACACCTTTTTCAAATGTGCTCGGTGGGCGGCAGATCGGGGGACACTAGAGGCGGATCACGGAGCACTGAGTCCCCACAACGTGGTTGCGATGATGCTCCGTGACCTGAGCAGCTGGGAAAGTGTAGCTCGATTCGACGGCAACATTCTCAGGGCCAAAAAGGTTGACCTGGATAGTCCTGTAAATTAGGTAGCACCTAATCAGGCTAGTATAGAAGGACTCGACCGGAAGTTTTTTTTTTTTTTTTTTTTTTTTTTGAGGGCGGAAAACGCTTGTGCGTTATCATCGCCCGGAATCTTTTTTTTTTTTATATAAAAAATTAAACGATTTAAAACTATTCTAAAAGACGGATAAAACTTACAACTAATATCACAGGTAAAAACTAATATAAAATCAAGAGTAAATAGAATTTTAAGTCCAAGATGGGTGTAAAGGGCCTATTCTTGGATAACAAAAGACTAAAAAAAAAATCTAAAAAGCATAAAAGATCTAATATAGAACTTTAAACTACAATAACAAAATTAAATAAAACTTAGAACTAACATAAATTATATAATTAAAACTAGGTTAAAAATAAAAATTAAAAAGGTGAAATAAAACTTAAAACTAACATTACTAAAATCTTACAATTAATATCAGACAGTCTTTAAAATATTTAAAAAAATAACTATATAAAATTTAATAAATTCCGATAAGGAGTGTAAAAGGCTCCTAATCGGATAAAAAAATCAAAAACTCAGAAAAAAAACTTATTAAAACCTCTTCCAGCATTAAAAAATATACGCAACAATATTAAATTTTTTGCATTAACCCAGCACTACGCAGAAATAGAAACATCCGGGTTAAAATTTCATTATCATTGCACAAGACACCACGGATGTTTCTAGGTAGATTAAATTTACGACGCAACGCCGCATAACATATGCAATCCTCGAGTATATGGTGCACAGTCATGGGGCAGTTGCATCATGCGCATAGTGGTGCTTGTCCTCTTGTCATCATGTAATCGTGTGTGATCCTCGTGTGCCCTATCCGCAATCGGCAAAGGACTACTTCCTCACGCCGAGTTTTTCTGTATGAGGAGTCCCATGGTAACTCAGAATCTTTAATCTGTCGGAGTTTATTATCAACGGTAGCCGTCCAGTCACCTTGCCAACACGCTCTCAGTGATTGTTTTACATAATTAATAAAATCAGAGGTAGCAATTCGGTTGGTGAAAGGAGGCTGATTGCATGCTTCTTTGGCAGCAGAATCTGCATGTTCATTACCTGGAATCCCTACGTGGCTAGGGACCCAGCAAAAAGTTACTTCTGTGTTGCGATTATTCAACTCAGCGATTGCGTTGTTTCATGTCAATTTCAATGACGATAGGATGTTTAGAATAAAAGTTTTTTAAGACTTGGAGAGCACTACACGAGTCACTGCAAATAAGAATTTTTCTATATTTAGGGTTAATGATGTTTAAAGCCTTATTTAAGGCGTATAGTTCAGCGGTAAACACACTCGTAATACCGGGTAGACCAAACATATAAGTTCTTTCATTGACAACAAATGCACAACCAACGGTATCGTTTTGTTTCGATCCATCAGTGTATACAACCGCGTCTGGTTTCATCTTGGAGAGAACACACTGAAACATTTGCTGGAAGACAATAGGTAGTTTTGATTGTTTATTGTATGTCGTAAGGTCAAAAGTAAAATTTATAAGGTTTATTCTCCACGGAGGATATGAGCAAGGATACGTAGGAAAGAATGACGGTGTGTCAACATTTATATGTTGCAGCAGACACCGGGTGCGGACACCTACAGGTGCAGTACGACGTGGATGGTCCTCATACTTTCCTAGATTAGGATTTCCAAAGACTGACTCAAGAACCGGGTGATTTGGCTGTCCTCTGAGACGAGAAAAATAAGACAATAAAAGCTGGTCTCGTCTAACCCAAAGTGATGGTTCACCACAGTCTACAAGTAAGCTTGCGACAGGACTTGATCTAAACGCGCCTGTGGCAAGCCGAAGGGAAGCATGATATACACTATCCAGCATTTTAAGCACGGTTTGACGAGCTGAAGAGTAGGCGACACAACCATAATCTAAACGGGAGCGAATAAAGGAATAGTAAAAACGTATCATACATGACTTATCGGCTCCCCAGTTGGTGTTAGTAAGAACTCGCATCATATCTAGAAGTTTGGAACATTTTGTTTTTAATTCTTTTATATGTTTGACCCAAGTAAGTCGGCTATCAAAGAATAAACCTAAAAACTTGACGTAGGTAGAAATAGTAATAGTCTCTCCGTTCAGAAAAACCTGCGGAATAGAAGGGTTTCGTAGCCGAAAAAAAACTACACATTTTGTTTTTTCGGATGAAAATGTGAAACCAGTAATCCTGGACCAAGCTTCAAGGTGAGATATAGTGTTCTGCAGTAGTCTCTCTGCTGTGGGTGTTGAACGGCTTGCAATGTAAATAGCAAAATCGTCTGCAAATAGAGAACATGAAACAGGAGTCTGCACACATCTGGTAATACTGTTCATGGCTACAGAAAATAAGGTGGCACTTAATACACTACCTTGAGGCACTCCATTCTCCAAGATGACCCTATCTGAGAGCGAATCGTCCACCCGAACACGAGCTGTTCGGTGATTTAAGAATCCCCGGATAAAAGCAAGCATATTGCCCTTGATTTCCCATTCTTTGAGGGTGTTAAGAATACCACGTCGCCAGGTTGTCATACGCCTTTTTTATATCAAAGAAGATAGCGACGAGGTGTTGGCGATTGAAGAAAGCGTTTTGTATGGCTGTTTCTAGTGACACTAAATGGTCAATGGAAGATCGTCCTTGTCGAAAACCACACTGTTCTGGAGATAGAAAGCCATGTTTCTCCAAGTACCACGTAAGCCTGCGGTTTACCATTCTCTCCGTTATTTTACACAAAACGCTTGTTAATGATATAGGGCGGTAGCTTGAGGGGTTGGTTTGGTCTTTACCAGGTTTTAGTACTGGTATAATAAATGCTTCTGACCAGCCGGGTGGGAAGACTTGTTCAGAGAATAAACCGTTGAAAATATTCAAAAGTTGTTGTAGTGCCGAATTAGGAAGGTGTGAAAGCATGGAAAGGCGAATGTTGTCCGGTCCAGGGGAAGTCTTCCGTGAGTTTTTAAGTGCGTGTAACAATTCCTTAAATACGAATGGGGTGTTTAATTCACCAACCGAATCACCAATGTTTAACGATAATACTTCTATCTGTATCTTGTGCCTTTGAAAATCGTTATTATATGATGAGGTGAGAGACACCGAGCGGAAAGATTTTGCTAGACTATTTGCCACTGCCGAAGGTGATGAAATGAGTTCTCCTTCATCAATAAGACCGAGAATAGATTGTTTCGGTGATCCGAAAATTGCACGAATTTTTTTCCACACAGTAGACGTGGGAGTAGTGCGTGAGATAGTGCTCACGTATTTCGTCCATGAATTCCTCTTAGCGTTCAAGAATACCCGACGGCACACCGCTCTAGCCTTGCGGTATAAATTTAGATGTTCAGCTGTAGACCTACGATTAAATTTGCGTAGTGCCTGCCGTCGATACCTAATAGCATATTTGCAATCATCGTTCCACCATGGAACGAAAGGACGTCTAGGTTTACCCGATGTTTGTGGGATATATCTGTTGGCATTCTCAAGTATCATGGACGTTAAAGAGGAATACTTGTCAAGGATGTTCGCATCATCGTCATACTGCGATTGGAAAGCTTTATGGTATCCATTCCAATCCGCCTTTTCAACAATCCATCTCCGTGGCCTTCTTTTAATCTCGCAGTCTACATCAAAACCAATAATAATTGGTCTGTGATCACTGCCGTGAAAGTTATCACAAACAGACCAATTAAAATGAGGGAGTAAATTTGGCGAGCATATGGAGAGATCAATGTTAGATACAGTACCAGATGATAAGGACATGAATGTGTGTAATCCATTATTCAGTAGACAAAGGTCCAAGTCTTGTCTTACTTTGTTTATCATATTTCCTCGAGTGGAGCAGAAGATTGAGCCCCAGGAAATATGATGGGCATTGAAGTCTCCTACTATTAACGATGGAGATGGTATTTGCGTGAGGAGATTTGAGAAATCTTGATCACTGAACTCAGTGTTCGGTGAGAGATACAGGTTGCAGATGTGCAATTTGAAGGGGATAGAGACCTTTACTGCAATAGCAGGTATGACAGTGGTTAGTTGAATTCTTGTAGCCGACACCCCATTCTTCATGAAGATAGCCACTCCACCACTCTCCCTACTGTCTACTAGGCAGTCGTATCTCTCACAGAAGTATCCTCTGAGTGTAATTGGGTCATGTTGTAGAAGGTGAGTTTCTTGGAAACACATGATTAGTGGATCATGTGCGTGCGCCAGTACTCTAATATCTTCAATGCGGGACCGAATACCTCGAACATTCCACTGAATAATGTTCATAAGTGTAAAAAAAATAAATAAAAAAAATTAAATAATTAAATTTCAGAAATTATATAAAAATTAGCTGTACGTGATTCGGTTTTTGTTTTTTGTATTTTAAAGAACTCTGATACCCTAGGGTCGGGCGGTTCTTCAACCATATCCTCAAGTATATGAGGTGATGGTGGAGGAGATTTATTTGAATGAGATGCTGCAGTTGACATCCCAGAGGAGATAGTTATGTGGGTTCCCTTTACAGAGAGATTATTAGGTGGCTTACTGCCAGCTGTGACAGTCGCTACTCGTGCCGGTACGACTTTGGGAACAGGAACTTTCGTATGTATCACACTGTTGGATTCACTAACTGCGACGGAGGACTTTTTATTCATTTTTGTCAGCTCTGAGTGATAGTGGCTGTAAGTGAAGCTACTTGATCAGAAAGCATCTGAACAAGTTTTTTAAGCTCATTGCAGGATCCGCACTGCTGATTATTAACATTTGTAGGAATTTGTTTAGATGTAGCGGTGGCAAAAGATACATCTGGTTTAACCAGGTTCCGTGAATTGTTTATCTTTTTATATTCTCTACGTGCAGCCGGGAAAGATAGTTTTTGCTCCGTACTGATTGCCTTTTCTTGCCTTTTCTTCTTTAAAAGTTGGGCAATCTCGGGAGCGGGCTGTATGTGGACCACTGCAGTTTGCACACTTTTCACTTTCTTCGCAGTTAGTGTCGTTGTGACCTTCTTTACCACATCGAGCACAGATCTCAGTTTTCGTGCAAGATGTTGTAGTGTGGCCAAAACCTTGGCATCTGAAACATCGCCGTGGGTTGGGTATGAATGGTCGTACCCGAACCGAGAGGTAACCCACTTTAATCTTTTCTGGTGGAACAGGGAGATTGAATGTTAGTATAAGAGACGGTGTCAGTTCTTCTGTTCCGTTCTGCCGTTTCATTATACGTTTCACGTCAACAACATCTTGGTGGCAAAGCTCATCAACTATTTCAGAGATATCTATATCTAAGAGGTCTCGACAAAAAATTACACCTCGGCTCGTATTTAACGTTTTGTGGCTTTCTGCACTTATATTTATACCACCCATATTACGGAGACGTAAGATAGATCGACTCAGTTCATCGTTGAATGTTTCGATCAGAATCGATCCGTCACGTAATTTCCTGATATTCTTCGGGGAGCCACTTAAACATGTTATGGTTTTGTTTATTAAGAAAGGTGAAACCTTTTGAAGGGAGCCACCTTCCTGACTATTTCTGAGAACAACAAATCTAATATTTTTAGAATTCGATTCTAATAAGTTGTGGTTCTCTTCAGTAGGACTTTTATCCTCGTCAGACAAAGCTGACCGAGGTCTCTTCACAAGACTGGATTTGGTGGTGTTTTCAGATGGACCACCAACCATCATTGTGTTTATTATTGGAACTGAAATTTTGGTCCCACGAGTACCGGCGAAAACTGGACCACTCCAGCAGAGTGCACGCGTACTGGAGCTAGAGCTAAATACACTGGGTTCGCCCTGGTGCCCAGAGGACATCGTTCGAGACTCACTACGTAGAGCCATTCAACCATCGGCACGATTTGTTCCCACCTTGGATTACGGTTGCGTTTCGTAAGAAGTCGCAACACCACCGAGTGTAAATGTAAGAAATATCAGTGTAGGTTTTTGTTGTGTAATTGTGTAAGTGTGTATGTTGTAATTTATGTAGTGTTCTTGGTGTAGTATATGTGTATAATGTAAAGTGTTCTGCAGCTCATTGTATAGTGGGAAGAAAACTGCAGAGGCTAGGCCCGTGGGGACGCCAACCCCCAAAGTCTTAAAGAATAAGACTCCCCGTCGGGGTCGACCGGAAGTAATGTATTAAACGGTTCCGGGTCGAGTCCTGGTAGAAAGGGGGGTGGTTTTAGTCGGTAGTCTGCTGATAGTGATTGGATAATACCATCAGCGGGAGCCCGACACTCCGTACGTAAATGCATTTCCACCTCCCACCTCAAAAAAAAAAAAAAAAAAAAAAAAATGTATTATTATTTAATCATCACAATATTTCAGGCTATTTTTTTATGTGTTTGTGCATGACCTAGGATTTATAATCTCAATAGAACTACTACTCTATTGCGCTTATCTCTTTCCTAGTTGCTGAGTCACTTGTGTGAGGAGATGGCAGGGGTAAGTATGTGTGGGAGCCCTGCGGAAAAGATGATTATTATTATTATTTAGAAATAATACCTAAAACCATCTATAAATCACTAGTTCAAGAACACAGTGGGTTTGTAGTTACAATAATAAAAACACTCTTAGTTCACAAATTCATTGATAAACATCACAAAACACCATATAATAGTACTAGCTCCCTGTCGTAGTTTTGCCCACGCTATACAGTTACTTGCGTTTCTTGTAGCAGTCAATCTTTTTATTTTATGTTTATTAGTCAAGTAACCGGTGGTAGGTGCAGCCAGTCACACATATAGTAACAATGGCAGTGGCTGTGGTGGTTGAGCCACAGCACCTTCACACCCCTTAAGAAAAATCGGAATTAAAAAAATCCGAAAATGGTTTTTAAATATTTATCTGAAAAGAATTTGCATGCCCAAATTTACTGAATATTTCGTTTCTTGCAGTCGGGATTGGGAAAATGTACAATAATTGTTCAAAAATCTCTTCATCACATTTCAAGATCGAATTTCAAAAATCTAGAAATAGGTTTATTGACATGAAGATTACACTCACAAAAAATCAGATTGATTTCTTCATTTGTTAATGAGAGATTAAAAAAATTACAGGGTTTCAAAAAAAAATTCAAAAATAAATTTTTATATTATATTTTATAGATTTTTCGAGATGAAATGTATCAAAAAACCTTCTCAGTTATGCGAAGAAACATGGGTTCTTCCCATGTTTCTTCATATGGGAAGAACCCATAAGATTTAGTTGCGAAAGATCGGCGGTAGTTATTTTGTTTATCCCGAAAAAATAAAAACCCTCTTCCACTTTATACAGAGTGAGCAACATAAAACCGAATCCATAACGTAACCGCTGCAGAATCTGTTGCTTATGTTGGAACGAAATTGCATGAATGATACGGATAGATCAAATAAGACAAAATATAAAACGTAATTTATATGTTGCATTTATTAACCTTATTGTTACAAAAAATGTTTGTATTTACCACCCTGGGCATCGATACACTTTTGTGCCCGACTGATCATGTTGGAGTCGTCTGACGCAAAACGTAGTTATTAATTGTGTTGATTTCTCGTTGAATGTTCACCTGCAGTTCATGTTCTGCGAATTAACATGGCCGAATAAATGAAACCATGCCTCGTCTGATATGAAATACGACATCGGATCTATCTGTCCACTAACAATGTTTTCAAGAAGCCAGTTGCAATAACCAAGTCGTTTCGGTTTGTCTGTCTCCTTCAGTTGTTGCACAATTGTAAAGCGGTATGGTTTCAATTTTAATTCAAGAAGAATTTTACAAGATGTGTATTTAACACCAGATTGTTGGGATAACTTGCGTAGTAATTTTTTTGGACTGGCAGTAATTCTCCTTTCAATATCGATAGTGGCCGGTGGAGTCCTAATGGAAGGTTGCCTATTTCGTTTTGCATTTGAAACTGAACCTGTTGTATGCCATTTTTTAACTAAATCGTTTATGCTACTATTCGCTGGGATTCAGGCATTCGGAAATTTTTCTACGAATACTTGGCGTGATTCTTCAAACGAGCCAAAACGAATGTAGACCTCAACAATAGCTACTCTCTCCTGGATTGAATTAGGCATTTTACACAAACATAGCTACACTACAACAAAACGTATCCTGCACTGATACGTAACCTCCTGGCAAATGACAGCAACAATCAGTAGTAACATATACATCCACTAGTTGCGCTAATTTTGTGAGAGACTTTCATAAATAGTGTTGGGTAGCGGTTTCATTATGGGTTCTGTTTTATATGCCTCACCCTGTATAACAGTATAGATATAGCTAATGTAATTAAAAGAGAAACCTTTCTGAAGTTAAAAAAACATGATATAAGAGAATCTGAACAGATTTGGCGAATAAATTGATTTTGGTTACACCATTAACAATTTAGATAAGAATGTGACTGACCATTCATTTATAACCGGAAATGAAATATGAAAGATTATAATGAATGGTATATAATGGTAGGAGGTTAAGATAAAAGATTCTTAATGTGTGATTCTTTAATGTCTGTAAAGGATAAAAGGAGTTTGTTTGATGAAATGATAATGATCTTCATTCAGAAGGGGGTATGAGTATTAAACTGGTGCTCTTTTATTTTGTAAAATAAACTTAGGGTAAGAATGAATAGAAAAGACAATTATAGAGTTAAATGGAGATAAATAGAACTGCACTCTCCTACCAGTTTAATGTAGATAAAGAAGATGAAAAGAAGAATGTGTTTATTTTGTACAGCAATTATTGATTATAAGGACATCGAAGTCTCTACTTTATTATGAGCATCTCAGCCTTGAATTTTTGTACATCCAAAACAAAATAACTGATTCAGACCTCCAAAACCTTAACACAGATTCACTGGACGTCTGCTCGAATTCCATGAAAAGTCACTGCAAATAGAAAAAGGTCAAAGGTCCATATTTAAACAGGGTTGATGAACTTTATTACGGATGAACTTTTTTTTTTGAGTAGCCCAAATACATATGAGCATACAACAAGCGACCTTTCCTCTAGATGCTGAAGAGCCACCTGAAAACAGACTCAGGTAAAAATTCTTTTAATAAAATTCCCACCCGTCATCAGAATTATTTGATATCTGAAGAGGTTAAGTATTAGATAATGTATATAAATATCATAAGTTAACTCTAAAAATCTATCCATTTGAAATAGATATCCTTTTGATGTTAATATAATGCATACCGACTGCATAATATTCTCAAATGTTATGGGTAGGTGTGGGTAGGATTTACCCATAGCAAATCCTTATCTCTATTTTGGGTAATGTTGTGGGTTCCAAATATTTCATTACGTTAAAATTAAATAAAGATATTCTATAAGTAGGGGCTGCGGCTTTAAAATTGTTTACTTCTGTAGGGACCGTTTAACAAAACATCTTTATTTAACCATATTTAATGCAAATTAATATGTAAACTGTATAGATCATGTAACAGAGAAAAAAAAATGAAATGACTGTAAATGAAACAGGGTGTCAGTTTATATTCTTTAGTAAGGGTAACTAACACAGTTATTAAAATCCGAGCATCCAGAACTACTACTAATGAAAAGAGTACGGTTTTTACTAATTTCATAGGTTATGAAACGTTTTTATGAAAATTTGAACAATATTTCAGATTATACATATCCATATAGCTTATTCTTTAAACAATATAAAATGAATTATTTTGCAGAAAGACCCGATGAGACCAGTTGAAATTATTATAAGTTCTAGTTTGAATCAAATTGCTTCGTTTGTACAAGAATGTTTAGTTACCCTGCAAATCCCTTTGTTCGTAAGGATATGAGTACAGCCATTTAATTTTTTTAAATACTAACTGGACTGACTATAGCCTACACGTTATATTTTATTAAAAGTAATTTATTTACAGTTCAGTTACTAGTCCTTTTTTTGAACAAAACAACTTTTTTATTTTAAAAAATAATAATAATTTTTCACTTCTGCATAAATGAAGTTTATGAATTTTAATATTTGTTGAGATAGCCCGTTATGAGACTACAACTGACGATGTTAAGATTTATACAAGTTACTATTTAGTAAACTCCAGATTGATGAAAAAAATAAGTGGCTGTTAAAACCGAGCACCAGTTTTCATTATATAAGCCTATAGTCAACGAGGTTTAACTAACACAATAGGTGCAAGTTTTTTCCTAGATGTCCAAATACGTGACTCGGAATAAATAAAAAAAGACGTCTCTCTGTGTCTATTGTTGTAGGTGATTTAAACATGAATGTAATAATTTATCCACGAGTACCATTTAAACTTGCCGTTCCGAACATGTTTCTTGCGGCATCTTTTTTTTAATGGAAATTCTTGTAAAATACTTCCCTCTATTAACCTATTCAATTTTGTTTATGTTTGAAAACGAATAAACAGAAGCTATATAAAAAGAATACTCTTAAATGGATCACGTCAAAATTTCTGGTATAGGATTTACGTTCCACCGTCTTTGAAACACCGAAGTTGAAAAAAAAATTCTAAAAAAAAATAATAATAAAATAATGCCTTTCTCGATTCTAATTTATAAAAAAAAGAAGAAAATAAGTAAAACAATCTGTTGGAGTAGATATAGAAAAACAGAAATACAGTCATTTATATTATAGACTATATATCCAACATGTAATTATAATTACACAATTACACGATCAATTTACACAGTAGATGTAAATAACTACTTTGTTTTTATTTCTTTAAATATCTCAGATCTGTACGACATATAAATAAGTAGATTTTTTATGTAAAATTATGTTTTGAAAGCAGACTACTTTAAAGTATTAACGATTAAGTAAATAGGTTATTTGTACAATTAAATGTAGTAAATTTAAATTTTGAAAAACGTAAACAAAATAGTTATCGTTGATGTCGATTTAAGTAAAAATAAATCCGCCTAATGCTTCCATTAATTCTTAATAAGAAAATACTTAGATTGTCTCTTGACACGTATAAAGATATTAATTATTGACTCATATTTTTTACTTTATCTCAGTTTACTAGAGTAATTTTTGTAAAAGAGAAAAGTTATTATCCTTCAATTATAGAAGTTTTTAAAAATAAATTGCTATTATTTCTAAATTTAAGAAAAAATCATATTATAGAATGCGTGCATATTTTTCTGTAAGAATAAATTACTATCGTTAGCATTAGTACGATTTTTTTCGTAATAAAACTGCGTTACTTTAAGTAATTAACATTGTCCACCGGGTTTGTCTAGTGGTAAACGCGTCTTTGCAAATCAGGTGATTTCGAAGTCGAGAGTTCCAACGTTCAAATCCTAGTAAGGGCAGTTACTTTTATAAGGATTTGAATACTAGATCGTGAATGCCGGTGTTCTTTGTTGATTGGGTTTCAATTAAATACACATCTCAGAAATTGTTGACCTGAGACTTTACAAGACTTACACTCATGTCATCCTCATTCATTTTCTGAAATAATGCCTGACGGTGATTCCTGGAGGCGAAACAGGAGAAAAAAAAATAGCTAACATAGCCGGCCTCCGTGGCGGGAGTAGTAGCGTCTTGGCCTTTCATCCGGAGGTCCCGGGTTCGAATCCCAGTCAGGCATGGCATTTTTACACGCTACAAAAATTATCATTCATCTCATCCTCTGAAGCAATACCTAACGGTGGTCCCGGAGATAAAAAAAAAGTAGTTAATATTGCACTTGGATAAAAAATTATTTCAATTTTTGAAAAATAATTTTTCCCAAGTAGTTTGATAGCGTAACAATAATAAATCAAACATGCTAGTAACGGTGATTAGTTGCGTCTATACACTAGTTTACAGTAAGATAATCTTAAAAAGTTAAAAAACAAATTTCGCTAAAATTTCCGAATGCGAAACTAGATTGATAGTTTGAAATGATTCAATTATGGATCGTGGAATCGTTTAAACCTTGCATTAATTACGAATGATCAAGTAGAAATTAAAACAGAATGAATGGACAAAATTAACGAATAAACGTTTTCGTCATAAAGACGATTTATTTTTTCTGCAAAATGTAAAACTAAAGAATCAGACCTATCGTACCTTAATTATGAAGCTTTATACCTCACATTACCTGGATCGATATTAGAAAGCCCGATTAAGATTAGCACTTCTAATCTTGCTGACGGAATTAAAACGATCCTAGTGGAGTTTCTAGGGTGAATTTAACAATTTAGTAAATTAGGAATGTTCAATAAAATGGCTCGGTTTCGTTTAAGGTTAATAGCATCAAATTCTGTTCACAGACTTCATTATTCTAGACTTTTAGAACGTTTAGGTCTAATTCAGTAGAGCAATTTTTCAGACTGAACTTATTTCATCTTTCTCTATCCAAAACTAACTCTGAAAAATACTCATACCGAAGTTCAAGAATTGTAATAACTTTTAAAAAGCTATTACAAAAAAAATTCCCGTCGAACATACAATTTATGTGCAAAATCAACTTTTAAAAAAATGGACTAAAAATGTTTAATTTAATTTTTCTATTTAATTTTTTTAATTCTTTAAATTTCTTCTTTTAAAAACCTACCACAAATAAAACAAAAAAGGAGAATTAAGTAATTATCTGGCGCTGATTTCAAACAACTCAAATTTAAAAAAGAACTGAAATAGTATTATATTTATTATTACTGTGGTTTTTTTTTATTTTTATTTTTTTTTATTTTAATCGGATTCATTATTCTTAAAAGTTTATTTTATCTTGCATTATTACTTTTTGTTTTAACTTAAAACATGGATAGGCCAACAAAAATTTATGCTTATTCGAAAACAAGTCGTTCGCAAGAAAGACAAAGATGAAAGATTTTCGCCTTGATAAAAATAATAAAAGATGTACAGAAATGACGTAGAACCGTCAACTGAACATGAGGGGTCCATTTAGATAACGACTGAACGTACATAAGAGAAAAACATGCTGATCTAATTGTTGACATCCTCTCGATGAAGCCAGTTAAAAATTTCTTTTTACGTCAAAAAACGAACTTGGATCCGATAATAAACATTATATTCCTACCATAGCAATAATATAAATATTATAAATTATGTATATTTTGTTTTTCTTTTTTTTTTAATGATTATAGTTTTAATGACTATAAAGTTCCGTTAATGTTACCGATAGAACTTTTACATACTAGTGACTAATATCGTTTTGTAATTTGCGTTCATTAATTTCGAGTTATGTATTTCAACTTTATAGCACAAACTTAACGACCAAATATAAAAGAAACGTTGTACGTGTATAATATTTGAAATTTAATAGCAATTTGGCACAATATTTAGGGACTTTATTTCTGTCCGTTTGTAGTATTGTGTTAGTATTCTGATTCATATTATTCCTTAAGTACAGAAAAAATATTTAAGTGCTAAATAAACCTTAATTGAAGTAGAATAAACGAAATTCCTTAATGTTTTACTGCATAAGTGAATATAACGAGGCTATTTCTTCTAATATAACTCCATGTTTTCTACTCCTCTCTTCCTTTACTTGTAGCTAACACGATTAAGAAATACGATATAACAAGTGTTTTTAATTCAGAAGTTTGAATTAAGTTCTGTTTTACAAAAACATTACTTTACTTATCTTATGAATTTAAATATATTTATAAGATTAATGTATACGAGATAATTTATTTGAGATAATAAGCAGCGAATTATTCAATAATTAATTATTAATAAATTTAGTTTGGTATTAAATATAAATTTAATTTAAATAATAAAGGTAATAATAAAGGGATTTAACTTGATATTCCGTATTTAACTGATCTTCAAATTAGAAGACATCACATTTTTATCAAAACGCATAATTTTTCTATCACTTATTGCATTTCAATTCTTATTCGTATCTGTTTTGTTAGAATAATGACCAGCTTAGAGGTTTTAATTTGATAATTACGTATGAGAAATGAAGAGAAACAAAAAATATTTATTACTAGCTAATAACTAAGAAAATATATATACTAATCGCACTAAACTTCGATAAGTTTGAATATAAATACATTTAATTATAAATGAAAAATACCGAGAAGGGTCTTACTTTATTCCGCAACTGTTTTTCTAACGATCTTGGCAATTGTATTTCATTGCTGAAATGTGTGTCCAAAATACAGACCAAAATTTTAAGAAAATACCCTTCATTGACTACGTTTTAACTTATCACAAATTTACGTTCGTGTGTAGTTCTTACCCAATTTGAGTTTTTTTCATTTTTGATCCCAATTTTCTATTAGTTTTCGAATATTTCACTCAGGGGAGGATTAAACAAGTTCTTGCTTAGATCTGCACAAGGAGACCAAAGTTTTGTTATTTTATTTTATATAATTTTTTGCGCAAGAAATATATAAAACATAAATTAAAGGAGAAAACTAAAAGAGGTATATATCTTTTTCTTATTTAATATTAAAATATATTTTCTGTTTATAAGAAAATTGAATTGTTATTTAAATTATAACAAATTTAATTAATTACAAAATTAAATTATTATAACCGTAATTTGATGAAATAATTAAAAATAAGGAGTAGACCCTATACAAAAGCATCAAGTTTAAACTCATCACTTACCACTGTGACTCGGTGCATAAGCGCCTATGAAAAATTTACAGATACAAAATTAACATAACCTCAAAATCATATTATTTTGTCTGTTGTCGACCTCAAATTGAACGTAACTGAAGTACGACTGAAGCAATCTTATCAAATTTTTACACACAGAACTTGAGTTTCACTGCTACAGAATATCTAAATTTCAATAAAAGTGATACAGTAATTTTGAAGATTTTCGAGCCACAAGATTTTTAAATATTTTGGAACAATTGAACGAAACTGAAGAATGATTCGACCAATTGTCATCAAATTCTCTCATGTACAACTTCGGATACACCACTACAACATATTTAAATCTAAATGAGATTTATCAAGTAGTCACATTTTCGAGCCACAAATTATATATATAGGCCTTATATATATATGAAGGATGCAGCTGTGTCCTTCGTTCTTAATTTTCCTGGCAGTGGCGAATACAGTATGGAGAAGACGAAGACGATAGTGTTAAAATATTGCTGGATCAGCTTAGCTTGTTAAAAATTACTTTATATACAACATAATACAAGTATAACAACACATTATTAAAAGCATAATTTCCATTTGGTTTAGTCTCTTCTCTTCTTTTGTAAATTATTTCATTCTTATTGTAACAATGTTTATCTTTTTTCCAGTTTTTGATTAAAAAGTTGTTTTAGAAAATTGATGAAGCTTCTCTGTATAAATTATTTGTTTAGGCTGTCTATAGCGGTTATCGATTTTGTGTAGCCCAATAGCTTATAAAGGATATGTAATTTATGCTCAACTAAGCATGAATAACTTTAATATAAACTTTTTATATTTTTTCAAGAAAGTTAAAAAAAAGAAGTAGAAAACACAATACTTTATTATAAATAACATTGATCTGTGATAACACAACTAAATATCAATTTACTGAGTATGATGTAAATGAAAGGGAGAGTAAAAATATTTTGTTAGACCGCTATAATTTTTTGTGTTGCGTATTTTAAAGTAGGTAGTTTCATCGCAGCTTAAAAAAGTTGAAATACACTGCCACAATTCATCTTGTACTGTAATTTGATATTAGATGAAAGTATAAAGCATACAGTATTATTTTCATTTAATAGTAAATTATTTATCCTGAATTAAATAATTATATAAGTACTAATAAACAGGTTTTTTTACGTTGAATACTTTACTGGTTTGTTGCGGGACAAATATTTTAATAGATTACTGATTGCCGTTTATGTTTAGATTTCTATATTATATGTAGCGATTAAGATATTCTCAAATCGCGCAACCAAGTTGTTCATTCTTTTCATTACTTTTAATCTTCTGTAATCAAAACGTTTTTGTAATCTATTTTGAAACTACTACGATGAACGTTAAAAAAATATGCCAAACCGTATTCTGCACTATGTTACATGTTAAATAATTCAAAGGTCAGTTGGTAAGTTATTTTGATTTTTAGTTATTTTGCAGCCTACAGGTAATTTCAAAACATTAAGAACTTACCAGCAGACTGAGCTGACGATCAAACATCTTTTTAATTCTTACTCAACAGTTGAGATATATTTTTTTTCGAGCGATCTGTATCGATTTTTAAAAAGTAAATGAAAATAGAAAAATAAAGCGATCAACTTTGCAAAAGATAAAGCGAAAAAACTATCAAAGAGATTATGACAAAAAAAGATTTTGCGAATGACTTTTCATGTAGCTATTGCTCTTCGGTTCGATTTCAGAAAGATTCGTGAATTTTCTCTTCGCTTTATCATTCTTTTTGTGATTGAGAAAAAATGTCTATAATAATTTTATCCTGATAATCATTTAAAGAACATAAATAGTAATGTTATTGAGTATTTGATTATTTTATTCAATATCAACCGACACTCGTTCAATTAGGATGGCCTAAACATTAAATTTTTTGATCGCTAAAATACATGGTTCATGAAAACCAAACAACTAAAAGCCGAATCGCCTTGACTTTTAACAGTCTGAAACTGGATAATTAGTTATTAAGCACTAATGAATGTTTTATTTATGTTCTTACTAATTAGACGAAATTCATGAGAATTTTTCTGTGCAGATAAAAAAGACCGACAGTTTCTTTTCAAAGAAATAAAAAATATGCAATGCACTGTACTGATCGAGAAATAATGTTAGTACTTATCTACAACAGTGAGTTCATTGTGCAAGTGCGTAGTTTACATGCTACTTACACGGGGGTCAGTGTGTGGATGGATTATATTGTGCTCGTTATCTGCGTGTGTTTACACACACACACACACACACACACACACACACACACACACACACACACACACACACACACACACACACACACACACACACACACACACACACACACACACACACACAACACGCAGCATGTGGTCTAGAACTGTGTAAATCAATATTTTTTATACCTTAAAAACTAGGAAAAGTTCAACCATCTTAAAAACAAAAATAAATTCACAAATTCACTGCAGCACAAATTAATATCTTCCGTTATTAATAAATACAAGTTGGAAAAAGTGTCAGGGAAGGTAAACCTGCAGACATGAATTATGTTACACGATTTTGAAGCTTTTAAGAACCATATTGTTAAAAATGACATAAATTGTGTTGTCTTTAGGATTACAATATGAAAACCTCACTAGATCATTAGATACGATACTGCATGAAAAAGATAAAAATGTTCCTATGAATGTCGGAGAAGATTTTAACAAAATTAAACTAACCTGAAGCGTTGTTTATAATATCTTAGAATATTTAAGGTTTTCAGAAAATAAAAAAAATTCATGAAAATATTATTAATGGGAACTATTATATTTTGGAATTACTTGGGACCTATGACCGTATACCTGATTAAGTGATCGGTTTCATTGTTTTTAAATAACTGAAAAATTCACAAATACAACCGATCTTTTAAAAGAAAAAATTAAAATAAATACCAAAAAAACATACAAGAGAGAAATACAAGGATAAAAAAATACAAAGTGAACCAATCATTGAACGAAAGCTTTCGGTAACAATGAAATAGAATAAATCATCTAATGACAATGAGTCGAAATTCGAAGTTAGACTGCCGGTATGTTTTATTACAGATCAACACGGCTTGATAATCTCAAATATTAAATACGTGGATGATCCATGCAAAGTTGAAACGAAACCGATGGCAAAACTATCGATCCTGATTCGAAACAAATAATGTTAATGTTAGTAATTTATAAGAAGAAAAAAAGAACTGGTTGGAGTAACATAAATTAAAATACCAGTTTCAGAAGAAAAGTAATCATATTAAACACAACAAGAGCATGTAATTGGAAAAATGGGTTGAAAATCAACACTGAATAGTGAATAGTGGTGGAATGCAAATTTCCAAAAGGAACATCATCTCAGAAAAACTAAACTTAATACAACAACAACAGCCAAAGTTTGAAAATTTTGTATAAAAAAAATTAAAAAATTCAACTTGCTTCAGCAGTATGTAATTTACAACGTACATTAAAATTCTTGAAACGTATTTAAAAAAGAACAGGTCAATGTTTTATTCGAATACAAGATAATATATAGCTTTTCTAACCGATTCAAGAAGGACGCTATTGTAAAGTGCTGCCTGTAAAAACACTGATGAAGAAGCTACATATTAATTCGGCAAATTATTCCGGAAGGAAATTCTCGGGTACGTAGTAATTCTATAAATCATACCGGATGGAAATTTTCGGGTAGAAAGTCAGTAGATTTTTAAATATACGTCAAAATTACTTTGACCGCATTTTGTCAAACGCTCAAAAATTTAACAAGAATTATTATCAAAAATATCTGTGTGTTTCATTTTTCCCTTTCCTTACATGATTTTGTGAAAACCTTTCAGTAATTATGTGTATATTAATGATTTTTATTCTAAAATATGCTTTTGTTATTAATTTTATTATTAAGACAGTTTTTTATCACATGTATTTTATTAATCATAAATATTTTATTTAATGCAAACTATATAAAAGATTGTGAAAATTTTTAAAACTGTAGCAACATTTAACTTATGATAGTCTACGTACAAATGTATGAAATACCTTAGGCTTTAACTTGAATAATAAGAATTTCTCCACGATTTTTTGTATCTGATAAATGATAAACGGCAGACTTTTCAATTTCTCATTTGGAAACAAATGAAATCTAATTCTTATTAATGCTGCTGTTATTTATTACATCGAATAATAAGTAGTACAGGTAATCTTATATATTACATTTATCAAGGTTGATTCTGGTTCCGTCGCATAGAATAAATTAAAAAAATATGTATCATATTACGAACGTTTAACTCGCTCTTAGCTTATCCCAAATGCTCGTTGAGAAAGGAGGGAGTTTAGAAAGGAATAACCTCGCTCGCGTCCTTATATAATCTACCGGTAATGTGGAAACTAAACAGAATGCCTTGGATGCGGAACAGATAAAAACAGAAAAATTAACTGAAAAAGGGAAAAAAGCATTAAGTTTTTTAAAGCCGGAATAAGGAATTTTACTCTTAAACCACACTGTGGTTTAAGAGTAAAATTACTGAGGGGACTTACTGAGTCCCCTCAGTAAGTGAAAGGGACTGCTAAAATAAAGCATATTCGCAATAGAAGAAGTTAGATTGGCTGTGATCGGATTAATTGAAATTGTAGGGTAGATCTTTTTCAGTGAACGTCCTATTAAATACTGCATAGACTTCGAAATCAGGAATGAATTGAGCGGACCACTGCTTGTCTTTAATCCGGTGTTCGGGAGAAGTTATAAAAGTAGCCTATATGGAAATAATCTGATGTGTACACCACATGACTTCCTTGTACAACTATTAAATTACATATACACACTTTTTGGTGCACTGCATTTAAACTTATTTCATTTGAAAGTGAGATGCGATCCTCCAATTCTTTGATAAAGTGAACAGTTACACAATTGGATTGTGGTGGACACCACATTGCATCACATATCTGTGGTGTCCGTATCAGCATTTTTTATTAGTTTATATATTAATTTTGTTTCACCTCGCTCAAGTAGTTATGTGGTGTAAGTGAAAACGTGTAGGACTAGTAACCATAGACACGTCGGTTCAAATCTGACTTCATATACATATACTTTTTTAACTTTATTTTTTCTAATTTAAATATATTGATTTATTAATAAGATTAACTTCTGTAAAAAATGTTTGAATTAAAATGAAAAGTACATAAAATTTTATTTCACTAATAACTTCTGATTTTTTTTCATTTTTTTTATTTTTTTATTGTTATTACTGAATTATTATTTATTATAATTTTTTTTTATAATCAGAGGTTAATAATTATTAATAAATCAATATATTTAAATTAAAAAAATATATGTATTTGAAGTCGGATTCTAATGTATATGCCTTCCCCTTGTAAGATCCAAATATTTTATTAATTAAAATTTCATTTGGCTATAATTCTGAAACCAGTGAAAATAAATACCAACTAATAATATATCATTGAAAAGCTCTCATTGAGGGCTTATTACTACAGTTAAAAAAAGTCCAAAATCCAAGATTTTTGGATTTTTGGCTTTTTGAGACACTTTTGGTCCAGTCGATTGCAATCAATAGGAAGATGCACAACTAGATGTTAACAGTCCTAACTAAATAATTTCAGCATCCTACGAATAGTCGTTTTTGAGTTATGCGAGATACATACGCACATATGTACGTACAGACTCACGCCGAAACTAATCAAAATGGATATTTCCGTTGAAATCTGAAAACCGAAATTTTTCGCCATCGCAATACTTCCTTTACTTCATACAAAGAAGAAAAAAACAAGGTTTAGATTTAAGTAAGAGAGACAACGACGACTGAAATTTTTAAACTATATGTTATGAGCGGGAGGAAAAGGTTTGGTGTCTACGTAAGTAGAAAGGCTTTGTTGAGGACAGCAAAATGATTCAATTATTTATCAGACTTTGAAATTAAGTAACATGATCGTTTCAAAAGTTAATTAATATTTTCAATACGTATAAATGAACTAAACAATCTATACTGAAGCTGACTAAATTGTGCGTATTACAATATCTCTCTGCTGCAGGCATGAAACACAAAGATCTCTCGTGTTGATCTTGAGGTGAGTTTTAATTGTACTTTGAATTTGTTGAGTACCTTTTTTTGTGTAGTAATTAAATTAATCAAAGTATAGAAAAGGCTTCAGTTAAAGTTGTTTTATATTTATGTATTTCAGTTTTCTATTATGTTTTTAATCTTTATCTGCTGTTTTTAACCGACTTCATAAAAGGAGGAGGTTATCAATTCGACTGTATATTTTTTATGTATGTATGTTACGCAATATCTCCGACGTTAGTAAGCCGATTTTGATCATTTTTTTTTAATCGAAAGAGTATCCTTTCAGAATGATTCCATATAAATTTTAGCCAAATCCGATAATAATCTTAAGAAAAATATCAAAAAACCGAACTGCTCGATACCCTTAGCCGCTGACCGCTCATACCAGTATCGTGTTGTACTGTTCCCTGCACGACTAGGATATTGATAACAATCTATATTATCGTTTTTTATTCTCCATCGAAATATTCAAGCATTTCTTTCGCTATTTTTTTCCTTAAACAATTATTCCTTTTTTTTCTAGGCTACTTTCCTCTAAACACCATATAAATATTAAACCTACATTTAATATTTATATAAAATGGTGAAAAAGTGTATTATCCCTCATTGCAAAATTATAATATAAATATTATATTTTATATTTATTTATATTATGCGATAATAAATTCTATCCTGTCGTCATTGACATTTATGATAAAATCGCTGAGTTAAATAAACGCAACAGGGAGGTAGGTTTTTGCTGGATACCTAGCCACGTTGGAATTCTACGTAACGAAAGAGCAGATTCTGCTGCCAAGGAAGCGTGTATTCAGCCTCCTTTCACCACCCGAGTTAGTACCTTTGATTTTATCAATCATATAAAACAATCACTGCGAGCAAGGTGGCAAAGTGACTGAACGGCTACCGTCGATAATAAACTCCGACGGATTAAGGATTCAGTGTTGCCATGGGGCTCCTCGTGCAGAAACTCTCGTCGTGAGGAAGTGGTCCTCTGCCGGTTACGGTTGAGACATACGAGGATCACACACGAATACCTAATGTCAGGAGGAGACCCACCCATGTGCACACAATGCAACTGCCGCATGACTGTGCACCACATTCTCGTGGACTGCATATGTTATGCGGTGTTGCGTCGTCAGTTTAATATACCCGGAAACATCCGTGATGTCTTGTGCAACGATAGCGGGATTTTGGAACGGGTGTTTCTCTTTTTGCATAGTACCGGGTTACTGCAACGGATTTAATATGCTGATATATGTTTTTCTGTAAGGACAGTTTTTTGATAATTTTAACCTTTATTTTCAATTTGATTTTTGATTCTATGTATTTAATTTTGCTGTCCGGGGAGGGGATTTTTGCACAACCCATCGGGGTTAGGTAAGTTTTATATACTTTCTTTAATCTATTATTTTAATTTTTATATTTTATCAACTTTGCTGTGGTATTAGTTTTGAGTTTTATTTTGCCTTCTTAGCTTGTTTTAGTAAATTTTTATTATATGATTGGTATTAAGTTTACGCTTTGTATAGTTTACTATTTCCGAGTTATTTTACCCTTTTACTAATAGCTACTGGGCAATGATAACGCCCAGGCGTTTTTCCCCCACCAACACCAAAAAAATTAAAAAAAATTAATTCTAATTTTGCAATATTAAATAAATAGTCATATAACAAGGTCTCAGCCGACATCCATCCTGTATGAAGCGAGTTAAATATTATAATGTTGCAATAAATAATATTCTATAGTTATTATAAACACATTTTACGGGTACTCGCATATCTTGTCCAGAAGTCGTCCACTAGCAATAATGAAACCTATAAATTGGTAGATTACGCAACCTCATCATTTTTGTCAGAGCTTTTCCGTCATTTGGTCTATTTAATAACTTATTTGGGTCCAAATAAGGCAATGCCATCTATAGTTTTAACTCGACATAGCAACGCAAGAGCGACATAAATCTGCCCCTTGGCAAAATTTTTCTTACCGAGGTGTATCATTCATTACTTTGTCAAGAGTTGTACCCTGCAGTTTGTGAACGGTTACAGCCCATTTTAATATTAGAGGTAGCATTCTGCGCTTAACATCTCCGCATCCCTTTGTCGCTTGGAATGTTGTACTGGTGAAATTGTGAAACTGGTGAAATGGTTACGCAACTATTAACATCTCTCATTCTAAGACCAATAGTCTCGTCATCAAATATTATCAGTACAGCTTCCAGTAACTCTCCTTCCTCGTAAATCAAGCCGAGGCGGTGAGGACATTGCTCTTGCGTTTCGTTTGAGAAACGTTTGTCTATAAAACCGACACGATGAGCACGACTCTAGACATTTACTCCGTAAGAATCGACTGTTGTACTTTCTCCATTGTGAGAGTCTATATTTTCATTGTTGAGAAGTCTCTACGAAAATATTTACAGTATTTCTTTTTCTATTTTTCCTTAAACGATCATTTCTTTTTTGGCAACTTTCCTTTAAACGTCGCTCTCTCATTTGAGTGCGCGTTTAGTAGCCTACCCATATTTTAATTATGTAATAATATATATATATATTAAATATAACATATATAGTATATTACAGTTGTAATATATATATATATAAATAATATAATTTAAAAAATAAATACCGACTACAAATAATAATAGTACTAAAAAGTTATAAATAATTATATTTTTATTTGCTAACTAAATTAAAATATTTACAAGTAACTACTTTTAAAGTTGGTGCTAGCCAACAAAAGTTAAACAAAAAAATAACCTCTGATCTATATGTTATAAATCCTACTTCAACAAAATTGGTTATAAGTGTTTTACTACAATCAAAATGAGATCTACAATAATAAAATGTAGCAATAAAATCCGACATATAAAAATATGAAATAAGAATACTTTGTAGTTGTTTCGGTACATATATTATCACCAAGTATAGTATATGCTCTGGAGATCCCATTTTAAATCCGGGAATCCCGTTTAGCAGCCTAGTTGTGGGTTGAGGAACTAACTTTTCGTAACTATGTTTAACTCGTGTTGCCTGGCACAGACTTCAAAAATAGTTATTTGTTGTAAATATTTTTACTTTAGTTAATAAATAAAAATATAATTATTTATAACTTTTTAGTACTATTGTTTTTTTAAGTATGTTTTTATTTTTATTTTTTAAATTATTTTATTTCATATCACTTTATATTATTATTATTATGTTTTAATTTCTTAATTTTATTTTTTATATTTCATAGATTACATGTTCATTAGAGCTTGATAAGATTAAGTTAATGGCCTTTTAAGTTTCCTCCACTCGAATAAGAGTTTACTTTTTGAATAATAAGAATTATAAGCCACAGGGAGTCATTATTACTTCAGAAATCCTTAGGTGGGTAACAACCTAAAAAGAGTTGGGAAGTACTGGCGTAAAGCTTACATTTTTTGTTGTAGTTTTATTTATTTTTTTTTTTTATTTCGGAACGCAGACGAGTTGTAATATGTTAGTGATTTTATAGTCCTTTTCTATTATTATTATTTTTTTAAATTTATTGTGTTCTGGGTGAAGTTTACAGATTAGTCTCTTAATTTTTAATTTTATTATAAAATATACAATAAAATATGTAAGTTACAAAAAATATAGCATACTTATTGGTGTACAGTATCTTTCTATATCACACTGAATGAATGATGATGCATAGTTAATAATACTAGAAAATGAAAAAAGATATAGCATCTGTTTTGAAGCATCTTCTGTTTGATGCAATTACTCTTTTGAAAATAAGTTTTAAATCATAATTATCAACTGATAACAATAAACTATTTTCAGCTTAAAATGAGGTTATAAAATATAGGTAATAAAATTAAAAAAAGTAAATTTTATTTCATTTCTACAATTATTTAATTTATCGTTAGTTGGTAAATCGATTTCAATTATTTAAAAAGCGATGAAGGAACAGAAATGTTATGATTCCATTTTGGTCAACCGACTTCAAAAGAAAGAAGAAGCAATTTTGTTCTCAACTGCTCTATACGTAATCTTTACGTTCAATTTTTACCCTATATCAAACTGTCCGATTCAATGATTTATTTTGTAGATAAATTTTCTCTTGTGGCACTTTTAATTTTTTATCCTCGACGTTTTTATAAAATCGATCGTCATAGTTTAAGGAATGTATAATCTGATGTCATTCTTGTATACAAAGCATTTTCCCGCAAAAATTCAAGAAAACTATTTGTTAGAAAACGTAGCTTGTATTCCAATCTCCAACGTTTTATACTCACAATATTTCCTAAATTTTACACGCATGTGTGACTTTTTACAGAAAAACCATTTTTTCACTATTTTCTTTTAAGTAAAATGCAACTAAACTGTTTTCGTAAAGAACGGATGAAGAAGTTTACTTAATTAAAGTTTTTAAGGATACTGATGTTATTAAATAGACAAATTTCAATACAAACGGTACCGGAGGCAAATCAGTGGAACTCATTTGAAAATTGGTCAACAAAAAATAAAATTCATTTTATAGAGGAAGGGTTGGCTTTTAATCCTGTTTATTATATTTTTATATTAATTATTGTTATTATTTTTTTTTTTAATTCAAAAGAAATGTTTTGAAACAATTATTTTTGGATCGTGAGCCCATTTCTTCATAGATATACTCATAAAAATTTCTTAAATGAAAAATTCTTTGATGATAATAATTTCGCTAAATGGTCTCTTTACCGTTTAATAATGTAGGAAATAATATATAATTTCCTGATTTTCATGAAATCCTCTTTTAAAACTTCCGTTATATTTGTTCATTATAGATGTTTAATTTTATAGGCTAAACAAAATATAGAAACAATTGTCGGATGGAAAATAAAATATTTGTGAAGTATGTAAATTAAATTTAAAACAATGTAAGTTTAATTTTTTCGATAGAAAATCATAAAATCTTTCAAAATAGGTACCGTTCTAAAAGACGTGCAGTGAGTAGACGTCGTAATACGAGACAGACCACAAGCGGTTAGACAACCCCGACCTCATCATTTGCAATTAAGAGTTTTTATTAAAACGTGAGAGAAAAGAAACGTGAGAGAGAAAAGTATGGAAAAGAACTTTTTCCATACTTTTAAGTTCATTACCCGTGCTTTATCATATTTGGTATCCTCTTTTATTCTTAACATCATTCATAATGGTATTAGCTATTATTAATTATCAAGATCAAGGTTATCGAGATTTTATCAATGTTTCAGTAGCGTATACCTCACATCAGTGTAAAGATTGGTTTATATTATATTCTGTCTTCAGTTTTATGGAATAATAAAAATTTATTAATTTCACGATTTAATGAGTAATAAGATTTCAATTTTTCTAATTTAATAAATTTGTTGAAGTTTTTTTCCTTACTTTGGCATTAGGAACAAGCTAATTACTTGGACAGTTAGTACGAAGCAACGGTACTATTTCAAAATCATGTCTTTGCGTTAAAGCTTCATTGCTTAAAAATATTTATCAATCTGATAAGGGAAGTAAGATGGAAATTGTTATGCAATGATCTGTTTAAACATTTTAAAGATATTGCTATACCAAAGACTTTGGTATAGCAATATCACGGTTAAATCCAACTGAATTTAGAAAATGAACTGTTATGTTTAAAAACGAATTTTAGTTTAAGAAAATACGTAAGAGACTGTTAATTTTTTTAGGTTAGTATTTAGCAATAAATCGGGAAGGATTGACAATTTATCTAGTAAACTGATGAGAGTAGTGTTTGTAAGCCCTAGAATATTATTAAGAAACTCATTTTACAAGATTATTACTGAAAAAAAATATACCAATAGTTTGTGAGAAGGTCGGCTGGCACCGATTTATAAAAACAGGAAAAGTAGGAAATCCGGAAATACAGGGATTCATAGATAACAAGTTCCAAGCAGTTCTAAATTGTTAATTCAGCTTGTATTTATAAAGAAGGAAGGTTCCAAAGAACCACTACCGTAGTTAATTTTTTTTTTTTTTTTTTAATACAGTAGCGTAAGATTCTCCTTTTTTATATAAAAAAGTAATAAAACTGATTTTTTTTTTAATTGAGATGAAAAATACCGTTTGCTAGGATTATTCAGAATTAACTACGGTACAAGCTGTTGACTAAACGTTTATCATGTCAAATGCTTAACCTTTAGCAAATGTTTAATGAAGAAGTAATTTTACGTTTAAAAAAGATTTTATCTGATAAAATTAAACTTAGGCTTACTTATGTAAGTAAACAACTCTATTTTATTTTGCTGGTTTGTTTCACAGTTTCTTTGTTATTTTTTTATGTGATTGATAATTTTTTATTTTATTTTTGTTTTAAAACGTTTTTTCTCTTAATTTTCCTACAGCCGTGAATAATACCGTTGTAAAATGACGCTAATATAAACGCGTAATGAAGTTTACAACTTCAATGAACGCTACAATGAAGTTGTAAACTTCTTACGCGTTTCAAATTTTGGATTGTGAAGATTAAAACGAAGTTTAACAGAGAGCTGTTGAGTCTCATCTGTTAACATAGGTTTAGTTTCCGCGGTCACTTATATTTTTTCTCGAGCTAGGGGAAGTGGTGGTTGATGCCCGTCTAGTAGGGGAAGGTCAAACTAAACCGGCATATTCGTTGTTTTAAGGGCTATGAGAATCGAGCTAAAGATGAATTTTGTCATACCCCGGGTTCATAACTGATGTCCGGTTTCATACCTGGACATTTGGCACCCAAACATTCTTTCAAGGAATATTTTCAGCCATCTGTTAAATAATCGTATACGCTGATTAATAGTAAATATTACAAAAAAAAAAAAATATTCCTAAATGTTTATCTAAATTTAAAAAAATTTATTTTCATTTTGACTAATTAAAATTTTAATCAATTCACGTGATATTTGTCGGTTTTTGGGAATTGTCAGTAAATTCACGCTATAATAGAGAATAGAAATTGGATAATTCATAACATCAATATATTTTGTCTTATGATTTTCTAACATTACTATGGTGTTTAAAAATATTTTTATATTTTTCAATTTTTGTTAGAAAAGTTGTAAAATTATTGTTTATAGAATATTTTTAAACGAAATACATTTGTGACTTATTTAATTTATGGACACATTAAACCCTGGCCAAATTTTCTGAATTTTTAATCAGAAAAATAAAATCTTACCTTTGCTCGTCTGATTTACTGAATCTGGGAAAGATATTTGTACTCTAAAGCCATGTGGAAAGTCAGATTAACAATGGATACGGCGGGGTATTGTATTAGAGATCGTTTGTATAAAATACATTAATGTAAATACTGTATTATCAAATAACATTAGTGTTATTTATTTATTCTTTTTGACAGTTAGATATTTTGGCCGTTTACAATTTAATTTAGGAAGGTTAAACCTACAACGTCAGCCAATGCAGGCTCTCTCAGTGTTGATGATAAAGAAGTGCATTTCTCTTTCTGCATCAAAATGTTGGAAACGTTTCAGATTAAAAGGTTTGGGGGAATCATTTTTAAACTACGGACCAACTTAATATGTTTATGTGTACGGGGCTGTAAATCGCTAAGTGTGAAAAAGTGTAAAATTGCTGATACTTCAATTTTATAAAGTTTACATCTACTGACAAGAAGGCTGTCCGTTCCACCACCAAAACGAAGAACTTCAACAGAAAATTGCCAAAACCGAGATGCGCTGGCCGCCCCGTCACATATTTAACTTTAATGACTCCTTCTTACGAGAATTCCTAAAACATATTTATTGTTTTTGTCCTCCCACTCGCAGCTGATTAGTGAAATTTTGAAATCTTATCATCGGTAGGGCATCAGCAATCTATCGAAATATTCTTGCAAATTTTTCGTACGATCAAAACAGTGTAATATCTAGATAACCGCTATAGCTGCGTAGGTGGATATGTTGCACGACTGTGAGACATAAAACAGATCTAGAAAACTTACTATCATTTTAACATAATAGGATTTATAATCCTTTTCATTACTCTGTAGTAAAAATTCTTTAATGTTTTACAGATCTATGAATGATACGATATTATTTTGCAATTTTATAATCAAACAATTTATTTCTTAGAGGTACTAGACCGGCAATAAGTCGTTTAGCTTAGAATTAACTTACGTAACTCCTTTAGCCGCAGTTTGAACAGCAGCTGCTAGCAATAAAATTAATAAAATTGGTAGAAACAAAACGGCGCTGCAGCACGGCTTCATTTTGTACCGGTAGTCAGACGCCTGTGAACAAATTAAAGGTAAATTATTTTTTTATGTTACATTACTAAAGGTAAATAGTATGATATGAAACACAATTATGATAATAATATATTAGAATGATATATACAATATTCATAATCGTGCAAAAATATAAATTCCAGATCAAAAGTTCCAATATAAATCAGAATAAACAAAATGTAATAATACTCGTAATTAAGAATACATACTAAAGGTATCATTTAAAATGGATTTTTATTACGACTAACGTTTTTTTGTTAACGTTAATTTTATTATTGTAATGTTTTTAATATTACTATTTTTATACACTTTGCATAAGTGCGGTTTAGGTTTATAATCATCGTCGGATAATTTAATATTTTTTCTCCAAGGATTCCACAATTTTTCTCTACTTAAAAAACAACACTGACGTATATTTTTCAAAAATTGTGAAATTAAAACTTGTATAATACATAAACTCATTAAGATCAGACTGCAAGCCTAAAAACTAAATTAATTTAATGTAATTTTTTCTTCTCCGGCTTATCTGTTTCTATTCCTGTACCAATTTATTGTTATTATTTTTTAATACTAAGCGTTCATACACATCTCTTCCGTTTCTATTTCTGTTTGAGCTGAAAATTTTATTAATTTTTTCAAGAAACTTATGTTTGTCTTTTGAAAACTGAAAAGTCAGTTCAATTTGCTTACAAAAATCTCATTTAGATAAGCATTCCTGTGTTTTTTTATCTTTCTATTATTTATAACTATATCGTCTAATATATACTATTATTGCTATTTATGTCATACCTTTATTATTAACTTGAATATGGTCAAATCGATAATACTTTTCTTCGGTTCAACAGACTGAAAATAAAAGCTTTTTGATTGCGTTATCGGATGAATAATTTGATCCAATAACGATAATTTTTATTATTTTTATAGTTTTATAGACTTTATTTTTACTGAAACCATTCGTCGTGGAGATAAAACCCCATGTAATTTTAAATTAGATATCCATGTAGGTGTTTCCTTGCGGTAGAGAGAGCTAAATTTTACATTAACAATTTATTTTCAACGTATCTGTGACCAGTGTAAAAAAATTAGTTTTTTAGATTTAATAATTATGAAATTTTGCAGTAAATTAACGTTTCACAAAGAAATAAGAATAAATGAATGTTCTGTTTTACTGCAGCTCAAACATTTTTTTGAATTAAAAAAGAGTTCGATGAGCTGTAAAGAAGAATCACAATCCACTGAAAGGAAATAACATAAATGTCGGTGGAACATTCGGTTCATAGAGGATTTAATATTGTAATATTATCTTTTACTGTCTAATGCAGAAACGGGATTGAATTGTAATTATATTTATTTTATAAAATTATTTGTTAAAAATTTATTCGAAAATCCCAAAATCTGAATGTACTACAGTGAAAAAAAAATAACCACAACTTTGTCCAAACTTTTCAAGACATTCATAAAAAATGAATGGCACCACATAGGTATATATTTATTATACAGTAATTATTTTACCATAAATTTCACTTCCGACCTAGAAAAAACATTTACTTAAGAGTTCTAAGATTAAGACTGATTCATGATTGCATCAATAAATTTTTTGTTTCAGTAGTTCGGTTCCTCCCGGGGAAATTCAATTTATGTAAAACTGATTACGACAGTTAAACACAGAGTGAAGTTTTATAAAAAGCCGATTTCACTTTATACCCCTATGTAATTATAAATTAATTATTTTTACTAATAAATTTTTAATACTGCACTTTTTGTGTAAGTAAAATTTACTCAAAGAAATTGTTCATTCGGTTGAGATAACAGCTGACATAGCATTTGTCTCTGGTTACATTCTAGAAATATCTTTCTTACTACCTTTTTTAGTAGATCTATCGATTCATTTCTACTTCTTTAAAAAAATACGATCGTAAATCCAAGACAAGAGAGTTTTAAAATTCAAAAATAAGATCTTTGAATAAAATATTGTTCGGGTTCGCCATTTTACTTTGTGAACTTGATGAGGTACTTGAGTAGTACGGAAATAAGCGTCCAGTGCCCGGAAGTGACGTCACAAGATGACACCGAGGACAAAATGGCAGCCGGAAATTAGCCAAGATGGTATTTTCCAAGATGGTGAATGAAAGTGACATCACGAAATGGCGGTTTTTTCCAAGATAACGTCCAAAAATTGGCGTGTTCTTCCCCCGTAACCCCTTCCACTACACCTAGCACTTTTACTGCACCACCTGGACTTTTCCATCATCCTTAAAAATTACGACAGAAAGTGGGCGTGGTCGTTTTCCCCTCTTACTCTCCCTATCTACTCCCGCCAATCATCTTTGATCCGCCATCTTGGAAATTCCTTTTTCACTCAAGGTGGTGCAAACCAAATTTAATTTTCTAGACTTTAAATATTAATGATTTATTTTATTTAAGTAATGTAATACTTAAAAACTTGGTAGCACATCAGCTTATTTATTCTCCGGCTTGTGACGCATTGAGCGCTAGCGTAATCCACCAATTCGCTCAGAGTGTTCCCAACCAACTTATTTTTTTAGAATTTAAAGATTAATTAATTAATTTATTTGATTAATGTAGTATTTCAGAGGTTGGATGCACATCAGCTGTTGTTATCATCTGCTAGAATAAAACGAATAATATGTTAGATGAAAAAAAGATAAAGATGGTGTGGCTACTTAAAAAAAGTCTAAAGAAAAATTGAATAAAATGTAGCCGTACCACCAGGTTGACCCTGGTCGTCGTAGCCGCGACATCGGGAGGAGTCATTCGTCTCTCCTGGAGGTCCTCTTTGTGACACGTTACAATGGGAGGTGGTGATCGCGCGATCGTGTGCGTGTGTACGTCAGAAAAGTGGACCAGCAGGCGATGTTAACGGTGAGAGTGTCGGCGCGCGACTGAAGAATGGCGGACAAACGCGACCTGACAGTGTATCGTTGTCAATGGATTACGCACGCAAAGATAACAGCCAATCTCATCGCTACACTTTGAACCTGCGCGTGTGCACCAGTCAGTCCGTTACTGATATGCGCGCGCAAAATTTCGCACTCTTATAACGCCACGCCACCGAAAGATTGAGCTTACGCGATTGCGCGCGTGCGAATGTCTACGGAGCGGCCCGACGAGCGATGTTTTCGGCGCGTGACTGACTATCTGACCTTTCCGCCGGAGAGATGTATTATGCTGTCTGCGCAGGGTTGATCGTAGAGATATGCTAGCACGCACCAGAGGAAATATTTTTGATCATTTGGATTTTTTATAATAATTATTGCCTCTCTCCTAGCAAGTTTTTTGGTGTCGCTATGAATGTGTTTGAGGCACCGTATAGAAGGCGTTAGCGAACAATGTTTAAATCGCTGTAAATGATTTTGTTCATTTTACCTACACACTACCGTTACGAATGAACTTTGACAGTGTCTCGATGATTTTTTCCACGGATTCTATCCATAACCCTTCGATTACATCGTCGTTGTATCATCCAAATATATCTCCATTCTAGTTTTCCCATGCAAAAATAGGTTGGTGAATGTCGTCTTTACTTAGTCTTCAAGATGAGTCTTCTTCATCAGTTGCAGCAACGTACCTACAGAAACAAAGACTAATATTAGTACTTATGCAAATATAAACTGACTATTTTCATTATAGCTCAAAACTAAATTGTAAAATTAAATATTAGCATACACAAAGAACAATAACCTAAAATTAACATTTGTATAATTACCATTTTTTGTTGCCGTCAAAAGGCCTGCCTTTTTCCTTCAAACGGTTCAGGATCTTTTTATGGTTCCGCATAAGAGTTGAAAGGAGGTATACTTCCTCAAAGTCAGATAAGTCCCATCAAAGACGGACGATGTTGTTGTTTATTGCACGGGAAACTACCGGTAATGCCACTTTTTGATGATGATACCTAGAACAAATTAAAATAAGATTTCGTTATTAAATAGGCTATTTATAAGATACTGGGTGTGGAAAAGTTATACTATCATTGAATACTTTGGTTTAGAATGATATATCAATATATAAAGAATGATGTAAACTGACATTGATATGAAGTGTTGACGATGTAAAATAACATCTATACGATATATAGTAATAGTATGCGTTTATACCAACCTCAATTAAATTTATATTTTAATAACTTATTTTAAAAATGGTAATTATCTTCGGTTTTATTGTTTGTTTAGCATTATATAAGAAAATATTTTCTTATTATTTATAATGCACTCTTTTATTTTATTATTTATTCATTTATTTTATTATTATTATCTATACTTATTTGTTTGAAAATCATACAACCATACCATATAATCACACATACATTTTAGGTTAGGTAATTTCTAGGAAAAATATCTTTAAAATTGCCTTTCCAATTAAGATGATGATAAAACTAGACGAAAGAATTAATTACAATTTGTATCAACTAAAGACACAATATACCTACTTTTTTAACGTTAAGATAACGCAATGTTACCTCTTCACAAGTTGGAGAAGAAATGAAGTGTGCATGCATTATATAACGTAACAAAAACGTATGGGGGTATTTAATAAAGTTTAAATGCACAACCGAAAAGGCTTGCGCGCGCGCAATCCTTGTGTGTGTGTGTGTGTGTGTGTAACTAATAAATTATAATATTGCTTAGCTTGACTGCTTTTCTATAACATATGTGTGTGTGTGTGTGTGTGTGTGTGTGTGTATGTGTGTGTGTGTGTGTGGGTGTGGGTGTGTGTGTGGGTGGATGGGTGGGTGTGTGTTTAGCCGTGAAGGTCGTAGATAACGATGTGTAATTTATTTTGTGAAACAGTAGTGCGATAACAGTGTAGAAGTTTTTACGGCAAATATCTGGTGGACTGTAAGCGACACGGTGCACAACAAATAAGGATGCCCGATCCCAGTAAAGTAAAGGAATGTGTGATGAAGTTTAGAGACTACTTGTCCACACTTCGAGTTCCTTATGTGGTATATGTAAATTTGTACACCCAATGGACACTGCCACCCCTTAACAAAATACTAATTATATTGATAAGGTAGCCTAACATCTTCCTTCCGATTACGCTTACATAATCGTCGATGAGGAAGAGCAATTTGCGATGTTCTTGTTGTCTACCGTGCGAACACTAGTGATGAGAATATTGATGAAAAAATTCTGGATGAATTGCTTTATCACGCAGATAGATTGCAAAAAGTATGGTCACCGAAAAACCGAAGGTGATGATTTCCGAAGACACTGAAGGATTTAAAAGAGCTACCGAGCGTTTTCTACGTCATTGTGTGTTGAAAGACGATCGGGTACGTTCACTCGCATCTCACAGAATGGTTTTTCGCGCCTGCCATAATTAGTGCAATTTAAATTGTAAGCGCACAGAGCATATTCCAGCATTACTTCTTATCTTCGCGTTTAGGATAGCCATCACATAGTTCAAACTCTGGGAAAATACAGGTCAACACAAAAGTAAACTCTATCGCCAACATATTCGAGCGATTGAAGTCACTGTCCATCTACCCGTTGAGGTTTTTGTACTCTTTACAGTTTTTTCATCATATTTAAAAACCTGTGAACAACTAGTAAAAAACTCACGATTAAGACGGCGTTATTAAGACTCACTTCAAATTTCCAACATCCTGAAAAGAGGGATTGCTTAATCCGTAAAAGCACCTATGAATACATAACCGATGTAGAAAGGTTTTTTCGAAACCCAGCTTCCACTTCAAATAGCATTCTATAGTCGCTAAGAAGAGAGCTCATAAAGAACGTAGAATATGTCAATGCTCAACATGGGTAAAATACGTTGACTATAGGACGTTAGGCGATTACCACAATTTATCGTAGTGATGCATTATTGCTGGCGGACTTCTTTGAGAATTTCCAAAGTACGTCCATGCAATACTATAGTTTGGATCCCTGTAACTTTTACTCCAAAGTCCACTTCACTTGGAATGCCATGTTAAAATTTACCCGTCAAAAACTTGAACTGTTGACTGACAAGATATACACCTGTTTGTGAAGAAAGGTACACGTTGTGGAGTAGGAATGATCTCAAACAGGTACGCCAAGGCGAACGACTCAATTATTCCAGATCATTATTTTCCATAAAAACCCACTTCCGAGGTACAATATTAATATTTTATTAACATGTACGAGACAGCCATGGTTAAGTCGTTACCCTATGCAAATTTTAGATAGTTGAGTAAAGGAGATTGACAATCTTGATATTACACAGTAGAAGATCGTGGTGAAAAGAGCTATATCTTGGAAGTGGATCTTGAGTATCCAAAAGAATTACATGATCGTCACAAAGACTACTACCTTTGCACCGAACGTAAAATACCGACTGACGAGACTTTTTATTTCGTGATTTGAAAAATGTAGAGTTTTGTTTCCTATCAAAAACGAATGACATTGTATGACAAAGAACGATATATATTGCACTTTAGGAAACTTAAACTGTACACCTGACTTGGATTGAAACTGAAAAACATTCACAGAGTTCTGGAATTTTCCCAGTCGCCTGACTAAAACCGTACATCAATTTCGATACTGCAAAACGAGAAAAAGCACGAAAGAATTTTTGAACGTTTTTAAGTTGATAATGCGGTGAACGGTAAATTCTTAGAAAATGTACGAAACAGAATAGACTTCCAACTGATTACTAACGAACGTAAATTAGACAAGGTGATTGCAAAATAAAGAGTTTTGGCTTGGTATAACTATAACACGCAGGTTATCGGGGTAAGTTTAAAGAAAACGTACCCCGAGATATTTCTTAATCGTTCTACATTGGATTCACCGTATTAAACATTAGTAAAATTATTATTTACCAATTCCATCATGATTACATAGTGGAAAAGTACGCGGTCATAGCATAAAGCTTCTAATGACCGATACGGATAGTTTAATGTATATCATGACTGATAAACTGTTAAAGTTAACAACGATATTCTTCATGATATTGATTAATTCGATACTTCGAATTACCCTGCAATTCGATTACCCCTGCAATCATAGAAGTTTTAGTTATACCAATAAGAAATGACTTCGTAAATTCAAACATGAAATGAATGGGAAAGCTGTTCTTGAAATTATAGGACTTCGTGCCAAGATATATAGCATTCACGATTTCAATAAGAATGAGAAAAATGTAATACAAAGTATTCCTAATAATTACTAAAGATCTTAGGCATGATCTTTACAAAAAAAGTCTTTTTCATGATTCCGTTTCATACAAAACTGCGTACGGTATCAGAAGCCCGATGGACAATATCTATTCCATTAATCAGTTTATGAAATCACTTTCACCATACGATAGCAAACATTATATATTAGAAAACAAAACTGACTCCTCCATATTGTCATTAAACTAAAGAAAAAACGTAAACTACCCAATAACAGCAACATTAACGACATTACACAAAAGAGACCGAGAACCGTAAATCAAGTCCTTATTGCCGCGGTAATGACTATTGTTTAGTTTTAATCATTCTTTATAATGTGGGTTTATATATATATATTTTTTTTGTCTTCTTCAAATATTGTTGTGTATGTTTGTGCAGTTTTTTCAACGGATTGGTTGTGTAAAGAGTATTTATATAAAATTTTATGTTTAAAATAAATTTAAAGAAATATTTATTGTTTATTTAAAATAAACATGTTTTTATTAAAATAAAAAGCATACATGTAATTATGTAAAATTTAGTGTTTAAGATAAATGATTTTTTATATTTTCGTTTTTTTTCTCAATCAGTGACACCTTAAATCCTAAATCTAGTATGTAATAAAATGTTGTACTTCCTCTTTGTCACTACTAGGTATGTCTTTCCACCAGTTGTACACCCATCGGCCAAAAGTACCGGTATCACCGTGTCATTAATGCAAATATGGTCACGGTTGGCGAGTTGTATTAATCGTAGATTGCTACAGGATATTATTAAACTATACCACCAATCTGACAACGGATAAATATCACTTAAATATACTATATTTTCCCTAGCGAAAAACAATCTAAGCATTCTATTTAGCGGTAAGTCTACGGTATACAAACCGACGAATTCCTCAGTTGTTACGTACATGATTCTATCCCCCCAACTCGTGAACATGCGAGATCTCGAAAACATGTTCTAAAATCTACTTCTCCTCTTCTGTTGGTGGTGATAATATGGCATTTCTTAGTATCACCAATCACGACAAGCAAGCAAGAGGTAATGAAAGCATTGCAAAAACTTAACAACTGAATAATTTTCCCAATTGCACTTAAACTATAAATACAATTGATAACATAATTAACTTCCTATTACCTCCTACTCTCTTACCTCCTTCCAGTGTTTTATCTTTTTTATATCATTGCATTAGTATGGTGGGTAAGAATACTATTCATTTGTAATTATTCGTTACGGTTCGAAACTTAACACAAAATCGCTACTTTTAAAAAAATCACTAAAAATATTAATAAATCAAATATAAAAACAATTACATACCTAATGCTGTTGCTAAGTCTCGGAAATGGAGTGAACCCCACAATATCTCTTCTACAAACAGCGCATACCCCATTAGTGTCCAAAAGTGGACTACGTCCACGTAGTCCACTTATGGACACATATTCAGCCAATACTGATGACTACATATCTCCATCTCGTAGACACCAATTCTGTTACACAAATTGGACATCTGTCGAGAATAGTAGTGTCATCACCCATATTGTTAAAATTTGCAACGTATCGTCGAACAGGAACAGTTCGTATACGCCCTCTGTTTGAACGAAAGGTACTCGTCAGCAAAGTTTTTTCAACTAATCCCTCCGTTGACGAATGACCATCTTCTGCTCGTTTCCATCGCTTATTTCTCGCCATTGACAAGGTCTTCTTCGTCGTAGGCGATAATAGCTGCCGGTGTCCTACTCATCAATGATCACTGTATCAACAGTTGCAGCAGCAGTAAATGGTGGCAGTGGTGCTGACGGTGAACTTGGTGACCCGAAATCCGTCTCTGATTGTGTCTCCTCCATATGTTGTATTACACGCAGACATCTTTTTTTACACGGCTAAAATAATTAACAACATCTATACAAATAAAGTAAATTTTCCCATTATCCTCAAGATTTCTAAAAAATCTTTGACGGATCTCTTGTATGTTATTTAAATGCATTAGTAAAACTTTTATCTATGTATATAATTATTAATAATGCAGTAATATAAAAAATGTTTATCTTGATAAGCATTTATATTGCAATTATATTGTTTATGTATGCATGATAAAACCTCGCGCGATAAAAATCACAGTGGTCATGAGCATACGCTTACTGTAAAGACAATAACATAGAACCAAATAATTGCTCACTTATCTTCCTACACAAGACCATATGCACACTGCATACGATAACAGAAATAATTCAAATAATTGTTCACTTTTATTCCTACAATTGAATATGATGGATGTATGTTTTTAAACTTAATAAGTTTTACAATATTAAAAGAATTGAAAATAAAAAGGTATTTGTTCTAATTTCCCAAATACTAAGAATCCAATTCACCTAAAAAACTAGCCTCGTTGAGCTTTGTTTGTGAGAGTGATCTTTTTCGAGTTACATGCGTAGATTGTGGTGTATATATTAATATGTAGGAACAATGAAATGATATTTAAATTGATACATATTCGAACGTGTAAATTTTTCTAAGAAACACTTCCGTAAATATAAAACGGCCCTTTTCAGGGCCACCCTTAACATTTCTAACCGGTTACCGATTTATTCTTAATTTGCTTTACAGAATTGTAAATCGATTATTATTTGACTATGTTATCGATACGGTCGGTTCCAAAACCAAAATACAAGAGTGATGAGGTGAATAAAAAACGATAATAAAAAAATTGAGATTCTTTTTTCTTCTTATATTCCTTTCCACATGAAATATAGTCAGTATAACGATGAATAAAACGTTAAAAGCTACAAAACTTCATCGTCAAGCTAGACGAAATTACCCTACGAGACCGGCGAGCTGAACAGATAAGTGATTTATATCAAGGCGACTTGGTCGAGATGATTCCATACGCTAGATGAAACAAACGATATCGATATATAACGAAGACGATTTACTGTTTTTCAACACTAGCTTTCGGTGTAGCGGTAAAAACAAAACTCTTACGGAAGTTGCTGAATTCCTCAAAACTACACTGAATAAACATTCTATGACACATTTTTAAATCGATTCGGAAAAAGAGTTTCATAACCGGTCGGTTGAAAAGTTGTTAAATTCGTACAATATAAATCACTATTCTACACATTTCGATACGAAAGCGTCAATTGTGTAACGATTCAACCGTAATTTAAAAACAATGATGTGACGAAAATTCACCGAACAAGATACTTACAAGTAGTTAAATTTACTGCCGAAACTAATCAACAAATACAATACACATCACCTCTCTATCGGAATAAAACTGAAAGAAGTAAATAAGAAAAACGAAGCGATAATTTTACGTCTGATACGGTACTTTATCGAAAGCCTACTTTACCAAAAGTCAAAGTCGATGATTGAGTACATATATGGAAATTTAAAAGACCTTCGCCGAAGGATATTTATCAAATTGGATAAATGAAATATGTACTGTAAATAAAGTATACGATGATATTCATTCCTGTACATATACGCTGATGGCTATTCATGGCCAAGTGTTGAGCGGTAAATTATATTATATTTAATAAATATAAAAATAAAGTAATAAAAAAAGTTATATTATATAATATAAAAAAATGTAAATTATAGTATAAAATTATATTATATTATATTATACTTATTATATTATATTAACATTTTTTTAGTAAATTAAATTACTTTTTTAATGTAAGAAAATGGCAAGAATTCAATAAAAAAACAGTTGGATAAATATGGCGGATTTGGTAAGTAGAAGTCTTCAGTCATAAACATGAGGTAGGAACGTCAAGTCGGCAATATTACGCTCCAAAATTTCTAAGAATAAATCGGCGGTGGCCACGGGGGAATTAGAGGGAAAAAAGCGAGATGTTCCTCTTTTACCAAACACAATCAGATGTATTATATGTGGACCATCTAATTGCCGGAAAGCAAATGTTCTATTCAACTTGTTTCCACGCGACGGCTTGCGATGCAGAAATATTTAACATTATTTCTATTATTTTATTATTGTACATTATTTTTATTAATATTATTTAATATTTAACGAACCGAAATATAATATTTTAGAACGGTTGATGACAAGTATATCGGAAATCGGTTATTTTGAGCATTCTAAATTTGATGTAATGGCTGATGACGAAACTGAACCGAATTCGATATTGATTTTAGACGATGTAGCGTGCGAAAAGCAACATAATATTTGCAAGTACTTTTCTATGAGTCGTCACAATAATATCGATAGTTTTTTATCTTACGCAAATCTATTCTAATGCGGGTAAGCACCTTGTAAGAAATAACACCAACCTCCTTTCTGTATTCAAGCAAGACGTTCACAATTTACGTCATATATATCCAGATCACGTGAACACCGATATTAAATTCGAACACTTTAAAAGCCTTCGTGGTGAAGCTTGGAAAGCGAAACATGGATTTGTTGTGAATAAGGAGAGCGTCAAAGACAGAGGACGGTATCGATAGGCTTTGATATGTGAAAGAGATCAGTTGATTTATAGCGGCGATGGCAAGTATACACAACTCCGAGGATGGTATTCCGTACGCGAACGCGATACACTTTAAATGGAAACCGCAAAATAACCTACGCTCGAAATACTTTAGAAAAAACGTTTTCCGGCAACTACGTTTGTCAAAACGAAAACTGTTGTGAAAAAAAAGATCGAAGGTGTTGGCGTCATGTAAAACGATTAAATCGTAAATCGTGACCATCCTTTAGTGGTGTTGTTGATGATTACCACCGAAGGCAAGATTTTCAACAAGCGTATACGATTAAAGTTTTTTAGAAGAATGCGAAAAATACGAATTGCCGATCGAGTTGGTAATTTACGATAAAAGCATGTTCAAAACTACAGTCAGACACGACTGGAACTTTATAACAGATTTTGACCATCACCGCAAATATATTTCACAGAATCCATTATTGGAGTGGCGAAACCGACATGCGTCTCTGGATTACACAAATGTTTACATGCACATGATAGAGTATAGTAGTCCACTTCAAAGAGCAAAATGTTGTATTATGATAACAGAACGCACTGTACCAATAAGATCGCCTAAACATTTGTCCCGATTAGGTACATCTTATGGAGGAAACTGTTTTGCGACACGGCCTACGGAGTACAGTTTACCAATGATGTATCGGAAACCTTACCAAACGACAACGAACACAAACATACAACAAGAAACATAAACATACAACAAATAAACATACAACAAAAGATACAAACACGAACACCGTGTTGGTGGTAATCTCTTTGAAATCAAAAACGAAGACTTATTAAAAAAATCGTGTGAATATACAGGTGCAAAGCCAAATGAATTTTGACTATTCAACGGCTATTTGACGCATTTATATTCTCTAGGTGAAAATCTGATTAGGAAATTTTCCAAAAATTTCATTACGAAGACTCCTCAACATAATCATTCTATTCTTGTGGATATTCATGTGTGGGTGGTAATGTAAAAAGATCTGTTGTGTTTAAAAATACAAGTACAAAACTCTCGATTCCTCTATTGATCAAGGTTTACTAAATATTACCGCGAATTGTGTAGCAAATCACGAGGTTAACCTGCAATGATGAATATCTGTCTACTCGATTTTGTTCCGTTTTATAGAAGAAATAAGAAACCTGCATTATTCTTTAGTTCGATCGAAGTAAGGTTATGACGTGAATGGGTTGTAATCAGTTGTTATTATGATGTTGAACTAGTATGATGTCACTCCCTTCATCCTCGACCAGGTGGTTATAAGAATTAATAGAACAAGAGATTTGATTAAAAGAAAACATCGTGCTATTACCCAAGGAATAATGGAGACTGATGAAATGATACAAAAACATTTTAAACTGGTGTTGAACATTTGCATGAGCTTAAGAAAACATTTAAACAAAACCAAAATAGTGAAACAAAACAAGAAATAAAGTGGAGGAGGGCGAATTATCTACACGGACAGTTATGGGAAAACTTTTTTAAAACACCACAACATCAGTTTGGTAAACCTATAAATCCATCTTCCTCAACATCACCAGCCTATCATGCAAAGTATTACTTGGAGTTTACCATAACAGATAGAAATAAACATATCGAAACGTTTACCAGATAAAAAGCGTTAATGACCGGTGGGTGATTGGAAAACGGAATGTTGTGTTCAAAGGAAATAAAACTGTAATCGAAAATGAAACTTATAGAAGAACCGACGGCTTATATCAATTGATATTTTTGAAGGAACCCAAAGAATATACGACCAGGGACTTAGATAATTATAGAAAAATATTATAATATACTGAAGCGCATAAATGTCAAACGACAAGTTGCATAACTTCCAACAGGTATAACAAACACAATAATATTATTAAAGAATTGTTTCGCCCTGAGGTAGATATTCCCCACGTCCGGAACACGACATCTACGTTCCACGTCCAGGACGGCAACAGCTGTACTGAAGTACATTACATATAGCTGGCTAACGGGGTTCCGAGTGTTGTTTCTCGGATATGCTTTGTTAAGGTTGACCTGGTTCCAACTTCAGGTCACTAAACGGACTGGATTTTTGGCTACCTGCAGGAAATGGAATAACAAACGATTTTGGAAATGGATTCATACCACTCTTAGAGCTGGCGGTGTGGCGGCCAGGGTCAATGTTATTGCAGGTGTAACGGAGACCCTTCCGTTGTCCACATGCCCCCTGCGATGCAAGCATGTAGCAATGGTGCCCATGTATGTCGGTGCATGGGAGCTCTGAAAGCTTCGGTGAGTAGGAGCCTGGAGTCAGTGCAGAGACTGCGCATCCGCTCTCTGCCAGGACATATGCCGGTTCCACCGAAGTACCGGATCGGACCTCCAAGGTTAGTAGCACTGGAGTGCGGTGTACCCCGGCGGCTAGCCTTGCTACAGAAGGGATCAATGTTCATGAATATTCCTGAACAAACTAACGTGGCAGAGGGTGCACGTAAACACCCTCGATTAGAAACCGCCGATTCGCCACAAGCGAAGAGGAAAAAAGTAAGGAGAGTGATAACATGAGAAAAGATGCTGATAAAATCAGTAAAGAGTTAAGAAGAGCTTTGTTTGGAAATAATGTTCCCAAACCAAGATTTTTGGTCATTATAAAAGAGAATGATAACTTCCAAAAGGCAAGTCCATTCCTAATTGCTAGAGAGATTACAAATTGTGCTGGTGGTCCTGTCAAGGAAATCCGTAAGACGTTTAATGGATTACATGTCGAAACTATCAACGACATGCAAAGCCAGAAAGTCCAGGCGTTGAAGAAGATCGGTGAATTTGCGGTTACTGTCCAACCGCATAGTACACTTAATTCATCCAGAGGAGTTGTTGTTTACCGTGATCTTCTTAACTGTACTGAAGAAGAAATAGTGCAGGAAATGTCTAGTCAAGGAGTGACAAATTGTCACAGACTTACTACGAGACGTAATGGTGAGATTCTTCCTTCGGCCTCTTATGTTTTGACATTCAATAGGCCAAATCTTCCTGAAAAGGTACGAGCTGGCATCCATCGGCTTGATGTACGGGCATTTATTCCGCAGCCGTTGAGATGTTTTAGGTGTCAACGTTTCGGACACACTGCAGCTAGATGTGAAGCGCAGGAAATATTGTATATGCGGAATGAAGATACGTGAGGGTGATCCATGTAAAGACCCTCCAGTCTGCATTAATTGTAAAGGGCACCATAACTGTCGATCTAGGAACTGCCCAGTATACAAATCAGAAACAGCCATTCAGGAAGTTAAAACGCTTCAGAAAGTCAGCTACCCTGAAGCGAAGAAGATTGTAAACCTACGTACACCTAGACCATCGACTACATACGCAGAAGCAGTTGCTGCTCCCCCCACACCTAAAATTAACGTGGAGCAGTTGCTTAATACGATGGCACCAAGTCTCGCGACAATGATAGAAAGAATCATTGATTCCAAGATCGAGTCGACTCATCAGACACAACAATGTAAACATGAGATGGCTCATTCCCGGACTGACGTCGCTGACAGAACAGCGCAGTTTAAAACCCGGCAAAATCTTCGATTATATCTCCATCAATAGACGTAATGAAGAAAAATCTTCATTTATCCGACAAAGATCAAAAGATCACCCCGATGACTAGTCATATAGCTAAGGATACCGTGACAAGAGTACAGGAAAAATCTGCGTCAACCAAAATGGAGGTGCAAGTAACTATCGAGAAAGCACCAGACACAGACGACAATAAAACTGTACGTACAGAGGCCCCAAAAGCTCAGAGAACAACTGTGGCGAGAGCATCTGTATCAGCCGGCCCAAGCACAGCCTTAGATATTGAATCAAGTTCATCAGCCGCCGAAAGTGCATCGGTTGCAAGTTTAGATTCAATTGCAACGATGCTCACAGCACCATTGAACCTTTCATCACCTGATGTAAGCCGGCGAACGTCATTGCCGTCAGAAAGAGAAGACGATGCCATGTCCGAAGTCTCAGACACACTGTCGTCGGAAGTTGAGGCCGTTGGCAGAATGGAAAAACGGTGTAAAAAAGGATGGCCGAAAGGAAAGCCTAGAAAGTAATTTTATTGGATCAGAAATTATAAGAAAAAGTAAAATTTTGATCATTTTTTTGACACATGAAAATGTGAAATATTGGTCCCTTTTTTTATTTTTTTTGAAGTGGGATTGGGCTAATGACCAGAGTAGTCGATGCCCCTAAAAACCTCAAAAAAAAGAATTGTTTCCCCCGAAACCATTAGGTTGTCAAGAAGAAAAGCAAAAAGAAAACCCCATAACCGGCTAAGGAATCCTTATGAGGGCAAAAAGAACAGTTAAACCAGATTACGTGTACTGGGACGATGCGAACGAACTTTGCAATAGACTGCGTTTATTGGTGGTCTCAAGCGTGCAAGTCATGCTGTTTTATAGTAATCTAAAAGTCTCTATTTTAGAATTGCAACAAAAAGGGTGCATAAATGGTAGAGGTAAAACTTTTCTTTAATCACTCTAAACATGAATATTGAAAAGTTCGAACGTTATCGCGGCGGAGCGTACGGCAGTAGACCACCGCCTACGCGGGTTATTGAAACATTTCAAAAAACCACCAATGGAAAATACAATATCAAAAACTAAGGTTGTGCAATGTGGGAGGACCCACTGACAATGATGATGCTATCACTTTCAATTTGTAAACAAGATTTACGTAAAGCAAAGCGATTTGACCAATCGATACATACCAACAGTTTTACCAAATGCCGTGAACGGACTATACCTTTCAAGTAAACGTCTATGCACGAGAGGTGGATCAAAAAGTAAGTTATACCCTTGCCGTACTCTTGAACTGAAAAAAATATATTAATGTTTTGCGGTTGCAGCACTGGTTATGGTGTTGTCTTCACGTTCCCCCAGTAGCAGTTTTGTATGACATTCAGTACGTGTGAAGTGTCGTTGTCAATATGGCGTGATCTCTAGAGATTTCGTCTAGCATAGAAGTGCATTCAGTAGTCCGATTTTATTGGGCAAAACACTACAATTGTTGTGAATTCATCGCCAAAGTGTTGAGGTATAAGGCGAGAATGCAATATCATGCCCCAAGATAACAAAATGGTGAAAATTTTCAGATACAGAAGAACAAATGTGAGTGCCGAACTGCGTGATGGGCGTCCTTCAACTGCAAAAACGACAGGTAACGCGGAACGCGTACATGAGATGTTCTTGATTAACCGAAGCATTAAAATTAGAGATTGCAAGTGAACTTAACATCAGTTATGGTAGTGTGTTTTCGATTATTCACAATCAGCTTGGTTACCGTAAGATGTGAGCACGATGGTAAGTAATCGGATTGACAAGGGTAAAGTGGTGAGGAGGTATAAACGAATCGCCAGTCAAAACCGAGGCGGCGGACTGCTTACAAGTCTAACTGCAGGAGCGTTAGGATCTTACACTGGAGAAGAATCATTCAAAGGTGTCAAAAAGATAGCAAAGTGATAAACAAAGGATTCGATCTGCCGGTACAATTACATATTCCAGGTTATTAATATTGTGGACCGGGGACGAATTTAAGAAAACGGTTAAAGAGAGACGATCCGGATACAAAAAAGTTGGACGCCGCTTGTAAATAACACGTCATCTCATATGCTACGTACAGTTATAACAAAAACAGAACCGCAGCCAATCGTAAATTAGCCGATCGCGCTTGAGAACGAATTAACGCCAAATACTCGACTATAACAGAGAAGACTACTGCATTGGCCGTTACAAAAGCGATGAAACTGAAAGCGAAGTTCAGTGGAGGATTTAGTGGTGACGGTGGTGGAAGAATTTTAAGATGACGCACAAAATGTAATGACATAAAGAATCTTGGAGACATGATGAAAAGAAAAGCAAGGACTGGAAGCAAAGGATTATACCTTAAACCCTTTAACAGGATCGGGGATAGGCGGCAAGAATAAACAAAACGTCGTCTTCGATAAAGGGAACACCAGTGCGACCGTTGTCAAATATCGAATTGATGTGTTCGGGGAGAAAAAGTCTAAAATTAGCCGATTTTCGAGGAGTCCTAATGTTGGATGCATTACCTGAAAACCCGTAAACAAACGAGTCGGCGATAGTTAATCTTGATCGTGGTACTGAACATGGAACACATTGGGTATATTATCAAAAATGAAAATGGATGGTAGACTATTTTGACAGTTACGGTAATTTGAGTCAACCGAACAAACTGATGCGTTATTTTCCATCCGACTTGATCAAAAATTACAATTATCAAACCAGAAAGCGTATAAACACAGTTATTTGTAGTCATTTATTTCAATTCCTTAGTTGTGGATCGTCCGCATACCTGTAAACATCATGTTTTGCATAGGTGGAAATAGATCGTTATCACTCACTACCTTCCTCCAGGCTTTATCTCTACCCAACAGTGAGCGGGAATTGGCGTTGATTAACCTAACAACATACACATCGATACTGAATGTGGAAAAAGGGATCAACAAATCATTTACCGTTTTACCAGTTAAAAAGTAATAGATCAAGCTAACACTACCCACTAGATCATACGAAGTGGACTATATGGCTAAAACTTTAAGCAATGAATTAAAAGAAAAACACGAAATAATTTTATTTATGCAATCGAATAACAATACGCTAAAATGTGTAGTCAAATGCACTGCCACGATTGACCTAACGTCAGAAGATAGTTTGGCATCGCTGTTGGGATTTGAAAAAGCGAGTCTAGCAGCAAATATATGACATACGTTATAGATTCCGGTCGTCATTAAAAACGTGAGCATCGATCGCTTCGAATGCAGTCTTATACGAACTGATCAGGTCATGTGTTTCATTAATTTACGCTAAGCGTACCGCCAGGTTTCAAAATAATCGAATCGCCATAGAATATTACTGTTAATACAAAGAGTATAAACGAGATCATTTTAATGTTTACTGATCAGAACGGAAAACTGTTAAATGTTTTCGGAGAGACGATAAATCTAAGATGTAGGTCGAACGATGGGATTAATATGCAATTACTACTGTACTGCTACCGTTGCTGCTGTAGCGGTACATTACGCACATCGATCAGTCAACGTTTGAACACCAGAGCGTTAATATCGAAGAACGTGTTGTTCCGTTGAAAATTCGGTTTTACAGTGAATCGTAATGGCAGCAGCAGAGCGAAAGTTATGTTGAATGCTGGTGAAAGTGTTTCCTACGAGCACACAATCACTCAGTTTAAATATCACACCCAGCTACTGTAGGTTTTGTCGACCTATAACAAAAAAAACGATGAAATACGATACTGATTAACCAGCAGGACGTGTACACCTTACCGCATAAAAGTGTTTTGATGGTTGAAGGTACATTGACTACCAAGAATGGTGAAAAGGCTGTGAAATCAACTTTGACGAGCAACGCGGTCTTGTTTCTATTTAAAAAGATACGGTATGAAATAAATGGAACGAAATTGTGTCGCGTTCAGAAGTTGGGAATTACAACTACAATAAAAAATATTCTATCGTTGCGTAAAAGTGAGTAAAATATTTTGAAAAATTTCGGTTGGAAGTTTAACGAGTCGGATAAATTTAGATAATTTAGACAATTTTACTTCTATGTGATTCTGCTTATGTTGATGGTATTCGTCGAAGACTATAAGCACATAATATTGAATGTAAAAAAATAATTTTTTGTTTAGATCTTCCAGCGACGTAAACGCGCTTGTATCTGCGAAAGATTCGCCGGATTCCAAGTTGCATATGACGAAGGTGGCGTGGAAAATTCCACATGTTGTTGAAAATAGTAGAATGAGATAAGCCATTAGCGATCGCTTTTCGTATGTGGCTGATCGACAAGTATTCTTCTCTACCGCAAACAAACATACATTCTTGGAGAGTAAAAACGTGGCCGCAAACGGAGAAACCGAGATATGTGATATTCGATTTACAGATGGATCTTAAAGCTACAACGGCTTTGACTAATTTCGATATGTGCAAGTTGGTAAACGTACATCTGTATTTAAATTCACGATACAATTCGCACGACAATCTACAAAGTGATATCTGATGTATGAAATGTTTGCCAGCTTTCGCTCCCTGCTATTACAACAAACCAGAAGATCAATGTCCGGCTTACTGTTTACCAAAATTCAAAACTAATGTGCCGTTGATTGTCATCAATTATTCCAAGCAAAACGAATAGCCTTACACAAGAATCGTTGACATATTATCTATTTCGAAACTAAAAACAATACACCGGCTAATACGGCTGCCTACTCTCTCATTATTCAAGATACTATCGTCACGTACACACCGCTTACAGGAATAGTTAAAAACGTTATGTAATGTGGGAAATATTTCATTTGATGAATAAGAACAAGAAGAAAATATTTTTTAAATTTTCACTATCATGGTGGTGGTGGCTGTTTAAGTGGGTGTTGATAACTATGGGGATATTTAAGATAGACTTTTTCATCGGATTACTTGTAACAGTATTATTGTGTGTCTATTCGCCACAGCCGCAGCCATGTCCGAAGATGAAAGCGATAAGATGTAAAATTGTTTCTTAACCAGTTTATGTTCCGTTAATATGGTGCAATTCTTCGGTGGTAGAAGCATTTTTTTATACTTTATCAAATACCACCGCTAATACACAAGCTATGGTGAGAAAATGGCAGTTAAAAACACTTCTTTAATAATCACAGTTAGCAATGGGCTTACTTTAGAAAATACTGTATTCAGTTTCACAGCAATATTACCGACAAGAACAACGCTATTACCACTCAGTAACAATACTACAACGATCGTCAATAGCACATCAGCATTAACTTCAAGAATAACAATGACTTTGAAGACAACTACTGTAAAAAGAAGGCCATATGTGATTACTAATTTATCTTTACCGAACGGAACTTTAAATGCGTTTGATTATGATGAATTTGAAGAAAAAGAAGAAAGTGCATCAAACGTAGTGGGGATAACCCCCTACACGTCTACTGTTGTATAAAAAGGTTGTTTCAGACCTCATATGCTGGTTAGCGATCGTCATGGAAGAAGTTATCGAGCATCACGTCTTCCTGGGCTACCGCGGAAAAATTATAGTTAAAAAACTCGCCGATAACGATGAAGAATGCGTTATGATGCTTCATTTTTGTTCGCCGTACCCGAGGTCCGAGTTGAAATTGGAATACCGACGGATGGCTGCTTGGTTAGAGGACAACTTTCGCCAAATCGATTAGGATTACGGTGTCGTTGTTTTCAGTAAATATATTGTGAAAGCGTTGTGTTCGCAATTCGCTCAATATACACCAAAAAACTTGAGAAAGCCGAACTCTTCACACGATTTCATAACGATGTTCGAATGAAGCCGGAGAACTCACAGAAGCCGAGTTCGAATTATACATCGTAAACTGTTTTATTTTGTTCAGTTTGCTACCGGATATGTAATTTCCTACATATTAGTATTTCGACTTATAAACATATTCGAACATGTCAAGGTCCACCAGATGCTTAAGGAAGATAATTTTTTTGTGAATTCTTAGAAACCAGTATGGGTGTGGGCGTTTCCTGTTCAATGTCAACCAAATAAGCATAGCAGTTAATTCTTAGAAATTTTTGTGTACGTGACCGGATGTGCGTAGATGATAAATATGTTCAGGGTCTCCTTTGGGTGTGGTGGGGATATGATTTATACTTTGGTTGGTGGGAGGTATATCAATAAGTTTATTCTCTGTGCAAACTTGGCTGCGACACCATAGTTGATTCCTTGCACAAGTTGGCATTTTAAAAATGTATAATATGACATCTACTCCCTGAAAATATCGCTCCATTGCCACTGGTCTCATTCCTTTTAGTATTGGTCGTTTGCAAAGAGAAATATATGAAAGAACAAAACGTCTTACAAGGACATGTAATTTCTCACTTCCAATTTTTAAATTTACAAATCTTCTTTTGATGAAAAACACCACAGTATATGCAGTTTTAGGTTTAATGATAAAATTCCGTTACCAAAGGATCCAAGGAATATTCGTCTTTTACAAGTGATATTAAATAAAACTACCTTTTATCGAAAAATATTGACTATATCGTTACAATTAGCAAAGTAATCGTTGTAAATTGGATTGTTACAGGTTGATAAATGGCTACTATAGTTACGGTGACATTTTAAAACTGTTACAATGTGCATGTGGATAAGGTACATAAAAATTCTTTTTAGAATTACAACACTATAACATATACAACACAAATTTTCACGCAAATACACAAAACTTGATATAGTAATGTACAATTATTGTATAATAATATAATAGTTATTCGCACAGCGGAATGAAATGTTTTCAAGGCCTGTAATATGATATGGTGATGAATAACTTTGTTGTCAAAATATATTGCGAATGGTGAGGAGAATGTTTAAAACAAATATATTTTATTTATAAAACTCTATTTTCTTAAGACATTTATCTTTTTAAATTACGCTTTGCACTTTGTGCGCTGGCAGATTACAACAGCCGGTGTGCTACCAACCTTCGTAATATTAAAAAATTACTATTAGAAGTGTAACAAATAATGATGTTGACAAATGAGTCTGGAACTTTGCGCGAGTATTGCAGTAACGGACTGGTTGGGGCGCACGCGCGTGTTCAAAGTGTAGCAATATGATTGCCTGTTACTTTTGCGCGCGTAAAACAGGCAGCTGTGATATTAGGTTAGATCGTGTTCATCTGTTGTTCTTCAATTGCGCGCCAACACTCACACCGTCAGCATCTGAGTGGCTCCGTAGACGTGCGCACGCGCAAAATCGTGCAATCACCGCCTCCTGGTGCACCTAACAAGCCACTTCGAGGACGTTGAACGCAAGCGGGTGACGCAGCTACGATTACCATAATCATTCTCGAGGTACGATTACATTTTATTTAATTTGTTTAAGACATTTTTCTCAAGTTAACCAAACATCATGCTTAACGTTTTTACCTTAAACATAATATTTGTATTATCCTAGCAGACGATAACAACAGCTGCTGTGCTGCCAGCCTTAAAGATACATTAATTAAATAAAATAAATAATTAATATTTAGTCTAAAAAAATAATTAGTTGGCAACACCTTGAGGTACAAAGGAAATCTCTGAGATGGCGGACTCGACATTAGCACTCCTTGGGATCACAAGCCGGAGTATAAATGATAAAATGTCATGCTGGCTTTATATAGTTAAGATGTCTGTGTTATAGTTCCCACCTCCCAATTCTGACGCCATCCTGAATGACGCCACTTCGTTCATCATTTTTAAATATGGCGAAAAGACCACGTCCACTTCCAGTTGCCATCTTTGAAAACTTCCAACGTCATCTTGCATGAAGTCACTTACTGGCGTCGGACGCCTATTTATGCACTACTTACTGGGGCTAGAATAAATGTGAAAGATTTATACAATGTTAATTGTGTGAATAAAAACTTTAAATATTTTCAGTAAACGTTTTTCCTTCTTCACCACTTGAAATTACATTGCATTACAGTCAAGATACAAACTCGTAGCCTATATACTGAGGGTATTTCTAATATTGGATATCGTAAATAATGTAGTCGCTGCATTTAATAAAATATATTTAAATATCACAGAGTAAATATCGTTTGTAGTGAACTTCAAAGAACCGACGATTTTAGGTCATTATAACCGATAGTCACAATAACCTATGTTTAGGTCGCTTAGTGGTACTTCTTTAATATGCCACCTACACGGATATTGTAATACAGTAGAATAATAATCATTAAAAATAATAATAATAATTTATTTCCGTAAAAAGTAACATTAAAAAACAAAAATATGCAATAATAAATAGAAATATGTTAGAGTAAACGAAGATAGAGAAAAATCGTAAAAATTATTTTTTTCTGCAAAATGTTTATTATTTTGCTTTGTTTCGAACATTTCGTGTCGTAATACAGTTTTTTAAGGTTCTTTTCAATATCAAAACAAATACTCTTTGTTTCTTCAATAGTAACTTCTGTAAAACTGACAAACCGGCAAACTATTTTTTATTGCCGCTAAAACGTTTGGAAGAGTTGGCGGGTTGATGTCTTTATCATTACCTTCGTTGTCATTACCTACGTCCCCGTCTATTTCTGCTAGCACTGAAGCCACTACATCATCATCTGTTACAGTTTCATGCGTTTCTAAAACTTTGTCAACCTCCTGATAATCTTCAAACAGTGCATTTAACAACGATTAGTTTTGCAGACTATTGCCCGATTTCTCTAAAGATTCTTCTTCGCGCGCGACGTCAGTAACTTCGCCAGCCTGTGATAAAAATTCTGCATGTGGAAAGCAATTTTTTACAGTCAGCAGAGAAACCTCATTCCATGATATTTCTAACATAATTATAGCATCCAGAATAGTTATTTGTGTTTCCTTTTTTTTAACTACATCCTGTATCATTTGTAAAATTAGGTGTTTTTTGAATTGGACTTTTACTGACTTGATCACGCTTTGACCTATGGGCTGTAAGACTAGTGTTGTTTTCGGTGGTAAGAACACTAACTTTATACACGAAAGATTTTCAACGTGCGAATGAGTCGGGCCGTTGTCAATGAACAGCTGTATTTGTCATTTTCAATGTTTAATTCACGGTCCCATTTTTGTAACCAAGACGTTAAGATATTACTTGTCATCCAAGCTTTCTTGTTACTTTCGTACATAACAGGAAGCGATTAAGATTTTTAAAACATCGGGGTTCAGCACTTTTCCCTATAACCAGAAGTTTTTTTGTCAGTTCCAGTTTATTTGTAGCAATTAGTACTGTTAGTCTTTCTTTAGATAATTTTCACTCCGAACACGTTTCGCCTTTAAACTGAAGGGTTCTTTCTGGCATCAGTTTAAAAAAAAAAAGACCGGATCATCAGTATTATAGATTTTTTCGTCCCAATAGCCCTCTTTTATTTTTGGCCAAATGGTTTCTAGCCATTTTTCTGACAAACCAGTTGGAGCTGCTGCGGTCTCGCCGCTTGTTCTCCCCGATACAATATCGTGACGCTGACGGAACCGCTGTATCCAAGCTGAAGTTATTTCACGTGATTTACCGAATTTTTCAGAAAAATCGTTCGCCTTAGTTTCCAATATAGGGCCGCTAATGAGGATATTTACACTTAATAGGATATTTAAATTTAATGTGCCGTCTGGTATTTAAACCATTTTAACAGCGCTTGGTCAACATCATTATGTTGACTAGGCCGTAATTTTTTTGGATTTCACAGAATTTGTTTCAAATTTTTTTTTAATTTTTTCACAGTTCTTTCATATCACTGATATTGTCAATTGACCTACGCCTAATAAGTAATGTACTTATTAATTTCACCATCATCTAACCGCCAGATAATGTGCGCCTTTTCCTTTATCGTGAATGTTTTTCACGAAGTCTAATTAAATCACTATTAAATGAATTACACAGGATACATAAAATAAAACACTGTACCCGCACGATATGACATGATCTGATCTTGATATGATGTGATTTTTTGCTCACTAATAATAACTGAATGTGGTTGCTTCAGTTCACAATAATCTGGTACAGGAAGAAGATAAGAAAAACAGGAATTATAGTACATATGCAGGTAAAAAGGAAAAGGTAATTAATTTTAACCGTCAAAATATTTCTGTAGCTACAATGTAGATGTACTACGTTACTGACGAGTCACTTCTGTCCGTCATTATAAGCGATAAAATGTTGCGGTGCAATAGAAATAATAAGTCATAATCGATATGTCATTACAACCGATGTAATTATAAACAATATACATACTGCATTTATGTATTAACACCATACAAAATCAACCAAGAGACATGTTTTTGGTCACTATATCTGATATGTCATTATATCCGATGTCACTACAAACGATACTTACTGTATTTTGTAAATTAGTCAGTTCTGAATATCACTATTATCTAAATTAACAGTACAAAGATTTTGTATTCGACAAACAGGCCTTTATACTTAAAATCATGTTTTTTTTTTAATTTGAATTCTTGTTTGCTTTGTTTGAATTCACTGAATAAAAAATTCACAATTTAGAATATTTGATAACATAAGCACGCTATTTTTTTAGATGTCTATTACTTTTGTCCAGTTCAGTATGCAGGCTTGCGCGTTTATTTGTTTGCTTGTTTTTTATTAAACAAACTTCAGTAAACTCTAATTTAAACGAATAAAAACGAGTTTCACACACACATTATTTATTCTTTGATTTGGATATTCTGGTAGTTGATAAATGTATTTTTCAAAACGTGTAGCAGTTGTAGAGTTCATTTTTAATATCCTGTATGAAGCTTCTAAAATCATGACAATAAACCTTATGATCTCATTTCTAAAACCTGCATGTAGCCTACGGTGGTCGCAAATATTTCTGCAGTAAAACGACTATATTATTTGTATATGAATTACACAAATGGTGAAAGGTTTTGAATAATTTTCTTAATATATGAAAATATGAATATTAAATATTTATAAAATATAAAATATTTATATTTATAAAATATAAAAATAAATATTTTCTTAATATAAAATATATAATAAAATAAAATTAGTATATGGGTATTTCCCATTTGTATTACGTAGATTTGCCATCAAATCCTTTTTTAAACTTTAGGTTTCATTATAAAAGTTCTGGTTCTGCAGTTTTTATTAGTCACCAAATAAAGACAATACCGAATTTTAACATTCAAGTAATTTAAAAAATTAGAAACGAGTAGAGATTACTTTTTGAGAATGAGCATTTTTTAATACACTAGTATTCATCACAAAACATTTTGTCAACAGAATGGTAAGAGAAACAAATCAAACTAATGCAAAATTTCTTCTTTTTTAGCTGTTCAAAAAATGTGTTCTAAAATTTATCTGATTTACTAATGACCTTTATTTCTAATTGTTCAAAAATGTATCATTGACTTAAGGATCAGTTCTGTTCCTCTATTTACCCTTTACCAGTTGAATTTTTAAAAATATTTTTTAAATATTAGATCTACAGTGAAACACGAAAAATTCGATTGTTTAGCAGCAAGGTTCAGAAGATTACTCTTATGAAAGTGTGAAAAAACTAAAAAAAAATGCTATTTTGCGTTTATATATACGACTAAAATCAATACACTCGAAAACTTAAAATAACAATTAAAACAGCTTATTAACAGAATTAATTTTTATCTTACTAGTGCAGTACTTTATTACAGTTGTAGTAAAAACAAAAAAATCTTATGAAAGTTTTTTTTTTAGTCAAATGTTCCAATTAGACATGTGTTATTGTTTATTAAGTAGCCGTGATACCCGGCTTCGCCAAAATCACTTTTTCTGCCACTTAAATCAAAAATAAAATGTTTTGGTATATATTTATTTTTCTATTATTTTTCAAACTTAACAGGTACTCTGGTAGATAATAATATGAATTAGAAAATTAATCGAAAAAAAAAGAAAATACCAATGAAAACAATATATTTGCCGTGCAGTTGTTCGATCGCGCTAGTTGATTACGTTTCAACTACTCCGAGACAGATATAATGTCCGCTCTGCTACATTATAAAGAGAACTTTTTTCTACAAACCGGTCCGTCAGGTTAATACAATATTACGCAATTACATCAAAAGAACTTTTTGTCGAAAGTCTGTGTCAGAATTTACGTTTTGATACACTTTGAGTTTATCTTTCTGGATCAGGGAATCGATTAAAAAAGATCCCGATTCGAAATTTTTAAGAAGTTAAAAGCTTTCTACAATTTCTATCAACTTAAACCTTCCTCGACAAATGTTGTATAGTATAGTGAAAATCGGATCAAAATCCGTCGAATGGTTCTCGAGTTTTGAGGTAATATAACGTACACTCTTTTGAATTTTATGAAATATATATAGACATCTAAACTATATACCTAACTTCATATAAAAAATTGAAAAAAACGTGAAAATAAAATGTTTTCCAGTTATTTATTTACAAAGATTGTTTTTTTAAATTACTACTGACATTTAACAGAACCAATTTCTGCAAAAGGTCACAGACGTTAAGCACAACCCAGTAAAATAAACAAACAGCTTGATCGTATTAAAGTGAGAACTATTTGGTGACAAAAATTTGCCAGATATCCTGTTAAATTACATGCACCATAGTCTCCGATTGTTTCCGTAAAATTAATTACGGTAGCCTTGCCGGTGAGGAGAGTATCATTAATAAAGTGATCAAGTGTTCGAATGTTAGTGATTGCTATAAAATCTTTTACCAGTTTTAATGGACAGAGTACAAAAAAAAATTATAAAACATGGAGATTATTAAATTTAAAACGATACAGAATTTTATTAAAATATTAAGCTAATAATTTCTTAAAAAAAGCTAAATGGAATTACTTAACTTCAGTGTGAGCATTAAGTTGTTTACATTTTTAAAGTTTCACAAATAATTTTGGATTTCCATACGATCTGGTGATTTTAGATGATTCAAAATACCCAAGTATAAGAACATGCTGTTATTAAAACGAGTTAATAATAGATTTTTTTTTAACCTCCTGAACCACCATTAGGTATTGCTTCAGAGGATGAGATAGATGACAATGTAGCGTGTGAAAATGCGATGCCTGACCTGGTTTTGAACCCGGGACCTCTGGATGAAAGGCCGAGACGATACCACTCGCGCCATGGAGGCCGGCAGATATAATTAGCTTAATAATTGATAATTTTATTATAAATTTGTTTGGATTTAGCAGCATTGTTGACTATTATTTACCATTCTGAAAACAAACTAAATACGAAATCGAATATACTTAATATTACGTATACTAAAAAAAAATATTTAAACTTTGAAACTGATAACGAATTAAAAATACATGTACGTTAATTGACACTAAAATTAAAAACAGTATAGCTTCTTTCAGAGCATGTATGTGTATAATCTGCAACTTATTTAAAGTAAATAAGTTAAACAAAGAGATATGTAACCGAATATTTTATCTCTCTCGCACAGTCCTGTAAAAATAGAAAAATCTAGGAAATAAAGAAGAATTAATTGATATAATACAGTTTTCTAGTGCGTAGTCATACACTTTCTGGTAAAAGTTTTCGCGGAATAGTCGGAGATACCTGTACGAGAAAAACAATCTTTATTAAGTAATTATTCGAGTGTTAGTGTACAAAATAATTTGTTTTTTTTTCAATCATCGGACTAGATTTGGTTTATAATAGATTTAAAAAATTAAGAGTAGATGATTGAAAATATTAGCTCCATGACGAGGGAATTTAATTTAAATCCATCTAAATAATTTAAATAAGAATAAAGAAGATTCAAAATTTTGAAAAAGAAGTAGTTATCACAATGTTTTACGTAAAAAATATGGAAATTAATAAACAGATTTGAAGCCAAAATTAATACGTACGAGTTAAATCAAAAGAACGACATTATAGTACTTCCAACATCCTTCGGTAGCCCTACATTTAACTACTTCTTATTTTCAACTGTTTTTAAGCTATACGCCTAGATAAATATGACTACTTTTGATTTCGCTTCTATAATACTCATAAATAAATAAAAAATTATAAATAAAAATATTTCTTTAATCGATAATGAAATTCATTCATTAAAAAAAGAAAAAAAGAGGACTACAGACAGTTTTTTCAAGATTTATAAATTATTTAAGTGATTTTGTGCTACGAGTTATCATTCTTGATAACCTTCATATCAAATAGGAGGAGCCTTGAATCAACTATGATACATTTTGTTAAAAGATAATAAAACAGAAATAATCTTCTGCAATATGAGTAAGTTTTCCCGTAAAAAGTTAACGGATTAAATCTAATGCAATTAATAAATTTTCTCTAATTCAATTAATAATTATCATTTAATTTTTGAATTTTTATGTTTGTACAGCGATCAGTTAAATTTAGTCAAGATTAAAAGGTTTCGTTGCAACTCTTAAATAACTGTTCAGTTATTTCTGTGTTTGAAAAAAAAAACTTTTTACCGGGAAAATTATTTGAAACGGGAAAAATTTATTTAAATTTAACCATTTTCAATTTTTTCGATAACTTTATCTGAGAAGGGAACGAGTACATCTTCTTGTCGACCATTTTTACATGTTGAATTTTGGAATTAATATGTTTAAACTTATAGGTAAAGTCATCCGTGTAAGATGAGGTAATATCATTTTGCATAATGACGCATTCGGTAAGCTCGTGGAAAATGTAAAAGATTTAGTATAAATCGAAGTTTTATAGAATTATGATTTCGATTAAATCGAAGATTTATGATTTAGTATAAATAGTTATCAGTACGATCCTTGTTAAGCTAATATTCGAAGAAAATAAGATCCTTCTTTGTTTACCTTATTTATTAAGCTCTAAACTCACCGGCAAAGATATAATGCGGATTTTTTTGTCATTAAACATCCACATACTGGTTTCCTCACGGAAAAATTTAGTTAGACGGTTAATAATAACTTAAATACGAATTTGAAAAAAAAAATTGCAAGGTTTTACGAGCCACTGGTGTTTTTAAGCAGAAATTCTGTAAATAGTTTGTTTATTTTATTAAAAAATGTTATTCGGTGAAAGAAGTAGTTTAAAATATTAATTACTTTTATATTTTACCCAAAATCTACTTAATTTATTTATATGTACCTTTTTATCATCATTCTTTTTACGTTTTAAGTCATTAATCATAATGACTAAAAACTAAGCGTATAGAAACTTCTTTTTCACTTAAACATATCAATAACTCGTACGATGAGGTTTCAAATTATTATTTTTTATTTCTACTTTAGTATTTCAGTATAGAAATTAAAATAAATTGTAAATCGCACCTTAAAGGAAATACTCCATTATCTATGTGTTAGGAAATCTGACCGACAATATTGATAGCGTTGATTCTATTAATAGAAACTATGCTTCATTCATCATTTTACGCTTCATTCATTTTTAAAACATAAAAACAAATTGCATAAAAAAATTGGACAAATATATGCGAAATGAGTAGATAAAAAGAATATTATTATTTCATATTTATTATTTTATAAAAAAATAAATAAATAAATGTCATAGATGTTAATTTGAATAGCATTACAATGAACATTAAATTAAAAATGCCATATATCTACTGTCTTTATTCATTTTTTAAATAAGATAACTTATATGTAGTCCCAGTATTTATCTATTTACATAACAAATTATTCTAAATTAACGAAAAAGATTATCAAATATAGTACAAGAATAAAAATTTACTTACTACTTTGAAGAATCTAAATAAGTATTCGAGGAAGGCTCACTAGAAATATCCGAACCGCTTTCAAGTCACTTCGATAATATTTCCATTCCCTAAATGAAAGGATTAATTTATGTGTAGAATGTTTTGTAGAATTATTTATGAAATTAATAAATAATTGATAAATCAACACTTAATATTTAATCAAAAGTTCAATAGATCAATGATCTTAAACTGTAATAAATATTATACAGTTTTGTTTTCTTTTCTTATAAGTTGCTACAAAATAACAGGGTGTAGAGATAGAATGTGTATTTTTTTCATACAACACAAGTAATCAGAATACTGTATAATTTTTTTCATTCAGTTATGAAACAAGATAAAGAGCTTTTTGTTTATTATAATTAGATAATTGACACATAAAGTAATTCGGTGATTAACCAACAGATCTGAAAAAAAAAACACGCTTTAATGATTATTGCAATAATATCTCGGTAAACGCTTATATTCAAATCAGTCCAGTCAATTAAAAACTGACTTAATGGATGTTAGGATAAAGTTCCAGTTTACTAGTAAAACTAATCGACCACGTACGGTTTACTTCTGTGTGAACGGAAAAGTATTAAACAGAATAGGATGTTGCAGCTAATAAAAAAATCTTATGTGGACATCACGTGATTTCCTTGTACGCCTATTAAATTGCATATACACTTTTTTCTTTGTTTTTTATTAATGAAAAGTACATCAAATTTTATTTCACTAATAATTTCTGATTTTTTCATATTTTTTTTTTACTGTTATTAAATTATTATTTATTGTAATTTTTTTTTTTAATGAGAGGTTAATAATTATATTTAAATTAAAAAAAAGGAAATGAGGTCGGATTCGAACCCTTATAAGAACCAGATACTTCATTAATTAAAATTCTATTTGGCTATAATCTGGAACCAATGAAAACCAGTACCACTTATGATATATCGTTGAAAAGCTCGCAAAGAGCGCTTATTACTGAAGTTAAGAGAAAGTCCAAAATCCAAATTTTTTAGATTTTGGGCTTTTTTGGACACTTTTGGTCAAGTCGATTGCAATCAAAAGGGGAGGTGCACAACTAGATATTACAGCTGTCCTAAATCCAAAATTTCAACATTCTATAGCTAATCGTTTTTGTGTTATGCGAGATACGTACGTACAGATGTCGCACCGAGACTAGTCAAAATGTATATTTCCGTTGAACTCTGAAAACCGAAATATTTTCGCGATTCCCCAATACTTCCTTGTTAAAAAACGATAACAAAAAACTTCACGTAACTATCATCGATCTTAATTCATATACTATTAATTCAACGATCCACAAAAAGAAGCTAAGATGCGTATATTTTTGCCGGTCTGTAATCTATGGAATTCTTTAGGCTGTACTGCCGGTGGCCCTTAAGTTGAAAGGATCGAGATGATGAGTTTGATAGTGAAAATAAATGCAGCAGATTTCAAATTTAAGTTCAGCATTTCTATGCCCAAAAAAGTACAAAATTATCAAACACTTAGTCGTTAATAAACGCATAATAACAAAAAAAAATAATAATTAGAATTAAACAGAATACCACTACTAGTATTGATTTTGTAATAACCAGAGATTCTATTGATAGGTCTTAAAAGAATAAAGAATAAAGCTTTAAAAAATTACAGTAGCTTTTAAATTAGAAGAAAACTTCGTCGTTCTTTTATACTATTAACAGAACATACGGTTCCGTAGTTAAATTAATTTTCTGGCTTGATTTCCTGTTTTAGAAAGATTCGATCACCCGTATATAATCTACTTTCAGCAGAGGTTTGTTATGACCAGATGAAAGAAAATATGTATATGTTTATATGCCGTATAACTAAACTATATTTTTTAGGTAACAGTTAAATACCCACCAGGATATATTAATTAATCAGTAGTCTACCACATTTCTTGAAAATTCAATAAAAGGGGGAATGTACATTTTTATCGTCTCCATTACCAATGTTAGATCGTCCGCACTGGCATCCCTACTCTTATCTCTGTAAAAACTGCATGTTCGCAAAATTCTGTCATAAAGAAGACAATGCTTTATTACAAAATGTTACTTATGTTTATCCTCAGTTGTTTTAATTAATTTCATATTTATTTATTGAATGTTTACATATACTGAGCAATGAAAATAAATATAATACTTAATACAATAACATCGTTTCATAAGACCGATGCACAAGTAAATGACTTTTCATTAAAAGTAAATCTGAAAGATTTAGGAAGATTTAGACCGATAAATGAAGCGCCATTAATAAACATATTCAACACACTCGCATCCCTGCATTCCAATCATGAAGCTGAACGCTGTCCAAACGAGATAATATATCTTCGTTGTTATCAATTTATTATAAAATAGATTCCAAGAAGAAACATTTAAATTATTAATAAATTACTGATAAATTCCTTTGTTGTTATAAAAACAAAGTTAAAATTACTTTAACTTTTTAAAATAATTATTTTAAAAAATGACAAAAACTCCAGAAAATCTCATTTTAAAAACTATAGGTATACAAATAGTAATTCTAAACCCTATTTATCATCTAATTTGCATTATTATTATTATTATTATTATTATTGTTATTATTATTGTTATTATTATTGTTATTATTATTATTAATAATATTTTTAAGAAAATATATATTTTTTTAATGAAGTCTCACATTGTTGATAAAGGCTGCATAAAATCTCGACATATAAATTATGCTAATTTCTATACTCTCTATTTTATAATTCTGTTGTTTTATTTAAAAATATTCTCAGTACAGCAGTAGTGAAGTAAGTAAGAAGAGAAATCTACTTACAAATAAACTTAGTGTACGGCAAAAAAAATTATTAACTTTTTTTGTATTTGATAATTGCCATATACGAGTACATTACATATTTATGATAATTGTCAATTTGTTATTGCCAAATTTAAACAGGCAATTACGATTTTAGACATTTATTTTTAATTTCACTAACAATAATATAAAATTCAGATCATTTTAAAAACAGTTGAGAATAAAAAAGTATTTATAAATACAGTAGAATCATGAAATTATAGAAATTTATTTATTTAACATTTAGAAAGGCTAACAAAATTACAATCACAAATTAATAGGGAAAAAAACAATCTCAGTTACCCGATAAATAAAACACAATACCATTAGTAGTATTATTGATTACTATTAGTAGTATTTTTATTTACTGATAAATGTACCGATAAACTACTTACGATAAAATTCATTAAATTAAATTTACGATTTTATTAATAATGAAAGCAGTAATGTCAACAAAAAAATAGCGTTGTTTTAACGATACATATGAATAAATTTTTATAAACAGTGTTGAGTATATTTTACAAATAATGTAACACCATGCTACAATCAGAATTTGAATCAGGTTATTCCTTGTAACATTTGCCGTTCTATTATTAGTGATGGATTAAAAGGTCTTATTACTGATAATGATGTTGTTAGTGATAAATCAGTAATTATTTGTATCGCTTTATGAAATGTAAATTACTGACAGAATAATCGCTAATGCATCACGTAACATTCAAAGAACTTAGCAGTGTCAAACGTTGTTGTTCGGTACTCTCATAACCTAATTGAAATCTCAACGTAATTGAAAGCTCCGACTCTGTCGGCTGTAAAATTTCTCATTAAATATAGAAAATATCACATATAGTTACTGTACAAAAAAGCCTTTATGTTTAGCAATATTAGTCCCGTATTAATTAGTGTCGTATTAATTCATTAAAAACAAGTTTAGTTTTAATTATGGTTGAATTACGCCAGTCTCGAGTACGTCGTCGAATAGTTGTAATATAAAATGATGATGAAATATATCCGGTAATATTTACAAAAAGTAAAATTTACATCGAACTCGGTCGAAAGAATTACTTCGTGGAAATTAATTTAAAAATCTGGTGAAAAATCAGTACGTATGAATTTATGAAACATTTTCAGCTACGCAGGAAGCGATGAACGTTCCTTCCAGAAGCCTGCACAAATAAAATCGATTCAGAAAATAATCAGCGGCGGATAAATATTCATAGGAAAAAATCTCAAAAAAATGGAACTTTGATATCAATAAATTTGATCCGATACTGCGTTATATAAGTGGGTTCAAGTTCTAGTTTAAAACAAAAAGCCGAAAAGAAAGATTTTGAAGAAAATGTTTTTTATTATATCAATAAAATAATTATAATAATCGTAGGCTGTTTTTATTGGTAAGGAAAAATACTGTTTTATTTCGCATTCAGTTTCAAATGATTATATGCAGTAAACTTTACTAATAATGATGCTCTTCTACTACAATAATATCCTTTATGCGAGATAAGATTTGCCTACAGTACTGATAAAAGAGGATTTAGTGGTTATCTGTTTAAAACCTATTAATCACACTTTTAACCGCCATAATTTAAAACAAATATATTGTCAAAGAGAAATATAATTTTTTTTATGAACTTCACCGAAAGGTTAACCTTCAAAAACAAAATAACAAAATAAATCAACGTAGGTTCATATGAAGTCATTGAAAGATATAGCCAATACTTCTGTATAGCATTGTTGAATGATTTTATAGCATAATTGTAATTAATCATTTCAACTTACGCAATCTATTTCTATATACACATTTCACTATATATGTACATGTAAATAGTGCACACAATATCTGCGATTATGTACATGTGTACATAATATACTTAAACATTATATTCTCTTTTATATGTACGTTAAGCCAAACAAAATTTATTTCTTGTAAAAGGTATGTTGTAAGATGCGTCACAATTTTAAGAACGTTGACAGCATTCAATCACATATGAATCATGATATGCTTGCTTATCTGCTAATCATAATAATGTAGTTAAAACAAAGATTAGCATTAATTAACTTAGCATTATAACTTTATTAAAGTTATTTATTTATATTGCCATTCTAAACAAAGAATATTTTTATTCTCTACTCATATTTAGTATATTAAATAGCTACATACTACGAGTATAATAAATGTTTTAAACGATGCAATAAGTGTAACCTTGTTACGATATAAGTATTTTCCTTTGTTTTAATTCTCAATGAAAATTACTTAGCTTATATATTTTAAAATATAAAACGTAGTATTTCTTTTTCGAAACGATCGTTAATTTAGACTTTTTGATGATATTTAATATAAGGATTTACGCCTTTATGCTCAGAAAAACTCGATCAGTTCCTCAAACAATCTACAAGATGTAAATCAAAAATTTTAAAATATCTTAGCTAGTTTCTCGATAAGCGTGATTATATTTTTATAAAAAATGGTATTTTCGATTTACTACAAAAAAAAAAAAAAATTACTATCTGAACAATGGAGGTGACATAATTTTTTTTTTAACGCCCACAATCGCCGAAATAATTCCATAGATAACCTAAATTTGACGAGGGTAAAGATAGGGTAAGGTTCATATTTTAAATCGTAAACAAAATATTCGGTTGAATTGCATTTTTTCGAACTTTTAGAACCTAGAAATTATTCTAAAAAAATTCGTAGAGACCGTGTTTTCTTTCAGTTTTTCTTAGAACTTATATGATATGTCTATGTCTATTTTAGTCCTTAATAGAATTATGAAAAAGAGGATGGGCTTTAATTTATCACAGGTATATTATTTTTTGTTTATTGATTTTTTGTACTACTTAAATTTTTGTTCTTAACTAACCGTACATTTATACTAGCGCGAACTCAAGTAAGTATTTTATTCGTTAAAATGACTAACCCAGAAATTGAGGAAAACCCCCTTTTTTCCTCAATTTTAATAAAGCAGGTCTAAATTTTAATAAAGTACGTCTACTAAATTTTAATAAATTAGGGTTTTTTCCTGTTTAACCTCCGGGACCGCCGTTAGATATTGCTTCGGAGAATGAGATGAACAATTTTGTACCGTGTGTGAAAATGCCATGCCTGGCCGGGATTCGAACCCGGGACCTGCGGATGAAAGGCCGAGACGCAACCACTCGCGCTACGGAGGCCGGCATCGGCAATGGAATAGGGGTTGTCATATATATTCTCACTTTTTAACTTCCAACTTTTTTCAAATTCTCATTCCGCCTACTTTCCTTCTTTTATTTCCTTCTTTTATTATATAAGTTTGTTTTTTTGATTTATTTTATCGGTTCTTATTGTTTTACTTTCTATTATATATGTCACTTTTTTGCGTTAAGAAAGCGATTTTGGTACGTTGCTATATCTCTCAGAGATATATTTTGTAATAAATAAACAAAATGCACTTAAAAAAGCAGACGAATCAAATAAAGTTAGGAATATGAAAATAAAATCTTCCAACAAAGCAAATACAAAAACACGAACTAAAGAAGATTTTGTTATCTCAATACATTACGTGTATATACATTTTTTTTAAATTCTGAATCGTGTAAACACTTACCATACAATCCTCTACTCTTCCAAAAATCATGCATAAATATAGACGTGCAAACACACACGCATAAGAGGCAGTAGGGTCGCTGAACGATACTAAATCAATAAAGCATTTTTTATCAGAATAAATGTGGCGTTAGATAAAACTTGTTTATTTTTTAGATATGTTCCCAATTCAGGAAGAAAAACACTTACGAAACAAAGATGTTTCGTAGATACAGCAACAGCACTGAATATAAACTTAATAGTTTGAATAACATCTCAACGTTGAATAATACCTTTGTTGGTTTTACTTTATCTTTCAGTGTCATTAAACTGTCGAAACCTTGGATGAAGATATTTAATTTAGCTATTAAAATATAATTTCGCTAAAATTAACCGATAAATAGTTGTAGTTAGATAACTACTCTTATATTTGCTTTTATCTACGTTACTCGCGTTGTTCTTTACCGTGGAGTTCTATGCTTAATTATTTGCATTAATATTATGACAAAAAACGGAAGTAGTCTCTTTTATCTCCAGAAATTTGTTTCGTCATACGTTTAACTTAATTTTTTTAGATTAATCTCAAAAAAAAGAAGGAAATTCATAAAAAAATTCCTTTTTTCTGATTTCTTCTTAATCCTACTCGATTTTGGGCCTACATAAAACTAGTGAAACTTTTGCTAAACAAATATGCCTTTCAAGTTATTTCGTTTTTCTGTATCGGGTCGTTTTGAATCTACAGCGTTTTTTCGTTACGGAGCATTTTATAATAGCTACTAAAATCAGAAATAATCTTAAAAAGAACTGGTAATGTTTGTTTTGCTAAGCAGAAGAATAAGATATATAACAATTAAAACGAACCGTGAACTGTTAGGTATTTAAAAATTGAACTGGGTTTTTCTAGCGTTACATTAATAAATATTAAATAGTTTTGAATTAAAATCATTCATTTTCCAGGAATGTTTTCTGCAATAAATCTTAACTGTAGTAAAATACATAATAAGATTTATTTTGTGATTAATTGAATAACATTTCCGTAAACGTCTAAACCTTATATTATTCCAAGACTTTTTTGAAGGATTAGAACTGTATAAATTAAGTTTAGATAGTAGACAATTATCCATATAATAAAAACGTAATGGGATGATATATATATATATAAAAAACATTAAATTTACTGCCTTGTAAACTACACTTAAGTTTCTCTTGCAAAAGAAAACATATAAGATGAACTTAATTTTTTTTTTACATTCGTTTTGTTTTACATTATTTTATTCAAAGTTCGTTTTATCTGTAAGAAACGTGTTAATGGGGTTTTTTAAAGTGGAAAAACACTACTTTTAATTCCATATATGCAGTTTACGATCTCAATGTCTTCGGCAAAACAATTTTTTAATGTACGTTGACTTATTTTTACTCTTTTCAGATGTTGATAGTTCAGCTATATTGGCCATTTGTCTTATTTTTTAATTATAACTTCTATAGATATATGTATCGTAAAATGAATCTTAACTCCAATAAACAGTTTTATAACAGTAAATGTCGCCATTTATAAATTTTAACGGGTGGTAGAAAAAGAAAGTGAAATTAATCGAAACAAAAATCATTTTGAAACTTTTAGTGGATCGCTCACGGAGAAGTAACAGCGTAGCCTACACGTATAGAAGACGCGTAGTCATTGTCAGTATTTTGCTTAAAAATATTTACCGCATTTATACCGAGTTGAACACATTTCTTTTTCTTGGTACTGTATAAAATAATTTTTTTTATTAATGATTTATACTCAATAATATTTTTAGTACGATAAAACTTTTGAGGGAATATAAATATTTTATTTGTCCCTTAGGTTTTTACCCAGTGAACCGGGTAACCGCTGACCTTTTTTGTAAAAGGTCACCCAGTGACCTTCTTATCACCCAGTTTTTTTTTTTTTAAATAAAATGTATCATTACATGGTTGGTGTATATAGCACACACCCACTATTTACACCGATGTAGTGAACTTAAGAATGAACCAGTAATGTACTATGAACATATAAAGATTAAAAACATCTGTTTTCAGTACAATAAATTTACTTTTTTCTAATTTTTTAAATTATATTACCTTCTCTAGATATATGTATCGTAAAGTGAATTTTAACTTCAGTAAACAGTCGTATAACAGTAATTGAGAAATGTCAATTACAGTTACAAAAATTTTCAAGCACTGTAAAAAATTCATTGTGTAAAAATTCCAGTTAATTTCTCCCGTGACACGTTCTAGTATGAAAGGGACCTGTTAATTGGTTTTCGATCATGCCATACTAAACATTGACCGAAAATCGTTGCTGGAAATTTGATTCTACTGTATAGCATTCCGTGGGTTTTGTTCAGACCATCGATATGAATTTTGAGTGTTGTTTATCGCTAGTACGTGTCTCTTTGTCTGAGAATAGAACAGAATTGAGTAATAATTATTGTTAACCTACTGACAAAACTGTAGTTGTCTGGCATGTTCGCAATGCTGGAGGTGTTGAACCTTTTGAACATGATAAGGACGCACTCCATAATGTCCTCCATACGGTACTTTGTTGAATCTTGAATCGTGTAGAAATTTTTCAGGTGCTCCTTTTAGAACTAAGCTGTACCACCTGAAGAATGTTTTCCCTTTCATCACCATGTACCTATTCAAGTTCGGTGAAACTTAAGCTTTGGGAAGTGTAAAATTCTTACAAAGATTATTAAAAATTCTACAAAATACTTTTACTGTTTTGAACTACTCGACCAGGATATTTATGTCAGTATTCTTCCACCGCAACTGGAACACTTCCATCGCAAAAGCCGTACACAAAAACCATATCAGCATATTCTGCATGAGTGAAGAGACGCTTCATTTTTCAAAACAAAGAATTAAAAACGTAATTTTGCTTTTTTTAATATAAATTCAATTGGAAAAACGTAGGTACAGCTTGGAGTACAAAAAACACAAAAACAAACATAATTTAATTCTCAAAAATATTTAAACACGATCAAAATTATGTCAAAAACAACTAATCCGCCTAACGTTTATGATTAACACGTAACCCTAATTTTATAATTTTACGACAACAATGAGTAATATTCAAATTAATTTCAAAGCACATAATTAGGGTTGCCAACCTAATTTTTCAAACGTCTGAATTTATTTACTAAAAACAGCTGTTTTAAATTTTTCAAATTTATGACATTTTTCAGTTAAGTTTCGTTCTGCTTTGTTTTTAATAATAAAAGTTGATTCTTTTTTGTTTTTCATAACTTCATTACATCAATTTTCTCAGAATTAAATTTTCTTCAAGTTTTGATAATAAAGTTTACGCATTTATTAGCCATTTAACAAAGTTATTACTCTTCAAACGTAAATAACCGTGTTTTTTGTCACCGAATTTTTTTGTTCTGCGTTGGATATCATGAAAAAATACGAGATACAGTTTGGAACATGTTTTATTCGATTTTTTTAATCAAACAACATAAGAAACGGCTGAGTGGTTTGAATAACCCACTTAAATAACGACTTAAATAATTTCAGTATGACCACATTTCGCCAGAAAAGGGAAATTCTGGTGAAATCTTTCGTTAGCCGTAACTCGATAACAAAACGTTTTCGGAAATTTATGTTTGTATGAATGTTTTTCCTTATTTCAAGCTCTAGATATCAGTTTCCAAATTATTTCCCTGAATCACTATATATATAACAACTACATATAGGTTGTGGGTATAACCCTATAATTGCACGCATAACTTCTTTGATATTAAAATCATTTCTTTATTGATGTTTAACATTAAGTTTGTAAGAAAATTTATTCTCAATCTACAACTTTGTTTTTAAATATGTATTTCAGGTAGTTTATATATTCTTAACTGCAAAACAATGAATCTGATTTTATCAAATACTATAAATTCTACAGAAATGTTTATTACATAAAAAGGATAGCATTAAAAATATATCATTCTCGCAATAATATCGGAAATATATATTTTAATAATACGTAATAATCTATCGTTCGCTTATACAGAACGAATTTCTTTCTAAAGTAAGCTATTAATTTTTACGTTAAAGAACGTAACTGGATTCCACAAATATGAGTTATAATAAAAACAATAAATTTATTTTACCGTTTGAGATGTCATTTCCTTCAGTTTTCCTTCTAATAAATTGCAATTCACAACACTAACGTAGAAAATAGCAAGTTTTAATGCGATATAAAACTCAATTTTTTCGTTAAATTGGTTTGTAAGATATGGAGAAGACTTTTTTCTTTATAACTCATATTATAGTAAATACTATTTTAAGATCGAACTGGTGGACCAACAACTAAAATATTATCAAGATTTTTATAGTCTGCTTGAGCTTGCTTTCAATTTCAAATACTTTTTCTTCTGATCCTTTTTAGCCTTCTACTTTTTTTTTTGCTATATCATGTCTCGTTTTACATTCTGATGGAATGACCATTCATTACCTTTTATTTATCATCAGATTCATACTTTTTTACTTTTTAGTATTCGTTTTTAAAGGTCAGCTATATTTTGAGACAATTTTTCATTTAATGAGTATATATTTTGCCTAAATTAAAAAAAAAAATAATGGAAGAATTAAGGCCAGCTATGAAGATAAATATACAGAGATTGGAATGGGGGTGATATCTTTTATTAGATTTATTATTTTTATTAAGAACTTGAAATACATAATGCTTAAAAAATAAAAACAAAACAATTATTACAGTTTGTGAGAAATTTTATACTTCTATAGTATTTTATATTCCTAAGTTGCATTTGAGAATACTTTTTCTACGTTTGACATATTAATTAAGTTTTCATATTAATATTGTCTGAAGCTCGTAACGGTCAATGTCAAATCTGCACATTTTTTTATGAATTTTATTAAAATAATTACCGTTGATAACAATCTATTAGACATTTATTCAGGATAAAGTAGAATAGTTATCTTAGAATGAATCGATCTCTTTCTCGTAGCTTAATCGACTGACATCGTTAAATGAAATGAGAGATGTCTTAAGTTTTGTCTTGTTTAACTCGTTTCAAATTACAGTAATCTTACTGATTATGTGCGTTCAAGAAGTGTTACGGTAACGAAGTAAAACCATTAATAATCCTGTTTTACTATGTCTTAAAATAAACAGTAGAGTGGATACTGTTAAATCGCTGGAGTGTACAATCTCTAAGACAAGTAGTCAGAAAGCAATTAATTTTATATATAAGACAAATTTTTTTTATTACCATTTAATTCTACTTTCATTTCACTTTTCTAAAATTATTCACAACGTTTATTGTGAAAAGTTAAACTAGGTATTAATAAAATGTTTATAGATTTATACTTTATAATAATATACAGCGGAATATGTTATAGTAGAGGGTTTAATACCTTATACCTGGTATTTTAATTTTATTGTAACGACTTGAATAACACAAAGTTAAAGTTATATAATTTGTACATACATAAATGTTCGGAGATGAACCTTTAGGCATTATTATGTTAATAAGAAAAATGTTTCTCTGACCATCGTTCAGCACGATAAGTAATTTTTTGTAATTATTATAGAGGTTTAGCCTATTACTGTCTAAACAGCTATTCGACTAATACACGTAACTTCTAAACAGAAAAGGAACTTGTCTTCACAATCTTGGCCCGGTACACTTCTCAACACTTCACCAGTTAATGGTTAATTAACTGTGATATTATTAATAATCAAAACAACCATTTTGCTGACCACTATTTGAAGAGGGAAAATTAACTAGATAGTAACTGCTTTCTGAAATAAAATTTACCGAATAATTTTGAATTTTTGATGAAATACACCATTAATTTCCGATGTCCCACGAATTGTGAACTTACGAAACGGCTGTCGTTAGCTATACAAGTTATATAAACACAGAATATATTAATATAACTTTATATTACAGTATTTTTAGAGCGGTAAAATAAAAAGTACAATCCAAATTCTTACCCGAATTTAGAAATTAATCTAATTCACTTTTACACTTATTTATAATATAAAAAAATTGTAATTTGAGACTAAAGCTAGAATTATCAAATGCATGATTAAGCTCTTTGTTAAATACTCCCGAGTACGTAACAAACTTTACAAAGCAGTTTCTGTTGACAGTGTAGTGTGCGTTATAAACTGAAGGGACCTTGAGTTAGTGTAAATAGACAGACGACTTCATCGAAGTACAGTGCTCGGCCAACAACCACAGACAGCTCTTTATCGCTACTATAATCTTCATCCTCACTTCCCTTAAACCAACTAAAGAGGAGAAATACTTAGCCTTCTGTTGGCTAACGTTCTGAAACTATTTAGTCCTTTATATCCGATAAAATCTGTGGGCATGTGGTTTGGAACTTTAACAAATTTCCAGTGTAATTAAACCCTTTCTCTTTCTTTGAAGTTATCCGATTTCATTTGATATGTCCTAATTCATGATAACATAATAATTAAAATAAATCAAATCGAAGTAATTAAAATGTATACTTAGCTGTAGACATAAAATAAATATTTTTTTTATTAAAAATGTTGTTGAAATTCCTACTTTATTTCTAATAATCTTTAAGTATTTTACATTTGATAATTATTCAATGAAAGCTGCTTAACCCGATAATAGAATTAGTGATAATTAATTTAAACTAAAAAAAAACATTAATAAATAAATTTCACTTGTGTACATCCAAAAGTATATACCATTTAGCGCGCGCTTCTGTTACATAATTTGATCCGTTGAGATTAAATTTACACGGAAACCTCTGCAAGCGATCTTGTCGAGTTATACACCGACTATTAAACGGGTCGGCTCAAGTACGAGAAAATAATTAACTTTAAACGTTTTCAATTAATTAAATAATTTTATTTTTAAATCTATCAAAAAGATAACGATGAAACCCAAATACCTTTGATTATGAGATCGAATGACAGGTTCAAAACCCCAATTAAAATAATCGGCAGTTCTAACTCCAAGTATTTATTTCCATATCTGTAACTTAATGTAGATGTCGTATGCAAATAGTTACTTCAGGCAAATAACGATTTACCTAAATTATACCAATAAAATATATCAGCCTGGAAAAATATTGTTGTGACTTATTATTTTACTGAATGTGGTATTTGCCTGGATAAATCTACGATTAACCAAACTGCAAAAATATATTTTACGGTTATTATTTTATAAGTTATAAAAAGATCGGTGGACAAAATGTGAGAAAAACCGTGAAATATGGACCTGTTTTGAGAGAAAAATTAACTTATTACAATCATGTAGCATAAAGCAGGAAAAGGTACACTATTACATTATAAATATCCAGATTTATCTGAAAATAAAAAATGTTTCTCTAAAATTATGAATTACTTGGAATTTATGGTTGTCAAAAAAATTTCTTTAAAAATATAAGGGCGAATGGTAATTTAAAATTTTTACCTACTGAAAACTTTTTTTAAAGTATTATCAATGAAAGTCTGGGTATGATACTAGACCGTGGACGCCGGGGTTCTCTGGTGGTTGAGTTTCAATTAACCACACATCTCAGGAATGATCGACCTGAGACTGTACAAGACTACATTTACATTCTTACATATCATCCTCTGAAGTAATACCTTACGGTGGTTCCTGAGGCTAAACAGAAAAAAATAAAGAAAGTCGTAATAAAATGATTCAGTAATTAATAAAAAAAATATTTTTTCTCATACTGTATAGGAATTTTTGTCTCATTATAAATAGTATGCAGCGTAAGAAAAATATCACAAACACGCCTGTTTGGTTTTAAACTATTTTAATCTTACTGGTCAAGTATATTTAATTGATTTACGATGTTATGCAGATAGCTCATTTTAAATATGAACTGTTAAGAACACCAAATCCACGCTTTAAATCTCTTCTGTTTCGACTAGAATAACATAAAATAATTAGCAGTAGCTATCTGCCTGTAATCAGATTAATACCATCTGCCTTGGCGAATAGCACACTCGTAAAAAATGAAGCTTAAACGAACTATTTGCCCGGCAGATAGTATTTGACTGATTTAATTCAGGCAAATAATTATTTGTCTAGTCATCTAGTATCTTATATATAAAAATAAATCCGTGGCGGAGTGGTAGTGACTCGTCCTTTCATCCGGGGATCCCGGGTTCGTAACCCGGTTAGGCATGGTATAATTCATACGCTACAAAATTTCCATTTTCATATTCTCATGCAAAAGCTTCAATCTTCTATGGTGAATTAATCATAAAAAATAAATAAATATACATAAAAATACATATAAAATATATTTTTTTTGATTGGATGTATTGTTAAAATGTTAAATGTAAAATCTTTTTTTAATATACAAAAAAAATTTTATATTACAAACCAAACAATATGTTTATTTATAAATTCATAAGCAGTTGTTGGTATCTTCAGTAATAATTGCTTACAAATTTCATACGAATTTTTAAAAGTAACGACAAATAAAGGAATTAATCTACACTCAAAAAATAAAAAAAAATAAAAAAATCAATAACAATAAAATCTAAAACTAAAAAAAAAATAATAAAAAGTGAAAATAAAAAATATAAATCTTAGACAAAAAATCAAAATAATAATGTAAATAAACAGACAATAAAACAACAATAAAAATTCAAATACTCAAGCAACAAAAAATATATGATACCTTATCGATTATAAAAAAATTAAGAAATAAAAAAAATAAACCCGATTGATTGATTAAATATAAAAACACTTTTTGCTGAATTTTGTTTTATATTGAATACTAATCGCTGTTTCGCATAATATAAAGAGGTCGAGACTGCAGCGTATATTATTCGCAGACTAGTAGAATAAAATGTTTCAGAAAACTATTACAAGCACCAATGAGAAAAAATTCGTAAATCAGTGCCTTCAATTCACCTTCAATATAACAAGCAGTTAATTAATTTTTAGGGAATGTCCTGTTTACTTACTAGGCAGTTTACAGAATGAAAAAGAATACAAGCAGAACATAAATACATTTTATTTCAATTTTCTGAACTGCTTTAACCGTTTTCTTTGGCTACATTTTATTTTGCATTAAAATACAATAATGTACAGACAATTTCCGAAATTTCTTTTCGGACAACATGAAGAAAATTGTAGACATTTTTGCGTAAAATATGAAAAATTGTTTTACGTATAAAATATAAAGATATTAAAAGTGAGGATAATGCAATATAATTATGAATTTTTATTTTATTTTACTAAATTTTTCATAATTTTTACTTTTTTTGTTACAGAAGCTTCTCAGCAGTGCCACTGAGGTAAGTATAAAAAATTAAATTATTTTATATAAAAACTGTTAATTTTATTTGACAACCCGATACATCTATCCGTAGTTATGTGTGAGCTTTGTTTTTTTAATTTTGTACATAATTCCCTAGTCCCTCTGAACTCAAATTTACATAATATTCAATGATACTTTATATGTGTTTTTTAATTTCTAAAATAAAGTACTGAATAAAGTTAAAAGCAATACAAATTTTTATGAGTACTATTCGCTCAGTGTTTGTGTAGAAGAAACTGAACCACTACTTACAGCAATTGAACGGATATTAACAGTTCTATGGTATTGAACGTGATTAAATTTTTGTGAATATCTAAAACGTTATTCGAATAATCATCGATAAAAATATTTTAAAACCACAATAAATGAAACACAGGCTATAGGTAACGTACAGAACATAGCAGAACGCAAAAATTCAATAAACAGTCAGTTCAGAACTCGATATAATACAAAACGATATTTGCGTACAAAAGTCAACGGAAAACTTTAGAAAACTGAAAAAAAAGGGTTAGATTTTGGATATTTGACTGATTTATAGAGTCGTTGTACCCCAATAATTCTAGGTCTTCCAGTAAAGTAACGGGAAATGTTGAATATATTGTAATCCTGGGAGCGCAATTTCTTTTTAGTCTATTCATAATATTTATTATACATCTATTTTTACGTTTATACAATTAAATACATCTTGAAAAGAGATGCTTATTAGTCCTGAGAAAGCAAGTGTGACTTTTGGGAGTGATTTGTCATGTCAGGTCGCGAATAACCATTGCGGTTAAACAAACATCTATATATGTATGCTTTATATGTTAAAAGCATGTACGAAATTTAAGAATGAATTCTTAATAACTACTATTTATCGTATGTTTTTACTTAGGTTAACTGAATTCGTAAGCTGTAGGGTTGAACACAGTTATGGTTAATAAAATTAAAACATATGATCATGTATTTAAAACTACGAAAAAATCATTATCAGTTCCTTATTATGTATAATAAATAAAACTAGCGAACATTACAAAACAGTAATGTTTTTTTTTTCTATTTCTCTTTATCCTTCTAAAGTTTAACACCTTAAAAATGAAATTACTGGTCTCATTTCAATTACCTTTATTTTTCTTATCTTTCAAGGTTTTTCATATTTTTTCCTTTCCAGATATATTTATTTCTGATTTATCCTAAAAGATAGCTTCTAAAATAATTTAAATTGATATTGAAATTTTACTGTTTATTTTACAGTAGAATTTTTTATTTTACACTATTTTTGGGTGCTTGATATTTTCTAATTTTTTGTAGAATATCTTAATTGCCAGATAGGGTAAGTTAAAATTAATTATTTTATTTCTCACTACTCAACGCAGGAATTTAAACATATATATTCTCCTTTCGCCATTTATATGATGATGTAATGAAATTTGAATAAAAAATTTCTTAACTTCATCCAAAGTTTTGTTGTTGTATTCTCTTTAGCGTTCTTCTTGAAGTTTTGTAAGAATGTAGAGGCAATATTAGAAAAAAAGAATCTCTTTTCTAATAAAAGTATAAGGAATATCATCCATATTCGACATCTTTCTCGTTTAAAAATGTTTTTCTGTATGCCTGAAATAGCTTACTGCCGTTTCTAGTTATAAATGAAGAGATGGAATTATACTGTAAAATAACTATTCGAAATCACACGTCTGGAACAACAATTTTTGCAAAATCTAATTGTTTTAATTTTTTCTCATAAATGTATCTTTAAGTTAGAAATGTTACACTTATAAAATACTTCTGTAGTAAACAAACAGATGGCTAAACCGCGACGTTTGATTTTAATTAACGAAAGAAACAGACATGACTGGCAGATGCTAATAGCATATGTTATGTGTAATGTAAAGTTGAATAACCACTTATGAAAGCCTGCTCGTTACCAATTCAACTGAAAATGTAGCATTAGTTTGCGTACTTTATTACGATGTGGAGAAATTAGAGATCATATTTGAATAATTATTAATTACTACATGATGTAATTTCCTATAAAGTTCAACCCCCTGAATTCATGAATCTAATTATATTGAATCAACAACTTCAAGCAGGGTTCTGGCAATGTCGTATTTCTATTTTTTCTCTCTTAACAAAAGACATTGGTGAAACCACACATCATCCAATTCAGTAAATTCTTTTACCAGATAGAACGTTAGATTTGTAATTTTTATGAATCGTTTTGTGTTCAAATAAATTTAATAAAGAAAAGTTTAAAATGATTCATTCATCAATCTTTATTAGTATGTGCTGATGAACCCAGGTTTCATTTTTTATTGTTCATAATTTATTATAATAATTCCTTACATTACGAAAAAGGAAAGAGTATTGCCGAGGAAAGGTTTTCCTTAATGATACGTTATGAAAAATTCATCGCACGCTGGCCTGTGGTCGTGGTAGTACCGATATCGGCATCATATTACTTTACTAATATGATCATAGTGTATGTGTATCATACACTACAAATTACTAATTGTCCAAAGAAAGAAGGAAAGTCATAGAGAGGAACAAAATCAAGCCTGTTTACTGCCATTCCTCATTTCTTTTTTCTAATAATATTTTAACATAAATTTAATATGTTTACTATAGAAAAGTCATCTGAAAGCAGTAAAATATTTTACCTACATCACAATATTGCGTAATGGATAATGCAATCTAGTTCACGACGGTGAGGTCGCAAACTCAATACGCTAATAATAACCGAAAAAAAGATCTTGTCTGTCTGTTTTCTTATTGCAAATTTAAAAAAAAAAACTGAAAAACCTATTAAAAAGAAAAAAATACCTGATTGAAAAATATAACCTTTTGTAATGGCTTATTAATTGCTAAATATAAACTACAATGTGATACGATTTATTATATTTTATTTGTATTTTTACGTTAGGCACACAACCTTACCTAACATTCATGTGGTGCACTGACATCTTACATCCGACTCCGAATTAATATTAATCTTTTTAATACACTAATTACTATTACTTCAAAAGCATAAATACCTTAATGTTTAAAAATTATTGTTGAAGAAAAATTACCACTTAGAAAAAATACTTATGAAATATTATAAATTTTTGCAATCTATATGGTTGTGATGTAATGATTTACGTTGCTTAATTCAGATAATTTTGATTTACTAGCAATCATTTGGTATAATAGTTTTTATCATAAAAAATACCATTATTCGACTATTATTGTATCTAGAGGGTATTTTGAGCTGTAATTGCCAATGTATTTTTTATTTAATTTTTAAATATGTTTACTAGACTAAGATGACATTATAGGCTGCAGTACATTATTAGGAGTCATTATTTTTTCCCAACTTAAAAAAGTTAAAAAATTACTACTTTATTCTCTCTGTCGTATTATATCTTAAAGTAATTATTATTATCTAAAGTAATTAAAGTAGTGATTAGTAACACTAATCAGAGTTGACAAAGACAACATTAAGATCCGAGTTGATCTTTGTCAGTAATGTTGCTCGTTAAACATGTTATAAAGAGCGAGTCCTTAAGATGAACAGAGTAAAAGTATCAATTGTACCTTACATAACTTGGAGCTTAGGATGATATCATCACATAATTATAGACACGATGGGAAATTACGTTAGACCTATTTCTTTGTAAGCCTAGCGAGATGCTTGTTATTTTCGAGAAAGAGTCACACTTCATTTTCGGAGTGAGAATAGTATTTCATGTCAGTTCGCCTACAATCGTTAAATTATAAGGCATTCAATTAGTAAATTAAAAAATTCTCGTGGAGGAGGAACTAGTTCATCTGATCGATTGTGTGGCATATAGCATCAGTAGGAGCCTGTGCTAAGCAGTGAGCTGTTGAATGGAGTCCACGTAACTTTTATTTATTTTTAATACCGTGTAAGTATGGATGGTTCATTATTAGATTGAACTTTAGAGAAGCTCCACGCAGTCGTTCGTTTTTTTTTATCCGTATTTTTCGTCGATTGAATATTCATTGCAATGTGAATTGCATGAGCGAGGCAAGTTTTTACGTAATAGTAGATAAATTTCAAAGTGATCGAAACAATTTTGTTGTTGAAGTACGTTCCGGACGACCAATGAAGGTATCAACTAAAACTTGAAAAAAAAAAGAAAGTTGAACAAATGATTCTTATCAATCATCAAATTATTGCGGAAGAAATACAATTTTAGTGTAGGTACAGTGTACAAGATTAACCAGATGATTTGCAATTCGTTAAAAAATGTGCTCGTTGGATAACGAAAATGCTAACTGAAACATATAAAACATAAAATTACAGATCTATACACAATTGGAATCACGATTTGATCGTAAAGGTGAGACACTTTTCTTGTCAAATAGTTACTTGTGAGACGTGGACACAGTATTACAAATCAGAGTTGAAACAGCAAGTAAAGGGTGGAAACATTCTGGATCTCCAGTGACAAAGAAATTTAAAAAAAATTTTTTTTAGGTAAAATAATTCTGACTATATTTTGGGGTATGAAAGGTACACTTTAACGTTATTTGGAAAGTCAACGTACAGTCAACAGTGCCAACTATTCTGAATATAGATTTTAAATAGCTATTAGCACTAAACGAAGTGAACCGTTGAGAGAAAGAGAGATTCTTCAACACATCATTTCGCCAAATTAACACTAGATACGATCACCAAATTCGATCGGAAAGTCTTAAATCATCTAGCATAGACCCCTGATTTGGGGCCATCCGACTACGATTTCTCTGGTCTGCTTTAGCGTGGAAGACAATATCAATACAATGAAGAAGTGAAAGATGACCGCGCAATCTAGTTCCAACGTCAATTCAAAAAATTATTTGCTGATGGAATACAAAAACTCGCAGGAAGATGGGATGAATACATAATGAAAGAGATTATTGGAAATAATGTAAATATTAAAATCTATACATAGTTAATTTATCTATAAGCTTTGTTTGTTTAATTATTTAATGATCCTCTTGTGCGGGCGCGCGTGTGTATACAGTAGGAACGCCCTTAACTGAGACTGTCTTTACCAAGTCTCTCTTAACCCAGATGACCGGCTGCCGTGGTCGAGTAGCGTCTCAGCCTTTCATCCGGCGGTTACGGGTTCGAATCCCGCTCAGACATTGCTTTCTTTTCACTATATTACAAATCATTCATTAAATCCATAATTACCCTCAGGTACAAAAAGGGCTCATGTCTCCATCATAACTGTGGAGACATTCATTACGACAGGTCGTTAAGTCGACACAATTTTAAACACATGATGACCACTGTTACATATTTTATACACTTTATATAACGATTTTACTTATGACAACGAAGTTTTAGTTTTATTAAGAATAATATAAAAAAATGTAAGTTTCTGAAGATGGAATTAGTTTCCAAACCCGTTTGAACGCGTAATAAGATTTACTGGTAAGCGTGATCTATATTTTAGTTGTTTATTGTATAATCATAACAACGGTCATGTTTGATAAAATTAATATATTATATTGCAGAGAATAGGACGGTATATCTGCTATATACGATATAGATTTTAGATATATATATATATATATATCCAGAAGATAAAGTTAGTTCTTCGAGTATCAGTACTGAACGGTTTGTCAATTTTAACAAAATTTGCTGAACAATTTGATTTTACGCAAAACTGAAATTTACATACGGAATTATTTTTTTCATTTTTTTTTTTTTTTAAGTTTTAGAGGCATCGACTTTTATAGCCATTAGATCCTTCCCCATTAAAAAATAAAAAGTATCTTTTCCTCCCCAAAAACAGAGCTCAGGTGACATAGTCAAAAGGAATATCTAAAGATAGACTTCAATAATTATTACATCCTCGAAAACACGACATAACAAGGGTGTAAAGGCCCTTGTTATTTTAAAATCCTTCTAAACATTTCTTACGATAGTTGGTCAAAACTGTCAAAACAAAAATTCTCTGTGATGAAGATTAAACCGCACATTCAAAAGTCTATTAAATATGACAAGGGTGTAAAGGGCCCTTGCTATTTAACATAGCACAGAACACTCATAATAAAACATCAAGAAATACATATAGAGATTATCATATTAAAATGGACCACTGAATGTGAAAATAGGAGGAGAAAAGATTATGGAGGTAGAAGAATTTGTTATTTGGGAAATAGAATTACTAAAGATGGACGAAGCAGGAGCGATATAAAATACCGAATAGCACAAGCGAAACGAGCCTTCAGTCAGAAATATAATTTGTTTAGTTCAAAAATTAATTTAAAGGAGAGGAAAAGATTTTTGAAAGTATATGTTTGGAGCGTCGCTTTATATGGAAGTGAAACTTGGACAATCGGAATATCTGAGAAGAAAAGATTAGAAGCTTTTGAAATGTGGTGCTATAGGAGAATGTTAAAAATCAGATGGGTGGATAAAGTGACAAATGAAGAGGTGTTGCGACAAACAGATGAAGAAAGAAGCATTTGGAAAAATATAGTTAAAAGAAGAGACAGACTTATAGGCCACATACTAAGGCACCCTGGAATAGTCGCTTTAATATTGGAAGGACAGGTAAAAGGAAAATTTGTGTAGACAGGCCACGTTTGGAATATGTAAAACAAATTGTTAGGGATGTAGGATGTAGGGGGTATACCGAAATGAAATGACTAGCACTAGATAGGAAATCTTGGAGAGCT